>NC_137776.1:55485119-56226519 GCF_963455305.1 Plecotus auritus
CAAAAGACCACAAATATAATCTTTAGTTCCAAGAGAACTGTTTTAGATGTTAACTGTGGAGAATTGAATGGCAAAATTAGTAAGTAATATGAGGCTATATTAAGTGTAAAAGTACAAGGAAACCTTGATTTTGGATAATGCATAATTCTTAAATTTAGAAAGAAGCAAAGGAATACTTTTGGATTAGGCAGCCGTGATTTATAATTTGCTAAGCCTCTTGCAGGAGTGTTTAAAGCGTGGTGCAATGTCTATTTTTGCTCTTTATATTCCTATTGTCTGCTTTGCCTTGTTTAATACATGAACGAAGTGCTTCCTCTTGTTACACATTGACTTATTAGTTTCGGCACAAAGAAAAATAAATATTGCTTATCATTTGGACATAATGAAAAATGTTATATATTAATCAAAATGCTTGCTATTTTAGCCAATACTCTCAAAACAAGTAAAAAAAAAAAACACTCATATTTGTCTCACCATATTAATATGATTTTACAAAACAGTTTTTAATCCTTCTATTTTCAAGTTAATGCTATGAAATTATAGTATTTGGAAATTATCCAAGAATTAAGTAATCAGCTCATACTATATTTGCCCCAACACATTTACAAGACATTGTTTTTGTCTCTTGTTCCCATTCCTGACCTCACCCAAATGCACATTTTGTATCTCCCTTTAAACTATTACTACGATGGTAGAGAACTCTCAATACTATAGAATATGGAGCAAATGAATTTTTGCTGCTAGCTGAAGATTGTGGAAGGTACCAATGTACTCTTCACTCTTCTAGACCATCTAGATACCATCAACCTGTTTTTTGTCTGTCTCCTTTACACCTCCTTGGTCTTGGGCAGTGTTTCTCAAACTTCAGCATGCATAGACATTATCTGGGGAGGCTTGTTCAAAGTTTCTTGGACCTCACCCCCAGAGATTCTGATTCAATAAATAGAGTAGGTCTCTATTTACATTTTTAATCAAGCTCACCAGACAGGCCCAAAATGCTGCTTAAGGACCACTGGCCTTGGGGTAGAAAACTTTTGTCCCAACAGATCTCCAATTCTTTGGGATATTCAAACACCTGAGGCTGAGTCATTTTAGCCCTTCTCAAAGTGAGCTAAGTGACTTAGCTATCATCTAGAAATCAAGAGAAGGGAAGCTGTACTGTAAACATGAGTCAAATTACTTTAAAATCGTTGTCAGCCCTAAACAATTACTTTATGCAGAAAGGTTTGATTCTAATCAACTTTGCCACTGAATGCTGTGCAATTCACTTTGAAACATGGAACTTCAATAAATGTGGGTAAGTGTCATTAAAATGAATAAAAATCACTGATGACTGGGATTGTTTTTCCTGAGCAGGATGCAAGGTGGTTTCTTTCCCGGGTTCTTGTTCAGGTGGATTGGAAGAATGAAGCCATGGACAAAAGGTGGCAGATGAAAAGGGTGGAAATTAATTGGAAGCAAGTACAGACTTCCACACAGGGAGAGCGTTCCAAGGGGGTGTCCCACTAAGCTCCTTTTTTCTAAGGTTTATATAGGCTGCAGTTCTTTGTTTCTTGATATTCCCTTCTGATTGGTCACTATATCATCTTCAAAGGTCAAACCCCACGTGTGTCCCCTTCTCTTTCTCCCCCTTCTGTGGTAGAATTCTCTATCTCCTGTGAAAATCTGTTTTCCTCTTTCTCCCATTCGTTGGCAATTCTCTGTCCTCTGTGAAAGTTTGTTTCCTCTTTCTCCCCATACCCTGTGGCTTTTCCCTATCTTCGGTGAATGGATGTCTTCCTCTTCCCTTTTCCTGTGGCACCCTTTTTTCTTCTCTGTGAATGTATGCCTGTTGGCAGATCCAAACCTCACCTATGGGTTCCAAGCCTTCCTCCCCCATGGACCCTGTTTATTCCTAAATCTTCCTCAACCTGCTTATTTTACCCCTAAAACTCCTTTCACTAATGTGATAAAAAGTGATGAATATATAAGTTAGATCATTTTTACTCTCATTCCTTCCATTTTAATCAAATTTTAGTGAAAAATGTTGAAGGTAAAAAACTGTGAAAATATAGCACAACTAATAAATTACCACATTGATAACATTCACATTATTTTAACACTAGAAACCCAGTGCACAAAAATTCATGCACTGTGGGGGGGGGGGTCCCTCAAGCCCAGCCTGCCCCCTCTCACAGTCCAGGAGCCCTCAGGGGATGTCCTAGGGATGGCTTTGGCCTGCTCCCCGTTCCCTGCGGGGAGCGGGCCTAAGCCACAGTCTGGCCTCCCTCTGCAGGAGGCAACAGGGCTGATCAGAGGAAGGCGCCGCCACCATCACCCTGCTGCTGCTGCTGCCATTGCCGGCCGTAGTGGCTACCTGCCCTTGGCCCTCACAGCCGCCACAGCTTTGTCCAGAAGGACGTCCGGAAGGATGCTCGGTTATCTGGTCTAATTAGCATATTATGCTTTTATTATTATAGATACCTTACTATATCATCATATCACCTGATGCTTTAGTCAAATGATTCTAATACCACCAAGAGAAAGGTTTAAGACTTCATCTAAATACAAATCATATTAAGTAACCAAATATTCACTCAGTTTAATTTAATGGATTTATCTGCACAGTTCTGTAAATAATAAGTAATAAACACACATCATTAATAGGGCAGTTACCATGAGCCTTAGAAAGTCATTTTTTACTAACTCTTACAAGCTAACCTACTTCTACTATATGTATGAGAACTCTGATCTATGTTAGTTAAATGACTGACTTAAAATTGAGCCTGGATGTATGAAAACTATATTCTCCTTTTAATTTTGCTGTGAACTTTAAACTGTTCTTTAAAAATAAAGTCTTAATTTAAAAATTGAGCCTGGATCCTTAATAAAGTAATACCTTACTGTTATAGTTAAGTTTTAATTTTAAATGACACTCAATGGCCAAAATTGTCTTTCAAACCATTTAAATTGAAAGATGTCTAACCTCTTCCTGACAATGACATTTACATCACCACCTAGTGCTAGTTACTTTTCGACCAAAGGCAAGCAGTTTCAATTACCTGTTCTCTCTGTGGTTTGTAAAGTTGGATGATCGGTATCTGTACCATTTCTTTTATTTTTAGAAAACACAATTCCCTTTCTGATAAATAGGACTGAATGATCAGATAAGAGCCTCCAGAAGGATAGAATTCACACAACTAGGTAGAAATATACTGGATGAGTTACTAGTAATTCTATACTGCCTAAAATTACAATTGATCTAATATGTATATCACTGATACTGACTTTGGGAGGTGGACTCATCATATCCTTGCCACTTTGTATGTTATTTACTCTCCCTGAGAAAGGCAGAAAGTGAAGAATGCCAGGAGAACAGAAATGAACAAACTTGGCTTTATCACTGAGTAAATGGTGTTTTATATTTATTTACCATAAAATTGGTCCAATATCTTTATTTTCCCTAAAACCAAACTCAAAACAATATGCTTATCATCTTCAGAACAACAATGCAAATGAAACTATGTATTGTGACAGTGAACACTGAGAGGCTAAAACTGTGTTAGTAAGTATAATTAAATCCCCTTTTCAAATACTTGGGTAAGTGCAGTTAAGATGAAATTGTTAAGCTATTTTCTCTATTGTATAGAATATGAAAGAGTTGTTTGTTATATGTCAGTGACAGTTGTTATGTTTTTGGGATGGCAAATCTAATAAGTTGGGTATCCAAAATTTTAAGTCATTACTGGTTATAGACACCTGTCAATGAATGACAGGCTAATAAATTTTAGGAAAAAAAGTCAAATAAAAATTAACAAGCTAGTGGAAATAAAAATAAGTAGGTAACAGTGTTTTTACTATAATCTGTACTAATAAAAGGGTAATATGCTAATAAGACTGGGTGACCAGACATCTTCCGGTCGTCCGGTCCTCCTTCCGGACAAAGGCATGGTGGCAGGGGCCAAGGCAGAGGCGGTTAGGGGCCATCAGGCTGGCAGGGAAGGGTGGTTAGGGGTGATCAGGCTGGCAGGGGAGGGCGGTTAGGGGTGATCAGGCAGGCAGGCAGAGGGGTTAGGGGTAATCAGGAAGGCAGGCAGGCAGGTGAGTGGTTAGGAGCCAGTGGTCCTGGATTGTGAGAGGGATGTCCGACTGCTGGTTTAGGCCCGATCCTGCATCGGGCCTAAACCAGCAGTCGGACATCCCCTGAGTGGTCCTGGATTGGAGAGGATGCCAGCCGGGCTGAGGGACCCCCTCCAGTGCATGAATTTCATGCACTGGGCCTCTTGTGTCTTATAATGCTAAGATGAAAAATTATTTTAGTCTAATAAAATAATAAATTTTATGTTTGAAAATAGAGTATACTAAATAACATACATTAGTAGATATTTAAGAATTCCTCTTCTATAAATACATACATAAGTAATGAAGGTGAGTTTACATTGTTTTTTAAAAAAATTATGACTTTCACAACTCAAAGTGTTCTTATTCTTATTAAGGAAAAATAATGAGGCAGAATGTAAATTCTACATCATCACAGATATGTATATATAAATCTGAATATACTATAGCATCGTAGTGAGAACAACTAACACTTTCAGACATTTACTATAGACTTGGTGCAGTGCTAAGTGCTTTATGTATCTTGTATCTTGTCAACAGCCCTGTGAAGTAAATGATCATTTTACAGAGGAGAAAACTGAATCTTAGAAAATTTAGTAGTGAAAAAGATAATAAACAGTGCAGAGAGAATTTTAACTCAGTAATATTGACTTAAAAGGCCATGTTCTTCACTGGTACTGATATTGCCTAAAGTCCCAACTGACTTAATACTTACGTGGCACAGTGATTAAACATAGAGACAAATGTTAGCCATTGTTCAGAAACTATGGCAGTGTCCTTAAAAAATAAAAGTAACATAATATACTATCATCGGTGCCAGAACCTTTTGGACTTCAATTTTAATTTACCTGACTGATACTCTTAGTGAAATGTTTACAGTTGTTTGATTTAGTGATAACAGTCTGCATTTATTGGGTAGACCATGCAAGGTAGTGCCAACTTCACTTGCAATTATTCCCAATACTACCAATAGTACATTATCATCATCTACAGTTTCCGGAAGGAAGCAAACTTTTATAAAGGATATTATGAAGATAAATGAACCTTTTACAACTCCTTCAGAAGAAATATACTTTCAAATTTTCCCCTTATCTTCAACTTTCATCATGCCCTCCTTCAGTACAAAGTACTATTAAAAATGTGAGTCGTATTATAAGGAGGTACTTTATGTTTGCCTTCAAGAAATTTATCTTAGAAATGTCATGTGAAATAGAGATATTCTCTAATTTCCAATTACAAAAGCAATTCTATATTAAAAGGTAAACACAGGATATAGTACTATTTTCAGAAATGTGTATCATTGCATTCGATTCTCTGTTATATTCAACTATGTTTCCAGCTATTGTCATTTTGGCAGTGGTGAGAGGTGGTGAGCAGAGTCAAAGAATATGTGCAGTTCTTCTTTTTAACTATTAAAGCAACACAGTTAATACTCACCTGTAAAAAAGAAGAAAATCAAAATGGAAAATGTTGAGTCAATTGATTTAACCAAGTTTTCAGTGATACAAAGATTGCTGCCAGAAATAACTTTCTTTTATTTCTACTAAATATGCTAGACTCAGACATGAAAGACTTCAGCTGCACATTACCTCTGGGAAATAGTAAAGATCTTTTCAAATTTTCTCCTTTTTTAAAATTTACTTAATTTTTCTTCACAAAGTATAATAAGCAAACAAGTACATTTGGAAAACATTGTTCTGAAGGTAGTAAAAAAATACCTTTCATAACTTTAAAAAATAATACTGTAGTATATTTCAAAATTCGAAGAATAAAGAATATACTAAAAGTCACATTAGGTCAAAATAATGGTAGGCTTTTTAAATTATAAGTTCCTATCTTAAGCTAACCTTTTGTCAGTCTCTATAATGTTCTGTTTTATATTACTTTGCCATACACTGATAGGTTTTGTAAACTAAGACTTACTTCACTTACTTTCAAAGACAAATGTTTGCTTAGTGTCTACAAATGTGTGCCAACTGTAGTCCCTCAGACATTCATTAGTGTTTAGAATTTGCACTTACGGAGGACAATGGCATTGTAAATGAAAATGACCAGTAGCCAAAGGGAACATATAATTGTTTGTAATTAAACAAAAGTGTTGCTGAGTTAATCAAATTCACATCTTAATATACTTTAAAGCATTGCTGTCTTGTCAAAACGAAGACTTCAGTTTTCTGTCTCTTTGAAATGTTTTTTTTAATTACTAATGAAACCTAAGCAAATTAGGCCACTGAGATTTTTTTTTAACCCACTTAAGTACAATAAATAAGCCAACTATGTTTTGATCAAAGATTTCATTGGAACCCTCTTTTAAGTTTCACCAGTTTCATAATTAACAGTTTGTAAAGGCATTGGCCTATTTATAGCTTTTGCTCTCCAATGCCCTGTGCTGATGATCTCATTTTTTTTGAATTATAACACAAACATACTGAAACATTACATCCTTCCGTTGGTAACTGAATCATTCATTTGAAACACTATTAACTTGATAGAATTCTAATGGAGGAAAAAGTTTTATTGAAATTTTTATTTGAATTGTTCATTTGATTAAAAGCAAGTCTAAATTAAACAAAAGAACTCAAAATGTTGACTGTCTTTCTATAAAGAAACTGACATGATCTTGCTGCAAATTATATTTCTACAACCTGTAGAACATTATCTAGTTTAAGTGATCTGTCTCTTAGTTTTCTAAACCTACAGGACTTATCAGGTTTTTCTCTTAAAAAAAAAAAAGGCACAGCGATAAGAAAATTTAAAGTTATGTCAAACAAATTACATTTTAGTTATTAGTGGCTAGTTTGTAAATATCAAAGGCCCACTGATTGTAGTGCTTGGAGCTGCATTTGCATGCTGATGAAATGCAAGTGGATGTCTGTGAACTGTAGGGTTATCTCTAGTGCAGCAGTGGGGAGCTCCAGAATCAGACAGTTGAGCATCTGACCGACTCAAGAGTCGAAGCTGCAGACCTCTTCTATTCACTTTCTTTACAACAATTAAAATATGCAAAGTGATAATTTTCCTTAAGTAGCCTTAAATGTGCGATCTATTTAAATGTGAAGAAAATTGCCTGAAGCTTCTGGTGTGAGGGACAAAAAAGAATAAATTATGCAAATAGCAGAAAAGGACTCTACCACTTGAACGCCTAATTTTCCTGTAATAAGCATACTGTTTCATTTAATTTTTTGCCTCTTATTAAAAGTGACAGTTCTTTTGCACTGTCTGATGGTTATATCTGACACAAGCTAGGGAAATGACTGCTAGACTAAATGCTAAAGCATTTTGGTAGCTTTTTTAGATGATGGTTACATTCACAAAGTAATTATGCACTGAAGAGTAGAGAAATAAGGTTTAATTACACAGTAATCGCTTCTGATGGACACGGCAGAAGTGTGAACACCGCCAGACTGCAATCCATCAATGACAAACCCCTGGCCACTTTTAATTCCTCCTCATTTGCATCATAACCTCCGCACCAAGTTGCACAAATGCTGTTAAATGTTAATAGGAGCTGTCTCTCCACTCAAAATGAATGCTTAAGCTGTTTCATTTTTTTTCTCCTCCACCTCAGACCTTCAAAACCAGCTCCTCTCTGAGAGCAGGCATTAAGCACAGAGCATGGTGCGTGGTCACTGTTGTGCTAATTGGGAGCAACACTTAAAGTTTTATCTCTCAAGCGCTAATAATGCACACTGCTGACAAACCAGTGAATAAGTAATGTACTTGGAGGAGGGGGGAAGAAGGCATGCCTAGAATGAAAAATGCAGTTGGGACCGTTGTTCAGTGACTAGCTATTTGATTAGGCCCTGTAGTCATATTTAATCCAGATCCTTAGGGAACATAGACAAAATTACATCTTCATCTCATCAAACATTCAGCTATATTTAAGCATTCAGCTGATCAAGCTTTTATTGTTTCTCTTGCAGCAACATGGAGACAATGTTGTCCTGCATCCTTCAATTCCAGAAGCTGGCAGAAGAAAGACCCTATGAGCTATGGGTTAAGGAATTCCAACAGAAAGGGAATAAAATCATTCTAGCCACTATGTAGTAATGTTCGAGTTGATAAAACCTCCAGCCTTCAGTTCTATTTGTACAGAATTTAATATTCAATCTCATTTTTACTATTTAAAGAAAAAATAAGTTATTCGCTCTACCATGTCTTTAAACTCAGTCCATTTCCTGGGACAGGTCTACATCGTTAAACTGCAAATGGTTCTTTTTCTATTAAGCAGCAGGTATCATTCTTGTCTTGACAGGAGGAGGCTCCACCTGCTGCCTGACCACCAATACTTCCAGCTGACTACTTTGCAGAACAAGCAAGGTAATTTGTAAGCTGTGTGCTAAGTTTAACAGTAGACTCTAAAAAGTGACAAAGGAGCCATTTTCAGCGCGAAGATTGAGAATTATCAACACCTTTCCGTGCATAATAGTTAAGTCTTTATCACTTGAGGAGCTGCTGATAAGGTTAAGAACACTAGACAAACTGCTCATTAGTGGAAAGGTTTGCCTTTTACATTAAAGACTGCTGGGTACTGAAGTTCCTCTACTGAGCAATACATCCCTGGCATTTGAAAAGAATAAGCTGATTGGTATACATAAATGAATATGGAAAAGGAGACCTGGAATGTTCTGATGATATTAGTGAAGTTTTTCTCAAGTTCAAGAAATGATAAGCCCAATAAGTGTGTTCAAAAGCTGTGTGATCATGCCCTAGCCGGCCTTCCAGTCCAGTTTAAGAACCCATTGTGGCCCTCGAGTCAAAAAGTTTGCCCACCCCTGGAGCGTCAGCCTGCGGACTGAAGGGTCCCAGGTTTGATTCCAGCCAAGGGCACATGCCTGGGTTGCGGGCTGGCTGGGGGCGTGCAGGAGGCAGCTGGTCAATGATTCCCTCTCATCATTGATGTTTCTATCTCTCTCTCCTTCTCCCTTACTCTCTGAAATTAATAAAGAATTACATTAAAAAAAAAAAAAAAGCTGTGTGATCAGGTAGGTAAGGCCCCAGATTAGAAGTCATAAGACCTATACTCTCTTCTGTATTTTATCACCAACTAGCCCTGTAACTTTGAGTGAGTAACTTGTATTTGATGAAAAATAAAACATAAGATGATTCAAACATAAAATATCAGGATTCACTAGGCTGCATCAATAAATAATCAGATTCAATTGCAAACATTTCATGCACTAATATATTGGTAATAAATATATGAGAGAATATATTATTTAGGACCCAGTCATTCATTTTATGCTGGGGTGTTGGATTATGGATTACAAATTAGAATATATATTATTCATTTTAGAGTTCATATGTGACCAGAAGAATGATACTTATTTCTATATCCCTGCTGTATATTTTTCATATAAATAAAATATGGTAAATAAAGTCCTCGAACACTATTTATAATATTATACCCAGTTTATGCCTCCAAATAATCATATACAGTGGGTAATATTAACCTAATTTTAAAGATGGAGAAAATAAAAATCAGAATTTCAATAACTTGCCAGAACACATGTGTCTGAGTAGCTACAATGGGGTTTGAACCCAACTCTGTCTGATTTTAAAGTTTACGTGTTTGACCATGAACAATATAAAAATATATGAAACAAATTATTTACCATTTTTATTATAAACTACTAACCACTAATGCCTTAAAAAGCATACAGCAACAAACCTGGTACCATCTGTGCTAATTCATTTTGAGGTGTGTTTTTTTTTTTAAATACACAATTTTATAGTGTATTGCCCATGTTACATAATCATCTACTCACTTCAAACTAGAGAAAAAGTTAAGGATATATTTGAATTCATGATTCCCAATTATAACTGAAAACTATTTGAATATAATGCAATATTATGTTATTAATCTATATTCTGAGGAAAATTTCTCAAACTACATGCTATGTGGTAAAAAGTCTGCCATGGGTTAATCTTGAAGCCTGCATTAGCTCCGTCTTCCTCTACTAGCATCATGAAGTTTCCGGTGTACTTAGAGATCCCTGAATCAAAGGCACTGTACAAGTAAAAAGTGGTGCACATATTATTAACCTTTCTGCGCTTGTTTCCTCATCTGTAATATGGGGTTAATGATATTTCTGTACCTCACAAGAATGTTGTGTGAATTAATGTTTGTAAAGCCCTTTAAGATCCACGGATGAAAGATGCCATAAAAGTCCAAAGGTGATAATATTATAGTTATTGAAATTGGAAACACCAATAATGCTGGGAATTGTATATATATTTGGTTGCAAGGCACCCTGTGCATTATGAATTCAAAGGCACTTAAAGAAGCTTACCGCTTCAAAATTAATAATAATGAAAATAAATCCTGAGGAGTTATTACCCATATGTTATAAGACAAATGGATGTAATCTGTTCATAACTGGCAAAAAACACAGTATCAGAGTACACATTTTCCCAGGTTTCTCTATAGAAACTACTGCAGTAGAATACACTGGATCTATACTCAAAATCATATAATGTGAGAATGATCTATTAAGAAAGAGGCAGTAAATTACATATTTTTTTAAAAATGCTAGTAAGATTTAATGAAATCATTACCTGTATCTTTTAATACTGCTATATTTTTTCATTTACATTTTGAATTTCCTTGAATAGTTTATACATATTAAGCAAAACACCTAACAGCAATCTTTCTAAAAACAAAAAATAATACAAATTATGAGTTGTCACCTATTTGTCTGAACTAATATATATATGGGTATTAAATATTTTTCTAAAGGTTTCAAAAGGCATTTTACTTAATCACTATAATAAAAAAAGAAGAAAATAAGTTTTCAAATATAGTAGCTATATTTTTAAAAATTTAAGTATGAGATATTTATTTATATAGTTATCCATTCACTCATTCACTTTCTTAACAATTCATTCACTTAACAATAGTGTTCATTTATGCTACACATCCTATATAATAAAAGCCTAATATGCTAAGTGTCTGGTCCATCTGTTCAACCAATCAAAGCGTAATATGTAATGATATGCTAAGGCCGCTCAACCTCTCACTATGATGTGCACTGACACCAGGAGGCAGATAACTGACTGGTCAACCAGTTGCTATGACATGCACTGACCACCAGGGACAGACACTCCTACTGGTAGGTTAGCTTGCTGCTGGGGTCTGGCGAATTGGGACTGAGTGAGAAGGGCCGGACACTCCCTGGAGCCCTCCCACTGCCCTTCCCTGGCTGGCCAGCCTCCCATGTCCCTCCCCAGCCCTGATCGTGCACCGGTGGGGTCCCTCGGCCTGGACTGTGCCCTCTTGCAATCTGAAACCCTTTGGGGGATGTTGGAAAGCCAGTTTCAGCCCAATCCCACAAGGCAGGCCAAGGGGCCCCACTGGTGCACGAATTCGTGCACCAGGCCTCTAGTAATGTAACAATTTAAAAATCCAAGTTACAGAACATTTATGAGTGGGTGTGTGAATGTGTGTAGGTCTATATGCACAAAAAACAGTTTAGAAACATCAACACCATTCCATCATGAAACTTTGTAATAATTACCTCTAGAAAGTTGTTTGGGACTAGGTGGAGTGCAAAAGAGCTTTCATATACACAAGTCTATATTGACTGATTTTGTTACAAAAAGGATGTGTAACTTTTTAATTTTTAAAAGCCACATTCCCAGAATGAAAAATAAGTTTGAAAAACTATTTCAAGACTGCAAAATAAAAGTGAAGATTAATAAGATAAAACTAAATTAAAGCAGTAAAGTTAGAATTCAAATAACATAGTAAATTTATTGTCAAACAGAATGAAAAGGAAGGGCAAATAATTAAAGGGATGACTCATTATCCTTAATTATAGTTTAGGAGAATTAACATGCACATTTTTTGTTGTGTTTTTTTTTTTCAAGACGTATCTTAGAGACTTTCTGATATTTAATTAGAAGGAATGCAATTTTGTCTTTTAATCCACTGAAGCATGATTTTCAACTAAGTAGAAAAGAGGTTAACTTCAAATGATAGTAGCACACCAGTCAAGGAAAAACAACAGAGTTCACAATTAAGTCAAGAAGTCAAACAAACGTTATATTTAGAAAGTTAAGGGCTTTGTTTTGGTTGCGTTAGAGGTTTTCTCCAATTTATGGGAGGTTTAAGGTTACCAAGCTCAGCATCCAGAGCTCAAAGTCATTCCAGAGTTTACTCAATATTAGAGTTCAAAGATTTAAATGTGTTTTACAATGGGGAAATTTGAAATCAGGGACTACTGATTTTTTAAGTAAATTACAGTAGAAGGTCACATAGTTAGAAAGCTATATTTAGAGGGTTGAAGTCAAGGAACTCAAACACATTTAATGTCTTATCAAAAATTGTAACTTCTTATATGCATACTTATAAATAAGACACTTCCTAGAAAGCATAAATAATAGGTAATTAGAACTGAGATATTATGTGACCTGAATTCCATTTTTCTACTCTAATAGCTGTTCTTATATGACTTTTTGTTTAGCCTCTGCTCTTGATTTCTTTGGCTTCATCATACTGTTCTTTTACTAGTACCTACAAACGCCGCAGTTAATATTTGGAAAGACTGGGTGCTCAAAGAAATAAAATATAATAATAAAAATGCAAGAAGTTACTGATATTTTATTTAACTTTTTTATTTTTATTAGTTACACAAATATATTGACTTATTAATTTCCTTAGAATCTTCAAGAATTTATTGTAGATGGGTGAATAACATTGTGTGTGTCATTACTAATTCCTAGCAGAATGTTTTAAATTGTAATAAAGAGATCAGTTCCTAGCATAGTATTTAGCAAATATCAATGGCCAAAAGGCATTAAAGAATGAATGTATTTCTTAAGTAATCATTAGGGTCATAATGGAATTAATTGATTGGCTTACCCATCTGAAGCAAGTTGCAGAAAATGATTGCTAGTCTGTTATCTACAGATTTACACTCGTTACCCTCCTCACTTTTTCTTTATTTTAATTTAAAAAATTAAGTTTTCTCTTATATAAAAACTTTGTAATGTCATAGTCTACTGAACTTAAATCTCTATAAACATGAAAAATATAGTGACTACTAAACACAAATCTTTCTAATTAGTCCTTTTTTAATCACCTTCTTTCTCTGTCAATCCCTGTTCTGATTATTCTTGGAGGCTCTAGCCACAGTTTTCCTCTTATTCTCTATCTGCTTCTGGCTTCTATGGTCTCTTCTACTGACCCCCCAGTTGATATTTACAACCTCAAATATTCAACTGAGTAATATGCATCCTTATTCATCTGTTTGCTTGTTTTTTATTCAATAATTCACTCATTTACAGATTCAAAATTATTTTTTATTCCAGCCTTGCACCTATCTAAATAAAGCAGCCAAAATAATCCTGCAAATCAGATCATGTCAGTTCTCTGCTAAAAACCTTCTAATGACGCTCCATATCACTTCATGTCCTTACAGTAAGTAGTCTACAAGACCCTATGTTATCCTCCTCCCTCTTAAATCCTGATCTCATTCTGGATTTCCCTACACTCATTCTGCTCAGCCACCTTGATGTTGAACAAACACAAGTTACACTCCTGGTTAAGAACTTTTACATTTTCAGTCTCTTCTTGGAACACCTATGTACATAGCTTAGTCCTTCATCTTCTCCCAGCCTTAGCTTACATGTTACCTTCTAAGCATTTCACCTGTTCATCATATTTAAAAATGAAACCCTTGACACAAGTACTCCTCAATCCCCTATTTTGCTTTATTTATCTTCACTGCATCCATTACATTCTAGCACAAAGGTTGGCAAAGAATGGCCCATGGGCCAAATTTAGCCTGCCACTTGTTTTTATAAGGGTTACTGTAACACAGGCTAATCTATTCTTTTATCTTTTGTCTATGGCTTGTTTTGTGCTATAATGATAGAGCTGAGTAGTTACCACAAAGACTACCTGGCTCTCAGTTTAAATATAAACTATCTGCCTCTCTCTCTTTCTTTTTAAGATTTTTTTAAAATATATTTTATTGATTTTTGCAGAGAGGAAGGGAGAGGGATAGAGAGCCAGAAACGGATGAGGGAGAAACAGCTGCCTCCTGCACACTCCCTACTGGGGATATGCCTGCAACCAAGGCACATGCCCTTGACCGGAATCGAACCTGGGACCCCTCAGTCCACAGACCAATGCTCTATCCACTGAACCAAACCAGTTAGGGCTCTTTTTAAGATTTTTAAATTGATTTTTAGAGAGAGAGGGGGAGAGAGAGGGAAAGAGAGATACATCAATGTGAGAGAAACATCAATCTGCTGCCACCTGCATGCCCCCTACCAGGAATCAAGTGTGCAACCCAGGCATGTGCCCTGACCAGGAATTGAATCAGCAACCTTTCAGTGCATGGGACGATGCTCAACCAACTAAGCCACACCAGCCATGGCTACACATCTACCTCTTTACAGAAAAATTTTACTAACCCCCATTTTAACATATCAAAGAATAGGCAGGTCTATTTGTTTTATTTATTGATTATTTTTTTTTGCTTTGTTCATTTTTATTTATTTTTATTTTTTTTATTTTAATAAATCTTTATTCAGATTATTACAATTGTTTCTCCTTTTTCCCCCCATAGCTCCCCTCCACCCGGTTCCCAATTTATTTTTATTTTTTTTATTTTAATAAATCTTTATTCAGATTATTACAATTGTTTCTCCTTTTTCCCCCCATAGCTCCCCTCCACCCGGTTCCCACCCCACCTTCTGCCCTTACCTCCCCCCCCCCACTGTCCTCATCCATAGGTGTATGATTTTTGTCCAGTCTCTTCATGAATCCCCCATACCCATTTCCCCCTGAGGATTATCAGTCCACTCCCTTTCTATGCCTCTGATTCTATTATATTCACCAGATTATTCTGTTCCTCAGGTTTTTAATTCACTTGATTTTTAGGTTCACTTGTTGATAGATATGTATTTGTTGTTCATAATTTTTATCTTTATCTTTTTCTTCTTCTTCCTCTTCTTAAAGAATACCTTTCAGCATTTAATATAATACTGATTTGGCGGTGATGAACTCCTTTAGCTTTTTCTTATCTGTGAAGCTCTTTATCTGCCCTTCAATTCTGAATGATAGCTTTGCTGGGTAGAGTAATCTTGGTTGTAGGTTCTTGCTATTCATCACATTGAAAATTTCTTGCCACTCCCGTCTGGCCTGCATAGTTTCTGTTGAGAAATCAGCTGACAGTCATATGGGTGCTCCCTTGTAGGTAACTAACTGTTTTTCTCTTGCTGCTTTTAATATTCTCTCTTTGTCTTTTGCTCTTGGCATTTTAATTATGATGTGTCTTGGTGTGGTCCTCTTTGGATTCCTTTTGTTTGGGGTTCTGTGCACTTCCTGGACTTGTAAGTCTATTTCTTTCACCAGGTGGGGGAAGTTTTCAGTCATTATTTCTTCAAATAGGTTTTCAGTATCTTGCTCTCTCTCTTCTTCTGGCACCCCCATAATTCTGATTTTGGTACGCTTGAAGTTGTCCCAGAGTCTTCTTACACTATCTTCAACTTTTTGGATTTTTTTTTTTTTTTTTTGCTTTTTGCTTTTTCGGTTGAGTGTTTTTTGCTTCTTTGTATTTTAATTCTTTGACTTGATTCTTGTGTTCCTCTAGTCTGTTTTTGGGTCTCTGTATAATATTTTTTATTTCAGTCAGTGTATGTTTAATTTCTAGTTGGTCCTTTTTCATATCTTCGAGGGTCTCGTTATATTTATCGGCCTTTTCTAGAATATTCTTGAAAAGCCTTATAACCGTGGTTTTGAATTCTATATCCAGTCGTTTGTTTTCCTCCATTTCTTTCATTTGTGATCTGTTTCTTTGACACCACATTTTCATTGATTCCCTGAGTTGGTAGGGTAGATTTGTGTGCTAGGTTTCCTATATGGCCCAGTGGGTCTGCCTCCCCAGTTAACCTGAGGTGGACACTCTTGGTGCACCCCTTTGTGGACTGTGTGTACAGCCTTGTTGTAATTAAGTCTTGATTGTTGTTGGTTTCACTGGGAGGAATTGACCTCCAGGCCAGTTGGCTGTAGGATCAGCTGTGTCTATGCTGGGAGAAGTTCGGTGCTGGAGACAGCCTTATAGGATTAGACTTGCCAAATTGCAATAGCCTCTGTGCTCAGCTTGGATGGGGTGGAGTCTCAGGGCGGAGCAGACAGTCTTGGCTTCCCGTCAGTCTTGCCCTTGAGCGCACACGCGTGCCTCCAGACCTCTGCCTTCCCCGGCTCCCAAGTCTCCGTCCGAGAGACCAGATTCCCCCCACAAGAGCGTGGGTCCCCAGGGGCTCGCCTGGAACTGGGGTTCAGTGAGTCAGAACTGGGGTTCAGTGCAGTCAGGAGTTTCGGACTCCCTTCTGCTAGGGAAAGCCTGTGGCAACCTCCGCAGCTTTTGTGCACACTGGCGCGCGTGCCTCCGGAACCCTGCCTGCCGGGGCTCCCCCGGGTCTCCGAGTCTCTGAGTGCCTTTCTCTCTACCTGACAGTCCAGTCTCCCCCTGTATGAGCCTGGGTCCACGGGGTTTCGCCCGGGACTGGGGTTCAGTGCAGTCAGAACTGGGGTTCAGTGCGGTCGGGGGCTTCCTTTCCCCTTCCGCCAGAGAAAGTCAGCCAGCTTCTCAGCCGCCCTTCCTCTCTGCGCGCACAAAGACCCTTTGCTGTCCCTCCAATTCTCTGTGAACTTTTCTCTTTCCTTCTAGTTGTAGAATTTTCACTCAGCCAGCTTTCCTGTGGTTCTGGATGGTGTCCGTTCTGTCTTTTAGTTGTAGTTTTGAAATTGTTGTGCGAGGCAGCAGTTTAGGTGCTTACCTATGCTGCCATCTTGGTTTCTCTGCTTTGTTCATTTTTATATCTGAAATGCCTGGAAGAGTGTTCAGCATACAGTAGACACTGAAATGAGAAGAACAAGTACTTAAAGGTAACTCAAGAAAAGAGAACTATGTAGGGAAGGCCATCTAATAGGAGCTATAACTTTTGGTAGAGGGATGCAGCAGGTCTTTGGTGAGGGTGATGACTGGACCAGTGAGCCAAGGTTTTCTCCCTAGGTTGTGTCTCACAACACTGAAGAATGAGCTCCATGGACCAGAAGATTTATTCAAAAGCCTAGAAAATGTATTACAAGTAGAGTCAGACTCCTGCAGGGAGAGGGGCACAAATAATGGGTTACCAGTGAAGCTAGTCAGTCTAGGGGTATATATACTAGTATGCTACAAGCCTGCTCTATATTTACCTATGTCACCACCTGATTAATTCCCTCATTGTTCTTGCCCAACAATGAACCTGAACTTTCTCTGTTCCTTGTTGTTGCAGGACCTCTCTTGGTTTCACATGCCTCCTGCTCTGAGTCCCAAAATACTTTATTATTTCTGCATGATTGGTTTCTGTGATTAGGCTTGCTCAAACTGCTGTGTCTGCCCCTTCATATATTCCACCTGCCTTTGTTTCCCAATGGACCCCTTTCCTGTCTACCTGTGTGTCAAGCTAACTTCTCTCAAGGGGGTTAAAATAGGTGAGGGAAAGCAAAATACCTTGACCTCACTCTTCTCTCTCCCTTCTATCTCTCACCAGGATTCTTCATTTGGGCTGAACGCAAGTAAAAGACAAAGGGCAATATGTAGTCTATGTAGTTTAGCCTCCTGGAGCACAGAATGAGATGGAGAATAGTAGAAAGTGGATGTAGAAGAGCAGAGGAAGTTATTCAGGTCAGCCTACTACTTTTGTATCTCGATATATATAGTTGTGCATCACCAGGTGGAAAATTTGTGCCCCTGAGACAGAGGTCACAAGTAGTAGGCTGGATAATGGTCTCCAAAGGCTATCAGGACCTAATTCCTAGAAACGTAAATGTTACTTTATTTAGAAAAGGGGTCTTTGCAGATGTGATTAAGTTAAGAATCTTATCCTGGATTATTGGATAAGTCCAAATGCTATCACAAGTGTCCTTATAAGAGAGAGGTAGAGGAAAATTGATGCATATACAGAGGAGAAAATGATGTGCTGCCGTAAGTCAAAGAATGCTGGCAGCCACCAGAAACTGGAAGAAACAAGGAACAGATAATCCTTTAGAGCCTCTAAAGGGAGTAAAGTCTTTCTAATAACTTAATTTGGACCCAGTGATACTTATTTTGGTCCTCTGTCCCCAAGAACTATGAAAGAATAAATTTATTTTGTTTTAGGCCAGTCAGTTTATGGTAATTTGTTATGGCAACCACAGGAAATGGTTTCATTTTGGGCTCAATCCCCAATAGGGGATGTGCAGGAGGCAGCCAATCAATGGTTCTATCTCATCATTGCTGTTTCTATCTCTCTCTCCCTCTCCCTTTGTCTCTCTGGAATGAAAACGTATTTAAAAATATAAAAATAAAAAATAAATAAAAATCCTCTCTTACAGTGCTCAGAGAGGTAGCTGTCAGTGTGGTTGAAGGTAGTCTCCAAAGCACATGTCAATATTTTGATTGGGAAATCACCTTCACTAAGAGTCGTTACAACAAAGGCAGTTAGTAAGGCAGAGAGAAAATACAATATATCAACTGATGGGTATTCAGGCAATGGATGCTATTGGTTTCCATCGGTATAAGATAGCAGCCATGTTCTCTAGATGCCATAAGCAATTAGCTAACAAGTAAGGATTCAATACACCTATAATTCATCCCTCCCAGATTATTAGAATGTTATGAAAATATTTAAATAAGTATTCTATTTTTCACTTTAACATTTTTTTAGTGTTTTTAAAGTGAATTTAATGCTGATCAGTAGATACTGAGCAGAGAGAACTAAAAATAATGGTTTATGCTAAGGTTACCAGCTGTCCAATATTATAAGATAGGTTATGCTTTCTAGCATAATTTTGGTTAGGTCAGCAAAGCTACTCTGATGCAAGTTATAAGTGTGGAAACACCTTGGGATAGAATTTTAAAAATCAAACAAACGAACAAACAAACAGAGAGGTTACTAAGAATTCAAGAGTTTATTTACAGGTGAAATAGCTGTGGAGGTAAAGGGATGGAGAAGACTGAGGAAAAGAGAAGATTTAGAAATAACATGGAGAATAGGAATGTGTTAAAGAGATAGCTGTTGGTAATTTGAAAAATATTAACAAAATATTAGGTACCATGAAAAAAAAACTGCACAAAGCAGATAAATCACAAGTAATTTAGAATATTATAAAAGAATGTCAATTCTAGCATTGCCAGGAAAAGCTGAAAAGGCAAGTCTAATGATTTCTGGAATGCCAGGAATTAAAAAGAGCAGAGAGTAAAAGGACAAAATTTATTATCAGTTTTCTGAGAAGAGTGAAGACAGGGTTAATACAGAATTTTTTTCCAGGTAAGGGGCACCAGGCTAGTAACCCTGATTTTACTACCAAATAGATATAGCGTAGGAGTGATAGAACAGGATTCAACCCTAGAGACCTACTCTAGGAGTGGGATGATAGCTCTTTAGAGTTAAGGGAATAGTTGATGGGATGCAAATTATGATGGCTTTTTTTTGTGTGTGATATAAAAACTATACTGGGACCACCAAATGGGATTTAAATTGAGCCAGCACTGCTTAGAGTTATTTTACTATTTAAAAAACAGATGTGAAGTCTAAGTTAGAAATGTTCCCTTTCACATATGAGGAAAAACATATAAAAACATGTAACATAATAATGTTAAAAATACATAAAATATATATATAATTATCTAATGTATATGTTATATTTCCAAAATTGTTCTTAATCATTAAAGAGCTGTGCCCAAGTCATCTAAAATAGGTCTTTTTTTTTCCTTATTCAGGAATTTTATTACTAATTGGGTATATTCAGGTACCTTAAATTTGACTCTTGCAATTTTTTTCTCATACTAAAAAATGCATCTGATTGTGGTTGCTTTTATTCCTTTCTAAATAAAATGTTTGTTTACATTAATACTGACTAAATTATAACTTGCTTTCTTTTGCACAAATCTGTCACCATGTAATAAGAGGCTTGCCAATTCCAGTAATGTGTAAAGTGCTGTATTATTATTTTATACTAGTACCCTGGTGCACGGATTCGTGCACATTGAAAGGAAATTAATTACAAGGTGGCTGGCAGAGCGGGACTGGGAAAGACGGGCCAGACATGCCCTGGAGCCAACCTCTCATGGTCCCTCCCCTGCCAGCCACATCTGGGGCAGTGCTGTGGCTCGAAGAGTGTCTGTGGAGTGAGCGGGGTCCCTCTGGCAGGTTGGGGTCCCTCAGCCTGGCCTGTGGGGATCGGGCTGAAACCAGCTCTCCAACATCTCCTTGAGGGGTCCTGGATTGCGAGAGGGCAGTTCTTGGGTAATGGGCCCAGGAATCAGGCTTCCTCCTCTCTGGTTCCAGGGTGTGTCACCCGAGAACTGCTGTTGCCAAGTCACCACAGCTCGGCAGCTCCTGCATTTGAGCGTCTGCCCCCTGGTGGTCCATGCACATCACAGCTACCAATTGGGGCATCTGCCCCCTGGTGGTCATTGCACATCATAGCTACTGGTCAGATGGTCAGACGGTCGTTTAGCCTTTTATGTATATAGATATGTAAAGAATTCTAGGATTTGAGTGGAAGCAATAATAACAAAAATAACAGTAAGAATTGAGAGGTGATTTTACATTGCAAATAACCTTTTAAAAAGTCACCATATGAAATTCAAGTTGATAATACTTAGCAAAAATAAAGAGCACAAGAACAATGATAATTTTCACTTGAATTTTTGAGAAAATATAAAACCATTTAGTATCTTATATTTTTAAGGTATCAACTAACTATTCTGTAAAAAGCTAATTTAAGAAGACAGCTTAAAATTGAGGTAGAAGAACAAAGTTGGAGAAATCACACTATCTGATATCAAACTATATTACAAGGCCATAGTAATTGAAAGAGCATGGTGCTGGCATAAAAACAGACATAGAGTTCAATGGAACAGAAGTAAACCCATGCCTTTATGGTCAATTAATGCTTAACAAAGGAGGCAAGAACATAAGATAGTCTATTCAATAAATGGTGTTGGGAAAATTGGACAGATATGTGCCCCCAAAATTAATAAAATTAGAACACTGTCTTATACCATACATAAGAATAAACTCAAAATGGATTAAAGACTTAAAATGTTAGACTCAAAACCATAAAAATCCTAGAGGAAAACATAGGCAGTAAAATCTGAGATATTTCTCATAGCAATATTTTTTTTCCTGATATATCACCTCGGGCAAGAGAAACAAAAGAAAAAATAAGCAAATGGGATTATATCAAACTAAAAAATAATTCGCACAGCAAGGAGAACCATCAACAAAATGAAAAGACAACCCACTGAATCGGAGAACATATTCACCAATGATACATATGATAAGGGATTAATATAAAAATTTATAAAGAACTTATAAAACTTAACACAATAAAAAAAATCCATTTTAAAAATGAGCAGAGCCTGAGTAGACACTTCTCCAAAGAGGACATACAGCTGGCCAATAGACATGAAAAATGCTCAATGTCACTAGTCATAAGAAAAATGCAAATTAAAACCACAATGAGGTGTCATCTCATTCCTATCATAATGGCTATCATCAATAAAAACAAATAAGTGTCAGTGAAGATGTGGAGAAAAGGGAACCCTTGTGCAATGTTGGCAGGAATGCAGATTGGTGTAGCCACTGTGAAAAGCAGTATAGAGTTACCTAAAAGAATTAAAAATAGAATTGCCTTATAGCCCAGTAATTCCAATTCTGGGAATGTATCTAAAGAAATCCAAAACATTCATTTGAAAGAATATATGCACACCTATGTTCATTGCAGCATTATTTACAATAGCTAAGATTTGGAAGCAGCCCAAGTGTCCATCAGTAGTTAAGTAGATTTTTTTTTAAAGCTGTGGTACATATATAAAGTAGAATACTACTCAACTATAATAAAGAAGGAAATCTTACCCTTTGCAATCGCATGAATGGACCTGGAGAGTATTATGGTAAGTGAAACAAGCCAGTCAGAGAAAGACAAGTATCATATGATTTCACTCATATGTGGAATCTAATAAACAAACTAACAAACAAAATAAAAACAGACTCATAGATACAGAAAACAGGCTTTTTCTTAAGAGTATAATAGCTACATTAAGATACATCCTTGCCCGTTAAACTTACAGAACTCATGAGTATTCACTCAAACAGCTATCAGAGAGGAAGGGGAGAAGGGGGCTGGGTGAAAAGGTGAATGGATCAAGAAAAAACAACACATAGACACAGGAAACTGTATGGTGCTTACCAGAGTGAAATAGAGGTAGGGGAAGGTAGAAGAGGGTTAAGAGGTGATAAATGGTAATGAAAGGAGACTTGGCATGGTGAACACATAATACAATATATAGATGGTGTATTATAGAATTGTACACCTGAAACTTACATAATTTTATTAAACAACTAGAGGCCCGATACACGAAATTTGTGCAAGGGACTCGGCCCTCAAAGCCACTGCGGCTTGCCTCAACCCTTGCAGCCCCCTTCTTTGTCCAGAAGGTCATCCGGAATGACGTCCCGAAGATCATTCAGCTGTCCAGTCTAATTAGCATATTATGTTTTTATTATTATAGATGTCTCCCCAATAAATTCAATTAAAATTTTAAGAATTAATTTTTAAAAAAGAAGACAGCCTGAAAGAGAACCATGCTCTAATTTTATGTTTTTATGTATGCAAAAGACAGTCAAAAAGTATTTGGGTAAGATTAGTGTACTAGTGGTTGCCCAACAAAATGATTATTTGGCTAATGGCTAATACATTCCTTAAATTTGTAATTAAAACTTCAAAGACATTTTGACAGTGGATAGTCAATGACAAGCATACTCACAGCATAATTAACAATGAAATAGTTATGAGTTATTATAGCATTACTAATGGCCTGTTAGATCACTTTATATTTATTCTCTACAATGCCTTCCATAGCATCATGAAAAAGCAGATAGTTATTGAAAAAACAAAAATTTAATGCTGAAAATGATCCCATGCCTTACTGGCTTTTTGCTTATTTCTTATATAACAAAATAGTCTTTGCATCAGATATTTACATGGCTGTCTCCTGAATCATTTGGATTTCAACCTAAAAGTTGCTTTCTTTGACTACCAATCAATGGAGTCTCCCATTACTATTTTATTTTCATTTTAGCACATTTATTAGTTCGTAAGGCTGACATAACAAAATACAACCGACTGGGTGGCTTAAGCAACGGAAATTTGTTTTTTCACAGTTGTAGAGGTTTTAAGTCCAAGATCAAGCAAGGTGCCAGATAGTTTCCTCTAAGGCCTCTCTCCTTGGCTTGCACATGGTCACTCTCTTGCTGCCCCTTCACATAGTCATCCCTCTGTGGACAAGCATGGTGCCAATCTGTGTGTCCTAATTTCCTCTTCTTATAAGGACACCAGTCAGATTGGATTTTATTAGAGTCTACTTTACCACTTTAATGGCGCCATCTCCTAATTCTGAGATACAATCCCATTCTGAGTTATTATAGCATTACTAATGGCATGTTAGATCAACATGCGAATAGTGGTATCAAGGTATCAGCCTTAAGGTATCAACATGCGAATAGTGGCAGGAGGAGGAGGAGCACAATTCAACCCAAAGCAGAACTTAAAAATATGTAAAATTATAGAGGCCTGGTGCATGAAATTCGCGCACTTGGGGGGGGGGGGGCGGTCCCTCAGCCCAGCCTACATCTCTCGGAGGTGGGAGAGGCTCCTGCCACCGCCTGTGCGCTCACCAGTTGTGAGCCCAGCTTCTGGCTGAGAGGTGCTCCCTGCTGTGGGAGCACACTGACCACCAGGGGGCAGCTCCTGCATTGAGCATCTGCCCCCTGGTGGTCAGTGCACGTCATAGCAACATCGGGCCAAAACCGGCTCTCTGACATCCCCCAAGGGGTCCTGGATTGCAAGAGTGTGCAGGCCAGGCTGAGGGACCCTACCGTTGCACGATCAGGGCCAGGGAGGGACACGGGAAGTTGCCCAGCCGGGGAGGGACCGCAGGAGGGCTACAGGGTGTGTCCGGCCCGTCTCACTCAGTCCTGATCAGCCAGACCCCAGCAGCAAGCTAACCTTCCAGTCGGAGCATCTACCCCCTGGTGGTCAGTCCATGTCATAGTGAGTGGTTGAGTGGCCTTAGCATATCATTAGCATATTATGCTTTGATTGGTTGAACGGCTGACCAGAAGACTAGACACTTAGCATATTAGGCTTTTATTATATAGGATATTTATTTTCTTTCCTCTCTCATTAGAATGTAAGCTCTATAACACAACTCAACAATTGCTCATGTCTGTGTCCTCAGCACTTAGATCAGAAGCTGGCACACAGTGGCCACTCTGTATGTATTTATAGAATGAAGAAACAGGTAAGTGTATGATAAAGACATCTATACTAATAAAAGAGAAATATGTAAATTGACCATCACTTCGCAATGCCCACAGCCAATCAGGAGTGCATATGCAAATTAACCCAACAAATATGGCGGAGCCCTCGCCCCCCCCGCCCCGGCCACTCTGGGCCTCTGGGCAGCGCGCCTCCTCAGGGCCTCCCTGCCGCGCTCCTCACCTATCAACCATCCTTGCAGTCTCCCTATGGCCCAGCCCTCGGCCTCAGAGGCAACCCTCTGGTGCCTGAGGTCATAGCTCCCAGTGTCTGGCATCTCCCTCTACCCCACCCCTGCCCCGCTGTTCTGGTAAACAAAACCCTAGCATTGGAGCAGCTCCACAGACGTGGACGCGTGTGGGAGCTTGCTCGGTGCACGGTTAGTGCACCCCGGGAGCCCCGGGCCAGCCAAGGGGCGATGGTGGCAGCTGTGGTGGCAGCGGCAGGCAGCTCAGCTTTGTTTTGAATAGATGAAAGAGGCCATCTACACAGTGACCCAAATTATCAGATCTCCCTCCTCCCTATCTCTAAATCAAGATGGGAGGGGCAATGGGCATGGAGGGAGGGTTGGCAGGCAGGAGGTGGAGGGTGGAGGAGGAAGAGGATGAGGAAGGGGGCCAGTTGCATCCCACTTTCACAATGGGAAACTGAAACGCACTAGCGTACCCAACCTCTCCAGTCCTCCCCGCCTGCCTCGCTCCTGCCACTTCTTCCCCTCCGCACCTCCCCGGGTGCGCCAGCGCTGCACAGAGGAACTCTCTGGAGGAAGTGGCGCTGGAGCACACAGGGCTTGCCACCGCCGCCGCCATTGCACAGGCTGCCAGAGCGAGCCTGCCGCATGCAGGCAGCCAGGAAAAGGAAGGCCTATTCTTGCATGAATCTTCATGCATCAGGCTTCTAGTTTAATTATAAAATCTTTCGTATCTATACTATTATTATAACTTCAATAATTTGATATTCAAGAGTCATGAAAAGAAAGCATTTCCTTTTTTTTTTTTAAATCAAAGGATGCTAGTAGAAGTTATTTTCCATATATATCCAAGACTCTTAATTTATAATAAAAAGATACCTTATGTTTATTAGTTACATCTTGGACACAGAAAGCAGTAAAAATCTATGCCATAACCTTTAAGACAGATAATGTGGCAAATATTTCAATCTATTCAAAAGGAATGAGTATCCTTGGGAAAGTTGAGGCAGAAAAAAAGAAAATTACTTTTCTCTACTAATAGTGATTACCACATCTGTGAGCTAAGAAAACTAATTCATGATAGTGACAGAGGTAGCTAGTTGCTTCTTAATACCTACTTTTCTATTCTTCTTTATTAACAGCATCCCATGTTTTAGGTGAGAACATTGGTCACCCATCTAAATGACTACATTTTCAGCATCATTTGCTTCTGAATTAATGGCCATTTGATTTTGTTCTGGCCAATGAGATAAAAGAGAAAATGTTCAGTGATACATCAGAAAAGTCTCCTTAAAAAACAAAAGAGGGTTGAGCTTTTTTTTTCTTCTTCTTTCTTCCTTCATCTCCTTGCCTGAAAAATGATTATGAAAGTCAAGTTCTAACAGCTACCTTGGACCACATTATAGGAATAGTGAAGTTATTGGTGGGAAGGCGAGTCTGCATCCTTCATGATTTCGTGGAGTTGCTATAGCAGCACTGGATCTTTTTAGTTTTAAATTAATAAATGTGTGAGAGAAACTTGTTTAAACTATTATTTGGGGATTTTCAGTTACTTTACTAATATAATGATCACCATTCCTTTGTATAATATTCATTAAAAGAGTGTATAATCTGCAACTGGTTACTGTTTATGAACCTTATCAATTCTTGCCTTGCCTAAAGGTTTTTTCTTAAAGACACCCCTTTTATGACTGTAACATAGTAGCATAGACTTTCCTAAAATTCCTAGTTATATCACACTGTACAAAACTAATCAAGTTTAGCATTTAACATTTTTTGTCCTTGAGGATACTCTGATGCACACTCACAGCATCATGAACTAACCCTTCTAGTAGTATTTATCATGTTCTATTTACAATTGGCAGTTAATTTTCCTGCCTGCCTCACTATATTGGGGGTAGTTTTGTTTACCATTGTGTCCCTAGAAATTGCACAGGTCCCGGCCAAGTACTAAATGTTCATTTAAAGACTAACTAGGATGGCTAACATTTTATCTATTCATTTACTTTCCTTACATATCTACTCCAGGAGAGTGGATTATTACAATTCCTATAGATGAAGTTGGACTTTATTACTGACTAGAGGCCCAGTGCACAAATTCATGCACAGGTGGGGTCCCTTGGCCTGGCCAGCGATCTGGACCAATCAGGGCAATTTTGCCCAGTCCTGATCGGGCCAATAGGGTGGGCCAGCCATGGGGGGGAGGGAGGGACCGCAGGAGGTTGGCTGGCTAGCTGGGGGAGGGACTATGGGAGGTTGGTCAGCCATGGGAGGTTGGCCGTGGGAGCACACTGACCACCAGGGGGCAGCTCCTGCATTGAGCATCTGCCCCCTGGCAGTCAGTGTGTATCACAGTGACCAGTCGACTGTTCAGTTGTTAGGTCGCGTAGGCTTGTATATATATAGATACTGTAACTTTTACAGAATTGTAGTGCTTTAGCAAGTGGTTCTCAAAGTGTGGTCATGTATCAACATCAGCAGCATTATAGCACTAATGGAACTGCATTATATGGTCATGTTCTAATGGAATTGCATTATATAGTCATGTTCTAATGAAACATGCATTATATAGTTATATAGTCATGGGAAGACAGTGTGACATAGCATTTAAGAACAAACTTTGAAATGAAAAGGTCTAAGATAAAAATTCCAGTTTTAATACTATATCAGTGAATTAATAATTCTATTTTATAGAAGTACAAGAGGCCCGATGCACAAAGATTTGTGAAAGAATGGGCTTTCCTTCCCCTGGCTGCCAGCACCACCTTTGCTCTGGCTGGAGCTGCCTTTCTGCCTTCCCATGCTGCCCAGAGGCCGGGAGCAGCTGGGGCAGCGCTCGGCGCCTGCATATGCAAATTAACCTTCCATCTTTGTTGGGTTAATTTGCATAGTCACTCCTGATTGGCTGGTGGGTGTCACGAAGGTATGGTCAACTTGCATCTTACTCTTTTATTAGTGTAGATTATTAGGATTAAATAATTTAACAATTAAATAAAAAATAGATGCATTATATTATAAAAGTGCTAAGTTCTTAATATGGCACATAGAAGATGCACAATAATTATTAGCTATATTAAGTATAGTTTGCTACTAGGAGTTTGACATAGAACTGAGTGACATACTTATTTCATCATCCTATTTAGTACAGGCTGCTATTTTTTCTTGATTTGTTATTTTACCACTTTTTTTTTTATCAATTGTGTTTTCTATGATGTACTGAGTTAAGTAGGAAAATTTGGCAACAGCCTTAACTTCCTATTTATGGGTGAAAATCAATAATCCATTGTGGGTTTTTCTTATAATACAAACTGACATTGACTTTGCAAAGTAGTATATCTGCTTTTCTGCCTAATTTCTGTTTGTATCAAACAAGATTATAGTTAAACTTTATATTTCAGACCTTACATTTTGAACACATATAATTACTATAAATTTTTTTTTTTCTAATGAATATTTTTTCTGGAAATTAGGCATTCATTTTTACTATGAAGATAAATTCATAATAAATTCAAGTCTATAAAGGAATTTTTACTTTTTATTCCTCAAAGATAAAGAAAATATAGCTCTTAGTAAAGTGGCACGTTAAATCTCATCTCAAACATTGTATTAAGTGAATATCAGTCATTGAGAGCTGAATCTGTTTAATATAACTCTCTCAAGTGAGACAAAAAATAGGGACATAGAAGAAAACTGCTAAATTTAGCATGACATGTGAATAAATATCTGTATCTAATTTGTACTTGCTTTTGTGCATTCATTTTACCCTTCAATGATACTGTAATCCTATATTTAGGGAATCCAATCATATGATGAAACATCCAAAATTAATTTGCACTACTTTTCACTAAAATTAGTAAATAAATATGAACCACAATAACAGTTTTATATCAAATTGCCACCATGATTATATGGGAATTAAATTTGTTAAAAAATGTAGATTGAACTTTGTTCTTATTGGTTTACATTTAAAGATTCTTTGATCTGCGATAACAGAAATATTTATTAACATGTTGCATTTTAAAGTGACACTGCCTTTCATTAATCAAGTGTCTGTGTGGTTGATTAATTTGTACAAGGTTTAAATTGCTATGAAAATTTATCATTCACAACCATGATCTCCATTTACATATATGTTAATTATGGTAAATGTAATCTTTTTCTGAATCCTCTGGGCTGCATACTAAAAAGACAAAGTGATCAGAGTGACTACTTTTTCTATTACAAAGTGAACTCTTACTGTTGTAGTTGTCAAAGCTAGGCTAAACACATTACAGTATTTTGTGCTAAAGGCAAGTCCAAACTCTAAAGATGGTATTTCCTTCTCAAGTAATTTCCTTATTTACACAAACAGAATTACTATGTTTATTTACCATAGTATTCAGTAATATTTCCACATGTTGCCAGATTTTTATTCGTTCTGAAGCATTCTCTTATATTAACTCTATTATTAAGAAGAGTAAGATATAATTTTAATATATCTGTATGTCAGAATAACTTGAAGTTAGCATGAAAAGTCTTTGCAATACAATTAAATTTCATTAATTGTTAGAAACAGAAACCTTTGAGGTTATAGCATTTTAGGACTACTTGGGAAGATTCTGTACAAAAAAAAAAAAAAAAAAGGTAACATATGAAAGTCACTGTAAAAGAGATTAGATTGATCTTTGGTTATTTTAGAAAAAATGCTTGTTCCTTGAAAAAAACTGAGTTGTTCATAGTTTTAAAATCATTTTCTAGCTAAGCATCTAAATAGTCAAGATAAATGCAAATGTTACCATCCATGACACTGAATTCCTATTGTACATTCTTTTCTATAGGGTCAATCCCAGAGTATTGTGTGAAGCTGGAAACATAGGAGGTGTGGGTCTGGCCTTACACAGCCCCACTATTGGTCATTTCCTTAGGAATGTTTTTGTAAGTTTTCCCAAAATCCAGAGCATGCTATCCAAAAATTATTTTATTATTTTTTAAGAGGTGTTTTACATTTGTCCCCCTATAGTGACCTTCTCTCTTAACAATTATTGATTTAGAGAAAATTATAATATAACTGAAAATGATATAGTGACCAATGTTTTACAGTGAATGTGATAGGCCTTGCTAGGCAAGTATTGGAAAATTTAATTATTCCTATTAAATGCCTATAATTTTATGCTTAAATTGTTAGTATTTACATAATATATTCACTTCAAGAGAAGCCTCATTTCTTAGTCACAACTTAATAAAATTAAAATATCCATCTTGGAAACCTTTGCAAGCATAGCACCTCTGACTACCTGACAAGGCTATTTCTAAAGACACTTATTTGGCAATTTTTTAAATAATCAGCCTAATCACAGGAGAAACAAACTAATATGGCACCTGTTGTAATGGATGAATGTTGTACCTTTCATCCCCTGATCTCAGACCTTGCAAAGCCTTTTTCAAGGTAGCATCATTTCCCTCACCATGGAAATGCATCCACCCCTAAGCTGGAAATAGCAAAAGCATAGGGCAGAAGATGAGGAATATATTATCCAACTAAAATTACAGAGAAATTTTAAGTAGGCAGAATATAATTGCCCAATTTGGAAATTAGCCAGGACACAGGGTTTAACATCATCTTTACTCTTTTGAAAAGTGCCATGGGATTTTTAAAAACTGCTGGTGGTCAAGACCTTGGTTTTACCCTCATCCATTAGACGACACCTCCAGCAGTGCAGTGCCCCCTCATACCATGCTGGGGCATCAGTTCAGTACTGACTCAGTGAAAATTGTGCCACCTACTGAATCATCCACAGCTCATCTTAGAGTGCCCTGGCTTTTAGATTTTCTCTGGAGAGCTGTTATAAAAGATGGGACCAGGCTCAATGATGCTTAATTTATGAGATTTCAAGGTTTTCAATAGTTAAGATCTCTGGTTTTATTTTCAATTTAAACCAAAAGATTTTTTAGGATTTTTCCATACTTATGGCCTATAATGATGGTCTTATTACATTCTACATTATACACACCTCTCCTTGAACACGAGGGAATAAAGACAATAACACACATCCCTACATAAATACGTACTTACATACATGGATACATTCAATGAAAAGTAGATTCCCCCATTTGTAATATAGTTGATTCTTTTAAAATGAAAAACATATAACTCTTTTAATTAAAAAATTCCATGTAAATTATATTCCACAGAAGCTTATTTTTCTATCTGGAGTTTTAAGAACCGAGAAACAAACATTTTAAAAAGTGAATGCAAAACCTTGAAGGAAGTGAACTTTACTGGCCAAAATATTAAAGGGAATTTTTGTTAAAAACAAATGCCATTATCCAATCTTTCCAAATAAAACCTTGCCATCTTCAAAAGAATCTCAATACAGCTTGACTATTCCAAAAATAACTGAAAGAGAATCAAGATTTTTATACAAGATTCAGATGTGTTTAAACGTAAGTGGTAAAACACTGCTACTTTCTGGTCTTTATGCTTCATTTTACTAATTTTCTCAATCTGCATTAAAGTGTGTACACAGTATATAATTTGGAGGGGGGGCCTTGCTATCTTTAGAAACCTTGGTCTTCAAAATGATTTTCAGAAATTCTTTTCTGGCTGCTAAAAGTATCAGTATCTTGGAATTGAGAAACTGTTTCTGAAAGTTTTCTTGAGGTGTTACTTCTGGAAATGACATTGAGTAAATCCTGTTGTTGGTGAGTGAGAAGAGATAGTTGGAAATGGTTATAAAGAATAGACTGAGACAATAAAGCTGATGCTGCAAAATAGATTCCAACATATCCCTGTGTTTTCACTCACACTAGCTAGTGTCAAGGATTCTCAAGTTAGCACACAAACCACATGACACTCATATGGTCTTCTACTTTCCTTTTCGGATCTAATCAGTTTTCAACTTTCTCTTTCACCTATTTTTCCTCTTAATAATCTATAATGGGCAAACCTTGTTAAATATAAAATCTTTCTCAAACCACCTACAGTATTTTCCAGAATTCCCCTACCTTGTTCTGCAGTGACTTGATCATTCTTTGTTAATAAATTAATCACTCAAATATCGAAGGGTTGGAGATCAGGGAAACAGAAACTATTCCAGGGAACTTAAATATAATTTGGGGAATTGCTACTGCTGTGATATCGTTAATATGCCTCCTTAAGTGACTAGTTTGCTACCAGATGGAAAAATCACTTTTTTTCATTATCAACAAGAAAATCACAGATGACAGATATTTTTCCATTGTTAAAAATGAAAATCTGAGACACAAAAACTCTATTGGTGCTCCTAGCTGATCCATGAAAAAAGTTTGTGTAAGTTGTAGGCTATTATGGCTTTGATATAATGTTTCATGTTGAGATGACCATAACTTCCTATACAGTTGAGTTTATTTAATTTACAATCAAGTAAGATTATGCATATGATGGGTTTTGATAGTCATTACTTCAGCCTCTTCCTCTTAAATTACAAAAATAAATCTATATAACAAAGAAACAGATAAAGGACATATAATTTGCTACACCCAATGTAAACGAAGTATTTTCCTCAGTAATATTATTATACTCCTAGAACCAAGCCATCAAAATTTTATAGGAATTCCTAATCATAAAATCTGACAGATTAAATATTGTTTTCAAGTTAAATGTTGAATATACACATTAGTCATTCAAGCTGTATTAAAGGCTCATGAATGATTTGATTTTAAAATGAAAACTTGCCAAATTAATAAATTCCTATATAGATAGTGGGTTAAATGGTGGCCCCCTAAAAGATATGTACACTCAAATTCCAAGAAACTGTAAATATTACCTTATTTGGAAAAGGGATCTTTACAGAAGTATTGAGATGAAGAGATCATCCTGGAGGACTTAGGTGAGCCCTAAATCTAATGACAAAGTGTCCTTAACAGAGGAGAGACACAAGGCAGAAGAGGAAGAAGCAAAGATACAGAAGCAGAGATTAGAGTGGTGTGGCTATAAACTAAGCAACGCCAAGGTTTACAGTCAGCCACAGAAGTTAGGTGGGAGGCATGGAATGGATTCCCTCCCACAGCCTCTGAAGGAGCATGGCTGACACCTTGATTTCAGGCTACTAGCAACTAGATCTGTGAGAGAATGAATGTCTGTTGTTTTAAACCACCCAATTTGTTGTAATTTGTCAGGGGTGCCTCAGGAAGTGAATACTATATAATCTGTATTGAAATACACATTGTGGTAATGGTGATAGTAGCATAGGGAGAAAACAAACAGAAATCAACTACTGAAACTATCAAACAGAGGAGTGACAGTATGAAAAGTTTATTTCATGTGTGTAAGATAATTTTATCAGAGTCCAGTGTATTAAATTGCCTAATTCTCCTACTATAGCTTACATCCAAACAGAAGAGTTAATTATTTACCTCTACTTTTGTCAAAGTAAGTACAGGGGTGAATTATATTTAAAAAATTTTATAAGCTGGACCACAATTATCCCAAAGGCACTGAGACAAAAATGAGATATGTTCCAACAATGGAAAGCAAATAACAAAACCTAAAAACCCATGTGTTTGGACTGTGGCGTGAGAGGATTGGAATGCCTAGAAAAGAGACCTAAGAAATGGGCAAGAACCAAACCATCCAGATCTCAGTTCCTGAAGAGATAACAGCGGCCTATCCTAAGCTAGTGAAGCAGTAAGCTATTATGGGTCACAGTCCATATTTTGTTGATTTTTATATCCTCAAATCCTAACAATGTCCCTAGCACATAGTTCATATTGTTATATAATCTGAATGGGCAAATTTATTTCACAAATAAGATTTCAGAGTATTTACTTGACAACAATTTTTGAGCATCCTCAAAAACCTATTCAGTGCTATTTCTTCCCACTATATGGTAAGTTACTTAAGAACCTTTTACTACTATATCCTGGCAAGTAGTAACAAATGCTAAAGAAATAATGTTGAATGAACAAATGAAACACCCAATTATTTTTCAGTGGAAGAGTGGGTGCTCTTTTGGTAATATCTAGGAGAGTATCAGGAAACATGGAAAGGTCTGGGCTATATCATATGCAGCTGGTGTAGTTAGTACTGGCTTTAATGGCATCCTAACTATCTTGTTCTTTATATAGTGTATTTGGCTCTAAGGATAGATTTTCCTTGGCCTGCTCATTTTACCAGGCCTCATATCTCCACCAAGCTTAGGATATTGGCTGCCTTTATCCCTAATTACGACACTAAAATTTCATATGATTGACAAACTAATTAATAGTTTGTCAATCATATGAAATAGTTATAAATACTCCCTCAAGGCATTATTCTAGGCAATACTCGATTAGTCTAATTCTAGCAACTGTATGCTCATCAATGAAATAAACTTACATTGTAATGTATTTTATTTATACTTTTCACTAACTAAAACTTTCAATTTGTTGAAGTAAATGTTTTATAATAATGGCATTACATAAGGAAGACCAGAATTTCTAGAGCATGACCAAAATTTCTCTTTTTTTATTTTTTGGCAAAAGGAAATCATTCCTTTATAATTCAAAGATTCAAAGTTACAGAATTCACAGATAGAACTGTTATATTTGAAATTCAGTAACATTTAGACAACAAAATAATTTTTCACATTTGTATAAGTTGTTGAGGTTTATTTCAGTTGAAAATTGATTCAGCCTTGTTTATTATAGTCTCTCTAATGTAAATATTAAAAAAATTTGAAAGATATGTATATAATATTTGTATACATGTATACACACATGTATGCTTAAAGAAATACTTAAAATACTACACAGAACTTGTTTTCCATATTATAGCATGAAACAGTCCTTTCCCAACCACCAGAAAATCCTATCCTTTTGTAGACAAAACACTTATTAGAATTAGAAATGTTCATACAAGAGTACCATCTATTTATTCCTGTATATCATGAATTATATTCAAGCTTAAATTCAAGCTTTAAGATAACAATAGTGTAAACTCTAGTGTGGGACAAAAGAAGGGAAAAATCCCAGTGGTTCCCAGAGGTAGTTAGGGAAAAAGAAAGAAAGATAGGAGAATAAGGGAATCAAAGGAAAAAAGAATGAAGATTCTGGATGGGTAAATCTCCTCTTTACTTAGCTTTTCAAAAGGTTTGTGATAAACAGCTTTTGTGTAAATGGATTTGATGGCTCTGGGCTGAAGGTGACTGACAGCTGAATCTAGGCCCCCTAGAGAGTGTCACCGGGGATTGCCATTGTTGCAGACTGTTTCTTCAGACTGACCCAGAAGAATCATTATCTTAAGGGGACTGACAACAGCCACCCCTGGGCAGCCTGGGAGCTAGAAGTAAGCAACTTAGCCTCTCTCTTGAGCAGTAATTACAAGGGTAAGGAGAACAAGGGGTGTTGAGCGTAAGTCCTTCTCCAATTTCCAATAAATAAATAAATAAATAAAGTATATAGGTCCCAAATATTTTTTCCAAGCAAACATGTCTGAGAACCCCCTTCATCCTTTGTTTCTTGGAAAAATAAACAGACTTTTTGTATCCTTCTTAGGAAATGCTTAACTGAAGAGGGTTTAATAGGCAAATGGTTCAAAGTCTTTCTGCTTTAGTCAAGTTTATGGGTTTGCTAAGGGACTATCGTTACTAGACAACTAAAATCTGGGTGTGCTGCTTTAATATGCAAAACAAATTCCTTCCATACCATGTTGCTCAATGACAAGTTAACAGAGGTATTTCACCAGGCGGCCTAGACAGTAGGCAGTCATTTTCGTCCTCTACGCGTCTAGAAAGGCGCCACACGTCCCCGCAGGAGAGTAACGCTGTTACCATCACCAGACTAGATACTTGAAAAATAAGGAAGCTGACAAACCTATCAAGACCTTATAACCACAATTAAGCCATTTTTTAAAATGCCGCACCTCAATAGCCCCAGCCTCCGTCCATCTCCGCCTCCTTTTCCAGCAGAGGGCGGGACTTCCTGCCCCAGTGGAACCAATCAGAGAAGGGGATGGAAACTACAGGCCACTTCTAAGGGAATGGGTTCTGTTGGCTCTGCTCCTGTTTGGCAGAATGCTTTTCTAAATTAAAGAGGCAGATTAAACAATCATTTAAAAAAATACGTCTTATTCTGCCTCAATGAAAATCAGCAAGTTTTCAGTTGTGCATGACTTAATTTGGAGAATAATCTTAAAACTATATGATAGAGTTTTTCCTGCCTATTCATTTGATTCTCCTTTTCTACTCAGTCTGCTTGGGTTTGTATTTAACTTTTCCTTACTCTTTTCTGTCTCTTGCTCATATATCCTTATTTCTACGTCAAAATACTCTAGAAAGTAATTTCCATGAGGCTAGGGACTCAGCATAATGTCTGGCATCGTAAAAAAAAAAATTAAAGTTAAGAAAAGCAATATATTTGCTAAATTTTGATCCCTGCTTTGAAATTAATTGTTCTTAATTTCCTCTCATTTTTTTTTTTTGCCTAATAACTTAATTTTAATATTTTTTTCTTTAAAAATAGTTAAGTTGTCTAGGAATGTTTAGGTTGTCTATGGTTATATTTATATGTGATAGTGTGCAGACATATTTCCCTTTTATTTTAGATTTGTAGATGAAATTGAGGCAAGATTGTGAAAGAAAGATTCTTGAACTTGGGACTAGACTCTTGATTCCGTCATGTTCAAGCCTGGCAAATTATTTAACATCTCTGAACCTCAGAGGACTCACCTATATTCATTTTCTAACAGGATGGTTTATGAGAATTTAATGAGATAACTTGCAAAAGTTCCTGCTCATAGTAGATATTCAGTAAACAATGCCTTGGGCAAAGGAAAACATTTCTGATAGTAAAATATTTTCAAGGTAATGAAGATTAAGAACCTAACTGGGGCCCTAGCTGGTTTGGCTCAGAGGATAAAGCGTTGGCCTGCAGACTGAAGGGTCCCAGGTTCTGTTCCAGTCAGGGGCACATGCTGGGTTGTGGGCTCCATCCCCAGGAGAGGGGGGTGGGGGGAGGCAGCCAATCAATGATTCTCTCTCATCATTGATGTTTCTGTCCCTCTCTCTCTCTTTCTCTATCTCCCTTCCTCTCTGAAATCAATAAAAATATATTAAAAGGAAAAAAAAGAACCTAACTGGGAAGCAAAAATCGGCTGCTCCAATAGTAAGTATCAGGGCTTGGGATATGATTCCAGGAACATGACTTAACTATGTCTATTATCATCATTTTCCCCACCTTAAAAGACCCTGTGTACTGTTAAAAATAAACAACAGGCCCAAAAGAAAGCCACTGATAAGCCTTACACCACCAAGCCAAGACTTATCCATTACAGTTTGGCTGTCCCAGAAATGGGATTTTAAATCAGTCAGTCAGGAATCGCCTGATAGGCCCTGCATGCCCTAAAGGCAAGTAACCTTGCAATAACCAACCAACTTTTTTGTCTAGTAAAACTTCCTTGTTCCTGCTCCTGTGTGATAACAAAAGTCTTTCTTTTTTTTTTTTTAATATATTTTTATTTATTTCAGAGAAAAAGGGAGAGGGAAAGAGAGATAGAAACATCAATGATGAGAGACAATCATTTATTGGCTGCCTCCTGAACACCCCCCAGTAGGGATTGAGCCAGCAACCCAGGCATATGCCCTTGACTGGAATCGCACCTGGGACCCTTCAGGCCACTGAGCCAAACCAGCGAGAGCAAAAAGTCTTTCATTTTACATAACTCCTCAAAGCACCTTTCTAGGTGCTAGATTGGATGCTGCACAATTGGAATATGTTTTTGTTCAAATAAATTATTAAAAATTTAATATGCCTCCATTTATCTTTTAACTGTACATTAGACAGATAGTATAAAACACCATGCTGTTAAAGAATGTTGTATAATTCAACTTTTATTATTCTATTTTGGATGGTAAAATGCTGTTTTAGACAATAGAATGAGTTGGTATGCAAAACATTATTGTGTTAATTAAACATAGGATTGTGTGAAATCATTAGGTTAATTTTTCCTGAACATTCTGTCGTCTTTATATTAGAGTTACTATTAACAACACAGCTTGACAAATGCTTCTATTACTTGATTTGTCTGTGGTGCTATTTTCGGTGAAGAGAAATTATTAGAAATACACTGTTTAATAGGAATGGTATTCAGGAGCTTTTAATATAGCTTTAGATAGAGCAGACCTGCTTGGGAATGTTTCTCTGAAGTCTGAAAATAATGGCCATGTTCAGTTCTTGGTCTAGCAAAAAATATCTGGGCCAGGCAACCCCAAGAAGGTTACAAATTCCAACTCAGTAGGAGACTGACCTCTTCTTCAGAAAGATCATACTGCTGTCGAAGTCCTATTCCCCCACTGAACACATAACTGAGCTGCAGATAAAAGTTGAGGTATCACTGTTGGAGGTTGAGGAAGGAAGAAGAATTTATGTAAAAGGAAAAGATGGTCTAGTAACAACTACCTAATGAGGGGAAAAAACAACAGTAAAGTGATTAAATCAAATCTGCTATAGATTTGCCTTGTAAATTGTTGAAATTGTTTATCTGTTTTCTTGCCTTTGGTACCCTTAGAAAGCTTTTTATGCTGTTACATTTATTTACTTACCTGAAATAAGGATGTAAGTGGAATTATTCTCTTCAGTTAAAACAATTTATTTTAAAAACCTCAAGCAATAATTTCTGGGTGTATAATATATGAAGAATTTAAATTCTTTATACCTCTCTCTTTCAACTTACAAATGCCACTAAAGGAACAATAGGTAAACTGGGTGGGGCCAAAAGAGGAGAATGTAAGCAAAAAACACTGTAATCTTAGGACATACCTTTTCTGAATGATTACTCCTTTTTCATTCTCCCCCTCATGTTTGTTTGCGTATTCGCTTGCTTATTTCCACTTGGGGAAACAATGTTTGCCAAGGTAAGGTTTGAGAAGAGAATTCCTAAGGATAACTCGGATTAAGTAAAGGGGGCTCTTCTCCATTCCTAAGGGAGAAGAGAGCTGATTATGTAATAATTATTAAAATTAGCAGCCAAGCCTGGCCTGTGTGGCTCGGTGGTTGAGTATCAACCCATGACCCAGGAGGTCACAGTTCAATTCCCGATCAGGGCACATGCCCAGATTGCTGGCTTGATCCCCAGTAGGGGGCATGCAGGAGGCAGCCGATGGATGAATCTCATCATTGATGTTTCTATCGTTCCCTCTCCCTTCCTCTCTCTGAAATCAATAAAAACATTAAAAAAATTAGCAGCCAAGAATGCCAAATAGGGTCAGAAAAGTATAGAGATAAGGACTCTGTACATGGAACCAGAAGGCATGGATGTCAAACTTAGGTGCATCACATACTAGTGTGTGACCTTGGACAATTCATTTCCCGTCTCCTAGGATCTCAATTTCTTTATATTTATAGTGGATAATATCTCTTTTTTAATACCTCACTGGACTGTTATTGAAACCAAATAAAATATATGTGTAGAAGAACACACACATATACACACAATAGACATACAAAATCTCACATGGTGGTTTTCATAATGTTTCAATAGAAAGAAGTTTTAGAGGAGCTGCTGGAGCCAACCTATAGGCAGTCTGTGTTTTTCCCAATCCAGGACAGCAGCTCTACTTTCACCTCTATCATATGCTGTTGACACTTACAATTATGTCTCATTGATTTTAAATATTCTATTGCTAAGGACAGAGTCATGTACCCACAACAGGTCTGTACAGTCTTCTATCATGATAGTGTCAACTGCAGTGTGTTTAACACTATGTAAAAAGCATTGAAAACATTAAAGACACAGGCAAGGATGTTATTAAGAAGTGGGCCAGTGACCATATTTTAATACCTTTCAAACTTTTTGGTCTCAAGACTAGTTTATACTCTTAAAATGTATTGATGACCCCCAAAAGTTTAGCTAGAAAATTGCCCCAAACACTGAAACACACAAGCACACATTCCATTAACCACCAGAGTGATGATGTCATCACATGCCTCTGGAAAGTTCACTGAGCACTCATGAGACACTCACAGTGAAATAAACAACAGTGTCTCAGTTTTATTGTGAAAATTAGTCTGACCTCATGAGACCCCTGAAAAGGGGGACCCAGGGGACCCAAGACCACACTTTGAGAACCACTGACTTATTATTTTGAAAGAGACACTAAGGTACTGAAGTATACATTAAGTCAGTTGTGTATTTTTTTCCATCTCTGCTTCAGGCTCCAAGGAAATTGGAATGATGAAAGAGATTTACTTCAAGGAGATTTCATAAAATGCTTTCAGTAATACCTTCACTCTTTAAACCTGTGTTTTACGACCTTTAAAAAAGTTATGTTGAGCTTCTTTTTTAAAAATATATTTTTATCGATTTCAGAGAGGAAGGGAGAAAGAGAGATAGAAACATCAATGATGAGAGAGAATCATTGATTGGCTGCCTCCTGCACACCCCCCCCCCCAACCACTGGGGATCAAGACCACAACCCAGGCATGTGCCCTTGACCAGAATCGAACCTGGGACCCTTCAGTCCACAGGACTACACTATATCCACTGAGCCAAGCCAGCTAGGGCTTGGGCTTCTTTTATTGAAGCACTAGAGGCCCAGTGCATGAAATTTGTGCACGGGGGGGTGTGTGTGTCCCTCAGCCCAGCCTACACCCTGTGCAATCTGGGACCTCTCAAAGGATGTCTGACTGCCCGTTTAGGCCTGATCCCACCAGGATCGCCTGCTTGCCTGCCTGCCTGCCTGATTGCCCCTAACTGCTTCTGCCTGCCAGCCTGATCACCCCCTAACCACTCCCTTGCCAGCCTGGTCACCCCTAATTGCCCTCTCCTGCCAGCCTGGTCACCCCCAACTGCCCTCCCCTGCAGGCTTGGTCACCCCCAACTGCCCTCCCCTGCAGACCCAGTCACCACTAACTGCCTTCCGCTGCCAGCCCGATTGCCCCTAACTGCCCTCCCCTGCAGACCTGGGTCCACCCTAACTGCCCTCCCCTGCAGGTCTGGTCCCTCCCAACTGCCCTCCCCTGCTGGCCTGATCGCCCACAACTTCCCTCCCCTGCCAGCATCTTGTGGTGGCCATCTTGTGTCCACATGGGGGTGGCCATCTTTGACCACATGGGTGTGGCCATCTTGTATGTTGGAGTGATGGTCAATTTGCATACTACCTCTTTATTAGATAGGATAGCAGCCACTCTTCTCTCCCATGAAGCAGAAATCAACCACCAATTTCAGTTAAAATGAAATTTGGAACTTTCATTTAGCCATTGACAAAATGTTTTAATTTGATTACTTTTTTTTTTACATGTGTGTATTCTGAAAAATTAGTCTCTGTCAGTCAGTAAAGTGACATTTCAGAAAGGTTAGAGATACAGGGCATTATCACAAGGAAGGGCACACCTTCCTTTGATAGAGTGGCTCCATTTTAATTCATGCTTGAGCAAAGCATTGTAGTCCTCAATTTCTTTAAACAACTCATTATAGTGTAGTAATTATAATGCTTACTTAACATCAAATAATATATTTTAATTGGGCACAATTGGCTCTTTTGTCTTGAAAAAAATTTTTTAAATAACGTGCCCATTTATAAGCAAAGACAAAAGCTTGTCAGTTCCCAAATGTACTTTCCCTGCTTCAGTTGGAGGACATCTGTAGCCTGAATAGTTTTTAGTGCCTCCCAATAGGTCTCCTCTCAGCTGCTCTGTGTTTTTACATCTCTCAAGAGGGGTTAATTCTTTACAGCTGTATCCTGCCTTCCAAGAATCTCACATGTGCAAATTATTAATCTTTTTCTAGTGCTACAGTAACTCCCCAGGCCATAAACACCCCCTACCTAAAACTGGCCCTTTTCCAAGAAAAACTTTGGTATTCTTTCCTGAAAAGATCATTTGGTCTCTTTTGGTTTACATTGTTATTTAGAACAATTGTTGAGATACAGAAATTTACTTCCAAACAATTGTTTAGAAATAGAAATTTAATCTTCAAGTTTAAAACTCTATCCACTGTTGTGTAACTTAAGCCTGAATTTTACATTCCATTTGCTTTATTTATTTTTTTTAAATATATTTTTATTGATATTTTACAGAGAGGAAGGGAGAGGGATAGAGAGCTAGAAACATCGATGAGAGAGAAACATCGATCAGCTGCCTCCTGCACACCTCCCACTGGGGATGTGCCCGCAACCAAGGTACATGCCCTTGACCGGAATCGAACCCGGGACCCTTCAGTCCGCAGGCCGACGCTCTATCCACTGAGCCAAACCGGTTTTGGCTCCATTTGCTTTAAAAATCATGCTGCTTATAATTTTCACAAGAGTACTTTCCAATATTTTAAAAATTTTAGTAAGTATTATGCTAATTATATCAAATAGGATATTTTAATAGAAGAAAATAGTGTGTAGACTTTCTGTCAGGGTAAATTACTTCAATTGTAACCTGTGTGCATTTATTATTGCAATACACTGTATGTCATGTATGTTTTGGTATATAAACATTTTAATGTCCCTTTGTAAGGGAGAAAAGAAACAGAATATTATGGTGAGACAATCTACATTAATATACAAATATGTTGGCCAGTCCTAGCCAACTTCTCAATTTTAATATAAAACATACTTTATGCTTGTTTTTATATCCTTCATTATAAGCAGTAAGACTCACTGTAAGTTGGCCACTGCTTGCCCATTTCTTTCCACCTCCATGATGTACATTTTGTTTTCCTTTCCATCTTTTAGTTACTGGTTGAATACTCTTATGACATCTCCTGCCTTCAAAATAAATCATTTATTTTAGAAGTTAGATATGTCATAATAAAGCATTAAGAAACTCCAGAAACTGCATTTCTCAATGATTACATGCCTCTAGTGGTGTTTCGAGGCACAAGGCACAAGACCAGTGATTTTTACCACCTGACAAGTGCAATAATCCCCCAGAACTGCAAGGCCTGAAGCATCTTATTGCTTTTATGAAACAGAATTTATAAATAAAAATAAGGAAAACAGCCAGGGCCATGCATTTCCTGAGCTTCACTGACATTGATATGACAGCCAATCAGAAATTTCCATTTATGCCAGGACTGCCAAACCAATAATTTTAGCAATAAAGCCTACTCTAAAAAGTATTAAAATGGTTTTCCTCTAATATGTATTTAAACACAAAGGAAGTTTAAAGGTAGGTTTGTTATAATTCAGACATACAATCATTTTAATATATACAGAAAACCTCCCTGTAGACCAATTAAAAGGAGCTTCCAAACAATACTGACTTTTAATTCACATATATTATAATTCAAGCAAGTTACATTTTAACATTTTTAGATAAGCTGTATAAAGTAAGAAAAAAGGGATTAGGACAATGGTGGGATTTGAATTGTATTTTGTATTATTTCAACTGCATTTTAACAGGCTTTATGATGGAAAGGGGGAGTAAGAATGTAGAAGGGACACACTTGTGTAGATTATTTTTTCATTACATGCAATTATTTTAGTTTAAAAATGTCTTTAGCTTGTCATGTTAACTAAGAATGCATTCACTATTGTACATATCTAAAGCTGGAGTTAAACTGAGAATTTTGCAAAGGACAGATACAAAGAAGTGATTTTTCCTTCTCTCTGTATATAAAAATAGAACTTTCAGAAATGTCATGGCTGACACATTTAGCTGCTGGACATTGAAAATCCTCTTTCTGACTCACAACCTGTGACTGGAACTCTGTCAGAGTAATCAAGAGATGTTATACTATAGAGCACCAACAGTAGGGGACTCTGCTATTTGGCCTTGGTTTTAAATTTCGATCATAACATGAGTAATTGTTTCTTATACTCCTCATCTTTAAAACACAGAAAAAGAATTAATTGTGTAAGGTATTTGTGCAGCTAATTATCTAACATTACCAGTATTTTATGAGCATGTGGAATCCTGAGACAGTATAACATAGAGAGAAACATAATGGAATAAATATTGGATTATTATTCTAAGATTGTATTGCAATTAGTGATGAACAGAAAGAAATACAATGAACCTTGAAAAAACACAACCATACTTCAGAAATTGAAAGACAATTATCGGATACTATTTGTCTCCTTTAATCTCATGTATAAAGCCCCTCTTTTTTTCAAGAAAGATTAAGGAAACTAAGGCAGACAATATATTTTTCTCCAGTATTCTATAAAAATTCAGAAAAGCTGGGTACCCAGGTTTTTATTGTGTTTATGAGTGTTTCCACCAGTGCATACTTTAAGAAAGATTTTATCATGATTCTCAATTTTGTGAAAACAGAAAGTGACGGAATGGAAATTAGCATAAACATTCATAAAATGCATGAAATCAGGTGAGATAAATTCTTAATAAGGATTCACAAAATTTTTCCTGGTATTTTAAAATTGTCATAGGGTATGTTTTATTTTAAAATATAATTTTTTAAATATATTTTTATTGATTTCAGAGAGGAAGGAAGAGGAAGAGAGAGATAGAAACATCAATGATGAGAGAGAATCATTGATCGGCTGCCTCCATCACGCCATCTACTGGGGATCAAGCCCGCAACGCACGCATGTGCCTTTGACCTGAATGGAACCTGGGATCCTTCAGTCCACAGGCAGACATTCTATCCACTGAGCCAAACAGCTAGGGCTAAAAAATATTTTTCATTGATTTTTAGAGAGGTGGGGGGAGAAGGGGAGAGAGGGAAACATCTATTTGTTGTTCCACCCACTCCTGCACTCATTGGTTGATTTTGTACGTGCCTGACCGGGGATTAAACCCTCAACATTAGCGTATCACAACAACACTCAACCCATTGAGCAACCTGGCCAGGGCAAGGTGTGTCTTTTTTACCTACCCTTACTTTTGAAAAGAGTAATCTTTAATCTTTTCAAGGTGAATAAATTACCTCTAAGATATTTAGACCCACTGGTGTAGGCGATTTCAATACTGCTGATTATTTAGGGAAAGATATTCTAATTTATATAGGTAATTGATTTAGGATCCAAGTGTAATATTTTTATACTTGTTGGAAAGAGCATCTTTAATGAAACTACAGAATCTAGTCATATTTGTTCAAATGAAACAAAGGCAGGTTCATTTTCTCCCACATCCATATGTCTCAAGTCTGGTTGGCTACAAGACAAGCTAGGAAGTAAATGATGGGTGATTTGGTAGAAAGAACTATGGGTTTAGAGTTAGATTCAAATTCTGCTTCTGACAGTTACTAGCTGAGTGACCTTGGGCAAGTTACTTAATCTTTATGAGTCTAAATTTTCTCATCTTATAATGGGGGAAGATACCTAGCAGCTCATAAACTATGAGGTTTAACAAATCCAGTAATAACATGAGGTTAGCACAGTTTCTGGCCCCCAAAAGATACTCAATAAATTACTCTTCCCTTCCATGATTCAATTTCAAAATTCATTTGTTGTGCTTCCTTGCCCAAATTGTAAGTGCCTTATTTTTTCTGTGTCCACATTTCCCAGGGATCTTATCTGTTGCCTATAAGTCCAAGTTCATCCAAATGAGCAGTTCCCCATTTTCCAATTTCCCTTACATGTATCTGTCCACTGGAGCCTAACTAAGAGGTCACCAGATTGATTCCTGGTCAGGGCACATGCCTGGGTTTAACATATTTTAAAAAGGGAAGAGAGAAGTAAAACTTTGTGGTGTTAGACCTGCCCATGCCCCACCCCCTCCCTAGTGTGATTGCACTTTTCAAGTGGTAGTGGCTGTGTTCCCAGAAGGAACCCAGTTGACCACAGTCGCAGATTCCTGGATCTTTCAGTTCTAACCTGCCTGGGGCTGTGGGAAGGATTGACACAAGTGTCTGCTCTGCCGCTGAGAAGGGAGGTGATCACTTGCCCCCAAGAACAACTTGGTGCCTCAACTGTCTACCCAGGGTTTTGCTCCCAAGAGCCAACATATTCCTTTTTTTATTCATTTTTTAAATCCTTACCCAAGGATATTTTCCCATTGCTCTTCCGAAAGAGAGTGGAAAGGAGGGGAGAAGGAGGTGAGAAACATTGATGTGAGAGAGGCACATGTATTGGTTGCCTCCCCAAAGCGCCCCACTGGGAGCAGGGAATGAACCTGCAACCCAGGTACATGCCCTTGACCAGATATGGAACCCAAGACCCTTTGGTGTGCAGGCCAACATTCCAACCACTGAACCATACCAGCAAAGGCTCCATTTTTAAATGATGGAAATTCTCCCAATTTGAGAAGATGGGAAAACAGAACTTTTGCACACTGACAATGGGGAGTTAAGTGAAATCTGTGGTTTCTGGAAGGTATTTGCGTGCTTGTGACAGTGACAGCAGTTTTGAAACAGAAACGGAGGCCACAGCTTCCAGCCCAGCCTCTCCTGTCTCCTCACATGTATATGTCTGAGTTTTGTGTAAGATCTGATGGGGGAAATTAACAAAGAGAATCTTTCAGTCTCAAAATAAAAATATCATGCCAATGCAAATTCTTATTCCCAAACCCCAGAAAGGCAACATGGCCCACAGGGCGAGAAGGAGAGGCGCGAGGAAGCCCAATCCATGGCGCCTCTGGGGGCAGCGCTCAAAGAAAAAACAAAGCAAAATAAAACAGTTTGTATAGCTTCCCCAAATATGAGTCTACCCTCCCACCAACCCTCACCACACTCCAGAGTTATTTATACTTTGGAATTATATGCCTTGAGTTTATGTTTCTAGTGACATTTCATTATTTTAGGAAAATTTAGAACAATGCAATATCTCAAAGTACTCAAATACATAACATAGCCCTTTGGGTTCACATAAAAATGCTTCAGATTAGTTTATGTATATGAATAATTCACTTGGTAAAATTTAAACTTTTAGAAATCAAACATTAATAAGTATAGACATAATCCTTTGGGGAACAGCAACATCTCATGTCTGTGTTACAAAAATAAAAAAATAACTCTTTTGTTGATGTAGGTTTCTATATTTAGGGAATCCCTAGACTCTAAAATCTAAATGCTGATTAGCAGTTTATGAACAAAGTTGAGGTAATTTTGGCATTTTTACCTTAGAGTAAATCATGAGTCAAGTTTAAATTCTAGTGGGCAAAATTCTTATATTATTATACATAGCTTGGTATCAGTTGTTAAATCCAAATCCTCTTGAGGTTTCTCATTTGAATATTTGAATTTTAATGTGGCACACCTACATTTTAAACACTAAATTCAAACCCACCCTGGCCATGTACTAATTGAACAGAACTGTCCATTCCAATTGTGAGTAATGGGATTAGGGTGCTTACAAATACAGTCCATTGATTAGGTCACATGGTATCATTTGAAGGCTGTGAAAAATTCTTATCTCTGGTTTTGCCTTTCCCTTGGGGTGCCCAGTCTTCTCTGTGACCCCAACTCGCTTCAAGATTTTAAATTTGCTGCTAACTAAGGTGGATGCATCTCCTGACCTTGCTGATGGGAATAGAACAGAAGTCTCTCAAGTGCTGTAGGAACTAATTAATATGCATATTATTCCAGGAAAGAATCATTATTTCATAGATATCTTTGTAAGAGACTATGGCTACCATGGTGGTTAATTACTAAGGCCATACCCATTGCTAATAAAGAAAGAAATTCTTTACTTAGATATATTTTATTTTTATAACTTAAAATACTTAATATAAATTTGTAAATGTGTAAATCTGAATATATGTAGTTTTTATACTATTCTTAAATTGCCTTTCTCTGATTGATAAGTGGTATATCAAAAATAAGCTCAGAAATTGCAAAACTTCCTTAAGACTTTTGATAATTAAGGGGAAAAATATAGTCATATTACTTAAGTTAATGTCACAAATGTTTTTTTGGGAGATTATGAAGAACAAAATACCACACTGTATCAGGCATAAGAAATACCATGATAAATAAAGCATGACTTCTCTCTGAAATTTAATCCCTCTATTGACCTTATTCATCTAGGTTAGGAGCGTAGTTCTCATGGCACAGGCCAAACCTGAAACTGACAACCCAGTGTCAGAAGGTTACTAACAGCTAGTAGGTGGCTATCCAGGCCAAGCAGGCAATGTAAGAGTACAGCTAGGGATGAATGCAGGCTTAAACTTTCAGTTCAAGAACAGGCCCAGGACTTAGACATTGATACGTGGCATGCTTTTGAGCAGGGAAACTGGACTAGAACAAGAAAAAGAATGAGTTACTAGATCTGGAACATGAAGTGGAAATATGAACCAGAGATAAGTCAAACACCCAGTTCCTTGACTTGAAAACTGCCTCAAGTTGGTTCCCAACTCACACATGGGGTGAAAGCCTTTTTGGTTTGAGGTGTTTGAACACTCATCAAATGATTACTAAGCTATGCAGACACACATGGGTTGACCCATTGGACTAAAAATTAAAATTAAAATAATAAAATACTGATAGGGACTTCTATAAGGGAAACTGATTCCACAGATTAATTCCAAATAAGATACTGAAATAAACAAATGAACAAACAGATAAAATCCAAAAACTAAACAGAAAATCTAGAACAACAGTTCTCAGGAAAAAGAAATCATAACCTATAGTTGCTATAATATCTAATCTAAAATACCTGTTTTTTAACAAACATAAATAAATGAGAAAACCATGTAGAAAAACAGGAGAGTGTAACTCAGACACAGGAAAACAAAACAACATCAAACAATAAACTGTCTTTGAGAGGGCCTGGATCTTCAGCAGACAAAGATTTCAAAGAAGCTATTGTAAATATTTCAAATAGTTAAAGGGAAAAAATTTCAAGACAGTCTGATGATAATAAATCATGACATAAAATATCTTAAAAATAGAAACTATTAAAAAGAAACAAGTGGAATTTCTAAGAGTTGAAGAGTATAGTAACAAAAGTAAAAAAATTCACAAGATGAAATCAGTAACATACATAAGATAAACAGATGGTAGAAAAAAGAATTAATGAATGTAAACATAGATCAATACAAAATATTAAGAATCAATAGAAATGATCCAATAAAGAAAACTATTGAAGAAAAATGAGTAGCATCTCAGAGACCTGTAGGACAACCTCAAGTGTGCCAACATTTGTGTAATAAGAATCTCACAAAGAGGAAAGAGAGAAAAAGGTAGGAAACATATCTGAAGAATAGTGGCCAGCCCTGGCCAGTTTGGCTCAATTGGTTGAGTGTCCTCCCATGCATCAAAAGGTCACTGGTTTGATTCCTGGTCAGGGCACATACCCAGTTTGTGAGTTTGACCCCCAGTTGGGGTGCTTGCAGGAGGTAACCAATCCATGTTTCTCTCTCACATCAATCTCTCTCTCTCTCTCCGATTCCCTTCCTCTCTCTCTAAAATCAATTGAAAACATATTAAAATAAAATGTGAAGAATAATGGCCAAAATCCTTCTCAATTTGATAAACAGTATATAGAGCTAAGAATCTCAGCGCATTCCAATCAAAGTAAAGACAAAGGGATTCATGCCCGGACACATCATAGTCAACTATTGAAGCCCACTGCCAAAGAGACAGTCTGCAAAGCATATGAGAACAACAATAAGATTAATGGCTGATTTCTCATCAGAAAAACTGGAGGCAAAAAGGTAGTGCAATGACATTCAAAATGTTGGAAAAAGAAAGAATTAGTTGCCAGTATACCTACCTTAGGAGAAATACTAAAGGAAATTCTTCAGGTGAAAGGAAATTATATCAGACAGTAACTCGAATCTATAGGAAGAAATAAAGAGTGCTAAAAATATATGGGTATATATTAAAAAGCTATTAATATGTTCTTATTCTTGTTTAACTTTTTAAAAAATATGATTGCATAAAGCAATAGTTACAACACTCTACTGTTGGATTTGTAGCTTATGTAGGTGCAATGTATATGACAGTAATAGCACAAAAGAGGTGGGAGAAAGTGAAGCTATCCTGGAACAAGTTGCTATATTTTACTGAAATTAAGCTGGTGTTAAAATAGATTTTGATAAACTAAGTTACATGTTGTGTATTTCAAAGAGCAGCCACTAAAAATATATCTTTAAAACAGATTCAAATATCAACAGAGGAATTAAAATCATAGCTAAAATATATTTAAGACAAAGTAGGCATAAAAGGAAGAAGAGAAGAATAAAACTATATGACATTAAGAAAAAGCATATAGCTGTGACATACATAAATCCAATTACATCAGTAATCACATTAATTGGGAATGGATTAAATATCCCAAAGAGATTGGCAGATGTAATAATAATGCAAGAATCAACTAGCTGCTTTCTATGAGAGATTCACTTTAGATATAAAGACGTAAATATGTTGAAAGTAAAAAGATTATATAAGACATACCATGTGAACAATAATCATAACAAAGAAGTAGCTATATTAATATTAGACAAAATAGAACTTCAGAAAAGAAATATTGTGAAAAAACAAAGCAGAAATCCTATCTAATAAAGAGGGAATATGCTAATTGACCCTCATGCTGTCACAAAGATGGTGGTGCCCACAGCCAATAAGAGGGGAATATGCTAATTGACTGCCACACCCTCAAAGATGGTGGCACCCAGTCCCCTCAGCCCTGCTGGGGGTGAAAGGCATGCAGCAAGGCCGGGCCTACCCCCAGTCCCCTCAGCCCCCAGCCCCCAGGGCCAGGCTCAGGCAAGCCTCAGATATTGGCTGCCCAGGCACCCAGGGCTGCCTGAGGCAGCAGCAGAGGTATGATGGGGTGTCGCCTTCCCCTGATTGCCGGGTCGCCTCCCGCCCCTGAGGGCTCCCAGACTGTGAGAGGGGGCAGGCCGGGATGAGGGATGCCCCCCTTCAGTGCATGAATTTTCATGCACTGGGCCTCTAGTTTTATAATAATAAAAAGGTCAATACTTATAACAGTTAACACTTATAACTATAAACAATTCTAACAACTAACAACAGAGATCCAAAATATATTAAGCAGAATCTGACAGAATTGAAGGAAAAAATAATTCAAAAATTGTGATTGGGAAAAAAATGGGGATGGAGATTTCACCCTAGTGTTAAATTTTCCAACTGTTCTCATTAAATTATATGAAAATTAGACAGAAAATTAGTAAGATATAGAATACTTTGAGTACTTTTATCTACCTAACTGACGAACTGACCATTTTAGAACATTATATCCAAATAACAGAACACATAATCTTTTCAAACACACACAAAACTTTTTCCAAGATAGACCATATATTAGGCCATAAAAAAATCTCAATATATTTTAGTTTTATTTATTTTATATTTTAAATTGATTTCAGAGATGGAGGAAGGGAGAGAGAGAAACATTGATGTGAGAGAGACATATTGATCAGTTGCCCTCTATAGGCAACCTAGCTATGTGTCCTGACCAGGAATCATCCAGTCTACCACTATATCTAATGCACAGGAGAAACACAAAACATATTTACTGAATAAAATGGATGGGGTAAAAGTAGATAATTTTGGGGGGTGTAGAGAATGGATTGGAGAGAGAAATAGCTTGAGGAAATGGATCAGTTAAAAAATGGTCCAGCCGAAACCGGTTTGGCTCAGTGGATAGAGTGTCGGCCTGAGGACTGAAGGGTCCCAGGTTCGATTCCAGTCAAGGGCATGTACCTTGGTTGCTGGCACATCCCCAGTAAAGGGTGTGCAGGAGGCAGCTGATCGATGTTTCTCTCTCATCGATGTTTCTAACTCTCTATCCCTCTCCCTTCCTCTCTGTAAAAAAGCAATAAAGTATATTTAAAAAAATAATAAAATAAAAAAAAATAAAAATAAAATAAAATTAAAAAAAAAATGGTCCAGATGAGAGTTAAGGAGGCACCAATTTTTAAATTTTAACCATCAAACAAAACATGTGTTATGAAACTTTAAAAGTTAATTAATTTTTAGTAGTCTTGAACTTGACAAAAAAGACTTAATAGTACAAAATATAAAGTAAATGTAATAGTTGCCACAGCAATGGTAGGTGTGACTCTGAAGCACATCACTGTGCTTTGTTCTGAGCTGAGGATGTCAAATCATCTCTGTCTCAAGTGCCAAATACCATTGATTAGTGGCAGCTACCAGGAGTGTGGTGTTTAGGACTCTGAAACCAGAACCTAGTTGTGTAGAGAAGATTGCCACCATCAATTATTAATGTCTGTCATGGTTACAGGAAGGTATTTTGACACCATGAGGTTATAGGATTTCCCAAACCTGTCATTAGCCCTTATTGTATTCAACACTATGAATGCCTTGAAGACATAAATTGCATCTTATCTAAATTGTAGATAACACAAAACTAGGAAGAATATAAGTATGTTGGGCAGCAATCACATCAAAATGAATTTATAGCTGGCAGCATTGCTCTGACAAATTTTAAAAAATTTTATTGATTTTAGAGAAAGAGGAAGAGAAAGAGAGAGAAACATCGATTTGCTGTTCCACTTACTTATGCATTCATTGGTTTATTCTTGTATGTGCCTTGACTCCAAAGACTGAACCAGCAACCTTGGCATATCAGGATGATGCTCTAACCAACTGAGCCACCTGAGCAGAAGCTCAGACAAAATTAAATGTAACTGAAATAAATGTAGAATCACACACTTAAGTCAGACAAAGTCCTGGATGTTGGAAAAGAAAAATACTTAAGCATTTGATTTATCAACAAACACAGTAGGAGTAAATAGCATGATAAAGCAAGAAGCACAATATCTGACTAAAGGAAGTAATGGTTCTGGTTCACTTAATGATGATCTATTTTTTCTTAAATTTTGGCGTCCACTCTAAAAAAACCTTGGGAGGACACATGAAACCATATTCTTTTGGAAAAGTTGATGCAGCTTGAATAAAAAATGGAGCATTAGAGCATTATCATGTAGATGTATTTAATTTATCCTATATCTAAATTCTAGAGCAACATTGGACACATGGATAGGCAAAAGACAAGGAGACTGAGGTTTAATCCCAGGGATTAGCAGAGTCTAAAAATAGAATTGGCCACCTTGAAATAACCAATCATTAGAGGTGCTCACTACATACTAGAAACACATTTGCCAGGAATGCATTATATCCTGGCTTCTGTCCATATTTAATACCAAGGTCTGTATCTGACACTGGCTGATTGCATTTTTCATGAGTTCAACTATATAATGAGATGCTAGAGATCTAGCTCTGGTACTGGTTTTGCCACTGAAAAACAATAGTCAGAATGATTGTTTTAAATATGAATTAGATTATATAATTTCTCTGCTCAAAGCCCTCCAATGGCTTCTCATTTCATTCAGCGAAAAATCCAAACCCTTCCAATGCCTTCAAGGCTCTACACCTTCTGGTCTCCTTTTCATCTCCAATCACATCTTCTACTTCTCCCTGCTCCATCTCCTACTTGTCTCAGAATGAATACTCACACTGACTTCCACACTATTCCTTATCTAGCCCAGACACAGTCTAACCACAGAGCTTTTCTTATAACTAAGCTGTATTTAAAATTTTTAATTGTTTGATAGCATTCAAAAAGTGTACATTTTTTACCTAAAATTTTAGATGTATGGCCTTCCTTGAAGTATTAAAAAAGTTGAGAATGATGGATGCACATTTCTAGATAGCAACATCAGCCAAAGCAGCATAGCAGCTTTTTCCTTTAAGTGGGACATGCAGAACTTTCCAGTTCACCACAGGTCCCAACCAGGTTGAATCACTTATTTATTACTGGCTTTACCTCACAAACATTTGACACTGCTACATTAACAGTGCTTCTTAAATTTTAGAGTGTGTGGAGTCATCTGGAGAATTTATTAGATTAAAAACCACAGACACAGCTTCTAGGGCAATGGAGACTAAGGAGAAAATTAAAAAATGCAACTATCCTAATTAATAAAGAGGTAATATGTAAATTGACCATCACTCCAACACACAGATGGCCACCCCCATGTGAACACAAGATGGCCACCACAAGATGGCCAGCAGGAGAGGGTAGTTGGGAGAGACCAGGCCTGCAAGGGAGAGCAGTTGGAGGTGATCAGGCCTGCAGGGGAGAGCAGTTAGGGGTGACCGGACTGGCAGGGGAGGGAGGTTGGGGGGCACCCAGGCCTGCAGGGGAGGGAAATTGGGGGCAACAAGGCCTGCAATGGAGGGCAGTTGCGGGGGGGGGGGGGACCGGGCCTGCAGGGAGTGCAGTTGGGGGGAACCAGGCCTGCAGGGGAGGGCAGTTAAGGGCAATTGGGCTGGCAGGGGAGCAGTTAGGCATTGATCAGGCTGGCAGTTGAGTGGTTAGGGGGTGATCAGGCTTGCAGGCAGAAGTGGTTAGGGGCAATCAGACAGGCAGGCAGGCGAGTGGTTGGGAGCCAGCAGTCCTGGATTGTGAGAGGGATGGCCGACTGCCCATTTAGGCCCGATCCTTGTCAGACATCCCTTGAGGGGTCTCAGATTGGAGAGGGTGCAGGTTGGGCTGAGGGACACATACACCCCGCTGTGCACAAATTTCATGCTCCAGGCCTCTAGTATCAAAATAAAAAGCTTCTGCACAGCAAAAAGAAACCATCAACAAAACAACAAGAAAGCCCACTGCATGGGAGAACATATTTGCCAATGATATTTCTGATAAGGGTTTAATCTCCAAAATTTACAGAGAACTCATACAACTTAACAAAAGGAAGATAAACGATCTAATAAAAAAAATGGGCAAAGGATCTAAATAGATGCTTTTGGAAAGAGGACATACAGAAGGCCGAGAGACATATGAAAACATGCTCAAAGTCACTAATCATCCAAGAGATGCAAATCAAAACATCAATGAGATACCATCTCACACCTGTCAGAATAGCTATCATCAACAAACAACAAGTGCTGGTGAGGATGTGGAGAAAAAGGAACCCTCCTGCACTACTGGTGGGACTGCAGAGTGGTGCAGCCACTGTGGAAGACAGTATGGCGTTTCCTCAAAAAGTTAAAAATGGAACTCCCCTTTGACCCAGTAATCCCACTTCTAGGACTATATCCCAAGAAACCAGAAATACCAATCAGAAAGGATATACATGCACCCCTATGTTCATAGCAGCACAATTTACAATAGCTAAGATTTGGAAACAACCTAAGTACCCATCAGCAGATGAGTGGATTAGAAAACTATGGTACATCTACACAATGGAATACTACGCTGATGTAAAAAAAAAGAAACTTTTACCATTTGCAGCAGCATGGATGGAACTGGAGAGAATTGTGCTAAGTGCAATAAGCCAGTTGGAGAAAGATAAATATCACATGATTGTATTCATATGTGGGATATAATGATCAATGTTATTTGATGAACGAGAATAGATCCAGAGACAAATGGTGGGGTGGGGGCTGAGAGAGCAACCAAAGGACTTGTATGCATGCATATTAGCATAACCAATGGACACAGACACTGGGGCAGTGGGGGTTTGCCCGGGATAAGAATGGCGGGGGAGTGGTATAGGCTTTGTACCACTTCAAAACACGTGGCAATTCCAGATATTCTGATTAAAGTCTGATTGGGGGCCCCAACATTTTTATTTTTTTTGTTAATCCTTACCTGAGGATATATTTGCATAGATTTTTTAGAGAGTGGGAAGAAGGGCTAAAGAGAAAGAGAAACATCAATGTGAGAGAGATATATCAATTGGTTGCCTCCCCTATGCACCCCAAAAGGGGCCAGGATTGAACCTGCAACCCAGGTACATACCCTTGACCAGGAATCAAACCTGAGACCCATTGGTTTGTGGGCCAACATTCTAACCACTGGGTAACACAGGCCAGGGTGCCAAAATGTCCATTTCTAACAAGCTCCCAGGGATAATGATGCTCTGGTCTAAGGACCAAACTTGAAGTGGCACTATATTAACAACATTTTCACTTATAGTAGTTTCTAGTTTTTTCTTACCAGAATTATTTAGTTTTAAAATTAATAATCAACCTGGCCAACGTGGTTCAGTGGTTGAGCATTGACCAGGAGGTCACAGTTCGATTTCTGGTCAGGGCACATGCCCAGGTTGTGGATTCAATCCCCAGTGGGGGGTATGCAGGAGGCAGCCAATCAATGATTCTTTCTCATCGTTGATGTTTCTCTCTCTCTCTCTCTCTCTCTCTCTCTCTCTCTCTCTCTCTCCTGTCTTTTCTGAAATAAATAAAAATATTTTTTAGAAAGATTAGTAATCAGGAACTGGTGTTTTAAAATATTATTATTAAATCCTCATTATTATGGTGCTTACTTGTATATAAATGTTAACAATTAAGCTGCTAAATTGCCTTATATCTTCAAGGCCATACATTTTTTGTTCTTCTTTATTCTCTAATGATGCTTCATCAGTCTTCTGATTTTACCCTGAGTTACAGTATTATGTGTTGGTCTTCCAGAATAAACAAAATAGTCATTAGCATTTCAATAACATTTTTTACCCAACTTATTTTGAAAATGCCATCTGGTACTAAATATTAATAACTTCATAGTAACAGAGAAACCAAGATTTGTGGCTGCAAGGTTATAATCATCATCAAATAGTACTTATGGAGCAGGAGGCCCAGCTTTTAGAAAAAGCTGGTACTAAAGTTAAAACTCACTATAAACATGAAGCAGAGCTGGTTACACAACTGAGGTATGAAGAGGATTGGATCACTTGATGAAGTTCACAAATCGGATAGATATGGGATAGTTTTTCCAACTACCCTTCCCTTTGAAAACTGTAAATCACTTAATTAACAAAATAATATTTAAAAGTGGATTAGAGGCAGAAATACTTCTGATTCTAGCAAATGGAATAGTTTCTTCTCTTATAGGCTTTGTACCACTCACCATGGGCCTGACCCTCGCAGGGAAGGCACTGTGGCTAGTGAACTCCCCTGCGATCCTCACAGGTAGCTGTGGAGCATCTACCAGAGATGCTGTGAAGGTGAGTGTCTTCAGGAGCCATATACTTCAATGGTGGTAGATGCTTGCAGGAGTGACCCGGAAAGACCTAAGGACTGCTTCATATCCCAGTGGATTGTATAATCTCTGAGATCTCAGCCGCAAGTTTCAGGAGTCAGATAGTTCCTGGCATTCAGGAACACTGGCTGCTGTCCTGGACTGCAATCCTAGGGACTCATTGTAACTCTGTAGTGGGACTGGATATGGCTTAAAAATGAAGACTACTTCTGAGAGAACTTCTCTCCTGTCAAATGATGGCAGAGGAATAACCCTATCAAACTCTATGGGGAAAATTCAACAAATTGGTCAGTAAATAATTATCTGCTGAGTGTGTACTCTGTGCCAGACACTGATCTAGGCATAAAAGATCTAGCAGTGAACAAAGTATTTATGACCCTGCTTTCAAAAAACATACATTATATTTGGGGAGACGGGCAAGGTAGACAATACATATGTAAAAGAGTAATTATGCTAAATTCATTTACTAATACGTGTCTTTGAACAAGTAAAATAGAGTAAAGTGGTAGGGAGTGACAAAGGTGGGGGTGTGTGTGCTTTATTTGGGACGGTCAGAGAAGACCTCTTTAAGAAGGACATGTGCTTCAAATAGAGAAATAGCATGTGAAAAGATACTGAGATATTAACTTATTTAAACTTTTTAATTTTTTAAATATGTCTTTATTAATTTTAGAGAGCAGAAGGGGACAGGGTAGAGAGATAGGAATCAACTAGTATGAGAGAGAAACATTGATTGGCTGCCTTCTGCACTCCCCATGAGCCTGCAACCCAGGCATGTGCCCGGGTTGGGAATCGAACTGGTAACTTCTTGGTTCATGGGTCAACACTCAAGCACTGAGCCACACCAGCCAGGCTGAACTTTCTAAAAGAGCAAAAGAAGATTGAAAATGTAGGGACATGAGGTTGGAGAAGGAGGTAGAGCCAAAATCATTAAGCAAGCAAGTTACATAATTTAATTTCTATTTTAGAAAGTGCCGTGTTGGGAATTAATTGTAAGGGGCAAGCATGCAGGGGTGGGCAAACTTTTTGACTCGAGGGCCACAATGGGTTCTTAAACTGGACCAGAGGGCCGGAACAAAAGCATGGATAGAGTGTTTGTGTGAACTAATATAAATTCAAAGTAAAGGAGCGGAGGGAAGAGCAAGAGAACCCTCCGCTCTTTCGGCTCCGCGGGCCGGATAGAACAGCCGAACGGGCCGGATCCGGCCTGCGGGCTGTAGTTTGCCCATGGCTGGGTTAGGGGGACCCATTAGGACCTGTTTTTGTGGTGCAGGCTGGTGATGATTTGACATGGAATTTAATTTTAGGGGCATAGTTGGTAAGAAGTGGTAGGTACAACACAACCTATTAATGAATTGGGAATGGGATGGTAGCAAAAGACAGAAATCAAGAATGGCTTCTAGATTGTTGACCTGAGCAACTGAGTGGAGGGTGGGTGGTACTTTTTCACTCTGCATTTATTGAGCTATCGAAGGGCTAAAAAGGGCTCCAGATTGTATTTAGATGGATGCCTTCTATCAAGAATTCTGGTTTGGCCACACTATGTTGAGATGCCTAGTACATGCTCAAGTGGAAATATTGTGGAAGCAATTAAAATATAAATCTGGAACTCGGGAGATAGGGCTGAACTTGAAGTATAAACTTGAAAGTCATCAGCGTATAGAAGGTAAAGATATAACATCTGTTGTATGACCCACTGGATAAAAGAGCCATGATAAAATGGCCCTTTCAGTTTCAAGGCACCTAGCCAATGTTAATGCAGAACAGGACTCAGGATTCCAGAGTTGGGATGAGGGAGCAGACATTAGGGGACTGATCTTTTAACTCCAGGAAACCAGCAGAATCATTTTTAGGTAGCAGGCCTTTGCATTGCTGGCAGGTATATAAACAGGCCGAACTTGTGGGCTTTCTTTGGTAAGGGAAAGAATGGATATACAGAAAAAGTTATACTTTTTGCTTGGATATACAGAAAAAGTTAAACTTTCATATTCATTTCTGTTGAAAATGATGTCAAGTGGGTGCATAAAAATATTAGATTCACCCTGAAGAAGGTAAATCTTTGTTAGTATTTAACTTCTAAACTTCCATGAGCTTTGAAATAAAGATGGTGTAATAATATACCTTAGGACTTAGTGCAATTGCAAATACTGGGCAAAGAAGACAGATACCTAGGTTCAAATTCCCATTCTCCATTTACTAGCTTAGGCAGGCAATTTAGCCAGTTTCCTCAACTGTAAAATGGGTTACCTAATTTGTTGTTGGAAAGATTAAAGTATATGATCTGTAGTATCAGACACTAGAAGTCTCCTAATAATGACTTTAATTATAGTTATTATTTTTAAAAATGACAGGTAGACATTAGAGCTTGAGATCAATTTATGGGAATGGCGGGTCTTAGTATAGAATGACTGCAGCTTAGATGAATAACATCATAACACATGATATTTTTTCTCTTTTGTAACTTTGAGCTGATTCTACAATATGTATAAATTGCTACTCAGCTACAGGATTCTAAAGCAGTACTATTTGGACCCTGAGGCAGAGGCCCAAAGAAATGAACACAGCCCCTCAATGAGTAAAGAGAAGCTGGGAACCATATGTGGCAGAGTTAATCATGTGTTCTTGGCCCAGTGGCTTAACTTCTCTGATCTAGAGTTTCCTCATCTTTAAAATGATGACATCTGTGGCTATACCTTCATAAAATTTCTAAAGCACCAAGCACAGTTAAAAAATAAAAATAAAAGTTCTTCCTCCTCTACTCCCTCCCATTTAAAAAATTTGAATCCATGGACACAGATGTTAATGACAAAATACTAGGAAAATCTTAAGCCTTTCACATCTGCCCCTCCCACCACCCCCCCCATTACCCACCACTCCCACCCCCACTCCCAAACACTATGAACTGCAGCAAGCTCTTTGCTGGCATTGGGTCCTGTAAAAAGACCTGGACACGGGTGTGGGCTTCTTCCCTTTCCCTCAGTCTGGCTTGCTTGGCTGAACCTTCTACATTCCTTGTGTAGTTCAAAACCAAATGAATAATTAAACTCTTAATCCCAGTAACTGATTTTCAGCAAGTGAATTTCTCATGTGAACTGTGAGAGAATTTCGTTGAAGTGGCTACTGCATGCCAATCTATTATTTTATGGAGCCTAGAGATTTTCACAAACCCTATAAATATTCCTTTTTGAGGGAACAGTATATTCCAGTAGGTAGAGGGTTACCTTAATAGCCTAAGTGGTGTGACTTCCAGATTGGTCTCAGGAGCCCACTCAGCCTCAAAGCCCCTAAGCTCCGGAGGTGTTCCTTGGGCAATAGCTATACCTCCAAATACACAATGAACATTGACTGCTAGGTAGGCTGTTACATAACAGTAAAAGGAGATGACAGTTGCTACATGCCCTGATTTTTTTTAAGACTGCTAGAAAGAACTGTGCTTGCAAGTATCATTTCAACCGCATTGTGTGAAATTTCCCTGTTAAAATTCTTTGCTTTTGTTTTCAAATATTCGCTGTTTGAGAAATGCCCTGTTACAATTTAGATTTTCCCCAGTACCTAACACATTAATTTGCCATCACTCAGTAAGATCTTAAAGGAAACTGAGGTAGGAGGGAAGAAGGTAAAAATAAATTTATTTTCACTAACCAGAGTATCTAGAAGCTGGGTGCCTGGAAAAGCCTAGTTATCATGTTATGAGAGAATAAGCATGAAGGATACTGAGATGTGCCGAACACAGAATTTCCTACTTTATGGTTTGGTCTTTGGACAGCTTTGGTGCAGAGGAGTAATAGTATCCCGACTGAGCCAATGTGTGGATTAAAAAACAAAACAAAACAAAAAGGGGCTTAATTTGAATCAGAGAACCTCACACCCTGTAGGAGAACAGGCAAACATTCACTAACGTTGAAATGTGATCACTGTCCTTTCTGTCTACCTGAAGTTGAGAGGTAAATAGTGATAGTTTATGGCCTTCAAAGAATTCAGAAATGACTCGTGCTTATATGGTCCCTTGATGAAGGTAGCACAGCAGAACAGTGGAGAGGAGTATAAAATGGAGCTGGAATAGGTGGGCATTTATTTGGAAAAAAATGAAACTGGATCTCTAACTCATACTCAAAAATTAGTTAGCATGGATTATAGACCTAAATGTGAAAGGTAAAACAGAAAAGGTTTTAGGAGACAATATAGGATCCTTTTCACCCCAGTGTAAGTAAAGTTCAAGACAAAAACAAAACAAACAAAACTGCAACCACAAAGGAAAATATTTATAAATTTCACCATAATAAAATTGAAAACTTCCTTTCAAAAGCCAAAAAGAGAGAGTGGGAGAGGGGAAGGGCTAGAAGGAGGAGGGGAAAAAAGTAAACTCAAAACAAGAGTTGATAAGTATATGGAGCCACAAAAACTTCATATACTGTTAATGGGGATATAAATTGGTGCAAACATTTTAGAAAAAGTTGGTATTATCAGTAACCTTGATGACATTCATTCCTGTGAGCCAGCTGTTCTGCTCTGGTATCATCCTTAGAGTACCAAATGCTTATGTGCACCAGGATATACCCTATATAATGAAAGCCTAATATGCAAATTGACCAGCGGAATGACCAGTTGCTATGACATGCACTGACCACTAGGGAGAAGACACTCAATGTAGGACCTTCCCCCAGCCTGCAGGCGGGTGCCAGCAGCCCCCCCTCCCCCCTATTGCCCTGCTGGTCACTCCACAGAGGGAGGTGACCTGTGGCGGTAGTGGGGGACGGGGCCACTGAGCAGGTGGTGCCAGGCCGGCCAAGGCAGGTACCAGCAGGGGTCTCCCAATTGCTCTGCCAGTCACCCCACAGATTGGCTCTGATCGCCATCCAGACCTAGAGACCCTACATGTGCAGAATTTCATTCATCTGGCCTGTAGTCTATATATATAACAGCTTAAGCAATCCGCGGACTAGCTGACCAGCTGACTGGCCAACTGTCTGGTAGCTATGATGCCCACTGACCACCAGGGGGCAGATGCTCAACATAGGAGTGGAAACCACAGGCATGAAAACATGGAACCAACTAATGAATCTCAGAGGGAAGGGGGAGGGTGGGAAGAGATTAACCAAAGATCTTATATGCATACTAGAGGCCCCATGCATGGATTCATGCACATTGGAAGTAAATTAATTAGAAGGTGGCTGGTAGGGTCGGACACACCCTAGAGCCAACCTCCCAGGGTCCCTTCCCAGCCAGCTGCACCTGGGGTGGTGCCGTGGCTCATAGGGCATCTGTGGAGTGAGCCAGGTTTGTCCTGGCCTATGGGGATTGGACTGAAACTGGCTCTTTGACATCCCCTGAAGGGTCCCAGAGTACAGGAGGGCACTCTGCAAAGTTGCTATCACTCAGCAGCTCCTGTGTTGAGCGTCTGCCCACTGGTGGTCAGTGTGCATCATACTTACTGGTTGATCTGCCAGTCACTTAGCTTTTTATATTTATAGACTGAAGGCCCAGTGCAGGGATTCGTGCACCGGTGGTGTTCCTCGACCTGGCTTGTGGGGATCGGGCTGAAACCAGCTCTCCAACATCCCTTGAGGGGTCCCAGATTGTGAGAGGGAGCAGGCCAGGCCAAGGGACCACACCGGTGCACAAATCCATGCACCAGGCCTCTAGTCTATATAATGAAGAGGTAATATGCAAATTGTCCATTACGGACATCACAATAACAACCATTCAACAGGCTGCATGCACAGCAGAGGGACTTGCATGAGGCTTGCTTCCCTGCCCCTGGTGCTGGGCCAGGGAAGTGAGGCTGCATCACCCGCCCGGCGCCAGAGTCCTCTTTTTCTCCTTGGTGCACGCGCCTGACAAACACACCCATGACACCGTGCCCTGTCCAAGGGCACTCTGCCCAGGGATGTCACCAACCCCCCCTGAAGTGTGTGTGTGGGGGGGCAAGGGGTGATACCCGCACAGTAGAAGGCTGGTTTTTGGGGTGTGGTTGGCAGGCACCAACCCCTGGGGATTGGCCCTAAACTGGCAGTTGGACAACCCCTGAGGGCTCCTGGATTGGAGAGGGTGCAGGTTGGGCTGAGGGACCCTCCCCCATGCATGAATTTCACCGGGCCTCTAGTATATAATAATGTTCTTAGCAACAGTGCTTATAAAAGGGCAAAACTTAAAATAATACAAATGTTCATTGATGGAAGAATAAACAAACTATGATACAGTAATATGATGAAACACAATTCAGCAATGAAAAGTGAATGAATTACAGTTACCTACAACATGATTAACACTGCAAACAATGGTGAGTAAGAGAAGGTAGATATCAAAGAATACATGCCAATTAATTCCTATTATATAACATTCAAAAGTTGACAAAATGTGGAGGTCTCTCAGAACAAGGGCATAGTTTTATTGTAGCCTCATTAGCCACCTATACACAGGAATGGTCTCCTTCATCTCTCACTCTCCTAACATTTTACTAGTGGGATTTTTACTGTAGGCAGGAAATTATTCTGTCCTGTGAAAACTTCATGAGTTGGCTGCTGGACTCCACACTTCTAGATGACTCTGTCAAACTTACAATCTGCTACTTTTCTGTCTTTGTACCCACCCCACCCTATTGAGCTCTGATTATTTCATCTCTCACTTAGTAAAATAATGCATATCATACTTCTATATATATATATTTAGTGGTAGCTGACCTCTATGATTCTCTATTCACTCATCAAATACTTATTGGATACCAAATATTACCTTGTTGAACCAAGAAGGAAAACAAATTAAAAATCCCTGTTTTTATTGATTTTCCATCCTACTGATGAATAAATAAACAAGGGGTTATGTTAATGAATGTTATATGAAGAAAATTATAACAGGGTAAAAGAGATAATGAGTTCACTGGTAAAGGTTAATATGTAGTTTAAATAGAGTAGTCCATGGTTTGTGTTCCTGGCTGGCAAGTTGATCGTGGTCATTGGTTCCTCTGCAAGTGACCTCTCCGCAATACACCTTCTGCTTCCTCACAGCATGGTGTCTGGGTTTCAAAAGCAAGTATCCCAAGACAATTGGAAAACGAAGCTGCCACTGTCATTTACACTGTGTTCTATGGCTCAAATAATTACAGAGCTCAAGGGAGAAAATGTAGACTGCATTTATCAGTAAGTGGAGTATCAAAGAATTTTGGGACCAAACTTCCACATGGGCAGAAGCAAATATGAAATGTTGGAGATAGACCGGATGATGACACAATGTTTAATAAAGAAATATGTGAAGCAGTCACTAGAACTGCCGTGATCTGTAGTTTGTCTTGAAGCACAAAGAGGATGGATTCATGCACAGTTTTCTTGGTGCAGGATACCTCCACTGTTCAACAATCATATAAAGAAATGCATCCCTGGCTGGTGTTGTCCAGTGGTTACGGTCTTGGCCCATGCACCGAAAGGTGGACAGTTCAACTCCAGGCCAAGGGCACATGCCTGGGTTGCAGGTTCGATTCCAATGGATGTGTCTCTTTCAGATCAATATTTATCTCTCCCACTTCCTCCCTCTCTTCGACTCTCTAAAAATCAATGGAGAAATATCCTCTTGATGGATTTACAATAAAAAAAAGACATACAATTTTTCTGGTAATTGGAAAAGGTCCTGACCCTTTTGATACATCCCAGAAAAAAAATTTTAGGTTTTAAGGTTGAGTGTTACCCAATTTCAGAGAAAGCAAATACAACCCCCCTCCAGTTTTAAAGGAAGACTAGATATGTCTAGTAGTAACAGCTGTGAAAATGTGCCATAATAATAAGGCTGATTGCACACTCAAAATTACCAGGGGCTGCAAAATATGTAAATAAATAAATAAGTTGTTCAAAAATGTCTTAAAATGCTTCCAATTTACAAAATTGCTCAAATGTGCTTAGTCTATATATGGAGAAAAACTTAGACAATTAAGCTTTGGTAGTCATGTTTCTGATACTGGAGTAGCTTATAAAAATTGCAGAATGTCTTCAGGAATAGAACTGATTGTGAGTTATTCTGAAGTCTGTTTGATCTTTAGTTTATATCACCAGAAGAAAGAAAGAAAAGGGAAGGAATTACCTTTCCCTGAGTGCCAGGCACTGGACTGAGTGCTTTTGATCTGTGCTCTCATTTATCCCTCAAACAACCCTCTGTGGCAGGTAGTATCAGCCCTAGTTTTACAGCTGATCAAATTGATGCTCAGGGAGATTAAATAACAATGTAGTTTTCACATAATTTGAACCCATAGTTGTTTGACTACCAAGTCTTTACTCATTTCAACACATTAAACTGCCTCTGGAGTCAGAGGCTGTTCACAGCAAAGACTTGAAAACCTGGTGGTGTTCAAAGAAGAATTAAAGGAAGAATTGCTAAGTGTTTAAAATGTGGCCCTCTAAAGATTAAATATTTTTCACTTTGTTTGCTTTTTAGGATCATGAACACTTCATCCTTCTACCAAAAAAAAAAAAAAAAGTGTATAGGGATGAGTTGATGTTAACATTTTCCCGCTATCTTTGAGAGAAGCACAAACTCATGCTTTGAGTGGGCATGCTTTAGCTGCAAAGGGCTTGATAAACAGGTATGTTGGAATTTCCATTGCAGATATAGGCCAGTGGGGGAGGAAAGGAAGCTAGAAGAGGAAGCTGCGAGGATCACGGGTTGGGTGAAATGATCCAATTTCAGTGCTGACCTTTGAGAGAAGCCAACAGTCCTCTATTGTTTCCAAAGGACCCTTGGTGAACTGGAGATGATACAGATTGGTGTCATACATTATCCAGCTGGCAAGAAATGGAGGCAATGGCTATGTTCAGCCAAATTGGGACCAGCATTATATTTTGGTGTTGTTAGTTATTGAGAGAGGGAACCAAGGCATTGGATAGGGTCAAGGGACAGAGTCCAGCCTTTCCTACTCTGACAAAAGATAGGAAGGAAACCAAAGACTCAAAAACATGCACTGAGATTTAGGGCTGAACTCTAATTCTACAGGGAAACTGGAATTTTAAACTGGAAACTTAAGGCAGAAGCCTCGGCATACAAATTGGGAACACAGCAGCCTCAGGAAAAGGCTGTATGTAACAGGATAGATAAATGACTGCCGAGTGCCCGCCCAGTGCAGGCTCATCAGTTACTATACAGTGAATTCCGAAATCTGGTGGCTGGTGAGGCTGAGCTCAAAGAATCCTCTGCTTCCTCTGCTTTGCATTAATTTATGAGTTTAAAACAACATAAGATCCTGTAGTGCAGGTGAAGGTAGCAACAGAATGGGCATAGCAGTAAGTATTTTATTTACTCATTCCTTCACTTTTTCATTTATTAAATAATACTTATTCCAGGCCTTTATATGTATAGGTACAGTGAATTTCACTATTATATAACATTTTAAAATTTGAACTAGTAAATATTATAAAAATTGCTGTGTAAACCATACATGATTATGTGTCCCAAAATGTATTTCTCATCAATCAACAAGGGTACAATCAGAAAGTGCCTAGAATGCAATAATTATCTGATTAAGATATCCATTCCAATAGTTTTCTCCATCAATAATTCCTTATCTCTCCTATATTTTCAATCTTTCCCTTTATATTCTCTCTTTTTTTTCCAATCATGAAAAAATTGTTCAAGTGTCTATGAAACAAAATAATTCTCCTTTGATCCTTATTAATATTAAACTAATGCCCAGTATGTGCTGGACACAGTTCTAAATACAGTAACTGATAGCAGTTATATGGTAACTAATGTTAAATCTTCACTTTAGAGATAAGGACACTGAGGCACAGAAAGGATAAACCTATTGTTCAAGGTCACACAGACGATGGGAGGTTAAGCAGAGATTTAAACCCAAGCAATCTGGCTCCAGAGTTAGTGCTGTTTTCCCCATGCCATGCTCCTCTCCTGGAGTCCTCTTCACCTTTCATTCCACTTCTCTTCCTTTCTCAGTCACTTGTCATTAAGGCTGTCCACTGTATCAGATTTCACTTCCTACCTTTATTCGACTTCATGCATGTACCTCTCCAGATTTGTTTGGCCCCTGCTGCCTCCTGGGTCCCTGTCTACTTGCTTGGTTCTCGGTGGAGAACTGCCATATCCACAGCTGTCTCCTTGCCCACCTTCTATGGTGGACTCCCTGAGTGCAAGGGCTAGGCCTTGGCATGGCCCCAATCACACTTTCCCAGGAAAGAGGCACAGTTGTTCCAGGGCCAAGGTCTGAGCTGACGGGATCCACAAAGATGTGGGCTCCTTCCACACGCAGGACTCAGAGGCAGAGCTGTGTGGTAGTGACTGCCCGGAAGGGCTGCGTGCCACAACTCTGGAGTAGGAAGGAGTTAACTCCCCATAAGGTATAACTTTGACCAAGAAAAGACAGGGGCTGGAGGATGGGTCAGGAAGAAATCTAGCAGGTACATTTCTCTTTCCTTTTTTGAATCTGTTGGACTGTTTCGCAGTGTGGGTGGTTCCATATTGCCTATCCAGACGCCAAGCAACTGGCTGGATTTTCTCAAAACTCTGTAAAAGGCTAATAGAGTACCTCTTTGTATTTGCTTGTCCTCAAGCTTGCTTCCTGTTCCTTTTCCTCACATTGCTACCTCCTGATGAAACATTAGCTGCAGGCTTTGTTTTCTATGGGCACCGAGACACTAGGTTTCTTCCCTTGCCATAGGCTTACATCTCCACATCTCCACTCAAAGTGTAGTCACTGAGGTTACCAGTGATCAATCACCGCATTGCTAAGTTGAATGACCATTTTTCATTCCTTATATTGTTGAACTCTCCACTGCATTTAATCCCTTTGACCATTGTCCACCCAGGAGTTATGATAATTTGTCCCCCTGGTTCTCTTCTCACCTAGTCAATGCTATCTTTGATGCCATTCATGCGCTCTCTTTCCATAGCCACACTTAAAATGTTGGAGTTATGCAGGATTCTCCTTTGACCCCCTTTTTTTTACACCCATGGCTAGTTATTCCATCTATTCTCATGGTTTCAGCTAGAGAGTCCAAATACTTTTATTTAGCACTGAAATTCCTCCTGAACTTTAGACCCTAGATTTCTATCCCCATTTGAATATCCTACAAACACAGGCCATTTATGGGTAAACCTAAACTTACACCCTCAAATCTATATCTGTGTTAGATATCTTTCATTTATACTTCAAGATGCACTATCCACTCCTAGGTGCCCAGATTTGTTGGCTGGAAAGTGGACCTATATGGACTACCATAATTGCTTCCTTGCTGTCCAGTTCTGGTTGAGTCCAGACATTTGGCAAGCACCGTTGATTCAAGTTGTTTTCCTGAGCAGGATGCAAGGGTGATTTCTTTCCTGGGTCCTTGCCAGATGGATTGGAAGAACGAAGCCATGGACAAAAGATGGTAGATGAAAAGGGTGGAAATTTATTGGAAGCAAATACAGACTCCCACGTAGGGAAGGGGTTCCAAGGGGGTAATCCACTAAGCCCCTTTTTCTAAGATTTATAAATGCTGTAGTTCTTTGTTTCTTCATGCTCCCTTCTAATTGGACCACTTTCCCACTTTATGATCCTATGCTCTTCTAATTGGTCACTCTTTTTGTGGAATATCAGCTTCAAAGCCTAAACTCCACGTGGTGCCCCTCCTCTGCCTCTCCCCCTCATCTTGTAACATTTCTCTATCTCCTATGAAAATTTTTCTTCCTCTTTCAGCCATTTGTAGGCATTTCTCTATCCTCTGTGAAAGTTTGTTTCCTTTTTTTCCCCATACTTTGTTGCTTTTCCTTATCATCTGTGAATGGATGTCTTCCTCTCCCCTTATACTGTGGCACCTTTTTTATTCTCTGTGAATGTATGCCTTCTGGCAGCTCTAAGCCCTCACCTGTGAATTTCTCCCCCATGGACCCTCTTTATTCCTAAAACTCCCTAAACCTGCCTATTTTATCCCTACATCTCCTTTCACAGTGAGTGGGGCATGAGATGAAGAAGGAGACTGAAATCTGTGTACATATTTTTTAGATATATCTTTATTGATTTCAGAGAGGAAGGGAGAAGGAAAGAGAGATAGAAACATCAATGATGAGAGAGAATCATTGATTGGCTGCTTCCCTACACATCCCCTACTGGGGATCAAGTCCGAAACCCAAGCATGTACCCTTGACCAGAATCAAACCTGGGACCTTTCAGTCCGCAGGCTGGCACTCTATTCATTGAGCCAAACCCTAGGGCTGTGTACTAGTACGTATTGTTTTAGCATTCTTCCTTAGGGGTCAGTGTGAGTTGACTGCATTCTTTGATATAAGGTCACAGCTCTTGTTAGCCCTCTCTGCACAGCTATTTTGGACTCTTTGTCTATATGCTGTAGACCCATCACATTATATTGTAATTATAACCTCTATTGCTTTAACAAAACTCCTTTTGAGTAGGGATCTTGTCTTATGTATTTCCCTATCTCTAATAACTATCTTAGTTCTGTATAGAAAATAGTATATTCTCAATATGTATATATGTGTTCAAATCTATATCAAATGAAAAAGAAAGAGTAATAAGATTTTGCCCTACCCTCACAGAATTGAATATTTGAGCAGTTAGGACTAGCAAGTGGAGACAAGAAATTATTAGGAATTAATATAAAAAGCCAATTTATTCAACACTTCAAGAAACTGACTTCTCAGAATGTAGAGCTTTATATGCTCTCAGAGGTCAGCAGGATTTTATAAACTGAGAAAAAAGTACTAGTTATTGAAGGCTTAGCTTCCAAATCAGCTTGCAACAAGTTTCATACAACCAAAACTCAAAATAAAAATCTCCAATAAAGAAATAGCAATAGCAGCAAAACAAAAACAAAACAAAAAACACACCAAAAAACAACAAAAAACAAACAAAACGTTATCAACCTTTTTCTTCCCAGTGCCTGCATTGTTACTTAAAAGTAAGTGAAATTGACATTCTTTAGTATTCATTCTAAGCAAGGAGATGACTGGCTATTTCCAAGGTTGACTTAAATGTCACTTGGAGTTCTCTCTGCAGGTATTGAACTAGCCTGACCTACAGCTTTGGTTTTAAAAGATTATGGAAATTGGCTGTGTGTGTGTGTGTGTGTGTGTGTGTGTAAGGTGGACAGAGGGAAGCTGCAGACTGTATTTCAGAACTTTCAAGATTGGAAGCAGAAATCCCATCAACACACATAGCTTTTGTGTTTTAGTGTGTTAAAAGCCAATTAACATTAGCCCTGTGATATAGTTTCAGCTCATACTGTTTTCTACAAAGTACCCCAAAATTGTCCCTGTTGACATAGTTGGAGAACACTGGTTTTAGGATACAGTTACTCCTCCTCCTTAAAGCTGCCATTGATTAATTCATTAGAATAAATGAGTATGTCACAAACACACTATCTTTCTAGTTTAATTGTACCATTCTCTGCCTCTCAACTCACCAGGGTTTCCTACTTAGACCTGCTGTTTCTGATAGCTCATCAGTGAGGTGAAATATGTAAGCATGCTGAAAATGAATGAAGTAATACTCATTATATTAATTTTATGTACAGCACAGAATACAATGTGAACAAACATCAAAGTAGGGTAATATAAACCTTTTTTCATGCAGTATTTGTATTAATATCACTGAACTATCAGCCATGTTCTGTCTGCCTTAAACTTCTCCTAACTTTTCCAGCCATAGACTCCCCAAACCTGCATCTGTTCACTGGAATGCCTTCTGCATACTTATGTATATACCTTCTGGCCTTAGCACCTTAGCACATATGCACCACCTTTAGGCTGGAGGGTCCACAAACATAATTTCCCAAAAGTCCAAGTCCCCAGATCTTATGTCATCATGACTGGTTGACAGAGTCCATTTGTACAAATGATGCCCTTGTGGACTTTATAATCATCAGAATTAAAGAGAGAGGAACTGAGGTGGGGGTTCTCCTGGGGCAGAGTAAATCAGCTTAGAGGTGTGAACATGCTTTTAAGATGATTTTAAATTTAAGTAACTTAAAGAATAGAGTCAATGTATAATTAGATGGTTCAGACAGAAAGTTAATATATTTTTTGAATTTAGACAGATATATCGATTGCAGAACATTTTATGGTAAAAGGTACTCATTCATTTATTGAACAAACACTAAATATACCTGGTATGCCAGACATAAGCTTAGGTGCCAGGGAGGCAATAATGAAAATTTTAAGTGATGATTTTTGGAAAATTAATGATTTTTGGAAAATTAATGTGGGGAAGACCAAATCAGTGCTGAAAGTACCCAGAATCTGTACTTGTAGCTCTTGGGCATTTGTGAAGAGTTTCAAATAAGAATATGTGTTCCTGACTGCTGGGGAGAGTCTGTGACTTGTGGTAAGGGTTGAGGATCTTTTGTTTTTGTTGTTAGTCCTCATCCAAGGATATTTTTCTATTGATTTTTTTTTTTTGAGAGAGAGTGGAAGGGAGGAGGAAGGACAGAGAGAGAGAAACATTGATGTGAGACACATCAATTGGTTGCCTCCTGCATGCACCCCGACCAGAGTTCCACTATAGGGCCCAATGTAAAACTTGTCTGGATCCATCAAGTTTATGAGACAGTCTTGAGTTGGTGGAAGATAGGTTAAATCAGAAGTCAAACTTGTTTCACTGCAAATGAAAATATGGAGGTCTGTTCTTATTCATTTGAGGGACAAACCATTTGGAAAAAAAAATGTTCTATGCCATTATTTATATTTCTAAGTTTACTTTGTTTTTGCTTTTATTATTTTTCTCCAGTTACATTTGCTAGCATTTTGTCTCAAATTCATCATTATGATTATGTACATTGACAACTTTTATCACAGAAGATGGCATTGACAGTGATTGAGAACAGAATGCTGGTAGGATTGATGACAATGGAACTTGAGACCTAGAATTACTACAAAAATTTTTCTTTATAATTGCGGATTCTTCCTGCAGGTATCCTATATAATAAGAGCTTAATATGCTAAGTATCTGGTCGTCTGGTTGGCCATTCAACCAATCAAAGTGTAATATGCTAATGATATGCTAAGGCCGCTCAACAGCTTGCTATGATATGCACTGACCACCAGGGGGCAGACAGTCAACTGGTCGACCAGTTGCTATGACATGCAATGACCACCAGGGGGCAGATGCTCCAACTAGTAGGTTAGCTTTCTGCTGGGGTCTGGCTGATCAGAACTGTGCAAGACGGGAATCATGCACTGGTGGGGTCCCTTGGCCTGGCCTGCACCTTCTCGCAATCAGGACCCCTCGGAGGATGTTGGAGAGCCAGTTTTGGCCTGACAGCAGAACGACCAGTCACTATGATGCGCACCGACCACCAGGAGGCAGACACTCAATGCAGGAGCTGCCCCCTGGTGGTCAGTGCGCTCCCACAGGGGGAGCACCACTCAGCCACAAGCCAGGCTCATGGCTGGTGAGCGCAGCAATGGTGGCGGGAGCCTCTCCTGCCTCCGTGGCAGTTGGACATCCCTCGAGGGTTCCCGGACTGCGAGAGGGTGCAGGCCGGGCAGAGGGAATCCCCCTGGGTGCACAAATTTTGTGCACTGGGCCTCTATACTAAATATTTGGTTTTTTACCCATGTTGACTTTAAAATTTGTCCCAGAAAGATCCACACAATGAAGGCCTCGGTATTCAGGATGTACTCCTGGATGTTATTTTGCAGGTAACTCTTTAGAGCATTTCTTTTACCTCTCCTATGTCAGCCTATTGACTACACAAGAGTTGTTTAGGTGTTTTGTTACATATATTTTCTACACACATCCATCTTGATGGAATTGTGTTTTGATAAGTGGTACTTCAATCCTGGTAGACTGGCTACATTCCAGAAATATACTGTTGGTGATTCAGTCTTGCCATTTAGTGTGAAGAATGTGACACCTCTCCTTCAAACACATTGCAGATTCAATAGCATCAGGGTTTGGATAACAAAGTGCCAACGGTAGAGTATCATTTCAGCATGTCTACGTGTGTGTGTGTGTGTGTGTGTGTGTGTGTGTGTGTGTGTGTGTGATGGAGAGAGAAAGAGAGGGAGAGAGAACTGTAAAGGGTAGAGTTTATAATATTTTTATAAGATAGAATAGAAATAATTTAATATATATACTCAGAATATATTTGATAACTAATGACACCCTTTCTCATAAAACTGCAGGTCCATATTTCAGTTTCAGGAATAGACATACTATTTCCTTTCAGCTATAGCAAAGGATATTTCAGGTAAGACAGTATTTTACCTTACAATCACAAAAGTCCTTTAGAACTAACCTTCTGCCACTTCAACAACCCTTAAGTGCTGACTGTTAACTCGTTTTTCTTTTCCTTTGATGTGACTGTGACAAGAAACAAATTCATGGAAGTAGAATTATCTGTGATGGTGGGCCATTGATAACTGACCTTGGAAAAATTAATACTCTAAGTGAGTCGTAATAGTCACTACAACCAGATGTGTGCCAGAGTTGCAATTAGGAATATATACTTTTTTCTGTTGCTAATTTGTAATATTTCAAAAACAGAAGTTGTTTCAAAGATTGTTAGATTTGTTGTTGTCAATGTTGTTTATTTGTTTGTACAGAAATATGTGGTTTCAGTACTTTTGATATTGATTACAAATTTTTAATTTGGACAACTAGAACTGTGCACACATGTGTCCAATGCATACATGAGTTTGTGTGTGTCTTTAATGCATTACATGATATCAATGAGGCTTAGAGATAATCCTTTCTAGTAACTAGTATGTGGCTACTTCAATATTTACTTCTGCTTATTTTTGGGATGCTTGGTGTAATTTTTCTAAGACAGATGTGTACCTTTCTAATGCTATTCTCATGAAAGAAAAGGAGTTTATACTTTCTAACCCTTTGCCTTCTCTACTTCACATTTTTGATTAAACTCCCATTGGCCATATTCTCCAATCTCCCCACTCTCACAATGTATAAATATGCTGCTCACCTCTTTCTTCAGATACTATATACTTACTTTTGCTCCACTTATGATTTAAATGCCCCACTCTCTTTTCCCAATAGATTTTATGTTGGTTTCCCTTTAAATATTAGTAGGGGCTATACCACCCTGAAACACAGAGTGAACATATAAATTTAGTCAAATTTGGGTCAGTTAAATCAAATATCTAGTTTATATTTAATTTATGGGTTCACTAAATTTACTTATTTGATAATTTAGCCATAGATCCTATATTATATCTATAATAATAAAAGGATAATATGTTAATTAGACTGGATGTCATTCCAGACATCCTTCCTGACGAAGCTAGGGCCTGAGGGAAGCCAGTCGGGTCCTGGGTGCCTGCAGGCAGCCTGAGGGAAGCCAGCGTGGGTCCCAGGTGCCGGAGGGAAGCCAGTGCCAGCAGCCAGGGGAAGGAAGGCCTACTCTTGCACGAATTTCGTGCATCAGGCCTCTAGTGTGTGTGTGTGTGTGTGTGTGTGTGTGTGTGTGTGTATATATATGTAAAAAAAATATATATAAATATAACTTATATCTTATATATGTATCTTATATCTTAAATATATTTGCATTTGTTGGCTCATTCATTCACACATTCAGCTGGTCATTCAATCCACACTCACTATTGTATCAAGATCACAAAGCTAAGTATGACATGACCTTGCTATTGACGAACTTAAACTTTAATGGCATGTTGGTTTGAATGATGAACTCTTATTGGCTAATAATAGTAGTAATACTAGCTAATATTTCTTGACCATTATTTACTAGAGGCCTGGTGCATGAAATTCATGCATGGGGGGGGGGGTGTCCCTCAGCCCAGCCTGCACCATCTCCAATCTGGGACCCCTCGAGGGATGTCCAACTGCCCGTTTAGATCTGATCCCGATGGGATCAGGCCTAAACGGGCAGTTGGACATCCCTCTCACAATCCAGGACTGCTGACTCCCAACTGCTTGCCTGCCTGCCTTCCTGATTGTCCCTAACTGCTTCTGCCTGCCAGCCTGATCACCCCCTAACCACTCCCCTGCCAGCCTGATTGATGTCTAACTGCTCCCCTGCCAGGCTGTTTGCCCCCAACTTCCCTCATCTGCCTGCCTGGTCACCCCTAACTGCCCTCCCTTGCAGGCTTGATTGCCCCCAACTGCCCTCTCTTGCAGACCTGGTCCCTCCCAACTGCCCTCCCCTGCTGGCCTGATTGCCCTCCCTTGCAGGCCTGGTCCCTCCCAACTGCCCTCCCCTGCTGGCCTGGTCCCTCCCAACTGCCCTCCCCTGCTGGCCATCTTGTAGCGGCCATCTTGTGTCCACATGGGGGCAGGATCTTTGACCACATGGGGGCAGCCATCTTGTGTGTTGGAGTGATGGCCAATCTGCATATTACTCTTTTATTGGATAGGATAGAGGCCTGGTGCATGGGTGGGGGCCAGCTGGTTTGCTCTGAAGGGTGTCCCAGATCAGGGTTGGGGTTCCCTTCGGGTGTGGGGCAGCCTGGGCGAGGGACCTGTGGTGGCTTGCAGGCTGGCCACACCCCCCGGTGACCCAAGCAGCAGCCCTGGTATCTGGGATTTATTTATCTTCTAAAATTGAGACTTTGTAGCCTGGAGTGGAGCCAAGCCTTCTGCTCCCTCCGTGGCAGCAGCCATTTCTGTTGGGATTTATTTATCTTCTATAATTGAAACTTTGTAGCCTTAAGCAGAGGCCTGGGCCGGCCAGGATGTGCGGAAAGCTTGGCTTCCTCCATCGCCGGGGAAACCCTAGCCTCCTGCTCTCTCCAGCTCTGTGGCTGCCGCCATTTCTGTTGGGATTTATTTATCTTCTATAATTGAAACTTTGTAGCCTTAAGAGGAGGCCTGGGCCGGCCAGGGTGTGTGGAAAGCTTGGCTTCCTCCATCGCCGGGGAAACCCAAGCCTCCCTCCTGCTCTCTCCGTGGCTGCAGCCATCTTGGTTGGGGTTAATTTGCATACTCGCTCCTGATTGGCTAGTGGGCGTGGCCTGTGGGTGTAGCAGAGCAATGATTAATTTGCATATTACTCTTTTATTAGATAGGATGTGCCTGGCACTGTAGTAAGTGTTTTATATGCATTATCTCATTTCATATTTTTGGCAAGCTCATAAGACATGAATTACTTGGCTTTATTTTAAGATAAGGGATCTGAGGTCCAGAGAAATTGAGTAATCCATGCTAAGTCACATAGTTAATGAGTGATAGAGCCAGAAATTGAATTAAGCATCCTAAATCTTAGGGGTTCATCCTTAGTCACTATATCCACATACCTTGGGAGGACCAGCCAGGGTGCCATGTGTGTAATTCTCTGCCATAGCTCTTGGCCATTTAGAGTTCTCACATGTATGTTGATTCTGGAAAAGGAGAAATAGATCCATAGGGTACTGAGTGGGAGGGATAGATAAGGTAATTTGAGATTAAATATTTCTTAAATGACATTTCTAATTTGCAGACAATTAATAATATACTATTTTCTCCTAATTTTATGTACTTAATTTTACTTCAATTTTTTAGAAATGTAAAATTTATTTTTACTATGAACTCAAATATTGAAATTTGATATATACAGAGATCAGGCAGTAATCAAAATTTAGTTTTTAGAAATATGACATGGTTTACAGAAATATTTTATAACTTTATCTGTAATGACAGAGATTCCATTCCCACAGTTCTTTTTTTTCTTTAGGAATCTTATCTTTGAATTCCTATAATGTTATTGTAACACTCAAATGGCATCTGATAGGGCATTTACCAATACATATGTAAATATGTGAATGTATACATATAACATAAACTATTTTAAAAAAAGAATGAGCCATATTTTAGTTTTTCTCTTCTCTGGATAGTTTTAAATAAGATTTTTTTTTTCATTTAAAGAAAATTCAAAGTTTGGGTCCAGATTGGTCATAAAGGTCTGAAGGAGAACATTTGCCCTTGGTGATTTCCTGGTTTTCTTTAAGATTGTGCACATACACATACTCTAAGTTGCTATTACTAGTATACTTAAAATGCACATTGTTTGAAAGGTTGAGAAGTTTCTGATCTTTTGGTGTACAGGTAAGATAAGGCATCTGTGAATTTGACCTCTTAAATTTGGGAAGTTTTAAAACTATCTTATTATTGTATATTTTTGTAACATTATCATAGAGAAAAAAAGCTTAAGTTTGGTTAACATTTGTTTTTTTTTGGTTTTCTTATAGCATTTTTCTTCAGCCTTATTAGAGTCCTGATTAGATGATTAAATGAATTTTAATATCACTATAGTACAGAAAATCATTCCAACTATGTTATATAATATTTGGAAAAAATCTGCCTAGGTTTCTATTAAGACTTAAATGAAATTCACACTGCAATCAGTCAATAAATATTTTAGTTTCTATATCTATCTATACCTATCTATATATTTATATATTTGTGTATATATATGTATATATACACACACACTTATACACACACACACACACACACACACACACACACACACACATATATATATATGAGGCCCAATGCATGAAATTTGTGCAAGAGTAGGCCTTCCTTTCCCTGGCTGCCGGTACCAGCTTCCCTCTAGCACCTGGGACCTGGGCTTCCCTCGTAGCCCCGGTTTCTTCTAGAAGGTTGTCCAGTCTAATTAGCATATTACACTTTTATTAGCTATATATATAAAACCCTAATATGCAAATAGACCGAATGGTGGAACAACCCAATAATCGGTCACTATGATGTGCGCTGACCACCGTGCACACGGAATGTGGCGGGCATTGGCAGCAGGCAGCAGAGCATGGAACATGGCAGCCATCAGCAGCAGCAGAATGGTGGAGCAGGTGAGCGGGTGCGCCAGACCAAGGTGGGGCACCAGTCGCTGTCATCGGGGCGTGCCTCTGGTGCTTACTGAATATTCTTTGCTCCCATGCCCTGTGGTCCCGCCGGGCTCTTGCACCTGCTGCTGGCACTGGTCCTGCTCATACCCACTGCTGGAGCCACCGCTCACATCCACTTCCAGAGCCCAGCACCAGCCCCAATCACTCAGTGCTTTCAGCCAGTGTGAGCAGCGGCTGCTGGCCCCGCACCTCCCCCTGCTCCTGAGGGATGATCAGGGCTGGCAGCTGCCTCTTGCACCCATTGCTGGTGATGGCTCCACCTGTACCCACAGCCAGTGCCAGAGCCACCGCTCACACCCAGTGCTGGTGCCTGGTGCTGGCCCCAATTGCCCCTCAGGGCTTCTCCACCTTACCCTGCTCATGAAGGGCAATTGGGGCAGCAACTACCACTCGCACCCGCTTCTGGCACCGGCCCCAATTGCTCCTCACCTTTATGGTCACTTGTTTTCTGAACCTGCTCTGTGTGAGTCTCGCACAAACATTTGCATGTCAAAAGTTGACTGACACTTTCTATACATTTTAGTGTCAAAGATAAACCCATCAATGAACAGAAAGCCTTTCTCAAATAATAGTGTGTTTGTTTACTGGTGTCTACTGTCTGCTTTGAGAGTATTAGATCATCAAAAAAATATTAAAAACCCAATTTTAGTCATGGGAATAAATAAAACCACCATGACGTATCTATACTAGGGTAATATGCTAATTAGACTGGGAGACCTCTGGGAGACCTTCCAGACATCCTTCTGGACAAAGCCATGGTGGCGGAGCCAAGGCAGAGGCAGTTAGGGGCAATCAGGCCAGGAGGGGAGGGCAGTTGGGAGTGATCAGGCAGGGGGGGCAGTTAGGGGAGAGTAGGCCAGCAGGGGGGGGGCAGTTGGGGGCAAGCAGGCTGGAGGGGGGGCAGTTGGACATGAGAAGGCCAGTGGGGGGGTTGGGGGCAAGCAGGCTGGCAGGAAGAGTGGTTAGGGGTGATCAGGCAGGCAGGCAGGTGAGTGGTTAGGAGCCAGAAGTCCCAGATTGCAAGAGGGATGTCTGACTGCCCCCGAGGGGTCCCAATTGGAGAGGGTGCAGGCTGGGCTGAGAAATAACCACCCCCCCCCGTGCACGAATTTTGTGCACCGGGCCTCTAGTTGTTTTATAAGTCTCAACCAATATTTTGGTGATACTGGTAGTTGAATAAACTATTAGATTGAAAACTGAAGTGTCAAACTTGGTGTGATCTATTAATATGATTGTTGATGTACATTCATTAGTCTTATATGCATATAAAATTTTATACAAAGTGTAAAATCATTGTTATCAAAAATCAAGTGTTTGTTGGATAATTAAAAAAAATTTGGTAGAATCCATTGTGAGATATTCAGAATTGCTTTTTGGTTTTTTTGTTGTTGTTGTTTTGTTTTGTTTTTTGAGTAATACAGACACATTTAGAAAGATCAGATCAATTTCCTCTAGCCTTATATTAACCTACTAGAGGCTGGTGCATGAAAATTCATGCACTGGAGAGGGAGTCCCTCAGCCCGGCCTGCCCCCGCTCACAGTCCGGGAGCCCTCAGGGCTGGGAGGTGACCCGGTGATCAGGAGAAGGCGATGCTTCATCACACCTCTGCTGCTGCCACTGCTGGCAGCACAAGCCTCTGCCGGCCCTGGTTACCTGAGCCTCAGGCAGCCCTGGGCAGCTGGGCAGCAGCCATCCGAGGCTTGCCTGAGCCTCGGGCCAGCCCTGGGTGGCTGGGAGGCTGAAGGGACTGGGGGACTCTGGAGGCCTTGCCACACACCTGCTGCCACAAAGGAGCTGAGGGGACTGGGCACCGGCATCTTGTGGCTGTGGGCGCTTCCATCTTTGATGGCGGAGCAGTCAATTAGCATATTCCCTCCTTATTGGCTGTGGGCACCGCCATCTTTGCAACAGTGTGAGGGTCAATTAGCATATTCCCTCTTTATTAGATACGATCCTTTATGCATGTCATAGTTTTCAAAATATTTTTATCTTATGGAGGAGAACAAAGATCACTGGGCAAGAAATTAATAATGGAGGACTTTGACTAGATCATATTTCAAGTTTTTCTTGTTGCAAAATACTCTTTAAAAAGTCACTCCTAATGTAACCTTGTGCAACAGACAAGACAGATATTTTCCCCTATTTTAAAAACAAGAAATCTGGTGTTTAGAGAGGTTGTCAGATAGAGGGCCTCTCATAAGATTTGTATACTAAAGTCTGATTTGGCGAATCTGCTGGATTATCCCCTGAATACTTTAATAATTACACCTGAAATGTAGTTAATAGTTTTAAAAAAATAATTGAAAAGCTATATGTTTACTCACATGATTTATTAGATGTCTCTATAATTAACAAGGGGTGGTTATATTTGGAGAAGATTTTGTACTTTGTCTTGGAAAATCAATCATGTTGAGGCAATGGTAACTAAAGCAAGAGCTAAACTTAAAAACTTAGCCATTGCCCAGAAGCAGTGTTAATCTCTTTTACTTTATCCCACCAAACAGATTCAAGTAAGAACATATATTGGTGTTGATAAGTACTTAGCTGGACTAAATGCGTGGAAGAGTGATGCTATGTCCTGCTTCCTTGTGTATATATGTCTAACACCTAATTCCTCTGAAGGAAGAGGGACATCTTAATTTTTGTTTATCTTCTCTGATGTTTATTATTTTGATCCTGTCCATTTTACAAAAATGTTCTACTTATAACTTTCTAACTTCTCACAATCCCCTTTATTAGTACTCAATGTTATAATGTAAACTTTATGAAGGCAGGGACTTTGTCTCTTTAGATCATTGATGGACCCCTAGTGCCTAAACACTGTCTGACGCATACGTAGGTACTCAATAAATATTAGTTAGATAAAAGTGTGGAAAAATTACCTTCAAATAAATTCTCATTACAAAAAGAAAACAGGAAAAAAGAAACTCCTAGTCTTTTACACCCTAGTTACTGCATAAACATTTATGAGCAGAAGTAACATATCTGAGAAACTTATTTTATTGGTTTACTAAAGAAAAAATGGATAAGAAATACGTGAAGCTGGACTTTTTTGTTGTTGTTATTTCAACATGTCACTTGGGAATGAGAGTATTTAAAATAAAAAAGAAAGAATTTACTTTAGGTAACCATAATGTTGTTCCCCAGAAAGTCTGTCTCTTCCTTGTATTTCCCATTGTTCCATTGCTATATTGTTTGCAGATGAGGTAAATGTAGACTTAACTTTTATTTTCTTTTTCCAACTTCTCAGCTTTACTGGTTATTCTTTTCTCTCCCTTTCCACCTCCAACTCCCACTCGTGCTTCCTTTTTTCTGATTGTGTGCCTTCCCCTCCAAACAATCAAAATGAATTTGACGTGAATGATGAAAAATATAACTAAGGGGGTGAGGGAGGGTCAGGTACCTGGGGACCTGAACCCAGGTCACCATCTTTACACTGCAGTCTGTGTTTCTGGATTTACACAGGTGAAATGTTGACCTAGAAGTACAGTGTATGGAACAAAGTACTACAGCTTTAAGCTGTGGAGGTTTATCAAAAAAGAGCAGAAACAAAGGCAAGCAGATGGCTAAAGATGAAGGTCACATCAGATTGAGAAGTTTGTCAAAATGTGATGACATAGGTAATCTGTAAACTGTTATTGCGCCTAGCTGGAGGTGCTGAAAAACATTTTGAAATTACAAAAAACACTGGAGTCACCAGCACAGAGGCAGGAATGATAGCCTGGAGTGGTTCTGGTCTATGGATGAATGCCAGATGTGGAAAGCGACATATCTGGAATTAATGATATTAAACATGCTTTTCTTTTATGCTCAATAATAACTCTATTATGATTGATACAAACCGCAGACACTTTATCTAGTACAAATGGAATCGTCTGTCATTGACTATATTAAATCATCAATTTCTGCATGATGAGGATCGTTTAGGGTAACTAATCATCTGTCTCGTTCTGAAGTCTTTAAGGCTGATCAGATAACGTTTTGAATACTGCCTGAGCAACCATGACAATCTAACCTTCCATGTAAGGATTGAGAGGGGCCCATTATGCCTTCAAAGCCTGTGGAAATATCACAGCTCTTTCTCTACATAATACCCTGCTGTAAATAAATCACTCTCCACCGCAAACTTTATTGATCACAAGCACTTCCATGCTTGTGTCTAGTGAAGTCTCTACAGAATAAAATGCTGCTTTATATTTTGTCTTGTCAAAATATTAAACGGCTCTGTCAAGCGGAGTCAGGCTAGCCGTGATGGTGTAATTCTGCTCTAGCCCTTCTCATTCCCTCCTTCTATCTCAGCTGCCAAGCTTACAACGCAGGATTTTTTTTTTTATAAACTTTCCAATTATAGTCTCATAAGATTATGAAGCCTTAAGATAAAGTGTCCTAATTTAGAGCGGTGGAGTACTGAGCTACTAGGAAAGCGACTGTTTGATAAAATGGCATTTCTCACAAGGAAAAAGATAACCTGGCTTATTTATATACACAACTTTAATGGGCAATGGGGCTTAGGCTAAAAAAAAAAATCTCTTTAATTTTGTTTTTCAAAAAGGAGGGTGGGGTGGAATCTAAATTAATTTGCACTAAAGTGCTCATCATTCATATTTACAACATCATGTGTTATGATCTAAACCAGCTTGGGGGGTGTGGATTGAGTTAACACCGAAGTTCGTCATGAGCACCACACATGTTTCCAAACAGCACAGATAGGTTATCCAGTGACTAAGTGGTACCGCATACTGTAATATGTTTGTGGCAACACCCAGAAACAACAAGCAGATTAAAAGTGTAATTTACTGCCTGCTAAAGCTGAATTTCCTGGGCAGCATATGGTTTTAATGCAATCTGAAAGTAGTTTCATCCTTTGTCCCTTATAAAGGGGTAGATTTTGCTCTCAATAAGGAATAGAAAAAGACTGAACTCACTTAGAGAAGAGTTTAAGATTTAGTGTACTGGGCCATTAGTGCTGCTTGGAGGACACTGGGTTTGATCTTTATTCCCTTTAGAAAGATCATTAACTCTTTTAGACATTTAGCAAATAGCCCCTTCAAGGCTTGGAAGTTTACGTACCACCATAAGAGCATTTTGCTCCTGTCTTGCCCGATTCCCAACCAGATATTTATTGAAGCGTCTGTTCGGTCATTTTTAAAAAGAAGTTAAGCTGTAAGATGGATTGATAATGCTAGACAGTGAATTTATTTTGGAGTCATAAAAATTGGATGCCTCAAAAACGGAAAGCGTTGGTCTAGCTGCGGACCTCTGTGCACACCTCCGTTCCTGCCTAGGAGAGATTCTAACGAAGAGAGAACGAATTTTAGCTTAGGGACAGGGTTAAACCCATGGGCATATTTCAAAGAAGCAAGTAAACAGCTTTTTACTTTTTTGATGGTAATAAATTTGAACCATCAACCCCCTTTCGCTTAATTCAAGTCCTAATTCATCTCCGTAGTCCCCTCACAAGTATTTTTTCAAGCACTATAATGGGCAGTAAACCTCAAAGATAGTAGAATTCATCAGCTCTTTTAAAAAAAAAACACACACACAAAAAACAATAGGGAGGTCATTAAATTCTACTGAATTGTATAGTCTCCTTCTAAGTAACTATATCCATGGTTTTCCTTGGGAGTAAAATAAAATGTGCAATTGTATTTGCAAATGTATTGTTGCAGGTATTTTGCTTAAAGTTGGAGCCACTTTACCCTTATTCAGTAAACATTTACTAAATCTTTCCACATATTAGAAACAGGCTCCGACCTTGAGAGGCTCACGGTTTATGGAGGGAGATACACTTGTAAACAAGCAACAACAGCGGCACTATGAGACAGCTATGATGTGGGTACTTACCGTGTTAGCCTTCGTTTTGTATTTAACTACGAGATGCATGTTAGTTATTTCTCACATAGCAGTTTAATTGGCATCTGTAGTTTATGCCTGCTAACGTTCTGATAACAGCTTGGCTGCGATTCTTCACTCAGAGATAGACCTTGGTCACCCAGCCAGGAAGAGACAGAGTTAGGTTTACACACTCAGGCATGATGGCTCCAGAGCATGTTCCAAACTCTAGGCTCATTCTTTTGCAGTCTACCCAACATAGAAGGCAAACTGTGCAGGTGAGATATTGAAGGTAAAAAGAGCCAAGCCAGTCCCCTGAGATTCATCACTGGGACTTTCCTCAGCTGGTATGCTTGGGACTAGCCAAGGGCCACCATGGTGAAGAAAGAACCTGCCAGAGAATTAAGCCAAATGCAGAAGAAAGAAGAGTTGGAAAGTGGAGAGAGAATGATATATTGGAGAGACTGAATGAGCTGGTGGTATCATTTGATCCAATGGATCCATTCTTCAAATATTTATCCCTGGACTTTAGTCATAAGAGCCATACTTTTTCAAAGGCTCAATTCAGAGAAAGTCGAGCACCTCCTCTAAAGGCTTTCAGAGGACCCTGAAGTTTGATGGGTAGCGAAGACAGATTGGGAGAAGGAGCCTTCAGGGGGAAGTCAGCATTTATGATCTTCAAAATAGGACTTTAATTTCTTTAATAGGGATCTAGCTAACAATTGTACACTATAATTTCTATCAAAACATTTAAAAATCTATTATCTAAATATTTACTTCCTTTTTATTTAGTAAAACAACTTCTAGTTTCTGAGTTTCCTCTGATTTGCACAGCGGACACGTAGAGAAGTCCTATAAATCTCTCTTCAGCATATGAAGGTCTCATTTAATATCCTGGGAGGTATCTCTTTTCAGCCAACAGAAAAAGCAGTTCTTATACCATACTTGAAAGTGTTAATGCTGTTTCCTCAAGTACCTAGCATACTCCTGGGGAGTAGCTTACACTGTGGGAGAATCTAGGTCAATATGCATGACTGAAAATAGCTTAACAGTGAATTCAGTATGAATTGAAAAATAATGAGATGAGATCCTAGCCATGAGATACCCTGACTAGACTGATATTGGGTCTAAAAATCAAGCAACCTAGGTCTTGGAATAGGTGTTGTGGTTAGCATAGTTTTTTTCCCCCCTGGCCTTGTTGAATTGTTTTAAAGAAGCATTGGATGCTTAGATCCAACTTTGGCCAAAGAGGCTGCCAAAAAGACAAAGAATTCTGCTCCATATAGAGGCCAGACCACAGTTTAGAAGGGAAATAAAAACTTCTAGTTAATTGATATTATATATCTAGGTAATTTTAAGTTTTTGTTCAGGATTTCACTACTACCCCCTGAAGATATTACATTTCCTCAGGTTAATAATTTGACTATATAAAGGAAATTTTAAACCTCTAACTGTTCTAAAATTTGGTAAACAGATTATATAGAGAAGTGAACAAAATATTCTCTTTTATTTTTGGAAAATAAAGACTTCAGGTTGATTTATTTGTCAAAATTTTAAACAGAAAATATTGATTGCTATCACATTCCTGGTTTTTGTTATAGAAAAATAATTTACTGATAACATAAATAAATTCATAAAGTAAGATTATTCTCTTAAGTAGAAAATAGTTGTTTATATAACAGAAAACTTAAAATAATTTTTTTTCACTAATGCAAGGTATGATTAAGTAGTTGGCAATAATATCAGCAATAAATCCTGTTCTATCCTTATGCCAGCTAGATAGTGTCTCTGAAAAGGAAAATCATCTTATTTTCTCATAGCCTTAAGCTACTCAATTATTTTCCAATTAAAATGAACAAATAACTGTTAAATGTCTGATCAATTTGCCAGACCCCACTGCAAGCTATTGTATGATATACAAAGGTATGATATTTAAGACTTGGTTGCTACCATCATGGATCTTTCAAGCTAGTTGCATCATTGGAGGTGGTCTGTGAGGGAGTGGAGCAAGGAAGCAGAAACAAATGCAATTAATATAATGTAAGGCAAAAGAAAATAAGCACTAAATAGAGGCACAAGTGCTGGGGAGACCAGGAAAGAGTAACTGATTTTACTAAGAGGCTCAAATATGGCCTCATGAAAATAATATCACTTTGAATGTACAAGTTGAGAATGTACAAATAGAGTAGGCATTTCAAGTTCAAAAGACAGCATAATCAAAGGTATAGAAGCATAGAAGTACATGTTATAATTAAGACTACTGAATTAATCTAGTATGTTGGGAGTTGAGGAAGTTTGAACTGGGTAGTGAAATACAGGTTGAGTACAGATTGTTGAGTTCTTCAATGGTAGTCTGAGTATTTTTCCATTGGCAATGGGGAGGCATTGACAGGCAGTCATGCTTTAGTCTGGAACTTTAGAAGATTAATGTTAATGATATAATAGTAGCTAACATTTATTGAGTGCTTATCATGTGCCATGCACTGTTACACATGTACAATTTATAGTAACTCATTTAATCCTCAACATAGTTCCATATGTAATTTCATTACTATCCTTCTTTTCAGTAAGGCATGGTGGAGGTTAAGCAATTTGATATTGGTCATATAGCAAGGAAGGAACAGAGCGAGGTTTTTGTCCAGGCATGATAGCTTCAAAGAACATGCTCCTGACCACTATGCTACTGTCTCTCGATCTAGCCATTATAGAGGATGCAGTGGCTAAGTGAAATATTGAACATAGAAAAGCCATTCAATGATGAAGGCCTAAATGGGAAACTAACAGTGGAAATAAAAATGAAAAGATAAATTTGAGAAACACCCCCAAGGAAGAAGTAACCAATCTGGGCAATCAGTTGGACATCAGAAGTGAAATAAAGAGAGGAAATGAAAATGACTTCGTCATTTCAAAATGGAAGAGGGTGATGAATGCCAATAACAAAAGGACTTCAGGGTGTGCAGGTTGGGAGGGGGTTGATGATATGTTTGGTTGCTAATAAACTACATGGAAGGTGCCTGTGGTTCATTTCTGTAGATATGTCAAGTAGGCATGTGTAGATGGAAGTCTGATACCAGGAGAGGAATCAAGGTTGAACAAGAATTATAGAAGTTTGCAGCCTAACCAGCATGGCTCAGTGGTTGAGTGTCGACCTATGAACCAGGAAGTCACAGTTCAATTCCCCATCAGGGCACATTCCCAGGTTGTGGGCACCATCCCCAGTGGGGGGCCTGCAGGAGGCAGCTTATCAATGATTCTCTCTCATCATTGATGTTTCTCTCTCTCTCTCTCCCTCTCACTTCCTCTCTGAAATCAATAAAAATATATTAAAAAAAACAATCGAGCAATCATTAAAAATAAATACATGGATTAAAAAATAAATACATAGATAAAATATTGATACTAAGTAAATGCAAAGATAGTGCTCAGAACATTTTATGTGTTGGTTGTTCAGACAGGATTGAGATTAGAGAAGCTCTGTCCTAAAGTTGCACCACTTGATGGAATATCTGGAGTAACATGATAGTTTTGCCATATCTCCTTTCTGCCCTCTAGGGAAAAAGGTTATTATCCTCCAGGGGTTCTAATTCTAAACAAGACCTGATTAGAATGGAAATATATGATATTGCTGATACCTTATAAGGAAGGCTGGGGTGAGTAGTTCAAAGGTGAGGATGGAATGCTGTTGTTGATCAAAGCTGAAGTTACGAACAGTCTCATTTGGCCCTAGCTGGTTTGGCTCGGTGGATAGAGCATCGGCCTGCAGACCAAAAGGTCCCAGGTTTGATTCCAATCAAGGACTGGACTCGGGTTGCAGACTCAATCTCCAGTAGGGGGCATCCAGGAGGCAGCCTGTCAATGATTCTCATCATTGATGTTTTTATCTCTTTCTCCCTCTCCCTTCCTCTCTGAAATCAATAAAAATATATTTTAAAAAAAGAACAGTCTCATTTGCTGCCTCCAGATTCAAATATAGGCACTTTATACACTAATGGCACATTAAATTTAAAAATGAGGAATACTTATCACTGTATCTAGTTATTTCAATACCTATATCAATATCTAGCTATTTTATACATACTTGTATTTCTATCTATGGAAATATACATAGAAGAAAAATCCTTTTATAGAACTTATTGACAATGTCTTATACCAACTACAGGCAATATGTTGCAGGTTCTATATTAGAAAATGCTCTCCATGTTCAAGTGGATGGATCATGTTCACTGAACCAAGTTGATTTGATCAAGGCAGATACTCTACATAAAGAGTCTAGGACAATCACTGCTAAGTCACCATCCAGATGATAATTTATTTTTATGAGGAAAAAAATATCAAATTCAATGCTATTTACAGAGGTATTCTTATTTGTTAATCATTGTGAAGTAAAATTTCAAGTCAGGAAGTGAGGTTCTTCATCACATTTTGATTAGTAACTGCTTTTTATAATTAAACTAGAGGCTTGGTACATGAAATTTGTGCATGAGGCGGGGGGTCCCCTCAACCCAGCCTGCACCCTCTCCAATCTAGGACCCCTTGGGGGATGTCTGACTGCCGGGATCGGGCCTAAACCGGCAGTCGGACATCACTCTCACAATCCTAGACCACTGGCTCCTAATTGCTCACCTGCCTGCCTGCTTGGTCACCCTTAACTGACCCCTCCCTGCCGGCCTGATCACCCCTAACTGCCCCTCCTGCTGGCCTGGTCGCCCCTAACTGCCCCTCCTGCTGGCCTGGTCGCTGCCTCCTCTGTGCCAGCCTGGTTGCTCCTAACTTCCCCCCCACCGCCAGCCTGGTCACCACTTATAGCCCCCCTCCTGGCCTGGTTGCCTCTAACTGTCCCCCCCCCCCCAGCTGGCCTGGTTTCCCCCAACTGCCCCCCCTCTGCCAGCATGGTCACCCCTCACTGCTTCCCCCGCCAGCCTAATCACCCCCAACTGTCCCCCCGCTGGCCTGGTCATCTCTTACTGCACCCCCCCTGCTGGCCTGGTCTCCCCTAACTGCCCCCCTCTGCTGGCTTGGTCGCCCCCATCTACCCCCCCCCCCCCGGACTGGTGGCCCCCAACTGTCCCCCCCTGCTGGCCCGGTCACCCCACGCAGCCTGCTTGTTCAGTTGTTTGGTCGTCCCTCACTAAGCCCCCTGCCGGCCGGGTTGCCCTGTGCAGCCTGCTTGTTCAGTCGTTTGGTTGCCCCTCACTAACCCCCTTGCAGGCCTGGTCATAGGCAGCCATCTTGTGAGGGTGTGAGGGTCAATTTGCATATTACCTCTTTATTATATAGGATATTTTATATACTTCTGTCTGTCTGTCTGTCTGTCTGTCTCTCTAATAAGATCAAGGCACTGGGAGAAAGTAAGAATGCTTTGTGTATTTGTGGCATGAACATAAATTTTCATATAAGGCCAATCTCTCTTTTCTTCTCATTCAGAAGACTTGTATTATCTGTTTCTAGCTTTTAAAAATATTTTTAGAAAGAATGTTTTTAGAAATGTATGCATTTTATAAAATCCGCAGTGCAATGTGTCATGAGCTTTGGCAAGAGTGGATTTGCCTGCCATAAGAAGCATTCAAAGGAGGAGAAGCATTCTGCTTCAAAATGAAGATAGGAGCTAACTCGAAGTGAGTAAAGCTCTAGGTTTAAAGTCTGCCCCCTACCACATGGACATTTTTCTTCCTGTGACCCTTTGTTCTGGTAAGACCTTCTTGATTTTAAGTCTGTGGTTTCTGATGGGTGGGAATGGTTGGAAAAGAAATCCTGGGTGATTTTCCTGTCCTTTCAAAATCCCCTTTAAACTCTGGACATGTCAGGCCACTGCTAAATCTGTCTGGCATAACATTCCTGACAGGCATAATTACTATCTTGGAGTTTGCCTTTACTAGGGCTTCTGTTTGAACTCCCTAGAAGCTGACATCCCCGTAGAGTATGAAATCCACCACACGGGCTGTCAACAAGCTGGCAGCTTACTGACTGTGGGTATTACCTGCTGGGCTGTTCTTCCATAGTGAAGGCTCCTGTCTGCTGATTTACCCCAGAAAAGAGTCTTGCAGATTATCTGGGAATGAGCATAGTGCACCCAAACGAGAGTATGATTCTAGCTCTCCTGTTTGTTCGTCTCCTATTCTTCAGTGTCTTTATGACAAAGACCTACAGGACTACCTTCTGGTAACACATCATTTCAGTCATCTGTCAGCTAAACTAAAGGTCCAGAAGCAAAATAGATCATTTGGGTCTACTGTGTGAAGTGGCAATTTATAAATAGATTTATCTGATTCATTTATCACCTAGAGTGTGCATCAATGTGGGTGGCTATTTATATATGTAGACCTAACTCATTTGAAGTAAAATATAGAAATATGAATAAATATGATTAGCCCAAATATTCTCAGTAAGAAGTCACTTATAATTTATAAATATATAGCCAATTGGAAGATAGATAGATGATAGATAGATCATACATACATACATACATACATACATACATACATATATACATAAAAAGAGATCAAAACTGAATTGAAACATGACCAAATAAGGGATTTGGGGGTGTTCATGGAAAACAAGGTTTTGCTGCTTTCTTTTTCCCCAACCACAACATCAGTTTCTTCCTTCTCCCTTCTTCTTTCTCCCTTTCCTGCTCCTTAATACTTGCTTAGCCCCTAGGAGTCTGCTGAGTGGTAGGTCTGGCAGCAGGAAGGAGATTAACAGGAATATTTGAGAGACAGACTCCGCTGCTTCCCTTCAACACTTGGCTCTCACTTCCAACTTCAACCCTTCTGCCACCACCTGAAAGGCAATCAAAGATTAAGTGAAAGAGAAAAATATGTTGACATTTTTTTCTTTTAAAAAGAAGTCTATTTGTCTTACAGCTTGATAAAATACCCTAGTGGGTTAAGTTTACTTAAGGTTTTTTTTAGACTTTTGATTGCTAGCCCTGTGCTTCTGAAACACCCCACCTCGCCCCCACAGACTGTGGCTGCAGTCACTCCTGACAAATATGTAGCATAGAGCATGACTATAGTTTGCAGGTACCTTCTCCTCTATTCATCCTAACCAGTTCATTGTGTACCAGCATGACTTTTTAAGCAGAGCCAGGGATGGAAGCAATAGTTCTTTCTTATATCCTATACCTAATGCAGAAAAGAACCAATTTTCAAATATGCTGTCCCATTGTTACCTTACTACTCTTGTATTCGTTAGTAGACCATGTAACCTGACTTTGGGTATCTAGTATAATCTTGTTTCTTTCTGTTGGTGCCTCCAGCTGTAGACATTTCCTTTTACAGTCCACAAGCTGAGTAAGTGTGAGTGAACACTAAGACTCACAAAAACTTGATATTTTAATCTGTAAAATGGGAATAATGATACTAGCATGGGATTCAGTGCCACCTATACATTTATATGTGGCTGAACTCTGTGAATCCACCAAAAACATAAGGGTTTGTCATCATTTTTACACAGTCTCAAGCATTGAGAAGCTAAGGTTTTCCTATTTTGGGGAGCACAAGTGGGCCTCTCATACTCTGTTAGCACTATCTATTAGAGTTCATAATCATTAAAAGAGGGAACTGGGAGCAAAAAGGGAAACTATGGAATACATTTACCATTTATTAATATATGAAAGCCAATATCTAATTTTTGACAAAAGGAAGTTCTGTTATGAATCCTTCTGGAAACTATGCTTTGTCCATTTTGTAGAATAAATAAAATTATTGTTATACTCATTGTCAGTTTGAAATTGCTCAGTAAGACATGTCTTAGTAAGACATTATTCATTATGGCTTATCCCAGGAAGACATTTAGAATGTTTATTGTATTTTATTTTTTGAAAAGAAAGGAATATCATCATTTTATGAGAGTATCATCTGTGACAGTGTGAGGGGGAAAAGCTAGTGTGTAATTACATTGTCAAATACCAACAATGTTTAAATTAATCTTCTTAGATGTTTTTGCATTTATCATACTTTTAGTAAAGATCACCTGACCCTGTGCATAAAATTCAGTACTTTGGCCTGATACCTTGTCTAAAAATGAACTCCTCCTACAATAATCCATATGCTTGCTTGTTCTCACACCAAAAATTGCTTTATGGCATGCATTCAAAATATTTTTAGACAAAAGTCTCTAGAAGAAAGTGCTTTGGGGTTGATTGTTTGCTTTTACCAAAAAGTAAAGAAATAAAGGCACAGTTAACATGAACACCAACTCTAAAAATCTCATTCTTGAACAGTATAAATACTGAAGACTAGAAGATGTAAAATTTCATCAAATGTCAGTCACTTCATACCAATGGCCTTATCACAGCCCTTTAGAGTGTTATAAGACTTTTCTTATTTTTTTATTGGAACTACACCAGGAATTACACTAGGAATTATGTCAGTCCTCCAGCAATTTTCAAGAAGCCACAAGTCCATGATCCTGAAACTTTGACTGCTGACAAGAAGTTGCTTGGAGCAGCAGTGTTATTAACAAGCCACCTTTTCTGCACCCCATCTGCACTGGAAGCCATCCCCAGCTCATCACCTCCATCTGTCTCTCTGTACGATGGGGCGTGCACACCAGCAGGCTCCGGCCATGAGGGTCAGTTTGCTGCTGAGTTACTCATCAAACATCCCTTGCTGGGTGGACTCCTTACTCTCAGTATTGCAGGCTGCAGGCAGCCAGCCTGTGAGTCTGACAAAGGGTACTTACCTTCTTTTATTATAAAGCCTCTTTAAGCAGTAATTTTGATGCTCTGGGAATGAAAATATTTTATGTATGTGCCCAGAGAGAACCATTTGGTGCTGTGGTGTCTCACCTGAGATTTATGACAACCTCTTAGGGGGGGTGGGACCCCTTGATTTGATGCCATCAGGGCTTTGTTCTCTGCACAGTGTCCGCTGACTACCAGCCCTGGATTCTTCTTCCAGCTCTTAAAAGGCCTCTGAGGACTCATAAATTCAGTGCTTCTGGATTAAAGCAGAGGATATGCATGTGCCTACTGTTCTGGTCTTTTCCTGGTAAAAGACTCCGCTTTACTCTTGCTTCTAGTTATCAAGTGGTGTGTAAATGACTCACCACACACAAGTTATCCCCCCTGGCACTGTAACTGTTACTTACTACAAAATAGTGGGTTATCAGTTACTCCTAGAGAAACTTAATTTTCATTTTAAAAAGAATAATAATTATTATTATACTAGAGGCCTAGTGCACAAAATTAATGTGCTGATATGGTCCCTTGGCCTGGCCTGCGATCAGGGCCATCTTCCCCAGCTGTCCGCAGCTGACCCTGCCCCCTGCCGCCACCACCCCCGGTTCCCGGTTTGCCATCGGGTGATCGGTGCCTGACGGCCGGGGGGAGGAACCGAGAGGTCAGCTGTTCCCACCCGCTCGCCGGCCCTGCCCCTGCCACAGGTGGCCATAAGGCGATCAGAGCCTGCCGGCTGGGGAAAGGGACCAAGAGGTGGTCAGTGCACCTCATAGTTGACTGGTCCAGTGGTTTTCTGGTCATTCTGCCATTAGGGTCAATTTGCATATTACCCTTTTATTAAATAGGATAGAGGCCTGGTGCACAGGTGGGGGCCAGCTGGCTTGCCCTGAAGGGGGTCCCGGATCGGGGTGGGGGTCCCTGCTGGGGTATGGGCCGGCTGGGTGAGGGGCCGTGGGCAGTTTGCAGACCAGCCACACCCCCTGCTTTGTCAGGAAGGATGTCCGGAATGATGTCTGAAAGACATCCAGTCTATCCGGTCTAATTAGCATATTACTCTTTTATTAGTATAGATAGTGTTATCTTCCTGTTCTGGGTAGATTTCTCCCCATAGATTTCTCACTCGGATCCCTGTGTAGCACTTCTACAATACAGGGCAATGTCAATGACTGTTCACAGAAAAGGACCATGGATCCTGGAAGTCATTTTTCCTCTTGACCCTAAGTAAAATGAAGAAATAGACTGTAGAAATGAAAACAATATAATGTAGTGGATAAAAGAAAAACATGGATGTTGTGGTAGAAACTGTAATTCAAGATCCAGCTTTGCCAACTACCAGTTTTATGGCCTTGAGTAAATTAAATAATCTAAACCTTGGTTTTGTCATTGTAAAATGGGTAAAATAATAGTCTCTAAATTTTAGATCACATTTGGAGTGTGGCAGTCATTAAACTAGGTAGTGCAAATGCTGGGCTAAACACACATCATGACATATAGAAATACTTAGATATTAGCTTATATTACTATTATGACTGAGGACAGAATGCTCTTCTGAAAGCAAAGAAGATAATCAGAATTATTTCTTTTAGTTTTACTGTGTCAGTACTTTCTGCCTTGTAACACCCCACAATTTTTAATTACAAGTGAAAAATTGAAAAAGAAAATAAAAATAAAAAATTGCCATTTGGGATTATATTTAGGTAGTCTGCACTAAGATTCAGCCAATAATTTAGGACTTTGGGCCTTCCAGATGTATCTCTATCCATAAAATCCTATTCCTTTCACTTGTATAGAACTATATATCCAGAGGGCACTCAATAAAAATAATGACAAAATTCAACCCATTGCTGTACACAGGAGTGAACTTAAAGATATAGCTCACAGTATTTTTATTGGTCCTCAAAGCACCCAATTTCTTGGGGGAAAGTAAGCAGCATTGTTTGTAAGCTCTTATGCCTTCTTGTTTAACATCTGTTTTGGTCTTGGACTATGTTACCATTACTGCCATGTGGCAAATTGGTTCTTGAAGTTAAATATGATCAAACATATAAACTAGCTCATTTATAAAACTAGAGATAGTTAGCTTCAGATTCAGGCACCAAAATGGTGCCTACCCATCACATACTGTGACAAAATTTAATAAAAATAGTTACTATATTTGCCCAGCCAGGGTGGCTCAGTGGTTGAGTGTCAACCCATGAACCAAGAGATCACTGGTTGATTCCTAGTCAGGGCACATAGACGGGTTGTGAACTTGGTCCCTAAGATGGGGTGTGCAGATGGCAGGTGATAGATGTTTTTCTCTCATGGATGTTTCTATCTCTCTATTATTCTCTCTTAAAAAAAAATCAACACATTATTTTTAAAAAATAGTTCTTATATTAGAATATTGAAATCTTTAAAACATAAAATAACACACAAATGTCCACAAGTAAAACTGTGGAAATCTGAATAAGACAGGTAGACTGTATCAATGTTAAGATCCTGATTGCAGTATTACAATATAGTCTGTAAAATGTCACTATTGGGGAAAACTGGGCAAAGTGTAGAAGATAACTTTTCCGTATTTTTACTTACAACTGTGTCTGAATCTATAACTATATCAACATTTTAAATTAATTATATGAATGGTAGATATCCTCATAATGATTCATATAAGAATTTGTTTTGTTTTGTTTTTGTTTATTTATTTGTTAATCCTCACTCAAGGATATTTTTTCCATTGATTTTTAGAGAGCGTGGAAGGGAGGGGAGAAGAGAGAGAGAGAGAAACATTGATGGGTGAGAAACACATTGATTAGTTGCCTCCCACAAGCATCTCGACAGGGGCTGGGGCTGAACCTTCAAATCCACAACCCTTCGGTGCGAGGGCCAATGTTCTAACCACTGCGCACACCAGTCAGGGCAAGGATTTTTTAAACACACCTTCCACCACTCCTTACTTTGTGTAGCACCTAAATGAAATGTTCATCAGTGATGTTTTCTACAATCAAACTCTTTAGCTGTTCCATGGCCTTTAAATTTCATAGAAAAATGGCATAAAGTAGTTGAACTATTACAGCTTGTTCTTTCTTGCATAAAAACTTAGGAAATTAGGACAATCCTTACTTTTGGACTTTAAAAAATTGGCCAGAGGATAGAATCCACAAAAGAAATTTGCGTATAAAGCAGCACAGAAATGCTTCAAAAGAAGAGCATCTTTCATTGATCTATTTTTAAAACATATTGTGATAAAATTTAAACTTTTAGAACAGCTTCCATCTTTCAGTTCTGAGATGTATATAACCATTAGCAGCGGTAGCGTATACTCCTGCTGGGAGCTTAAAAATAGTTATTTCCTGATTGTCCTTTTGGAAACTTTAATATCCCATGGCTTAGCATATAATGGCTTTGTTTATTTTTTTGTCTGATTTTCTTAGTATTCTTGTTAAAATCATGGGGTGCAGATGGTATTTCTCACCATCACAATAATTTTAATCCATTCATGTGAGCATAGAGAATTGTTATCAATACCTGAAGATCCAAGATGCTTCTAGATCACTAGGGATAGTACCCGTGGGTGGGTATAGCAGGAGTGAGTGACAACACATCATTGTCTTTTCGACCTCAATAGAGCCGTGCTGGTTTTAGCCGTGGGAAAGACAGTGGAAGGGGAGGAAACCGTGACTTTCTAGCCCTGTTTCTGTAATTCAGATATTTACAGCTGAGATAACGAATCCTTTTGGCTTTTATTTGCTTTAACAAAAACAGTAACAGTGCATAATGTACAAGACCAGGCATGATCATGGTGGAGTGTTCTGTATATGTGCCTTGAGAGGAAAACATACTTATTTTGGTGACCTGGCAATTATTGGCAGGTATATACACCCCAATATATCATGTCCTCAGACTTTAGAGATCAGTACCCATGGTAAGTTTACACATTTTCAATATTTCCAAGCACCATTCAATCTTTAAAAATCTGAAAATTACATTCTGAAACTCTGAAATACCTATACCTGTTAACTTAGGTTATTAAATAATGAGCTATAGAAAACAACATAAGACATACATTTTTTTTTCTCTGATTGTAGCTCAGTGAGGATGTGACTGCACAGACCTTTAAATAGTATTCAGAGACGTCACCTACTTTACCCCCAATCTGCATGTTAGTCCTTTCATTATCCACTCTCAGATTTAGTTGGAAATCTCCCAAAGTGTAGCTCATTTAACTCCTCTTGAAAGGCAACTGCCCAATGAACCCTACTTGACATCAAGGAAGTTTTGTGGAAACTAATTATAGGAGAGTCATGATAAATACCAAACTCATAGGTAAGTAAGAAACACTGTGAAACTATGTACTATAATAACAGCTTATTTACAGAATTGCTCTCTATTTTGGCAATTTTTAATGGCTTCACTGTACACTTTTAAGACACATGAGTATGCATTTGCTGCTCATTACACACTGAGTTCTGGGGGTAAAGCTGGGTACAAAGCGTCTCTGAAAGACAAACCTGACTATTCATCTGTGCACATGTACCATGCCGGCTGCTGTGGGTTGTAGAGAGAGGCTCTGCAGATTCTCCAACCAGAAGAAATAATGAGCTTAAAGCAACAGCTCCTCTGAAAACAGTTGGCAGTTAGATAATGATGGATATGCTACAAATTCCAGCGATATCAACCGAAAAAGGTGAACGATGTGTATAAAGAAAGAAGGCTAAAATCTACCACCTTTCTTTTAAAGGTAAACATTTAAGAAGCTTTTCAGTATGAGGATGTTGCCTGAGGTATATCGTGCTGCATAATAGATGGCAGCACATTGCAAAAGGAAATCCTTTCTGAAGGAAATTAATAAGAACGAAATGACACATGACAGAAAGAGCTGCAAAGTGGAAATTGAGATTTGGGCCTGAAGTTGGGGCTTTCACTTGTGGTCTCTTGTTAAAATCACCTCTTTGTTCTTCCTGGCATAAGAACTTAGGAAATTGGGACAATCCTTACTTTTGGACTTTAAAAAATTGGCCAGAGGATAGAATCCACAAATGAAATTTGCGTATAAAGCAGCACAGATCTCCTTTGTATGGGGAACATGGGCTGGTTAACTGAAGACAGTGTTTACAGACATCAATACCATTGATTAAAAAGTAAAAGTTCTGTCGAACAGTAGTTTGATCTTCATGACAGCAAATAGCCTGTTTGATGTTTTTATTGAATCAATTGATTTTTTTTTCACTGAATTGATTGGTTGTTTTACTATCATGTGGACACTTCCTAAATCACATATGCCTCTGTAGTGGTGTTTTTGAAAAAGTCTGTATTCATGATATCTGTATTCTAGAATTTCTGGCTCAGAGAACAGTATGAAATTTCAAATTACATCAGGATTAATGGCATTAATGCTGAGAAAATAATTTTTTTTTTCTTTTTCTTAAAATTTGACTTGAATTTCAGAAGTAAAGCAACTCAGTGTTACAGATTGACAAAAAGTCATTGTTTTTCTTATCTTGTTCAAGTATGTACTTTGGATATTGACTGAATTGTTAGCTAATAATTTATCAATAAAAGGAAGTTGAGTTGTCACAGGTTTTTAAGGATAAAGAAAAAAGAAAACAAATGCTCAACCTACTCTTTAATAGCCAAGCTAATATATTAGCCAGGTTTTTCTGCCCTTTCAAGGAATGCTATCAAATTTACCATTCATTCTAGGTCAAGATTTTTTAAATGCCCATAATGTGAGTCCTGCAAAACCTTAATTTTCTCTAATAAAATCAGATTTACCAGTAAGTTTTTGTTTGAACGGTGGAGTTCAGGCACCAAGATAAAGTCTGCTAGATTCTGCCTCTGGAAGTGATGTCCTGGCCATTTACTCTATATGAGGTGGGAAGAGAAGGCAGGTGTAAATATCTTTATCTGTTCTGGTTTTTATGCAACCTATTAAATACCATGTCTCATAGAGGCAAGATGGATGCTGCTTGTCTTATTGGCATGCATCTCTCCCCTGGATGCTGCAGTAGGATGAATTTTACAGTAAGTTGTGATGGACCTAGTCGGGTCAGTTATAACAGCTCTGATCATCAACTTTTAACACACATTTGGGTTGTTCATAACTCAAGTTCACCTAACAAGGAAATTCTGTCTATTTAGTGCATCCTCTCCCTCTGCTGCTAATCAAAGTGCCTATAGATTTTCTCCTGACATTTGTTCATTCATTCACCTACACTCTTTGGGCCCCCAGATCTATTTCTTAAAACATCTTATTTACTTGACTGATAAAAGATATGACACAGGTTTTCTTATTTCCTATATCACCCTAAGTTTCCAATATCTCTGTATTTGTATCCTTTTTGAAAAACTACACTTTAGCTATCCTGTCTTTCCTTCATAACATTTAAGGACAATTTCACTAGCCAGAGAGAGCATTTCCCTCCTACATCACTGTGTTTTATAATTACTCCCTGGTTCTTCTGAATGAACATGGATTTCTAGTGATTCTATCGTCACTGCTCACAAATATTTGCATGTATTGCCTAACAAAAGGAAAAGAGGTTTCCAGCTTGTACAACTCTTCAGAGTTACATTTTTCACTGCCAAGTTCTCCGAAGGGCAATTTACAATTTCAGCCACCATTCCCTCACCATCCCTCACTGACAGCCTGACTTCTGTCCTCGTCACCTTACAGGAACTCCTTTTCCCAAGGTCACTAGTGTCTTCCTAATTGCCAAATCCAACAGTGTGCTGCTATCAGTCCTAATTCCTGAAATCACTGTAGCATTAAACACTTACTTGACTTCTTTGACTCTTGCCCACTTTTTTTTGTCCCTTAGAGAACTTGTGCATTCTCATGGTTTCAATTTTGAGCAGCAGGGATGGATGGTAAGAGCTTTGATACCAGGAATATATTAATTTTCAGTATATATAGTTCTTCCATTTATGAGGCATCTGCTCTTGGATACATTGGTTAACTTTCTGTAACTTTAGTTTCTGCATCTCATAAGTAGGGATAATAATAATACCTTTTGCATAAGATAAATAGGATTAAGTGAGAATGAAGAGCACACACTGGATTCTCAGTAAATATTAGTTTCCTTGACTTTTCTGAATAATTTTCTGCTAAGTTTTGGTCATATTTTTTTTCTCTTGGTTGGTCATTTCTACTGGACACCTTGATTGTGCATATTAAAGCACGCACCATTTTTCTCCTTCCATAACCATCCCCCCCCAATCTTCCTCTTCTAAAATTCTTTTTCTTTCCAAGGCATCGTGGTTTTCACAAACTCCAATGATAGCTGCCTCACTAGGGAATCACAGACATAGCTTTTCTGATGGATCTCCACCACTGCTATTTCTCCCGACTCTACCCTAGAGCTATTTTATATTTTTCTCTTTTTTATTGCTCAGTGAGTTGGCTTGTTTCAAGCTTTTACCATTGACTTTCTTCTGAGTCCAACAGAGACTCTGTGTTCTGCTTCGAATCCATTCTTGGCTTTCTCCTCAGTTCTAACTGGCTCTGTGTTTCCCCTAAGGGTTGATAACCAAGTTCATGGCTTTCAGGTTCCCAGAGTTGCCTGTCTGGATAGCTCTCTGTTGCCCTCATCTGACACAAATCCACAATTATCAAAGCCACTTCACTGGAACCTGCTTCCAAGACTCACCCAGTCAAGGTGTGACAAGTGATGTCATCACTTTCAGTCTCACTAGCTGGAGTGCTTGAATTAGCTTTTCATCTTTCTTTCCCTGCTTTTTATCTAGGAAAGCCCCCAAATCCATTCAATCCTCAGTTACTTTAGCTTTGCAATGTTTATACATGAATCTTTTCTTTTATTATTTACTAGAGGCTCTGGGGCCCGGCCTGCCGGGAGGAGGAGACGGTGGGAGGTTGGCCAGTGGGCCCCACCCCTGATTGGGGTGGGGGAGCCCAGGAACCAGCAGCTTGGGGGAGGTGCCATGGATGGTTGGCTGGCCGACCTTGCCCCTGATCAGAGTGGGGGGCAGATTGGGGGTGGAGCTGGCTGGGGGGAGGGGCCACAGGCTGATGGAGGTGGTGGGGGCCCATCGGAGGCAGTACTGGCCGGAGGGAGGGGGTGCAGGAGGTTGACCAGCTGGCCCCACCCCCTATTGAGGTGGCGGGGAGGAAATCAAGGGTTGGCCGCCCAGGAGGAGGGGCCCAGGGGGGGTTGGCCAGCCTCCCTTCCTGAGAGGCTGATCAGGGGCAAGGCCAACTCAGGGGAGGGGCCGCGGGAGGTTGGCTGGCTGGCCTCACCCCTGATTGGGCTGGTTTCCTGGCCACAGTGGGTGTCATAGCGACTGGTCATTCCAGTTGTTACAGTGTTCTGGTCGCTGGCTTTTTATATATATAGATACCAATAGAATAACATCATAACAACAATGGGATATTCATTGAAAGCCAATTATATGCTAGGCATCTGGAAAGACTTTATAAGCCTCATCTATTATAAAGAAGAAAATTGAGGCTTAGGGAGGTTAAATACCTTGCTCAAGGTCATTGTAAGTGTCAGGGGCTAGGTATTTAGGCCCAGATTTGTCAGCTTCCAAACCCACTATCTTATTCACTGTTCTATAGTGTTTGAACTGATCACATTTTCTTGATGGAAACATTGATGTGTTTTTCGTAAGTATTTCTCAAATTGCATATTTTTCTAACAACAGATTTTATGAAATTTCACCAAACAAGTGATTTCATGGAATTGTAAATAAATCATAAGTAAATTTTACTCTAGTAAAAATTTGCCCAGTATTGGCCAGAAGTAAGGATGGCTCCAAATGCTGAGAGAAGGCAGTAGAAGGGAATACTGTGATATTATGGAGAAAGCAAAGGAGTAAAAAACTGAACTCTGATGTTATTAAGTTATTTAATAAGTGGAGACATTCTCTGGCTGGGAAGAAATAAAAGGGGGTGTCCTCGGAAAGAGTAAAAATTGAAACAGAGTTAAGGATGTCAGGCAATAGGAAGTCAATGGAGAGGAGCAGTTGTGTGGCTTAGGAGGACCACTTACTGCTCGAAATACTTTCCATTAGCATTAAGCCCTTGAACATGTGCATTGTAATGTCAAAATAGTTTGTATGGAAATTCTAGCACTCTTTGTGGATAGTGTCAGACCAAGCGCAAGACTTGGGATCTGAAATCTAAATTTCCTTTCTAGCTCTGTTATTAAACAGGCATTTGACCTTAGACAAATCTCCCAACCTTCTCAGTCCCGAGTTTTGTCATCTTTAAAACCCCTGAGAGTTGGCCTGGATGAGCTTTTAAGGTTCTCCCTTGCTTCCGCATTCTGGTATTCTATATGGTCACAACACAGTGAGGATTGCGGCTTAGGTTTGCAACCCATGACCCAGGCTACACATTTTCTAACATCGCATATGGATGTCACAGGTTGCTCTGGTCACTCAGATTGTGCAGGAAATTTAAAATCTTGATAAGGGAGTCCCCAAATGGAGGAAAAGCACCTGATATCAGAGGTTACACATTTTTTGTAAAGAGCCAGAGTGTGTTAGCACTCTGCCCTACCACCGTGGTCCCTTTCCGACTCCTGAGTCAAGCCCTCCTCTGCCCCTGGTGCATCTATTTCGTCCCAGCTGCTGCATGTAACTCCGGTTAGCATGTGCATGGGAGGGACTGTGCAACTGAACACGTGAAGGCACAATTACAACTGAACCAGGCAACAATTTGGTCGGTAGTTTTGTATCTCAAGATCTAAGGAATGGTCACTCTCGGGAAGACTGGTAGACCCAAATTGCCCTTTTTATTGCTTCACGAAAACACACCACTTTGTCAAGTTCATTTACTGACTTTGTCATCTCAAGCACAAATTCTTACCTAGGTAGAAGTTTAAAGGTCCACACACAATAATTGTAAAAGCCAAAGTGTCATTCGACAGAATTCCATAACCACTGGAAATACCAGTGAACTTAACTTGTGTAAATTCAGTCTGAAAATGATTTTCTTTAAAAAAGAGAGTTTGTGTATTTCTTTGAAAAATTTTAACTGTCTTACAAGAGAGTGTTTATCTATGGGTCATGAAAAAGGACTGCATCAGTTGCAGAAAAGAGTGGGAAACACCGAGATTGCTTTTTTTTGGTAACTTTCTCCCCCACTAGTCTGCTTTGTGAAAAGCAGGGCAAGAGTTAAAACATAAGAGCAATTTTTAGAGGAAACCTCATGACTAGCAATCAGTGTTAATAAGATTCTTTTCCTCTTGCAAGATTCACAGAAAGCCCTCGATCCATGCGGAGCACATTCAAAGGCAAGGGACTAAGAGCTCCCCTCACAGGTTCATTATCATTCTCAGGTTATCCTAAGCCAAGTGAATCAGGAAAGCAAATGAATTAGTGAGAATTAAGGAGCCTCTGTGGTCTGAACCCACTCCAAATCTCAGCAAAGATGAAAGGTAGACGCTGATGTCTTATGTCCCAAGGTTCTCAGGCTTGGAGCCCCAGCGCCTAGCTGCTCCTCCTGAGCCTTGCAGAAATGTGCAGGCAGTTAATGTTGCCTAACGTCTTCTGACCGTGGGTTCAGCCATGTGGGAAAAGTTTTACGAGGCTGCAAAAGCAAACCCCCTTTCACTCACAATTAATCACAGAAGACTTGTTATATAGCACCTAGCTGTCAATGAGTCCAGTGTGAGCACTCTTCTCTTATTTTGGTCACTCACTAATAAACAAAGATACCAGGGTAATGCTGTATGATATGATAATATCAAATGGTCTTTTTGAAGAACGAATCTATAAAATATTTGAACTGCTAAGTGTTAAGCTTCTTTAGAAGCAATGCCTCGAGCTTAGGAGCAGGATTTGATGTGCACTAAAGTCCTTAGAATTACAGAAGTTTTTGTTGTTTTGTCCTGTTGTTTTAAATGGTACTGTTGTTTCAAATGGGAGTGGGAAGAATGGGGAGGAGGCACACTTTGTATTTGTAATGAAGGTACAGTGATCCTTGGAGCATCTGTGGGATTTAAACAAAATATGTAGCCAAGGTTTGGGCGTAGCAGTTTGTTTTCATTAAATACTTGTTGCTGCTAATTATATTTGATCATTATAAACAATACAGTTCAATTAAAGAAACATGGTGTTTAGGAAAATATTTGATTTCCAAAGGAGAACAATTTATCTTTGCACTAGTAAGTGGAGGAAAAAAACTAATTGTGACTGTATGTTTTTCGGTTCATTGTTGGTTTTCATGGAGATGTTTTATTCCATTCATGGGGAAAAGTCTTATTTCTGTTTTTTAAAATTATAGGAAAGTACTAATTTCATATCATGCTGCTTAAATGCATGCTTCAATTTATTTAACATAAGCAATTATTTTAAAAATGAAACAACATTTGGCAAATGACATTAAACAACAGAATCAAATGTCAATCTGAATCAACATATCTTCTTTCTCTTTGGAGATAGTTTCAGTGTTAACTCTTTCAGCGAATGTTGAAATGTGCTGTGACATCAATGTTTTCCCAAATCAACATATGGCTTTAATTTTAATTTTGCAAGGTAATATTTTGGCAGTGGTCTGAAGGAAATTACTGGAAAATGAAGGCAGATAACTATTCTTGTAACTGTAGCCTATTATTCATGTTGCTTGTATATCACTCTATATAATCATTCTTTTAAGCAATCAAGCTAGAGAACTTTGTTTTTTAAAAATGTATCCTCTCAACATTAGTTTAGTTTGAGTGAACACCCATGAGTTCTACAAGTTTAATGGGCAAGGGTATATCTTAAAATAGCTATTATAATCTTAAGACAAAGGATAATTTAAATATCATGCTTACAGTATGTAAATGTCATGGATGACTCAGACTTAAAAGAAAAAAAAATTCTTTTTCTTGCAATCTTAACACCAGAAACAGTATTAAAAAATAAGCACGTGAATAGTTTTACATCGTATTTTAAAAAGTAGTAATCTTTATCTTTCCATTTCAAACATGTGTCTGTAAATTTTGGAGAACATTTAGTTTATAATATCTTTATAATATGCTGCTTTTAACTATTTTTTTCTTATAACCCTCAAACTCCACTAAATTTACATGTTAATGTATTTGGATAATTATATCTTTTAACTCAGAGAGAAAGGTGAGCCTAAAAATTCATATTTAAAATATAGCTTAGATATGCTTGAGGCTTTATAGCTATTTTTCTTTTTACATTATACATTATGTGTTTAATTTCTCTTTAACACATATAAAATTAGTTAAAACCAAGAAGACATACGTTCCCAATTATATCCAGGTAAAAAAAAGACATACTATTATTTTTGGTCTTGTAATCTATTCTTTTATTATTATCATTATTATTATTTCCTATTACCGTCACTTAAATATCTTCCAGTAAGATTTTTTTCCTCCTCTTTTTGTAAAACTAAAATAACTTGACACTTTTGGGTAGAGGAGGAAAACAAATTTCTAGCTTTTTGATAAGTTATGTTAATGTGTATGAAACCTGCATGTTCAAAAATGCTAAATCTGTAAGCAATTTTGAATAAAGCACAGAACAGCAATTAAAGCAGTTTAGTATATAACTGACAACCTCGATAGAAGCTTCTGAATGCTGCCATCAAAGCAGAAACACACCCTTGTTAATAGAAATATCATTTAAAACGCCGTGAATCGGCAGCAGCCCGCAGCAGTGGCAGCAAGCAGCCCTGCATTAGCACAGAGGCCTTCCCTACCCTTGTGCTGCCCATGAGTGACCAGAGAATTCCCAGAGGTACTCTTGAATTTCTGCATTCTCATTTCTTCAGCTGCAAAATATCTGTCACTCACATCCCACCTTGGCCAAAGTGACACCTGCCAGTCTCAAGAACAAGGACAAATTATTGTCCATCTGCCAAGTGTGTCTCAGCAATGAGAGCAGAGCCATGGTAGGGACGTGCATCTCAATGGTGTATTGTTGAACTCTGTAATTTGTTTTTTTGGATGTTTCTTTCAAGGAGGCTAATTTTCAGCATGTTGTTGTTTAACATTCAGAACATGTACTTTTGTGGTCCACTGTAGATTATAATCACCAATCTGAAAGAATATTTACAAACAGCTGGCAAAATATATATTTAATAAACGTAGGCATTGCTGTGCAGGGCAATATGATGTTATTGTCATGAAAGCCCCGTGGCTGTGGTCATCATTGGAAGGCTTCTAGGATACTTTTAGGGCCAAAATCCAAAAGCATTCCCTCAGATTCACCTTCTGATCTAAGTTCTGTGGTGTGTGTGTGTGTGTGTGTGTGTCTGTCTCTCTGTGTGTGTGTGTGTGTGTGTGTGTGTGTGTGTGTGTGTGTGTGTGTGTGTGTGAGAGAGAGAGAGAGAGAGAGAGAGAGAGAGAGAGAGAGAGAGAGAGAGATCTGTCACCATGTCATACAAAGTTTTGCAACATTCTATCCGTTGTTGATGAAATGCAATGTGACAGACTGTAATGCAATGTAACATATCAAAAAATGTAAATAATACACTTTGCTGGATTAGATATCTGCTGTCAATTCCTACAGTTGGGATCCGAACCGAACTTATCGAGGCAATCAAAAACTCCGGGAATGCCAAACTGGCCGTGGTGTTTGAGAACCGGCAACCACCACAGTTCACCGATTTCCCCAATTACTTTGGGGTAGTTTGGCACGTCTAGAAATGTTCAACAAAAGTTCTCTTGTTGGACACTTCTGGGAAGTAATTTGATTGTTAATTACAAACGCTCAGGGTGATTGCTCTGCATAATTGTTTTACTCTTTCAGCACTCCATTAGAAGCTTATCTGCCAAAGGTTTATTTTTAGATCTTTGATTTTTTTTTAACATCTTCTGTATGTCAAACTGATGCAATATGAATGACCCCTCCAGATAAAAGTCTTTAATCAGCCAGGGTAATCCGGTGCCTCCAGTGAGAGGCAGAAGGGGAAAGATAGTATGACCACATGCATTTTATCTCCAGCAGTATCTATAATCACACAACACACACATACACACACTCACACGCAGGTTTCAAAATTCTGTGTGTTTTGAGAAGTTAGTTCAGTCATATACTTGAAATTGCTTGAGAATTGTAAACGTCAAAAGGCACATCTCAGAATTAAACCAAAAGCATTCCCCTACAATTTCTTTTTACTGCCAAGCTTTAGCCTCAGCTCTTCACAATAGATAACACAGAGCAAGTCCACATTGCCTTAAAGGTAAATGGGCAGACAAGCTCATTTGATACTGCATTCCTGAGAATGGAACCTTTTATTTGCTGTCATAGTGATGACTTTTAATTGTCCTAATAAATACGCTTTTAAAAAGCTTCTAAAATGTTCTCTAATAACACACTTTGGTCTTTAGCCATAGAAATGCAGAAATAATTAGAAGTGGCATTGTGTACACTGCCTTCTGGACTGGGCTGAAGGTGAAGGAGAAAGTCTCATGCTATCCTTGTCAGCTGCAAGGGTAATTACTGCTGGCTGAAATTACTCAACATTTGTTTATAAGCTCCCCAGAGCATGCTGTAAATAGATTGTCTGTTATAGTCCAATCACATTAAAACGCTGCTCCTTGCAAACTGCTACCTCCTGTTTTCTGTAAGCTAGACAGAGAGAGCCTGCTGCTCACTTATTGAGCCCTGAGCAGGGAAGAGCTACGTTTAATGTGATTGTTTTCATTAGATTCTTCTCTGTCCAAGATCACATTTGTCGTTTCTAGAGTCTGAACACTAGTGGGGTACATTACTGTCATTAGGAACCTTTTATTTGCTTTAGGTACATTACTTTCATTAGGAACCTTTTATTTGCTTTATTTGAATTTCTTTATTATTGAATTATGTATGTAAGAGTTTGGAAGAAAATTTAAAACAACACATACAGTCCCTTCGACACATGGAATTTGTTTACCGCTATTTAATTTTGGAAAGTTAATAGAATAAACTAGTTATATCAGTTTGATTTTATTTAGCAAACGTTTCTAGAGTTTTCCCTATATGTTTAACATATAGGTACTATAAAATATTTATTTTTAGGAGGCACTAAAATATAGGTGGGGAAAATGATTTGGACATGTGATAAAATTAAAGAGTAATAAGGTATGTGATGAAATACAAATTTGAAATATTATAAATACTCAAATAAATATTCAAATTTTAGTGTTGGGAAAATGAGTAGAATTTACTGTTTTGTAAAGATAATAATGCTTTATAAATAATATTAATTGTGTCCCCTTCAAAAGGATCAGAGACAACCCAGACAGTAGCTGTCTCAGCTTTTTGGTGAACTTGGCCTTCCGCTTATCATTTTACATGGGAGGGGCTTTATTGGACTTTATTTCTAGGCTGGCTGTCCTGACAGGTTTTGAGTACAGGAGAGAATAGGAAATTACGAGCCGCTCAACAGAAAGAACCTGGATAGTCACTGAAGCAAATCCTACTGTAGTCCAAGTTTGCTCTCTAATTGATTAGTAAGCAAGCTCAGCTACACTGTTTCTGTTCAAAAGAATTGGGAGTAATTTCTGAGTTGTTTTCATTTATAGTTGAAAAATATTTCCAAAATGGGTGATTATGCCTTTACAGCAGTCTCCAATAAAAATACTATTTTAATTCATCAAGAGAATAAACTGCTCTATAAACTAGTCTTGAAAAGGGCAGATATTGGAAGAAAAATATTGCACAGAAGGGATTACTCAGTTGATGGCAAGCCTAGGAATAAGACATACAAATTGTGTAAATTCACACCTGAGAGAAAAAGAAAAAAAGAAAAAAAGAAAAAAACAAACAAAACACTAGTTGTGAAGTGGAGAAAATGTAGATATAATTTTACTTTCCATGATATATTTATCCTTTTCTTTCTTTTACCCCATTTCAAATTTTTCTCAGGGAAATTATCCTTTTTTATCTCGTCTGGAATTGATATAGGTTTCAAAAAACTCCCATTTCCTATTATGTGTACCAATGCCACTGAAAAGCAGTATGAGAGATATTTGAGCACCAGAAATGATGATTCAATTACATTTTACAGTAATTCCTGGAAGTACCGTAGGCGTTAGTGCAAAAAGAGCAGATGCAGATCAGATTTTGGGTAGGCACGTATATTGCTATAGAAAGCCAGGAATGTTTTACGTAGAAAGCTAAATGTACGTGGGAAAGCCACCACTGTGTTCATTTTGGGATATCTGGCTAAATTTATTTTCAAGAGAGAAGTAGAACTAAATAAAATTGTTCTTTAAGGCTGGCATGTATTGTGTTAAACAAGACTGAATCCATTTGTAATCTATATAACATTTTTATATGCTCCCCATTACTCACTTTATGCCATTAGGAAAGCACTGAATCTTTAAAGAGAAACTTCCTACAGCTAAAAAAGACATTAAGGGGGAAAATGCTGGGAGCCATAGTGACAGGTACAACTAAGCTTGTATCCTTCGGTTCCCTGGAAACCAGTCAAACACTATCTCATCTTGCAATGGTTGTGTCTGATCCTGTGCTTCAGACATCTTCCTAATAATGGCAACTGCAGAGGTGACTCTCTGCAAATAAGGGCTTGCAGCCACTGGGCATCCATCACATTTCTCCAGAGCAACATTAGACCACCCTAATGGGTACTCCCGTCTTCATTATGATATTAATTCTCTAAATTTCCGAAGTGATTTCATTTGTAATATGACAAAGGCTAGCTGCTCAGGAGACAAACTGTTTTCATCCCCCTCCTGCATGCTCACAAAGGCTTGCTCTCTTTAGTCTTTGGGGGGAAAGGAATTTGATAGCATCAGATCTCGTGTGATACACAAGGCTGGCTAACAGCTACACCACCTGCTAGCACGTCATGCCTGGCCATCCGGCCTGAAGCTCTCTAAAGCCGTGGCTGATGAGTGGAACATGGATGTGGGTTTTGGAAAGACACTATGTGAAGAGAAAACAGCGGCAGAATAAAAAACTCGGCATGGAAGCTGAGTGAGATTTGAGGTAACAGTGGGGTCAGAGAGTGGCTAGAAACAGAATCAATTGCAATAGGGTCTGCTTGGAAAGTGTAACGTAGTGGTTTTTCTCCCTTGTACTTTGCAGTCTTTGTTGTGGCTACAAATGTCAAGGCTGCCAACTGTATACAGCCTCCAAATTCTGGTAATTCATTTTCCTTTCAATATGCTAACCTCTGTGGACTTCAATTCAATCTACTACATCAAAATTAGCTTATCTTCTGCAATGTTAACTAGATCTAAAACTTAGGAAAAAAATCCAGTTTTGACCAATATTGATAATTTTTCACATACTGATCATCATTGTTTCTAACTGAATTTAGCATCATGGATAGAATGGCTGAATTGGGTGATAAAGTGCTGAATTTTTGAAAGGTCCAGCATTGATTAAAATACTAAAGCAGATTAAATTTTTCTCTGTTTTTCTTTTTCTTGCCTTCTGTCAGCCTCTTGCTCTTACTTTAACTGCTGAAACCTATTTTGTTTTTAAAAAATTCTTATTGGAAATTATAAATAAATTCTCAAATTTTTGAATAAGGTATAAACTAATCAGTAGTTCACTATTATTTAAAAACCCAGTTTCCTAATTAGAGATAGCACAGTTTAGTGGTAAATATCAGCAGAAAGTGAGTTTGATTCCATTAACAAACTATGAGATCTTATGAAAGTGAATGAAAGAAATTATCTGGCTTCAGTTTATACATTTAACAGTGAAGGAGCTGAGCCCAGCCGGTTTGGCTCAGTGGTTGAGTGTTGACCCATGAACCAAGAGGTTGGTTACCAGTTTGATGCCCAGTCAAGGCACATGCCCCAGTTGTGGGCTTGATCCCCAGTAGGGGGTGTGCAGGAGGCAGCCCATCAATGCATTTCTCTCTCATCGATGTTCCTATCTCTATCCCCCACTTTCTCTCTCTTTCAAGTCAATAAAAACATATATTTTTTTTAAATGAAGGAGCTGAACTGTAGACTCAACTATTTTTAATATTTTATGTTATTTCATATTATATGTGTATTAATATCTTAAATATTATTTAACATTAATAGTAATTTTTGTCTATATGTATTCAAACACCTGGTGTCCATGCAGGATGCCTTTAGGTCACATTTTATTATCTCACATTTTTTCTTGTTAATTCTCACCTGATGATATTTCAATTGCTTTTCAGAGAGTGGAAGGAAGGGAGGTGGGGGGGGGGGGGAGAGAGAGAGAGAGAGAGAGAGAGAGAGAGAGAGAGAGAGAGAGAGAGAGAGATCGACTGGGTGCCTCCCGCACATGCCCCAACTAGTGGTTGGGAGTGAACCTGCTACCCAGGTACATGTCCTGTACTGGAAATCAAACCTGAGACCCTATAGTGCATGGGCTGATGCTCTAACACCCACTGAGAAACACTGGCCAGGGCTCATTATTATAAATTTTAATTGAATGTTCATATTATTTACCTAAAATTTCAGGATATTGCTACAGCTCAGAATCTGTGGGCCATTATTAGACTTAGAAAAATTTTTATAGGTTTATACTTGAATGCATTTATTTTATTTATTTATTTTTTTAATATATCTTTATTGATTTCAGAGAGGAAGGGAGAGGGAGAGAGAGAGATAGAAACCTCAGTGATGAGAGATAATCATTGATCAGCTGCCTCCTGTACACCCACTACTGGGGATCAAGCCCGCAATCTGGCCATGTGCCCTTGATAGAAATCAAACCTGGGAACCTTCAGTTTGCCTCAGGCTGACACTCTATCCACTGAGCCAAACCAGTTAGGGCTGAGTGCATTTATTTTAGACTAGAGGCTCGGTGCACAAAATTCATGCACGGGGGGGGGGGGGTCCCCTCAGCCCAGCCTGCACCCTCTCCAATCTGGGATCCCTCTCACAATCCAGAACCACTGGCTCCTAACTGCTCACCTGCCTGCCTGCCTGATCGCCCCTAACTGCCCCCCCTCCTGGCCTGGTTGCTCCACTCAGCCTGCTGTTCTCTCTTTTGGTTGTCCCTCACTAACCCCCTGCCGGCCTTGTTGCCCCAGGCAGCCTGCTGGTCATTACTGTTACTGTGACGGCATCCCAGACAATTTGCATATTCCTCTATTATTAGTATAGATTGTATTATTAATGGACTATAACCATAGGCATTATATATGTTGCTGTTAGAAATAGCAAGATAAAAATGTACAGATTTTTAACAAAGTAAAGCAATTATTTGCGAGTAATAAGTGTTGTCTAATCTTAAAAACACAAATTCTTCCAAAACAGTTTTTTGGAGCAAGAGAACACTATTGGATATTTCATCTCTCATCCATCTTATTTTTCAATTTAAGATACCATCTTATACATTTTTCACAGTTTTTTGTTGTTGTGGTTGTTAATCCTCACCAGAGGATATTTTTACATTGATTTTTATGAAGAGTTGAAGAGAGAGGGAAGACAAAGAGAAACATCGATGTGAGAGAAACACATCGATTGGTTGCCTTCTGCAGGAGCCCTGGCCAGGGCCTGGGCTGGGGAGGAGCCTGAAACCAAGGTACATGCCCTTGGCAGGAATCGAACCCGGGACCCTTTGGTCAATGCATCAGGCCGATGCTCTATCCACTGAGCTAAGCCTGGGGCTACAGTTTTTGTTTTTGTTTTTGCTATTTTGGTTTTAAAAATATATTCAAAACAAAGCTTTTTTAATTTAATCTAAATATTCTGCAAATGTTACAATGCTTCCCTTAAGTATGAGAACAAGTTGATAGTTTTTTTTGACAATTCAATTTTTAGAACAAATTTTATTTTTAGTTGTAATGTTTTGCTTCTCAAGATGTACAGAAGATAAAGAGTATACACGAAATCTCTTTATATGAATCTTATGAACATTTGAAAATCTGTGTCCAGACCATTCTGAAATTAGTAGTGTCTCCTTTGAAGTGGCCTTTACATACACCTGCCACGCGCCTTTGGCTTCACTGTTGCTAGGAACTTCTTGGAGTCCTATTCCCTTTCTAGTGTCTTTTGCAGCAATGGAGTTCCAGAATCCCCTGTCATAATGGTAGCTTAGAGTCTGGTGGTCTGACATGTGGGGGGAAGCACAGCATGGAGATTTCCTGAAAGCTACAAGATTGCCACTGTGGGAGAGATCTCCCTTGAGTTTCAAGTTGGAACAAAAGAACTGAGTCATTGTTCAATCACCAGGATTTTATTGAGAGCCTACTATGTGCAAGACAGAAGGCACATTTACTTGGAAATCTCTTCCCCCGGATATCTATCTCCTTCAGCTCTAAATGTCCTCTTTGGAATATAGTATGTTTCACTTTCTTCAAATGATTGAAATTATACAGGTTTGTAACATATTCCTAAGGCTATGGCTATTTGATTAGTTCTGGATGGATGACATTTCACTGCAATGTAAATAAAATATAAACAAATAAAGGATTATTAGGCCTTTGACATCTAACTGAAACTCTGAATGCAATGTAAGCTCTTTAATGTATTATAGAATTGTACACTTGAAACATATTAATGAATGTCACCCAATAAATTTAATTTTAAAAAGTAAGCTCTTTGAGATCAAGGATCATTTCTTAATTGCTTTTTCATTATCTATTTTTAGTTTATAATAAGCGCTCAATATACACTGAGTGGCCAGATTATTATGATCTCTGAACACATAATAATCTGGCCACTCGGTATATATATATACCGCAATCCAGCATGTGCCCTTGACAGAAATCAAACCCCGGAACCTCTAATATATATATTAGAAGCCCAGTGGGTCCGGCCAGCCTGGCCAGGGGGAGGGGACATGGGTGGTTGGCCGGCCTGCCTGCTGGTCGAACTCCTGGTTGAGAGGACAATTTGTATATTAGCTTTTTATTATATAGGATATACACTGAGTGGCCAGATTGTTATGCATTCAGAGATCATAATAATCTGGCCACTCAGTGTGTGTATATATATATATATATATATATATATATAATCTGTCAAACTAAACTGACTCTACATCAAGATTCATAACAAATACATTTCTATTAGTTTATAGTATAGAAATTTAAACTAATTGGTTGAACAATTTATGTCTTTAATGGGGATACTGCAAAGAGAAATAGCATGCTGTTGTGTTGATAATATTATATATAGCATATTTTAATGACATCTTGTATGCTAATAGGAAAATTTAATGATTAGTAAGTGAATTTTAGGCACAAGCAAGTAAATACCTAAATTATTTTAGGTTACTTTTGCAAATAAAATTAATTTGAAGAACTGCTTAAAATTATTTTTATATTAATACTTTTATGTCTGATTAGCAACTAACATATTTTAAGATAGTTATAGAAATGTTTTTCTTTTAAAGATAAGATGGGAAAAGAAATCACCCATGACTGTTCTTGCAGTGGTAAAATGATATAACAGATATACACAAGGCTGAGGATCAGAATGGATTTATCAGTCTAGTAATTCTGCATAAACTTAGCTAGCTAGCAGATGTTTGGGTTCCTCTTTCTCATGATTGCCATCTGCAAAGATCCACAACAGGGTTTATATTCTACTCTACTGAGTGTTGTTTCTTAAACATCATCTTTCCAATCAACGAGGCCTCACTAGGGCCTTTAAAAGCATTTGTGAACATCCTAAATTAGTCTAGTTCTTCACAGTCACATACTGGGGCTCAGGGTGTTTAGCATGGAGAGGTACTGGCATGTTAATATTGAGAAAATTAGCCTCCCTGATACAACATGCTTTCACATTCCTGTAGCCAAGGTGGACACACTAAGGGAATGTTGAACTCTTTGAAGTCATTGGGTATTAGCACATAACATAGGAAATAAAAAGTCTCAATAGTAGTTTAAAACTTTTAAAATTCACTAGTACAGTGTGGTTTATAGAGTTTAAGTGAGTTGGTCTAAAAATGAGGAACCCTTAGATTCTGGCTTGATCAATAAATGTCTCTGTGTTCTTGGACAAGCCACTTAACCCCTCAAGAGCTTTAGTTTTCTTGTTCATGAGAAGGAAAGGATGTAAATAATCTCTCAGGACTCTTTAAAATTATAAAATGATTGTGTTTTTTTTTAAAAAAACAGAAATTATGCTTCTTTAATTACTCATTTACAACCACTACTTACTATTTTTAAAAAGTAAGTAGAATGTTCATTTATTCTATTATTTAAAACTATTTGCATTTATTGAAGAGACTGTCTTGACTCCATTGTATGTTCATGCCTCCTTTGTCAAATATTAATTGAGCATAGTGGTTTGGGTAGATTTCTGGGTTCTCTATTCTATTCCATTGATCTATGTGTCTGTTCTTGTTCCAGTACCAGGCTGTTTTGAGAACAGTGGCTTTGTAACACAGCTTGATATCTGGTATTGAGATCCCTCCTACTTTGTTCTTCTTTCTCAGGATTGCCTCAGCTATTCAGAGTATTTTTTTTACTCCAGATGAATTTTTGGGAAGTTTGTTCTAGGTCTGTGAAATATGCCATTGGTATTTTAATGGGGAGTGCATTGAATCTATAGATTGTTTTGGATAGTATGGAAATTTTAATGATGTTGATTCTACCAATCCATGAACATGATATGTTCTTCCATCTGTTTATGTCTTCCTCTATCTCTTTTTTCAGTGTCCTATAGTTTTCCACATATAGGTCTTTTATGTACTTAGTTAAGTTTATTCCTCGGTATCTTAATTTTTTTTGGTGCGATGGTAAATGGGATTACTTTTTTAGTCTCTCTTTCTGTAATTTCACTATTGGTGTATAGAAAAGCCATAAATTTCTTGGCATTAATTTTGTATCCTGCTACATTGCCAAATTCATTTATTAAGTCTAATAATTTTTGGAGTCTTTAGGGTTTTCTATGTACAGTATCATGTCATCTGCGAATAAGGACAGTTTTACTTCTTCTTTTCCAATTTGGATGCCTTTTATTTGTTGTTCTTGTCTGATCGCAATGGCTAGTACTTCCAATACTGTGTTTAGCAGGAGTGGTGAGAGTGGGCATCCCTGTCTTATCCCTGTTCTTAGGGGAAATGGTATTAGTTTTTGCCCATTGAGTATGATGTTGGCTGTGGGTTTGTCATATACGGCTTTTACTATGTTGAGGTATGATCCTTTTATTCCCACCTTGCTGAGAGTTTTTATCAAGAAAGGGTGTTTGATTTTGTCAAATGCTCAAAGTCACTAATTATCTGAGAGATGCAATTCAAAACGACAATGCGGTACCATCTCACACCTGTCAGAATGGCTATCATCAACAAATCAACAAACAACAAGTGCTGGTGAAGGTGCAGAGAAAAAGGAACCCTTGTGCACTGCTGGTGGGAATGCAGACTGGTACAGTCACTGTGGAGAACAGTATGGACTTTCCTCAAAAAACTAAAAATGAAACTCCCATTTGACCCAGTGATCTCACTTTTAGGGATATATCCCAAGAAACTAGAAACACCAATCAGAAAGGATATATGCACCCCTATGTTCATAGCAGCACAATTCACAATAGCTAAGATTTGGAAACAGCCTAAGTGCCCATCAGTAGATGAGTGGATTAAAAAACTGTGGTACATCTACACAATGGAATACTACTCTGTGGTAAAAAAGAAGGAATTATTATTTGCAACAGCATGCATGGAACTGGATAGCATTATGCTAAGTGAAATAAGCCAGTCAGAGAAAGATAAATATCACATGATCTCACTCATTTATGGAATGCTAGAGGCCCGGTGCACGAAATTCGTGCCCCGGTGGGGGGGGGGGGTTGTCCCTCAGCCCAGCCTGCACCCTCTCCAATCTGGGATCCCTCGACGGATGTCCGACTGCCCGTTTAGGCCCGATACCACTGGGATCGGGCCTAAACGGGCAGTCGCACATGCCTCTAACAATCCAGGACTGCTGGCTCCCAACCACTTGCCTGCCTGCCTGATTGCCCCTAACCAATTCTGCCTGCCAGCCTGATCACCCCCTAACCACTCCCCTGCCAGCCTGATTGATGCCTAACTTCCCTCCTCTGCTGGCCTGGTCAATACTAACTGTCCTTCCTGTCAGCCTGGTCGCCCCTAACTGTCCTCTCCTGCTGGCCTGGTTGCCCCTAACTGTCCTCCCCTGCTGGCCTGTTCACCCTTAACTTCCCTCCCCTGCCAGCCCGGTCATCCCTAACTGCCCTCCCCTGCAGGCCCGATTGCCCCTAACTGTCCTCCCCTGCATGCCTGGTCCCTCCCAACTGTCCTCCCCTGCCGGCCCAGTCACCCCTAACTGCTCTCCCTTGCAGGCCTGGTCCCTCCCAAATGCCCTCCCCTGCAGGCCTGATCACCCACAACTGCCCTCCCCTGCCAGCCATCTTGTGGCGGCCATATTGTGTCCACATGGGGGCGACCATCTTGTGTGTTGGAGTGATGGTCAATTTGCATATTACCTCTTTATTATATAGGATAATGAACAACATAAACTGATGAACAAAAACAGATCCAGAGACAGAGAAGCATCTATCAGACTGTCAAACCTCAGAGAGAAGGTAGGGGAGGGTGGAGGTAAGGAGGAGAGATCAACCAAAGGATTTATATGCATGCATATAAGCCTAACCAATGGACACAGACAACAGGAGTGTGAGGGCATGAGTGGGAGGGGGAGGGGGTGGGGGGCAGTGGGGAATAAGGACACATATGTAATACCTTAATCAATAAAGAAATTTAAAAAAAAAACCTGTTTGCAAAAGAAATGTGGTTCTCTTATCACATAACCATGCCATTATCTGTTAGTCATTGTTTTTGCTATTTGAAGTAACCTTGGCATTTTTGGTAAGTTTTCTGTAAGTAATTGTTTCATTTTTTTTAAATAGATATTTTCTCCCAGAATAGCAAATTTCTGTTATCATTATTTCAAGGATAACAGAAGCATCAAGTCAATTTATAATAGTGAAAGAAGAGTTTGAAAATTACTGATTTTATCCCCATTTGGCTTTAAAAAAAAAGTGTAAAAAATGCTAACAGAATTAAATCCACTGGCAATTTTCTGCTATCCTCAGATGAGAAAAACTAAAAGAGTGTGCTACAGGTAGAAGCTCTTGCCTGTTATAAAGACAGAGCTCTCTCTAAGAGAAGGCACATTTTTTTGGAAATCTCTGTCCCCAGATATCTATCTCTCTGTCATTTTATCCAGGCGATGCACTACGATGTCACCTTCCCAGAGAGAATCTTAATTCCTTGTTGAAAATAGTTTTCCCTTGTCACACTGGATTTTCTTTCTCAGCTTTATTTTTCTTTACATAACAATTATCCCCACCTGCAATGCATTTGTTTATTGTCAATGACAAGCATGGAAAGTCTATGAGAGCAGGCATGATGGAGCACCAGCAGACACTGCCCTGTCACCAGTGCCCAAGACAGTGCTTGGAATGTACAAGCAGCTCAACAAACACTGAAGGAAGGAAGGAAGGAAGGAAGGAAGGAAGGAAGGAAGGAAGGAAGGAAGGAAGGAAGGAAGGAAGGCCTATGAAAACTTAGTGCTAAATAGAATCAGGCAAGTGAAGGAGTAGAGCAGTGTGGTGTAAAGAAGAGCATGGAGTAACAAATATTTCTTGCATCAGGGAAAGCCTGGGCTCTAGGGTAAGACTTACCAATGCAGACAGTTACAGGGACCAATAAGTTAGTTGTAAATATGCTGTTAAAACAATAGGGTGTGGTAAGAACTGTTGCAAACTGCAAAATGCATCCATATCTAAAGAAATTCACAAACTTCAAATCCCTGGAAGGCAAAACAAACACTGTTATGGGCTATATTTGGCTCTTGGGCCACGTGCTTATAATGTGTGCTAGGTAACTTGTGGAACAGTGCAGGTAGGAATGACCTTGTAATCTATTATGAAGGAGACAAAATGTAAACCAAAATAAATAAAACCTAAAATGGAAGCCACCTGAAAATTTGAATAGCTATTGATGTAAAAGGTCACCAGAAAACAGAATTTGAGCCCCTGGATATTGAGCCCAATAGTGACATCAGGGTGTTTATCAATAATTAACTTGAGATTTCCAGGAGAACAATGCTTAGTGTGATTCTAAGTATTCACTATAAATCAATATTTCTCAAGCCATACATCCCTTGCTTCTAGAGGAAAGCTTCTTTATCTATAATCAGATTCTTTTCAGAAAATGAGATCATTACAGAAATCATATTTCCGCCATTTCTTTTTAAAGCAAAAATAACTAATTTGCACATTCTAATTGCCATCTATTCTTTTATTGATAGCTTTATTGAAGTCTTCTTATGCCTTCTAGAACTCTTTACAAAGAGAGCTATATGGAAAATAAAACATGCAGGTAAATAGAATTTAATTACAGAAAAGTTTTTATTCAAAGAGACATGCTTCATTCCAGAAAGCCGTGCTGACTTCAGGGCATCGAGTACACTATGACACGCTATACTTGAGGCACTTTAAAACCTGAGCTTTCTTCTGCTTGGTATAATTGCTCAACTTCAGCTTACCAAGTAGTTGCTTAGATATCTAGTTTTCCTTTTCTCCAGATCTAGCTTAGCTTCAAAGATAAATCTAGCATACTAATACATAGAGAGAGTGAGGTCACCTTGGTACAAGAAACAGCTCTGCTTAGCTCTCTTGATATTTTGCATTTCTTGGGTCTTCTTAATTGTCTACCATTAGCAGTTAATATGATAACTAGGCTTGCAGGTCAACGTGGAGGTAGTCTGCTCCCAATCCTCTGCCTACTCCTAGGAACCTATAGCAATCAATCAGTAGGGTAGAACTGGGCATGGGATTGTCTTCTGTCTCTATATTCATTCCTTGACAACCATCCCGTTCTAGGGGTGGAAATGCATATCTTCTTAGATGTTCCTAACCAAACAATAATAAACATAGTCAAGAAAGGGGGAGTTGGACCCCAATATATATAAATTAAATTGATATTTCAATTTAATTGAGTGGACATTTATTGAAGGCCTTCCATGTTCTAGACCTTGTGATTGGTTTCTGTTTCCAATGGATTTACAGTCTAGAGAAGGAGATGACAGGCCTTCTGAGCCCATTACATGCATAGTGGTACAAAGGACCACCAGGACAGACATGCCAATGGGAACACCATAGTTGGCTATTAGGCCAGGCTCTTTTGTATTAAATGTATATAGTCTTATATCAGTATATTTCCTATTTTTTTAATCTAAAAAATTTCAGATTTTTAGCAGTGTACCCATCCTAAATTCCCATTTAAATCTTGACAAGAAGAAAAAGAATGGTCAAAGATGCAAGAGAGTTTCTTCCTGGATGTGATAATAGAAAGGGTGAGTTTTGTGGTATTCCTTAAGCTTTATTTGTCCCTGAGGAATAGTAAATTCCAGGGGATGGCCTCATTCCCCAGAGTTCAAACCTGGAAACTATTAACAGAAGTGCTGATCTTAGCTGTTGGGAGAAAAGGGTGTCTCAGGCACTAAATATAGATTTACAGAGCTCCCACCAAATGGTGATGTTCTGCAGGAGCAAAGACAAGAAGCAGATATCTGGGGAAGGAAACTGAAGACTGAGGGAAGTCGTTGTGAATGGTGCATGTTTTCCATTATGCACAACTGTGCACGTGACAAGTATGTATGTAGCCAAAGTGAAAAATGCATCATTGCCAACTGGGTACACAGTCCCCTCTCAACACAATTGAAACAGCAACAGAATTTCTAATGTATCCATGATGTGGGCCAATTGATATATTCCTGGTGTCCTGTCAGTAGGTAATACCTGGGTCCTGTCAGTAGGAAATATGAATGTGCATAAATCTCCTAAGTTCAGTGTTCAAGGTGGGTGGGATCAGCTATTCACCTTCCCTTTTCTCCTCCTCCTTGCTTCTCCTTTTCTTCCACCCTCCTCCCTTTGTAAATTTATGATTGAGAAATTTTTAAAACTGCTTCAATCTCTGTCAGTTCTGCATGGGTGTTTGATGCTTGTTCTTAGATTTTCATCTTGTTACTGGGTCTTGAATCAGAGGTATAGCATTACATTAAAACACTTTACTGCATTGTGTCTGTTGGCTTTGTCAACTTCTGTGTGGCAAAACCAAACCAAATTCTGAAATGATTCACTGGATCTTTTTTGCCAACATTAAAAAGAAAAAAAATTATGAGTTAAGCAAATGCTACATTAAAAATATGGAGCTTCGTGGTTTGACATTAAAAGTTTTAATTACAATTTTGTTTAAATTACTAAAATATCAATTGTAGGGGTACTTCTGCACACAGCTGCTCTTAATGGAGATTAAAATAAATACTGCTTAGTTAATGTTTCTTATCTTGTCTTCTTTTTTAATGTTTAGGTACTCTACTTGTTCTATCTCCCAATTAATGATTACAACTTGCCCTGTAGTCTTGTATTATATATTATAACATATATGTTACAGTTAGTCTTTGCTATGTAATCTTCAGTAGCATGTAATACAAGGGCAATTATCTCACCTACATGTATAGCATTAGAAAGATCCTTGAATATATTGCTTCTCTCTCTCTCTCTCTCTCTCTCTCTCTCTCTGTCTCCATCTCACCCACATTTGCACAAGCTTGTATAGAGGTAACTGACTTTTCTCTGTGGCAACAAGATGATGATTAACCAGCTAGGCTACTTCCATGCTTAAGTTTTTCTCTAGCACTGAATGAAAAGGGGTTGATGTAGATTAGTGAGGTAGTTTGTATACTACAGATAGCTATTAGAATTGCCATATATAGTATATGTCATCAACATCCTGTCACTTAAGTACATTTGTGGACATCTGTAGGAACACATAATATACATCTGAATTCTGGGCAAAACTATAAACTCGGTTACTTTCCCAAATCTATTATATATAAGATTAAAACCCTCAAACTTTAAAATGAAGGGTTTGTTGTCAAATGCACTGTACTTTTTATTCTAAAGGATCAAAACACTTTTGTCTTCATATGTCTTCATGAAAACTCTCCTAGTGGTTTTAAGAGCAGCATCACGCAGGTGAGACCTCTACTACCTCTGGGATGTCCTGCGGTGCTCTCCATCTGGATGGAATAGGAAAAAGAAGTAGAACAAAGTTTTTTTGGTTGTTTGTTAAAAGTCACCAGAGGCTTACTTTTGTATGTGTTTAATTTTTACAGTGCTGTTGTGGTTGGTCTTTTGCAATTATACCTGTGAGCTTACATGTTGAATAATAAATTACGTGAGTAATGTAGAAAAACTCTAGAGAATGGTTTCCTGACTAAATGGCCACTTGTGACAAGTCTGAATTTACTTTCTGTGTTTGGAAAGATGCTATTGCTCACCTGGGAGTTTTACTATTGGCAGGTCACTAGCAGGCCTTTCCAGGGAATGGCGTCACCCCATGACAATTCAGAAAGAGAGGGTTGCATTTCCCAGATTTACCTTCTAAGACTGCATGAGGTTTTGAGCCTCCAAGAGTGAAGGTTATAAAATATCAGCTGGGGGTGGGCAGCTTTATAGAGAAAAGTGCACACAAATATTCTTAATTACCCCTACCCAAAACAGAAATTCAATGAAAATTACAATGACATAGGTACACTAAAATCTAAATTATCTATTTTAATGCAGGGGTACATTTGTTAAAAGCCATTTGTATTAAACTCAGGTGGCATTCTGTCAATTGGCAATGGTATATTAAATTTATTATTTAAATTATGTTGCATTTAGGCTAATATTAGAATCTCAGTAGTTTACGTTTCTTATGCAAGCAACAATAAAGGGCAAAAGGCTCAGAGGTGTATTAGGAGGCAAATGAAAACCACTCTGATAGCAATCATTTTTAACAGATAAGCCACGAAGTAGATACTTTACACTTTGGTGGTCAGTAAATTACTATAAATATCTGTAGGTGGTTGTGCTTAGCATTCATGCTTACATGTACATTGCTATCAGGCTGAATTCTGAAAAGGACTGTCAACAGATGAATGGTGTTGAGGTAAGATCATGTTGCCTGGTGCCAAAAAAGTTAGATTTGAACCCGCTTCTGATCTTACCAGTTTTTCATTTTAAAGAAGCCTTAAAAGTTTCTAGACATCAGTTTCTTTGTCCATAATATTGAATAGTATACTTGTGTCCCTTACATAATGTGTTTTTTATAATTAAAGTTAGGCAAGGATAATCACGTAGATGGGTAAGACACAAATTTAGTCCATAAAGAGATCAGGGGGTGAGTGAGCAGAGAGCAGACAAGTAAACCAGCACTTGCACTAATGCAGCAAGTTTTAAGTGGTTGTACTAAGTACCTTTATTATATATGAAATCCTATATAATAAAAGGGTAATATGCAAATTAACCATCACTCCGTCACAAAGGTGGCAGCGCCCATAGCCACAAGATGGTGGTGCCCAGTCCTCTCAGCCCCACTGGAGTCCCCCAGTCCCAGGCGGGTGGCCGCTGAGAGTGGGCCATGTGAGCGGCCTGGCGGAATACTTGCTTCACCAAGGCAAGCATTCCGCACCTGGCCGCGGATGGGCCTCTGGGCCACGGAGAGCCTCTGGACAGTGGGCGCAGAGCGGCCAAGCCCCGCAGAGAGCTACTGGCACATGGATTCGTGAGCAGGGATACTAGTCATGTATAATTAATTTTGAACAACCAGTTTAGGCTTAGGCTATAACAGGCACATGAAGCATCTTTTGTGAAATATATGATTTTTGAGCCACTCAGCTTAGACACAGTTGTAGCCTAGAACAGGAAAACTTAGAAACAAATACTGTGTGTACATTACTGGGTCAGCCCCAACTTTACAAGTAGGCAGAGGAGGTGATGTAATGAGCCTCTATTTCTAATATGCCAAGCACAGTGCCTGGAATGAAGTTTACTAAACAGAAATATTATATGTACTTTGACAGGGTGAGTGGCAGCCATGAGAGCATTCATCCACTCAAAATATTACCCTCAGCAACCTGTCTTAGTTATTGGTTGGTTGAGACTCCTACCATTAGACATTCACTCTGACAACTAGGAAGCTGCATCCCTGGAACTCTTCCTTGAAGGGTTGATGTCCCTGGGGAAAGATAAAACTTTTAAACTAGGGTGAATCCCTAACACTGTAGTGTAAATTAGTTTTTAACATTAGCAAGCTTAACATCAGAACACGACAGTGTCTGAAATAAAGTAGGAAAGCCTAATAAGAAAGGAGGAAAGAGGGCAAGGTCTGTAGTCTGGAGCCCTGTTAGTGAGAGCCTGAAGCATTTTGGTGGGCCCTGGGATGGCATGGGGTTCTCTTTTAAGCCGAGATTGACGTGACACTATTGATCCTCAGAGCTCAGCGTTTGGGAGGTTCTGCTGCAAAGTGGTGAGCGGACCCTGACTGTAATCGTCACCTAGCTGTGAACTAGTTCTGGCTATTTCTGCAAATCTGCCAAGAAGATAGAGTGACAGTGGAGAGGCTTGTGTTGAACTCACTCCCTCCACCATAAGCAACGAGAAAGAAGCTTAAGAATACATCAAAGTCGGAGTTTTGATGGGGGTCAAAATGGCCTCATGTGTACATTTGCTTCCCTGTTCCTAAGTTAGCAGAAGCCATCAACTACTGAACTGGGAGAGTTGGTATGGGGCAGGAAGCAAATAAGAGAACTAGAGACACTTTGATTACCTACTTCCCCTTCCAACTTGGGTGTCACTCATTTTAACATTCTTGTGGAGGAAGAGCTGTCAGGCTAATCCTTCCAAGGGAAATGCTAAAACAAAAATATCAGTGTGTACCTTAAATATTGCATAGGAGTCAAACACTGGTCATCAAGATTGTTAAGCAAGTGTGAAGGACAAAATTCTAAAAGCCATAGGTAGAGATGAATCCTGCACAATTCATATAAGATTTAGCAACTTGTGATTTTTTGTTTTTCAGTGCTAGAGAATAATCCATTTTATGAGTGTGCCTGCAGTAGACATGGATGGCATAAATTGCATATTATAATTTGCCATGGAGATTTTACCGTTCCAATTAAGTGTCTGTTTAGTTAGCACAAATTTGCAGAGAGCTATCCTTCTAAGGCCTGGTGGTATTTCATGGTACGTCAGTCAATAACCCATGTCCCCAGCCTAATTGCCAAGGGGCTATTTCCTGACTCCTAGCCAGAGGTTGGCCTTGGGAAGTATAAAGTTATGTTTGTTAAATGCAAGCCTCATGATCTCAGGAAGGCATTAGCAATAATTTTCCTGCCCATTGCACAAATTTCTCCCTGTAAATGCCAGTGATCATGGTGTAGACAAGCATGTGCTCCAATCCCAAGATTTTTCTTGAAAACTAAACTTCTTGTCAGTTTCAAAAGCCTTGCTCTCTCTTTTAATGTTCACATTTTGTTAAAGTAAGTGGAATTAGAAACAGAAATAAATTAGTTTAATCACACATGAAGTATTATTTTTCATAAATACTTTAGTCATTTTTACACGTAACAATGAAAAAAATGAACATATTAATTTGCTGTCAGATTGAAAAATTCTAAAAAATATTATTTTTATAAACACTTGGCTATGCTATTTAGAAATAAATCTTCGTTAGATTACTCAGCTCTGAATCTAGAGTTGAATAAGTTTTCTGTATTATTGTAAAGAGAAAGATTTTTCTGTTGTGCATGTGCCCACATTCACATACAAACACATGCATTTTATAGTTTTTAAAAATAAAGTGTAAATGTATCTAATTCATCTCCCAATACTGTATATCAGTGTAAGAAAGGTATGGATTTTATGTAAGTAAATTTATTTTTATTATGATAAAATAATTAAAATTATTGCTAAGAAAGTTGCCCGATATTCACAAGAGCTTAAAGGTAGAAATGAAGGACATAGCCATACACCCTAGTGATACAAGAAGAGAAATGAGATATCAAGGTATAAAGCAGTCACCTTTAAATCCCATCCAACAGTGTTTTCAGTGTTAAGCAGCCAGGGAGAGGAGAGCAGGCTTGTCCATAGGGCCATCTGTAAATCACACAATGTAAAGGTTAGAAGGCACTACATTTGTAATCTAGCCTCATCTACCACTGAATTCAGAAATTCTTTCTATTATAATCATGACTTTGTTTGACTATTTCTTAAAGTGTGATTGGTCTGGCCAATGTTGCTCAATGGTTGAATGTCGACCTATGAACCAGGAAGTCACTGTTCCATTCCAGGTTAGGGCACATGTCCAGGTTGTGAGCTCAGTCCCTGGTAGGGGGCATGCAGGAGGCAGCCAATGATTTTCTCTCATCATTAATGTTTCTATCTCTCTCTTTCTCCCTTTCTCTTTGAAATCAATAAAAATATAAATACATTTTAAAAAGGAAGTGTGGTTGGCTCATAAGATTATCAATTTTAATACTGGATGATACTAATGTTTATATAATACTTTCTTCTGCCAGAAAATTTTAATTTCTCCCTGGTGTTTTTTCTCTAATTCTTTCTTTTATTAGAAGTCACCCCTCACTCCCACCCCAACACATTTGCCTTTTGGCTGGGTTTATGGCTGTGTATCTAGAGACCACATTTCAAAATTTCTCTAACAGTTAGCTGTAGCCATGTAATTAAGTTTGGGGCAATGGGATCTGAGCTAAAGTAATATGTGCAACTTCCAGGTCATCGGTTTAAAGACAAAACTGTTTGTCCTGAATTTCCTGGTAGTAGGGACATGACGACAACTTTAGATTTAGAAATGGAGCTGTATATTGAAGATGGTTGATTGTCAAGTTTTAATACCTGGATTACATCATAGAGCAGAACTTTCTACCTATCCCAGACCACCTCCCTGTCACTGACCATTCCATCTTATTTAATGCCACCGTATTTTGGGCTTTCTTTGTTATGGCAATTTAGTCTAGACACCAACTAATACATCTACATGTGACAAAATATGCCCCCTCTTAATTTCTAGTGTTTTAAAGATCTCTAGAATTGTACAGAATTAACATACTCCCTCTTTAATATAACATTGCTTTGACTATTGAGGGATAATAACTATCTACTACACATTTCTTTCTTTTCTTTTTTTCTAAGACTTCCTCAGACTTTACTAATTCCTCAAAGGGCTGAAAGTTACCTTCCTTAATGTGGACACCATATCTCCCTCATGTATCCTTGGTTTGCTGCTCTGTCACATTCTCATATTCTCTTCACATGAAGAAAAGTCTCTGGTCTCCCATGTAATAGTCTCCTGTGTCATACCTACATTTATTGATCTTAATCCCTTATTTCAGCAAGCTGAGATAATTGAAAGAGTACAGGCTTTAATAAGACCAATAGTATATATGAACAAGTTGTTTGAATGCCTTTCCCAATAAATTGAGATTGTTATACTTATGTATCAAAAATGAAATGCTCAGGGTTTAAAATATTGAATATTCCTGCTCCAACTTTTTCCAATGAATACCCAGTGTCAGCTACTACTAGCCTTTTACAAGTATTAGGTCATATATTATACACAACAACCCTATTATTTTTCTATTTTGCTGATAAGTAAACGGGTCTTTGAGGGAAAGGATGAGTTGTCTACACAGGTAGAAAAAAACAGCATAGCTAAGTGCCAATCCAAATTGTTATGACACCTAAGCTTAATTTGCCACTAGACTCTATTGCCATTTGATGGGCTTCACTTTCTGCAGAGTATAAGCTTATGCCTTATGAGAGGTTCAATGTTTGGAAAGGACAAGACATATACTTAGCTTTCATCAAAATGCATACACTTTATCTATTTTGGTAATGTTTTTAACTTAACAGCAAGGGAAGGAAAACATTCAAATGATTAGGAAAACCAGATCTATCTACACTCTTAGACCGGCTTTATATACAAAGCTTGGCTCTTCGAACTACACCAAAAATGGAGAATGTATTCTACTTTGAGACTTTTTACAACACACTTCTCAGAATTGAATTTGATACTAAAAATGAGGGTCTGGTTTCTTCTGCTGATGATTTCAATTTTTTACTCCAGCTAGTAAGATATTAGTATGGTTCTTGGATTAAAGTTGCTTATCTAGATGAGAATGTTTTTTGTTTGATATCTCCCTTCTTTGATGAGTTAGTTGGCTAGGAGATCTCTACATATCCAAGAATGCTTGCCCTCCTTTAAGACTGGTAACTTGTGTTTAGAGTTCCCCATCTCTACATCAAGATAATTTCCCCATGTTCTGTAAGTCTCCCTTTTATGCGAGCCATACTGCCATTTTCATGTTCTTCTCTCCTAAAAAAATCAGGAAAGCAAAATGCAAACCAAGGAATGATGCATGTTTTGTTTGGGAAATTTATATGTAGGGGATTTAAAAACCTTATATTGTTGCAAAAATGGAAGTTGTTACTGAATGATGACAAAGAAAAATATCAAGTTAAGAAAGAGTTTTCTAATTATCTATTTCAACCTTCGTATTTTATAAATGAGAAAATCAGGTTTCAGAAAGCTTAAGTGACTTGCTCAAGTTCACATTTCTAGGGAGACAAATTTGAGTAAGAAGACTGCTGGCATATTCTTCAAACTACACCATGTGATCCACTGTTTTTGTTTTTTTTTTTAAACATACGTATTTATTATTTAGCCATAGGCCACATAACCTTTTCAATTATAGATGTGTCTAGTGATGGATGTACATTATTTAAATCTTGTTTATGCTTTTGTCTTCTGTCTCTGAATGACAGTGAGTACAATTAATAATAATCTATACTAATAAAAGGGTAATATGCTAATTAGACCAGGAGACCTTCCAGATGTCCTTCCGGACAAAGCCATGGTGGTGGGGCTGAGGCAGAGGCAGTTAGGGACGATAAGGCTAGGAGGGGAGGGCAGTTGGGGGCAAGCAGGCTGGCAGAAAGGGCAGTTGGGGACAAGCATGCTGGTGGGGGGGTTCAGTTGGGGGCAATCAGGCCAGCAGGAGGGCAGTTGGGGGCGAGCAGGCTGGTGGGGAGGGGCAGTTGGGGGCGATCAGGCTGGCAAGGGGGGCAGTTGGGGGCATTAGGCAGGCAGGCAGGTGAGTGGTTAGGAGCTAGTGGTCCTGGATTAGAGAGGGTGCAGGCCAGGCTGAGGGACGCCCCCCCCCCCATGCACGAATTTTGTGAACCGGGCCTCTAGTGTTAATATATGCACAATGTACTCTTTCTGTATGTGAGCTACAAATAGTTTTGAGAAAAAAATTGATTTATGGTTTCTTATATGTATATCAATAGGATTAATTTCATGGGTTCATAATGTGTTAAGATAATTGAATAATACAGCAAGAGGATAAAATACTTTACTATATAATGGTTATAATTGAAATACAATTATTAGACTTTCATAATCATTTATCTATTTTAAAATAACTGTATTATGTGTTTTACACAGTGTTTGCTTATTTAAACTGTCAATCCATAAACCAAATAGATGACAGGCAAGAAAACCCAAGACAGAGAGAAAGTTATGAAAATTAGTGTATTCTTTAGATTCTCCCAGACCACACTAAATACCATTTTATTGATTGATTGATAGATTTTAGAGAGAGGGAGGAAGGGCAAGAGGGAAACATCAATTTGTTGTTCCATTTATTTATGCATTCATTGGCTGCTTCTTGTATGTGCCCTGACCAGAGATATAACCCACAAACTTGGTGTATCAGGACAATGCTCTAACCAACTGAGCTACCAGGTCAGGGCTAATACATACCATTTTAAGTAGAAAAAGGAGGTACACATGATGCTTTTATTGAAGAATGTAAAAGGGGCATTTTGTTGCCTTTACCTCCATGTCACCAATATTCTCACAGGCTACCACTCATCAATCTCCCACTTGAAACTTCTGGGCTTGTTTTTAAAAACAGTCTACCTTTCAAAATGAAATGTTAAATCTATAGGAGGAACTGGGATTTGAGCAGTGTTCCCTCTTGCCTCTAAGACCATCACAGTAAATCTAAGTCTGGCTATTGTATCCTTGAAGTAGTGTTATTAACATACTAGAGGCCCAGTGCACAAAAATTCGTGCACTGGGAGGGTCCCTCAGCCCAGCCTGTCCCCTCTCACAGTCCAGGAGCCCTCAGGGGATGTCCTACTGCAGGAGGCAACCACGCTGATCAGGGGAAGGCGCCGCCCCCATCACCCCGCTGCTACTGCCACTGCCGGCTTCTACAGCTACCTGCCCACCTTGGCCCTCACAACCACTGAGTCTTTGTCCGGAAGGATGTCTGGTCTATCTGGTCTAATTAGCATATTACCCTTTTATTAGTATAGATAGGTAAGAAGTTTGTGTGTACCTATTTTAAACTTATTTTACAGTTTGTAACTGATTTCTATTTAGGCTGCAGACACATATAACCTATTTGTAATTAAATAAAAGTCTTTATATTTTATTGTCCAAGCATTTGTATATTTTAAAAACATGATCACATCTCCAACATATTAAGAAAATAAATACCTAATACCATATGAATCTTGGCATTATTAGGATGTTATTAAGTATCCAGGAATTGGCTGCTCTTATAATAACCTCCTATGATTAAATTTAAACAGCAAGATTTTATACAATTGATATTTATACTCAAGGATGGGTAAATTCTGAATATTCTTTATAAACGTACAAAATAAGCATATTTTTGTCAATAGTAAAAAGGGAGAAATGAATTTTAGAGGAAAAATTAGATACTGGTTGTCAGTTCATTTTAGACTAGCACTTTCATTTCTTATAAAAAATTCAAAATATGCCCATGAATTCAGAAATATCAAATAAAGTTCAAACTATTTAAACTTAATTTGCTTCATATTACATCAGATCAAATTTCTAGTTATTTCTTCAATCAACATTTATAATATGTCTGTATTTTAATAAAGATCCAAGAAATAGAATGAAGCTTTGGTTTTACTATGAATGCATTGCCTATATTTATTATAAATATGAACCTAGCAGACATTTAGCATAGATTTATTTCAGTCAAACCAATGTCACTGTATTGATACTCTTTTTCTAATTGAGAAATGGAACTGAGATGGCATTTTTTTCATGACATCCTTTGTGATTGACATGTGTCTGTGTTGAAATATATTTGTGCACCAATTCATAGTGTAAATTAGATAATTTGCCTTCAGATAAAGTCCTTGTTTAGAAGACTTAAAAAAATCCAAGAATGGCAAAGTAACACTTGATAATACCCTCTTTGAGAATAGAGGCAATAAAAAAGTTATAGTTTAGAAATATCTATCTGCTTTATTTGTTGTTATGATTAGAGAAGAATGCATTAGGTTAATGTTTGAAGCAGAATTGTTGCAAGATATGTAAGGCATTAAAAGGATCCATTATTTATCTTTTGTTCTCCATCTTTTTAAAAATAATAAATGCCTCTCCATTATATTTCATTATCAAAGTTCTGTATACAGCTCTCAAATTTGACAGGTTAAAATATAAACTAGTCCACAGGAGATTTATTTGAGAATTTGTAAATTTACCTCTCTGCAATACAGATTTTTATGCCAATCCCTAGATGATTTAATTTTTTTATTTTTTAAAGTTATTTTCCTTTATTGATTAAGGTATTACATATGTGTACTTATTCCCCCTTTGCCCCCCAACCCCCCTACTTGTGCCTTCACCCCCCTAGTGTCTGTGTCCAGTGATTATGCTTATATGCATGCATACAAGTCTCCCCCCCCCCCGCCCCTTGGTTGATCTCCCCCTTCCCCCAACCCTCCCCTACCTTCCCTCTGAGGTTTGACTGTCTGATAGATGCTTCTCTGTCTCTGGATCTGTTTTTGTTCATCGGTGTATTTTGGTCATTATATTCCACAAATGAGTGAGATAATGTGATATTTATCTTTCTCTGATTGACTTACTTTGCTTAGCATAATGCTCTCCAGGCCCATCCATGCTGTTGCAAATGGTAGTTGACCCAGTGATCCCACTTCTAGGAATATATCCCAAGAAACTAGAAACACCAATCAGAAAGAACATATGCACCCCTATGTTCATAGCAGCACAATTTACAATAGCTAAGACTTGGAAACAGCCTAAGTGCCCATCAGTAGATGAGTGGATTAAAAAACTGTGGTACATCTACACAATGGAATACTATGATTTATTTTTTTTATTTATTTTAAAAACATTCCTTTCCAGTCCAGTTAGAAAATTGCAAAATAAATGGCCAGTTTGATTCTTCCTTTATTTAATTAATTTTTCTATTTTGTAATATTGTTTACAATTAATTTTCAATTAAAAGAAAGAAAGAAGGAACCAAAGAAGCTTAAATCTACAAGGCAAATGAGTGCTGTATATTATGAAAATTTTATTGTTGAATCTCTAAATGCTAAACTGACTACAAAAAAAGATAATCTGATAATAGGAACACCTCCCACATTTCCAGGGACTAATAATAATATGTGACACTGAATAAAGAAAACCTCCTTTAAAATGAAATTGGGAGGCCAGAAGTGGGGGCTCCAATGAAATAACAGACCCCAACTGGAAAAGAAAGACTTTTCATTCCCCACAAGAAGTGTCTCTACTTAAAATCACAGCAGGAGGAAGATTTTCTCCTTGACCAGCAACCAGCCCATCCAATGAAAACTGTTGCAACTCTGCCAATGAGAAGCCATCACCAACCTGGACTCTCTCATTCTTTTCATTGGCTTTCATTCAAATCATTCCGTCCCAACTTTCTTCTTTTTCTCTGTAAAGTAATGTTCCTCTCCTTTGTTTTATGAACTTATCTATAGTTTTTTGCCATAGCATGCTTGCTCCAAATTATAATTCTCTGCTGTTCCTGAAGAAAATCTCTCCCTTCCTTTTTTTTTCTTTTTTTTGCCAGTGAAAATAACCATCTGTTTTTAAGGACAACAAATAGTTGCACTGTTATCCGTTTCCAAGTAGTGTTTGTTGCAAAACTGCACTCTTTAATTGCATTTGGAAAGCGTAGAATTAAAAACAACAACATCAAAATGGCCTGCTTTTTGAAGCCAGAAAAACACACCCCACAATTGGTCTGTAATTGAGCCTCAGTTTCCTAAAGTTCATCAAACCAAAGATAGCAAAGACGAAACCCGAAACAAGGGGAAAAATACAGAAACACAGCTATACAGAAAGAAATATATTGAAAAAGAAGCAAGAGAGAAAATGAAAGCAAAAATTAGTCTAATAAAGATGGAGAGACTGAGCTGCAGAAACTGGTAACATAAATAGTCATGAAATGAAAAGTTTCAGATTTGTATTGAAGTAAAAAAAAAAAAAAAAAAAAAAAAAAAAAAAACTACTTAGAGAAAGGCCAACAGGCCAGACTAAATAATCCTCGACTTACCGTCCAATTCTGAATCCCATATTAGCTGCAGAGATTTTAATGTAAATATGCCATTACACTGTCATTACAGTGATCAGGCTTCATGGCTCACAGGTCACATCTCAGCCACTGTTAATTTTGCAGGCAAAAGCTTTTTTTCTCTTGAAATGTTAATAACTTTCTATTAGTTAATGTAGCGTGACTAAAATTCAGATTAGATATAATTCATTTTAATATCTGTGACTGGCTATCCTGATCATTTAGCAATGGTTTCCAGCTGAATACAAGATGCTAAATTGGACTCATTTGCATAGCCCTGTTAAAGCAATGCCATTCTAGAAATGTAGGCATCTTCAAAATTAATTTAAAAGATTTTTTTTTCCGCCTGGTTTTGCTACTAGGATAAAATCTTTGGTTGACAACTAGTTGAAGTTACCATGGGCTGAATACACATCCATTTCTCTGCTGACCCTCCCATTCCCCCAAAGAAAAAAGAAACCAAAACACTAGTCAGGAGTGTTAACTGGTAAATGCAGAAGGTGCCTCAGTACACAGAAAGGACTCAATTTAGTAAGGCTAATGTTGTTACACAAATCTGAACTATTGACAAGGTCTGTAACAACCAGGCCTTGGAGAAGGGTTTGTTCCATCATCTCAAACCTATCTTTAACTCTTTGTGTTATGCAGATTCAATGTATCATTACCTACCAAGTGTTATGTAGTCTAGTTTGTTGAACTAGATAAGATCTGCTGCTTTCTAAGGAAGAAGCCTGCACCAGAGTGGAAAGCGCTGTTGTTATTAATCATAGATGGAGTCTGTTCTTCTCTTCCTTCGCATGTTTAACACCCATTAATGCTAATGGAAAAAACAGATGCAACATGAACAACCAGATCCCTGTATTATCAATGCCAGTGCATTCAGGGGTCCTCAAACTTTTTAAACAGGGGGCCAGTTCACTGTCCCTCAGACCGTTGGAGGGCCAGACTATAGTTTAAAAAAAAAAAACACTATGAACAAATTCCTATGCACACTGCAGGCCCGGGACGAGTCGGCTGCTAAGCAGGACAGGCAGCGGCACCCGGAGGGCCGGATAAATGTCCTCGGCGGGCTGCATGTGGCCCGCAGGCTGTAGTTTGAGGACCCCTGGATAAATGCTCACACAAACAATTCAGGAATCGCCTCTGGGAAAGGATTTAGGGATTCTTTGTAACTTGATCCAATTTTTCTAACCTCATCAGATTTGATGATATATTTTCTTTCCAATTATGATGTAAACTATTTAAAATATTAATCACCTCCTCTTTCTTCACAGGTATCACAAACTTTGTGTAATGAATATTTAAATAATCTATATCTAGGTCAAAATTTTGAGTCAGGAATTCTAAAAGATTATTAGGAAGTTAAAAACTGGAATAAACAAATTTTTTTTTTTTATGTTTTCTTGACTTTGCTAATATAAAAAGCAGTATTTGAAATGTTCACTCTCTTTTATGAATTTATTTAATCACTAGAGACCTGGTGCACGAAATTCATGCACTCAGGGGGTCCTTCAGCCTAGCCGTACCCTCTCACAGTCCGAGAGCCCTCAGGGGCTATTTGACTGACAGCTTAGGCCCGCTCCCCATGTCAGACATTCTTGTGCTGCCGTGGAGGAGGGAGAGGCTTCTGCCACTGCCACTGTGATTGCCAGCCATGAGCCTGGCTTCTGGCTGAGTGGCGCTCCCCCTGTGGGAGCACACTGAACACCAGGGGGCAGGTCCTGCGTTGAGCATCTGCCCCCAGTGGTCAGTGTGCATCATAGCAACCGGTCATTTCACCCTTCAGTTGATTTGCATATTAGCCTTTTATTATATAGGATTATCTATTCACTTAGATAAAGATATTTAGCTTTAGGAACCCACAGTGTAATCTTTGAAATATAATTTTGGGGAATAAGGCCATAATTAGTTTTAGCCCCAAACCAAAAAAACAGGTCTCAGATACAGAGAATGTATATAAAGGTTTCTTGTGACTGAAATTATCATTTCTAGGGCATTAGAGAAAACATTAGTCAGAAAACAGTCTCTTTATGGTACTACTCTCCTTCCCCTTTTCTTCTTTCCCTGTTGTTAACTAAGTGGTACAAATTACATTTTCTTAATCTGTCCCCTTTTCTATTTACCACATGAGGTCAAGCTTTTATAATTTCCGACGGGGACTATTTCTAGCACTCTTGCCTGTTTACACTGGTCAGCTTAACTCCAATTTATCATTAAAACCAGAGTTGCATTTCCACAGTATAACTCTCATTGCTCCTTCTGTTAAAATACTTTAGTGACCTCTTCATGATTTTCAGGGTCAGAGTCTCTGTATAATATATGCTTCCATTGATGATGGGCCACTGACTGGCTGTCCAGCCCTATCCCCTGTATTATCTGCATTTGCACCCTGAGCCCCAGCCTGGAATAATTATTCCCATTTCCCAGAAGGAACCATATTATCGCTTGTTTCTGTGCCTTTGCTTACACTCTTTTTCTGTTCTGAGCATGCCTCTCAACCCTTGTCCACAAATTCTTACTCATTCTTCAGTACTCAGCTCAATTGCTATCTTCCCTAGCAAGACTCCCTTCCCCCTCCCATGTCTTCAGATAGAATTAAACACTTGACCCTCCATGCACCATGGCACTAACTCATACCTTGAATGTACCAATGTGAGATTTTATATATATTTACATATAAATATAGTGAGTGTCTTTAGAATAGGGGTAGGTATTGGCATAGAGTAGACCCTTTATAATTATTTTTGAATTAATAAATGATTAGTAAATGCACCTTTCTATCAGCAAACATCTAGCTTTTGTAAAATAAATCCTAGGTCCATTTTGTATCCCTGAAATTTTATTTCACCAAAAGTATCCTGCCTGATATTTGAGGACAAAAATCTCCCAGGATCCTAAGCAAAAATTGCACTTTGAAAAGATGACATTTCAGACTGGTTCTGAGATTCTTTAGGTGCTTATAGTTTTTCCTAAAAATTACCTGAAATTCCAGTTTCTTTGCTTTCCCTTTTAAAATAAATTTTAAAATTCTATATGTATTTAGAGGCTGTTTCCCTGAATAATGATATTGGATATTTATTTCCATTTAAAATGAAGATACTTAATAGTTAGCCTGAAATAGTTCTTCCTTTAATATACAGGGTGTTCAAAAATGTATAAACACTTTAACAGCTGATAGCTCAATTTTGAAAATGAAAAGTATTTGAATAAACACTGCCTTTATCGTTGTACAAAGTGTGAATATACATTTTCTTGGGACACCCTATATTTATAAAGGCTTGGGAGGACAAACTTAGCTAGATTTAAAAGCCTTATTCTCTGGTAGATTTCTTTATTTAACAATGGGGATAAAAGGGAACATCTGTAAAACTTTCAACAATAAAGATACTTAAAAAATAATTTAATGTAAAAAATAAATAAAAGTAATTTTAAGACACAAAAGAGATTGGGCCAGAGTTTAGAACTTAAAAACCCACCAAAGTCTTTCAGTTGAATTTCCCTCATAGCATATTCATCATTCATTCCCATTAACCCTTATCCAAGTTTAAAGAGATACAAATCTCTTCCTTTATTTCAGAATTTCCTACCTGCAATATACAAATACAGTCATTAAATATGTTGTACTAACATAAAACATGTAAAAAGATGAGATGTTAACCTTAACCTAAAAAGGAAACCACAAATTAATAAAGCAGTTCCATTAAAAAAGAACCTGCAGTTGTATTTTCCTGTTCCATAAATCCAGTGACTCCATATTTAGACCCCCTAGCATGGATTAAACTGGGAGGGGGAGGGGGGTGATGTTTAAATGGTGATTGACTAATTTAATGAGGTGAATGTCTTCTAATTTCAGGGAAAGAAATAACAGTCAGATAAAATCATATGGTTACTTCAGTACAGTTATCTTATTACTTCACTTGATTATCTTTTACTTTTCTTCTAGATTTTTCTTGACCTACATATTAAAGCATGACTATATCCATCAGCATTGCTATTAAGATATTTTTCCACTTGTCACTATTTCATTGTCTGTGTTATTAAGAAGGCCATTATTTTGTATCTTCTGCAAATTTCATTTGTGTACTTTCAATCTTTTGACCACTTTTCTTCATTCCAAGATAATAGCATTTCTAAGCATTTGAACAATTAGATGAGATAATAATAACAGCAGTGTCAGGATCACAAGAAATAAACATTGGTTTCAAAATGCTCTTGCAATCTTTGTTGGGGCAAAGAGGTATCAGAATGGATGGTGACAGGATTAAACATACAATTAATTAGTGGTTATCTGTAAAGTGGGTGAAAGGGAATGAATATTGCGAAGGTAGTGGGGGTGGGGAAATGTATTTAAATAAGTGAACTCTTATGAACTTACATAAGAATAAAATTGAGTTAACTCCAAAGAAGAAATCAGTGAAGGACAGAGCCATTGGAAAGGCTTTATGGAAGTAATTCAATGTTACTTGGTCTTTGAAGGTGGATAGGAAAAGAAAATATTCAAGAATGTGGAACAATATAAGCAAAGGGTAGCACTGGAATTAGCAATTAAGTTCAGAGAAGTTTCAGGTCTTATGTTAGATAGTATGAAATAAGAATTGTTTATCTATCTATCTATCTATCTATCTATCTATCTATCTATCTATCTATCTATCATCATCTATCTATCTTTATATACTAGTGGCCCGGCACAAAATTTGTGCACGGCGGGGGGGGGGGGGGGGGGGGGGGGCTGTCCTCATCCCTGCCTGCACCCTCTCCAATCTGGGACCTCTCGAAGGATGTCCTACTGCCAGTTTACAGGGATTGAGCCTAAACCAGCAGTCGGACATCCCTCTCTCAATCCGGGACTGCTGGCTCCTAACTGCTCACCTGCCTACCTGCCTGATTGCCCCTAACCATTCTGCCTGTCGGCCTGCTTGTCCCCAACTCCCCCCCACCATTGGCCTGCTCACCCCCAAATGCCCTCCCCCACCAGCCTGATCACCCCCAACTGCCTTCCTTGCCAGCGTGCTCACCCGCAACTGCCCCCCCCCCCCCGCTGGCCTGCTCACCCCCACCTGCCCTCCCCACTAGCCTGCTCACCCCCAACTGCCCCCTGCTGGCCTGCTCACTCCAAACTGCCCCCCCCTGCTGTCCTGATCACCCCCAACTGACCCCTACTGATGTCCTGCTGGCCCCCAACTGGCCCCCCTGCTGGTCTGCTCACTCCCAACTTCCGTCCCATCCTGGCCTGATCACCCACAACTGCCCTCCCCTCTTGGCCTCTAACCCCTCTACCTTGGCCCCGCCTCCATGGTTTTGTCCAGAAGAAAGTCCAGAAGATCTCCTGGAAGGTCTCCCAGTCTAATTAGCATATTACCCTTTTATTAGTATAGATAGAGTCCTGGTACACGGGTGGGGACTGGCTGGTTTGCCCTGAAGGGTGTCCCAGATAAGGGTGGGGGTTCCCGCTGGGGTGCCTGGCCAACCTGGGCTAGGGGCCTGTGGTGGTTTGCAAGCTGGGCACACCCCCATGGGGTGAGGGTCCCCACTGGGGGGGCATGGCAAGCTTGGGTGAGGGGCTGAGGGCTGCTTTCAAGCTGGCCACACCCCCTTCAGGGTGGGGGTTCCCACTGGGGTGCCTGGCCAGCCTGGGTGAGGGGCTGATGCCTATTTGCAGGCTGGCCATGCCCCCCAGCAGGGACCCTCACCCCATGGGGGCATGGCCAGCCTGGGAGAGAGGCTGAGGGCTGTTTTCAGGCTGGCCACGTCCCCCAGCAGGGACTTTTACTCCATGGGGGTGTGGCCAGCCTGGGTAAGGGGCTGAGGGCCATTTTCAGGCTGGCTGCACCCACTTCAAGTTGGGGGGTCCTACTGGGGTGCCTGGCCAGCCTGGTTGAGGGGCTGATGGCTGTTTGCAAGCTGGCCATGCCCCCCAGAGGGGACTCTTACTCCATGGGGGCAAGGCCAGCCTGGGTAAGGGGCTGAGGGCCGTTTTCAGGCTGGCCATGCTCCCCGGCAACCCAGGCTCCCAGCTACTCCTTCAGTGGTGGCCAGGACAGGCGGGAAGCTTGGCTTCCTCCATCACCAGGGGCAACCCAAGCCTCCTGCTGTCTCCAGCTCCATGGCTGCCACCATCTTTGTTGGGTTAATCTGCATATTCACTCTTGATTGGCTGGTGGATATAGCGTTGGTCAATTTGCATGTTTCTCTTTTATTAGTGTAGATATAAAAGGCTAATATGCAAATTGTCCCCAGGGGAGTTCGGTCGGGAGACCGGAGTTTGATTTCTTGCTATGATGTGCGCTGACCACCAGGGGGCGGCACAGAACAAAGGCAGACCCTGGCCAGCAGCTGGCAGCTGGGGAAGGGAGGCCCTGGCCGGCAGCCAGGAGGCCTCTATTGGCCGTGATCACCGGCCAGGCCTAGGGACCCTACCCATGCACGAATTTCATGCACCGGGCCTCTAGTAATAATATAAGCAGAGTTATCTGGACTCAAAAGTAACAACAGTAATAAGTCTCTAGAGACTGTAAGGAAGTTACCTGCATATAAAGTGAAGGCTGTATTTGTTATCTATTGCCGTGTGACAAAACCCCCACACCGGGCTGCTTAGAAGGCATCCATTTATTATCTTACATTATTTTATAATTTCTTAAGGGAGCATCTTAGCTTGAGTTTCTCTCACAAGTCAAGCTGTCAGTTAAGGCTGTAGGTTTACATAAGACTAAAATTAAGAACCACTTCTAAGTTTGGTCATGTAGCTGTTGGCAGGCTTTAGTTTTTCACTGGCTGTTATCTGGGAAATAACAGATATTATTTCCTTGCCAGTAGGGCTTCTACAAAGGCTGCCTCAAAGTTCTCATACACAGCAGCTAGCTTCTACCAGAGTGAGTGATCCAAGAATGAAAGAGACAACAAGAAAGCAAGGAGAGTGTCCCCACAATGGAAGCTACAGTCTTTTTATAATGTTATGTTGAAAGTTACATACTTTTACTTCTCCCACAGTTTACTCGTCCCAAGACCAAGTCTTGTAATAGTGGGAAGAAACTACACAAGGGTATGAATACCAGATGAAAATCACTGGGGGTCAACTTGAAGCTACCACAATGTAAAGGAAGCTGAGCAAGAGGCTGTTAGAATCATCCAGTGAAAACATGATGAAGGCATAAGAATGAAAATAGAGAGAAAATGACATATTATAAAATATTTAGAAGACACAATTACTTAATAGTAGTAAATTTGATGAAATTAAGACATCAAAGACTAAAAGAAGACTTTAAAGTTTGAACTTGGAAAATTTGAAGACTAATAATGTTACCAGTTGATTGAGTAGTATACAAATGATAAATTTTATGTAAAGGTAACTTGAATTGTAGACCTGTTGAATGTGAGGTGGCAGTTATATATCCAAGTGAAGATACCCTCAACCTTTTAGTGCCTGAGGCCCTGTTCTAACCACTGAACTACAATAGCCAGGGTTCCAACTTTTTGAATTTGAAAAGTTTAAACATCAAGAATAAACTTGAGGTTTACTATTCATGGTATTTTCACGTTTTTAATTTGGATGTCTTTTTTGTGTGATTAATCTGTTGTATAAATATATTCATATTTAAATACGTATGTGTGTATATATATATGTGTGTATATATATATATATATGAAATATATTTTAAATACTTACTAGAGGCCTGGTGCACAAAATTTGTGCACGGGTGTGGTCCCTAGGCCTGGCCAGCGATCAGGGCCAATTGGGACTGGGCCAATTGGGGCCTGACAGCTGGGGGGAGGGACCACAGGATGTTGGCTGCCAGCCCCAGGAGCGAGCTGGCCCTCTGTTCCCCTAGGTAAGGGGCCGTGTCTGCTGTCACACACTCCCAGTTCCCCATCCCAGACCGGGGCCCGAAGGCCCTTGTGGGGTCAGGATAGGAAGCGATGGTCGCTGGGCCAGGTGTGGGAGGAATGGACACCGGACACCGCCACCACCGTTGGCACCCAACTACTGCACGGTTCCTCGCCTCCCCTCCTCCTCCTTTCTGCGCCACTGCACCACCACCACAGAGTGTGGGCTGATGGGGGCCCTGCTGGCCGGAGGGAGGGACAGGGCAAAGGAGGTTGGCCGCTGGCCCTCAGACCCCCTGGGAAAGCGGCTGCGTCCACCACCACCCATCTCCAGCCGTGGTAGGTTGGCTGTGGGAGCACACTGACCACCAGGAGCAGCTCCTGAGTTGAGCGTCTTCCCCTTGGTGGTCAGTGCGCATCATAGCGACCAGTCATTCTGGTCGTTCCGGTCGCTTAGGCTTATATATATAGACTAGAGGCCTGGTGCATGAGATTTGTGCACTTGGGGGGTCCCTCAGCCCAGCCTATCCCCTCTTGCAGTTAGGGACCCTTCGGGGGATGTCCACCTGCCAGCTTAGGCCTGATCACCGGCCCTCAGACATTCCTCTCACAATCCAGGGCTCTCAGAGTCCAGGACCCCTTGCTCCTTACTACCAGCCTGCAGCGGAGGCAGGAGAGGCTCCCGCCACCGCCTCTGCTCTCTCCAGCAGTGAGCCCGGCTTCTGGCTGAGCGGTGCTCCCCCTGTGGGAGTGCACTGACCACCAGGGGGCAGCTCCTGTGTTGAGCATCTGCCCCCTGGTGGTCAGTACATGTCATAGCGACTGGTCATTCCACCATTTGGTCGATTTTCATTTTATGCTTTTATTATATAGGATAGTTCTTCTCTCCCACTTAAAAGTTCACCATTCATGCTTTTAATAATATGTTTAATGATCAGTAAGTTTGATGTTAATGAGTCCAGACCTATCTTTCCTTTATGGTTATTATCTTTGTGTCACATTTAAGAAGTCTTTTCCTAGGCCAGGGTCATAAGGATACTCTTCTATGTTACCTCTTACTAGCTTTATTGCTTTCACATTTAGTTCTATGACCCATCTGGAATTTATTTTTCATATAGTGAAATAAGGGCTAAATATTTTTTCTTTAATTTTATATCCCATTATTTTTGTACCTTCTTTCCCCCTCTGCACTGCCTTGTTGTAAATCAGGTGAACCTATATATGTAATTGATCCTGGATTCTATTCTCTTTCATTCTTGAAAAACACACATTTTAATTACTGTCTTTAAAGTAAGTCTCGATGTCTGACAATGTATATCCAACAGCTTTGTTCTCTTTAACCTTGCCATTGCTATTTTTGGATCCTAATATTTCCATAAAGATAAGCTTGTCAGTTTTCACATAATAGCCTATTGGATTTTGATTGCACTGAATTTACAGTTTAATTTGGGGCAGAATTGGCATTTTTATGATATTAAGTTGCCCAATCACGAACGTGGCCTGCCTGCAAGAAATAAACAGGCAATGTTGTAGGGTGTTGCCCATCATTCCAAACTATGTGAGACCTCTTCAACTATGGCAGAGAGTTGATCATTCTCAAGGCCTGCCTTGGCCTTGTTCAGCAGCTGAGCTGGTCAGGGGAGTATTGAAAGCTGCCCAAAAGAGACAACAATTTCTACTCTTCTTTCTCAAATCCCAGCTGCTGCATAAATGCTTCTAGATTACTATGTACCTTTATGTGCTTTCCAGAGCCTTGAAATGTTTTGTTGTTGTTAATTCTGTAGAGTTTTAGAGATGTTTTAGGAGAGATGAGTTTGACTCAGTCATAGCCAAAAGTCTTAAGTCATTATTTCTTCCACAGAAATTTGTTTATTTAATTGAAGTAGTCAAGTTCATTGCTGTGATGTTTTTCATAAATTCCTATTATTACATTTGTGATAACTGCAACATGTAATAACTATAATAACAATAAACATTATCCATGTTTTTCTATTCATTGTATCTTTTTCTTTATCATACTTTATGGAAGTTTACAAATTTTGCTATTCTTTTAAAATAATAAAACTTTAGCTTTGTTGATTTTTCTATTGCACATTTGTTTTTTATCTTAGCTACTTTTTACTAGCTTTATTTTTTTCTTTTTCTTTGTGTTTACTGATATTTACTGGCATATTGTGATTCATGTTAGTTAATTCATTTGGTAACTTTCTTCTTTAATAATATTAATTTAATGTGAAAGAAAAGGCTTATCTGTATCCCACATATTCTGAATAGTTTTTAATTTCATACATTTTTAGGTATCATATATCTAATATCATTCAATAGAAATATATATGTATCCTAGGCTGGTGTGGCTCAGTTAGTTGAGTGTTGTACCATACACTGAAAGGTTGCCAGTTCAATTCCAGGTCAGGGCACATGCCCAGGTGAGGCAGCCGACCAATGTTTTCTCTCACATTGATGTTTCTCTTTCTCTTTCTCATTCCTTCCTCTCCTTGTAAACACTAATTTAAAAAGATATTAAAAAAGAGCATACATATATATTTAATTTTCATAGTGATTTCTTCCATAAAGATGAGTTATTTACTATTTTATTGTCTGGTTACCTAATTTGAGAGGATTTTCTAGTATCTTTTTATAATTTATACTAGAGGCCCATTGCATGAAGATTCGTGCAATAGGCCTTCCTTCCCCTGGCTGCCAGCACAGGTTTTCCTCTGGCACCTGGGACCCAGGCCTTCGCTCTGGCCACTGCCTTCCGTCTTCACTCCCACTGGAGTCTTCGCTTTGGCTGGCCAGAGTCTTTGCTCTGGCCGGAGCCTTCAGTCTTCTCCGCTCTGGCCTGAGTGCCGCTCCTGTAGCTCCCTCTCACAGCAGGCATCCCAGCCTGCCTGGCCACTCTGCACCTGCATATGCAAATTAACCCACCATCTTTGTTGGGTTAATTTGCACACTCACTCCTGATTGGCTGGTGGGTGTCACGGAGGTATGGTCAATTTGCATATTTCTCTTTTATTAGTGTAGATCTACCTTAATTTCACTGTGCTCAGAGTAAAATTTTTCAGAGTTGCTTTATGTTTCAAAACAAAGTGAATTTGTTAAATGTTCCACATGAACTTAGAAAAAAATGTAGTCTGTTGTTTTGGAAAGTTTCTCTATATTAATTTTTTATTTACTTGTTCTATACTATATTGACAGTAATTTTCAAACTATGATTGTGGAGGTTTCTATTTCTGATTTTAGCTCTGTAATTTTTTCTCTTTATATATTGAGGCTTTCCTGTTAATGCATACAAAATTAGGATTGTTATATCTTCACATTGAATTGATCCTTTAATTATTATGAAATATTTCTCTCAATCTCTAGTTATACCTCTTGACTTAAAATCTACTTTGTCAGTATAACTATACCACATTATTTTTACCTTTAATCTTTCTGTTTCTTTAATTTAAAAATGTCAATAACATATATTTGTTTTGCAGTTATTATCTACTCTGATATCTTTCATTTTAATCTGTGTATATTGTTTATTTATATGCAAATTAATTTCTGCTTTGGGTGTTTAAATCTACCATTTTATATTGGTTTCTACTTATCTTACCTATTTTTTATTGCCTTTTTTATTAATATAGTAGTTTTTATTAATTTTCTATCCATTATCTTTTTATTTATACATTCTTTTATTGATTTTTCAGTAGTTATTTAAGAGGTTATAATATGCACACTAAACTTACTGAAATCCGCCTTCAACTATTTTTGTAACTTTTCAGAATATTTGAAGGCTTTAAAACATTTTAACCCCATTTATGGCCTTTATTTCTACATATATTTTAAAGCTCTAACATCTCTTAATATTGTTTAAAGTAGGAGTGAGTAAATTATGATGTAGGGGCCAAATCCTCCCCACTATCTATTGTTTTCGTTTGTTTGTTTTAATGACTTATGAGCTGAGATTGATTTTCACATTTATAAGTGGCTATAAAAGAATAAAAAGAAAAATCACTTTAAAATACATGAAAATGATATGAAATTTAAAGCTTATGTCCATAAATAAAGTTTTATTGAAAAAAAGCTACACTCATTCATTACCTGTTTTCATGGCTGCTTTCCCTCCCAACAGCAGATCTCAGTGGCCATTGTAATAAATACCATGTATATGGTATGCGCATCACTTTGCACTGCTGCTCACTGCACTACAAATTGTAATGATGAGTTTTAACTGATCAGAGTTTCTAGTGCCATACACATTTTGTAGTGCAGTACTTTTATTTTTTTACATCAGTTCATAACCAGCATGACAAAAGAAGGAAATAAAAGTGAATTCTAAATGTCATGATTTTAAGATACAGTGGAGTATGGATTATTTTGCTACCAAATTAGATGGCAAAGCATTATATTTTTTAGCAACTCTATAGCTGTGCTAAAAAAAATATAACAGACATTGGCAATATCAGACTAAACAATCATCACAGTATTCTCAACTCGCAGTAAAGCAACAGCAAGAAAAATTAGAAACTGTAATATGAAAATCTCATCAAAGAAAACTTTCTTCACACACATAAAAAATGAAAATGAGTCTGCAAACAGAGTACGTGTGAGAGGCTCATTTGTTAGCCAAGCACTGCATAAATAATTATAGACTGGCAGCAATTTTATTTTGATGTTTTAAAGATGTCATTTTTTTCCTGCTGAATTTCATTGTTTGTATTGAAAAGTGAGATACTTTTTATTACTGTTCCTTTGCAAATACTGTGTTTTCTATTAAACTGTTTATAAAAAATTATTTTTGTCCTTGATTTTTAAGTTTTAATCTGACATGGCCAGGTCTCTCTCTCTTTTTTTTTTTTTTTTTTTTTTTTCAATTATCTTTAAAGTTAGTAGACCTTGTATCTGTTTGGAAAATTCTTACCCTATTTCCTTAAAATATTGCTTCTACCACTTTATTGCTTTTCTCCTTCTTGGACTGCAGCTACACATATTTTAGACCTTGTCTTCGCGACTCAGGGAATCATGTTATTTCGTATATATTTCATCCTTTTTTCTTTTAGAGGTTTATTCTAGATTTCTACTTACTGCTATTGCTATTAAATAAATATGTTGGGCCAAAACCGGTTTGGCTCAGTGGATAGAGCGTCGGCCTACAGACTGAAAGGTCCCAGGTTCGATTCCGGTCAAGGGCATGTACCTTGGTTGCGGGCACATCCCTAGTAGGGGGTGTGCAGGAGGCAGCTGATGGATGTTTCTCTCTCATCGATGTTTCTAGCTCTCTATCCTCTCCCTTCCTCTCTGTAAAATATCAATAAAATATATAAATAAATAAATAAATAAATAAATAAATAAATATGTTGGTATTTTTATTTTGTAATTTCTATTTGATTCCTTTTATAGATTTTCTTTTTGTGGTGAATTGATCCATTCTTTGAGGCCCAGTGCATAAAAATTCATGCCCTGGATGCAGAGGGCCTGCCCCCTCTCACAGTCCGGGAGCCCTCAGGGGTGGGAGGTGACTCAGTGATCAGGGGAAGGCGACGCCCCATCACATCTCTGCTGCCACTGCCAGCAGCGCAAGACTTGGCCAGCCCTGGTTACCTGAGTCTTGGGTGGCCCTGGGTGGCTGGGCAGCCACCATCGGAAGCTTGCCTGCGCCTCGGGCATTGGCTGGGCAGCTGCCATCCGAGATTTGCTTGCACCTTGGGCCGGCCCTGGATGGCTGGGGGGCTGAGGGGACCGGGACTCTGGAGGCAGGCACGTGGAGCAGCCAGGCCCACCTGGGAGTGGGCCCAGCCTTGCCACGCACCTGCCGCCCCAGTGGGGTTGAGGGGACTGGGCGCCACCATCTTGTGGTGGTGGGAGATGCCATCTTTGAGGGTGGGGCAGTCAATTAGCATATTCCCTCCTTATTGGCTGTGGGCGCCGCCATCTTTGCAATGGTGTGAGGGTCAATTAGCATATTCCCTCTTTATTAGATAGGATTTGTCTGCACATGTTTAATACTAATGTCATTGCACTCTGTTCTCCTTGATGCAAATTGGCAAATGTTTCAAGAAGAAAATGTGATGGCAAATGTAAAGTCACCTCAGTGATTTTCTATTTTCTCAAATTCTGGTCGCCTTGGTTATTTTCAAATGCCTTCAAATAGTGTTCTCTCTCTGCCTCTCCTCCTTCCCCAAACTTCTGCAATTGTACTCTGAAAGAGAAATACAGTAATCTCAAATAAGCTATGTTAGAAAATTAGCCCCATTCTTGTTCCATAGTTAACATTCAACAAACATTTTCAAGTGAAGTAATTAATATACTAAATTCTAAGTTTATACTGGGCATCTAATAAAAGATATTTAAGTTATACTAGAATTCTGAAGAATATAAAGAGGGAACAAATATTTTTCCTAGTTGTTCAAGGGCTTTTACTCATGAGAAAGCCTAAGGTGAGTGGAAAGATAGGGTTGTGCAAGAGAGGTAGGTAACTTAATTTTTATTTTTTGACCTTCCAAATTTGAACAAAAATAAGTGCTCTTAGTAAATTAAACCTTTTTTCAAAATCTATTTCCCACACTCTGCAAAACTATTAGATGAAACAATCTCCAAATAAATAAATAAATAAATAAAATTAACAAAAATTATCTTTAAATTTATGAGGTCATGATTTCTTTGAAGTTGTCTGATTAAAAAGTAAGATGCGAAAAAGTTACCATTTCTTTGTTTAATTGCAATAAGAAGAGACATTGTATTTTGATACTTTCTATGAGAAATACTATTATTAGGATGTGGGTCATAATCCCTCAAGCTTTTTAAACCTTTCAAATCCTAAATCTATGTCAACTTTACAGCAACCTTATGACCTGGGCAAGGAGACATATGAGGCACCAAGGGGGAAAAAAACATTAAGGAGGTACTCATGCTCACCAAGGGGGAAAAAAACATTAAGGAGGTACTCACGCTCACCAAGAGGGAAAAAAACATTAAGGAGGTACTCACGCTCACCAAGGGGGGAAAAAACATTAAGGAGGTACTCATGCTCAAGGTAATACACTTCCATGATCCTGCACTTGCATGTTCCTAGGAGTGAGTGCCTCCTTAAATTTTGTATGCTAGGTGCCTTACTTGTCTCACCCTACTTACTGGCCTACCTATGAGGTGGGTAGAGCAGAATTTATTCCATGATTTGTAATTGTGGGCACCAGCATAGAAAAATGATGTGATTTCCCTGAGGCCACGTTGGAACTGTTGATCTTAAAAATAAAACAATTAGTTAAAAAATGATTTATTCATGAATAGTAGAGAATTGCAATTTGGGACATGCAAGTTATGGCACAACCATAGGCAAGTCAGGAAAACAAAAGAGAGGAACATTTGTTTATTATTTATTTATTTATTTATTTATTTATTTATTTATTTATTTATTACAAAGGAAAGGGAAAGTTTGGAAGAGTTGTCCATTGAAGGAAGCTGGGAGTTCAAAGTGTAGTGGCTTTTCATTGGCTGGGCCATCATTGAGGGAAAAGAAAATCTTCCTCCTGCTGGAATAGTAGAGTAGAAAACATCTTTCTGTTGGATTTACAAAGCATATCTTTTCCTGTTTGGAGCAATCTGCTCTGACGGTAGGTCTTGGTTCCTCCCAACTCCAATCTTGGTTGAGGTCTCCTTTTCTACTTTTCATAGAACCTAAAAGACTGATAAAAGAAAACAGAAAATAACCAGTAAATATGGGTAGGATACACAATTTTTTTTTCTATAGTTTCAGAAAACCATGTGCAATGCTAGTCAAAACCATGTGAGTTCTTTCCAACAGTGGCAGTAAAAGTAAATTTCACATGATTAGTTTCCATATATCCAGCATGTTCTATGCCTGAGTGAAAAGTATTTTTGGTTCCTGGGTGATACACATTGACTCTATTGTGTGTTGTTATTGATGTCTCCCACAATGATTAGGCTTAATACTTAATTTTCGTCCTCCAGTTTGACAAGTCTTAGTTATAAAATCAAACTATTACTGTCTATCCGTTACTTTTACCTTAGCAGATGCAGCACTGATCTCTACAACTATGCTAATACAGCATGTACAGAAAAAAATCTAAGTGATTCTTTGTTTAAGAATGTGGGCTGATTTATAGGTGTTAATGGGCATGCATTATTGTCAAGATGCTGTTCAATTAAGGCATATGTGAAACTACAGAAAGGGTTCATGTGGAAAGCGAGCACACCTGCTTGCAACCTGCTAAAAGATGTATTCTAAATCAGATGTCGTTATCCAAAATAGTCCTAAAAGCAGGGATTTGAAAGTCATCTCTGTCTAGTCTTCTTTTTCTCTATTCAGCATCTTTATCAGGTGTGAACTGAAAACTTCACTTTGGATCAGAGTCATTTCACTTAGGAAAGAAGGTTGAGTTTAAAGTGCTATCTCTTAAGTGAAGGTCAGTAGTTTATCCATTATAGACCCAACCCCAAATACTCCTCATAATTAATTATATCTATATCTGTTTTTATAGAGTAAAAGAATAAAGAAATGCCAGTCAGCAGTTTTAGAAATACAAGTTAAAGGTGGTCTATCATTTAAAATGATATATCATTTTGGAAAGAAAATTTAAAAGCTGGTATATGCAGTCTAAAATTAAATACAGATTTTGAATTTCAGGCTGTGAAGCTAAAAAGATCAAAGAAACGTCTTTATAGTACTTTGGAATTTGGTATAATACTTCCCGGGAGGTCATTTACTCCCATAATTTAGTCTGACTTATTTTGGCTTCAGGTCCATTAAAAATGTGCAGCAAAAAAGGAGGCCTCTTTTTACTTTAATTTTTAACAGCAACTTGTCAGTAAAAAAGAAAGGTGTCTGAAAGAGGATCATCTATCATAGTGCTAATAGCTTTCAAATCTGACTTTCTGAATCTGAATGAGAGAAATTTACCTTGAAATGTCTATATATTAACTCTTTTCACTGTTCTGTGGAGGAGTATTACATTAGATCTTAAGTACTGCTCAAATGTAGTCACCACCTCCTATGACACCCATGGCTGTTATACTTTAGCTGTCAAGAAAATTGGGTCTGCTGTTGGGTACGGTTTCTATCTGTCTGCTCTTTTCAAATGATTGAGTCCTACTGATGTGAATTTAGCTCATCAGTGAATAGTTGGATACATAAAACAAAGATCCAGGTAAATAATTTTTTACTCTTTTTCTTTCTTTTCTCTCTCTCTCTCTCTCTCTCTCTCTCTCTCTCTCTCTCTCTCTCTCTCACACACACACACACACACACACACACACACACAGGGAAAAATGAACTAATTTTAAAATCAGAGGCTACATTATGCAAGGGCTAAAGTACTTTTCTTGGGTAGTATGGACATTTTGATGATGTTGATTCTACCAATCCATGAACGTGGTATGTTCTTCCATCTGTTTACGTCTTCCTCTATCTCTTTTTTCAGTGTCGTGTAGTTTTCCACGTATTGGTCTTTTACCTCCTTAGTTAAGTTTATTCCTAGGTATCTTAATTTTTTTTGGTGCAATGGTAAATGGGATTGCTTTTTTTAGTCTATCTTTCTGTAAGTTCATTATTGGTGTATAGAAATGCCATAGATTTCTTGGCGTTAATTTTGTATCCTGCTTCATTGCCAAATTCATTTATTAAGTCTAGTAATTTTTTGATGGAGTCTTTAGGGTTTTCTATGTACAGTATCATGTCATCTGCAAATAAGGACAGTTTTACTTCTTTTCCAATTTGGATGCCTTTTATTTCTTCTTCTTGTCTGATCACAATGGCTAGTACTTCCAGCACTATATTGAACAAATCAGAAAAAAACACAAAAAGGAATCTTGTGTTCTATCTTCCTATGCCTGTGGGTTTAATTGTACATGCCATTTCATTTCTCTAGTCTTCAGTTTTCCTTATTTGGAAAATAAGGGAGTTGAGTTTGATGCTCTTTGAGGTCTCCTCTATGCTTGAACCTGTTCTGAGCATGACCCCTTTGGTATACTACTAATTACTATTTTACAATAACTAATTCTATAGAGGCATGCTCATCTCCTCATAATTTGGAGCCAGAAAACTGACAAAGGATGACTTTAACTGCATCAATATCGTTCAACTCAGCTTTCTAAATAAGTTTTTATCAAAGCAGATTTCCACCCACTATGAGGATGGTAATGGCTCTCAGCTAGTGATGGTGGCTGCCGAGAGTCCTGTGCTGAGAAGGATTGTTAAGCTGGGTGCAGAGTGATGTGAACTCTGAGCACTGGCTTCTGTTGGTGAGCAAGGGGTAAGTGGGTAACACCTACCACTTGTCTTCGCTCACTCCCCCACCCCCCATTGTCAATATTGTGGGAAAAGCACTACCAGGAAAACCTTAGCGTAATCCAGCTTGAATGAAATAAAATATAAGGCATAAACAAGGCTTTTGTAAGTATCTTTCTATAGTACTACCCATCAAAGTAGCAATCCTTACAAACTTGTCAATTTCTAATACTTCTCAGTTCTGAAATTATTACTATTACAATGAAGAATGCACTTATTTGTGGATCCCCTGAATACACTCACAAAATAGAGGTATATTTTATTAAATAATGTAGGAACTTCATGGCCATTTACTCTCTGCTTTTAAACATATTTTAGGGAGTCTCCTTATTAACCCACCTACTGAAATTGTCATGCTTTAAGCAGTTTTATTTTGACTTGGCTTAGTGTCAAAGGCCATTTTTTAAAAAATATATTTTATTGATATTTTACAGAGAGGAAGGGAGAGGGATAGAGAGCTAGAAACATCGATGAGAGAGAAACATCAATCAGCTGCCTCCTGCACACCCCCCACTGGGGATGTGCCCGCAACCAAGGTACATGCCCTTGACTGGAATCGAACCCAGGACCCTTCAGTCCGCAGGCCGACGCTTTATCCACTGAGCCAAACCGGTTTCGGCGCAAAGGCCATTTTTTACACCAGTTTTTGACTCAAATGAAATAAATTCTGGAATTTATTCATTTTTGCTTGCAACATGAAGAAACTTGTTTGCATCTTATGTGCTTCTTGACACTTACTGTAGAAAGGTTCCTGCAAGGCAGCCTCTATTATATTATAATCTAAAAAAATGAACAACATTAGCATTATGGAATTTATATTCTAACTAGAGGCCTGGTGCATGAAATTTGTGCACAGGGGGGTGTCCCTCAGCCCAGCCTGCACCCTCTCCAATCTGGGACCCCTCGAGGGATGTCCGACTGCCTGTTTAGGCCCAATCCAGGTAGGTAAATAATTTTTTACTCTTTTTCTTTCTTTTCTCTCTCTCTCTCTCTCTCTCTCTCTCTCTCTCTCTCTCTCTCTGCTCAAGGCTACAAAGTTTCAATTATAGAAGATAAATAAATCCCAGATACCAGGGCCTCCGCTTGGGTTGCCAGGGGGCATGGCTGGCCTGAAAACCACCACAGGCCCCTCACCCAGGCTGCCCCACACCCCAAGGGAACCCCACCCTGATCCGGGACACCCTTCAGGGCAAACCAGCTGGCCCCACCCGTGCACCAGGTCTCTATCCTATCTAATAAAAGTAATATGCAAATTGACTATCACTCCAACACACAAGATGGCTGCCCCCATTTGGTCAAAGATGGCTGCCCCCATGTGGTCAAAGATGGCTTCCTCCATCACTGGGGGCAACTCAAGTCTCCTGCTCTCTCCAGTTCCATGGCTGCCACAGGTTTTGTTGGGATTTATTTATCTTCTATAATTGAAACTTTGTAGCCTTAAGCAGAGGCCAAGGCAGGCCAGGGCAGGTGGAAAGCTTGGCTTCCTCCATTGCCGGAGAAACCCAAGCCTCCTGCTCTCTCCATGGCTGCAGCCATCTTGGTTGGGTTAATTTGCATACTCACTCCTGATTGGCTGGTGGGCATGGCTTGTGGGTGTGGCAGAGGTACGGTCAATTTGCATATTACTCTCATATTAGATAGGATTCTAGTTGCTAAAAATTGGTAGAAATGTATTTTCTATTATGTACTCAGGCATTCCTTTCATCTTATTGTGCTTTGCTTTATTGTATTTTACAGGTGTCTCAATTTTTACAAATGGAAGGCATTGCCCTCCACCAGCAAAAAGATTATGACTCGCTTTATTTCGCTGCTCACTTTATTATGGTGGTCTGGAGATGAACCCGAAATATCTTCAAGCTATGCCTATATAAGAAAGTCAAATGACTACTTAGAGATCTGCCTACCATACACTTGTCAGAAACACTTAGATTCGCTAAGTTGTTTTTTTTTTTTTAATTTAAATTCTTTATTGCTTAAAGTATTACATAAGTCTCCTTTTCCTCCCATTCACCTCTCCCTAGCCACTCCTGCCCCCAGCACATGCCCTCACCCTGCTACTGTCTGTGTCCATTGGTTATGCTTATATACATGCATACAAGTCCTTTGGTTGATCTCTCTTCCCCCATTCCCCTACATCCCTTCTTAGGTTGGACAGTCTGTTCAGTGCTTCAATGGCTCTGGCTCTGTTTTTGTTCATCAGTTTATGTTGTTCATTATATTCCACAAAGGAGTGAGATCATGTGATATTTATCTTTCTCCGACTGGCTTATTTAACTTAGCATAATGCTCTCCAGGTCTATTCATTCTGTTGCAAATGGTAAGAGTTCCTTCTTTTTTATAGCAGTGTAGTATTCTGTTATGTAGATGTACCAGTTTTTTACTCCACTCATCTGCTGATGGGCACTTAGGATGTTTCCAAATCTTAGCTATTATAAATTGTGCCACTATGAACATAGGAGTGCATATATCCTTTCTGATTAGTGTTTCTGTTTTCTTGGGATATATTCCTAGAAGTGGGATTACTGGGTCAAAGGGGAGTTCCATTTTTAACTTTTTGAGGAAACTCCATACTGTCTTCCACAGTGGCTGCACCAGTCTGCATTCCCACCAGCAGTGCATGAGGGTTCCTTTTTCCTCCATATCCTCCCCAGCACTTGTCATTGGTTGATTTGTTGGTGATAGCCATTCTGACAGGTGTGAGATGGTACCTCATTGTCACTTTGATTTGCATTTCTTAGGTAATTAGTGACTTTGAGCATGTTTTCACATGTGTTTTGCCCTTCTTTACGTCCTCTTTCTAAAAGTGCCTATTTAGGTCCTTTGTGCAATTTTTTATTGGGTTGTTTATCTTCCTTTTGTTAAATTGTGTGAGTTCCCTGTAAATTTTGGAGATTAAACCCTTATCGGAGATAACATTGGCAAATATGTTCTCTCGTGCAGTGGGCTTTCTTATTGTTTTGTTGATGGTTTCTTTTGCTGTACAGAAGCTTTTTATTTTGATGTAGTCCCATTTGTTTATTTTCTCTTTAGTTTCCATTGCTCTAGGAGCTGTATCGGTAAAGATATTGCTGTAACATATGTCTGATATTTTGCTGCCTATGGATTATTCTAATATTTTTATGGTTTCATGTCTTACATTTAAGTCCTTTACCCATTTTGAACTATGTATTAACCCAATGCATAACATAGTGTAATGCATTGTATCATGCAAATAATTTTAGCCAAACCTGTTGAAGCAATACAAATAATCTGTTGACCTGTTCGAATTTTTTTTTCTCATTTTGGCAGGTTTTTATATTGTAACCTTTATTTTTTTATATAATTTCAAAGTTACAGAAAAAATTTAAGCTATAAAAATGGTCCAAGAAACTCCCTATATCCTTTCCTTATTCACTGATGTTTACTTAATCTATTTACTGTCTCCCATTCTCTCTTTGCCTCCCTCTTTTTTTCTATCACCCTCTGTTGTTCCCTTCTAACTTCTCTTCCTCCCATCCTCTATCCACTTTCTAGCTAAACCAATTGAATATTAATTGGAGCTACTGTGTCCCCTTTCTGAATATTTCCTTGTATATTTTCTAAGAACAAGGTTATTTTTTTTTTGCATAAGCAAAATATGATGACCCAGATCAGGAAATTTAATATTGATACAATACTATTTTATAATCTAGAGTCCATATTCAAATTAAGGGTACTTTATAACTAATTTGCATTTTGCTGGGGAAAATCAGAAGAGACGGAATAATTGATAATATAGAAGAGAGTTGAGTAAATTATTAGACACCCTTGAATAGGCAAGAGGAGATGCTGTCTGGTACAGAAGTCGTGGGGTTGACCATGGTTATGAGACCAGGCAGAATACATAGGCAGGAGGAAAGTGGGTGATTCATTTGGTGGCCAGGACTTGGATGGTTCTCCTCTGTTACTTATTCTTCTTAGAGAACTAAGAAACTGAAACTGAGAAAAGGGGGAAAGGTATTAAAGGTTAAGGAAGAAGAGGAAAGTAGTGGGGCAATTAGTGGATTAGGAGCAGGTAGCATTAAGGGTACACTTGAGATTAGTGGTCATAAAGTTAAAGTATGGAGGCTTAGCATGACTATTTTCTTACAACCACACTTGGCTGTACAGGTAGGTATAGATGCCGAGTAAGGGGGTGGTTTTATTTAACCAGAGCCGAAATGTTGACATGGTTGTACAATGAAGCAAGAGAGGAACAGGGAGTTGGGTGTGTATGAAAGGGAGTAATGATGAAGACTGATCATAGATTTAAGCTGCATAGTAGGGATGTGAGGATCTTAGGAGACAAGAGGCAGTGAGGAAAGTTGCAGTTCTTGTAATGACGAGGTCTAGGATTTATTCTAGGAGGTGAGGAAAGGTGAATGACAAGACCACCGGAGGAGAAGATGTCATGGGATTCAGAATTCTGTGTTTTGGAAAGATTTAGCTATGTGGTCATTGAAATTATGACAGGAATAGTGTGAGAAAGTACCAAAGACAAAGCACAGAGAAAATATTCCAGATTGATGAGTGACATAGAGCAAAAAGGACAGGTAGGGTGTGGTATAAATCTGACAAACTGAAAAGTTTGGATTTTTTTAAGGGAGGTGAGAGGTCTAAAACAGTGATGAAAACCATGGAAAGCACTTACCACACCTCCAGGCTGGAACGTATGAGAGAGGTGGGGAAAAAACATGAAAGGCTTGAAGTGAAACAGAGTCCTCTGCAGAGCCAGGCTTCTGTGAAAGCCTGAAAGGGAAGGTTTCTGTGCAACATAGAAGTGTGGGGCCTGTCAGGGTTAGAGGGGATGTCCTTGATAAATTCTGATTCAAAGGATTTGGGGTAAGGCCCAGGCATCAGTATTTTTTATGGTTCACAGTGATTCCAATGTGCTTCTGGACTTGAGGGCCACTGTTCTAAATTCTTTATCTGTATTAAACTATTTAAAAAATTCTTATAAATGCTTTTAGGCACTTTAAGAATTCATAAGAAGTGACGCAAGCATAATTTTATATATTGTATAAAAATATTAAGTGAATAAATCATTAAGCATATCACCATTGCCAATAGTTTTAAATTAGCATGGATACTTTTCATCCACTAACTAGATGCTTCCACGTTCATTCTCTGAAAAGATCAAATGAAATCCTCATCTAACTGGACCTTGGACACATGTAGTGGCCTTTGACTTTGTGTGCTTTCACAGGGTAATTCTTCAGGGGATCGTTAAAAAAATAAGCACAAAAATATTTGTTACTGATTTTGATTATCATTAAAGATCAATCTGGGATAAAATAAGTCATTTCACCTTAATTTTTAATAACTAAATACCTGTGTAGAAGTATTTGAGAATAAGTACCTTTCCACACTCTCTATTTTGCTAACCACCGGAATTTACATGTAAGCTTTTCAGTTAATTTATGAAAATGCTGATTCCAAATTCAACCATAGATGTTTGGCTTCCCTATGTATTCATATCTTTCTTGTCTGCCATTGAAATAGCTATCAATTACCTGTATTGAGACATGTTGCTTAACAACTCAATTTGGAATTTTAACATTAAATTTGCACTCTCATTAGTATTGATGTTGATAAAATAACAATTATCTTCTGACCAATGCAGACCTGATTTCACAGTTCCCTATAATAATGTAAAATAAAAAAAAACCCTAAATGTTATGGTATAATCTTAATTTTAAATATATAATATTTTGCACAATTTACTGGGAATTTACTTCAGTTCTACTTTAATGACTCACCAGTTATCATGAGGCTGAGCATCTGTCAGCAGCAAACACATTGAAGATGGTACAGTCATTGCTCACAGATTTTCTATTATTATAATATTAAGTATAGGATGTAAGAGATTCTAAATGTAACACATCAAGAAAATATTATCTTCTACAAATACAATCATTTAATTTTTTCTATTCAGAAGACATGTTAAAAATGCCCTAGGATATTGTACACTAATTCCTTTCACTCTGCAATAGCTAATCCCTCTTTTGGACTGGTACAAGCCTTCAAATCACTTCCAAATCTTCAGGAAATGAAAGGCTAGATCACTAATCACCACATACATACTTGACTTTAATATTTCATTCAGCATTGATAGAAGATTATAATGGACGATATTATAAAGGGCACCACTACAATTGTACGCGGTGGGCCACATGTAATATTTGAAAGTACATCATCTCCATGAGTACTTTATAAGTTGCAGAATAAGGTGAAGAATAAATGTTAAATTTACCCTCCTAGTTCTCCAATCAAAATCATTTGTTATGTGCCCTCTACTAGTATAGTAAAAAACTATATTAAATGTACAGATTGTCTGTGCTATTATTCTTAAACCATGCTCCTGATGTGTTATAAACAGAGCTGAATGGCTCTTGGCACTAAAATAAAATAAAGTCAATTTTTTTCCAGTTTCTATCAAATAGTTAAGCTAGGGCTTAGAACTTCATCAATTTCACTTTTCTCCAGCTAGTTTTCTTAAATGTTTGATGTCTGCTACTGCTTATTTATATTGTAGCTAATTGTAAATAGTGTCCAAATTAGGACTTATTTAAGTAATACATTTTTATTATATGTTGTTTGGAAAATAATATCATGATTACCAAGTATCCTTTCTGTCATGTAAACAAGTTTGAGCATCAGTGTGACTTAAGATGCCTTGAAACAACTGTAATTGATTTGATTCAGGCTGCTCAAAATCAGTAAGCTCAGATAGTTGACTAATATGCAAATTTCTAAAATATAATTATGTATTCTTAAAAAATTTAACATAGTTGAAGAGTGGAAATAGGTTAGATCCCTGGAGGGTTTGGTATATATTGCTTTTATTTATATGATTTTCTAGTGAATGAAGTTAAATTATGCCTATTATTTTTTAAATGCCAATCATTTCCTACAATTACATGAGACCATCTGTAAATTTAGGCCTCACAGAGTATGTAATTAGTTTGTTTTATTTTTGTCAAGTAGTATTAGCTTAGTATCCTATATAATAAAGAGGCAATATGCAAATTAACCATCACCCCCTCACAAGATGGCTGCCTACCACCAGGCCTGCAGGGGGGTTAGCAAGGAATAACCAAACTACTGAACAACAGGCTGCATGGGACAAACAGGCTGGTGGGGGTGCCATGAGGGGCAACCAGGCTGGCAAGGGGGGCCATGATGGGTGACCAGGCTGGCAAGGGGGGCAGCTGGGGGCAACCAGGCTGGCAGTAAGAGGTGACCAGGCTGATGGGGGGGGGCAGTTAAGGGCAACCAGGCCAGCGAGGAGAGAGCTTGGGGGCAACCAGGCCAGCAGGGGGGGGGCAGTTGGGGGTAATTAGGCTGGCAGGGGGGGCAGTGAGGGGTGACTAGGCTGGTGGGGGGCAGTTAGGAGCGACCAGGCCGGCAGGGAAGGGGCAGTTGGAGGTGACCTGGCCAGCAGCAGGGGGCAGTTAGGGGCAATCAGACCAGCACACAGAGACAGTGAGGGGCGATCAGGGAAGCGGGGTGGGGGCAGTTAGAGGCAACCAGGCAGGCAGTCAGGTGCGTGATTAAGAGCCAGTGGTCCAGGATTGTGAGAGGGATGTCTGACTGCCGGTTTAGGCCCAAATCCCGGGATTGGGCCTAAACCAGCAGTCAGACATGCCCCAGGGGTCCTGGATTGGAGAGGGTGCAGGCTGGGCTGTGGGGACTCCCCACCCCCCGTGCATGAATTTCATGAACCGGGCCTCTAGTTTAATATAATAGCAAACTCTTACTGAGTATATACTTTGCATCAGGAATTATATTCTGCATAGCTCTTTTATAGCTCACAATCACCTTATGAAAAGATGCTTTTATTACCACCCTTAATTTAAATAGATTGATTCATAAAGGTAAAATAAACTAAACCTAGTTTAGACAATTAATATGTGACAGACCAGGGAATTGGACCCAGGCAGTTTAGCCACAGAGTATGTGTTCTTGACAATTGAGCTAAACTAACCCCATTTTTTATTTATTTAAGAATGTTGTATTATTTAAGATGCCTTTAGTTGCAACTATCACCCTAACCTAAACTGGTGGAAACAATAAAAATAATTTACTGGCTCACATAATTAAAAAGACTAGAAATAGCACTTGCTTCAGGCAAGGCTTGATTTATTTATTCAATGATGTCACTAAGAACCCAGTTTCCTTCAGTCTCGGTGCTCTGTTTTCTCAAGATGGATGCCAGCCACATTAGAGGAAAATGCTTTCTTATTCACATTCAGCAAGAAAAAGAGTCTCTCGGTCTCAGTATTTCTTGCAAAAGTTTTGAGAATCACTCGGAATGAGCTCGTTTCAGTTGCTGATTATCCCTGAGTCAGTCACTGTGTCATGGAGATGAAATGCTCTGCTTGGCTTAAGCTAGATCACTTATGCTTCCATGAAACCATAGAATCCCCAATGGGTTTCTAAAAAGGAGGACATGGATACTCCAAATGCAAACCACAAATGTATACAAAATAGATTATTTCTACATTTGTGTCATGAGAATTATTTACTGTATATATCACATATATATTATCTATCTATTTAATCCATCTATCTATCCACTTATCTATCATCTATCCCTGCCTGATACCTTTCCTTGGGAATCTATTTTTGAAACAAGAAAGATGTGGTATAAAATGATATTTTTGAGGGTGTGTGTGTGATGTTGAAGCATCTATTCTAAAATCACATAAGCAGTAATGCCTTTTGAAACCAAGAATTATCCAGAAGATTTAATTTTGTGGACATTTAAAACATTCAATAAGACAGAGAAAAAAATAACATTTAATTTAAAATGTTTTTTTAAATTCTACTAACTGACATTTTCTATAGTTGTTATATGAATAATTTTAGTACTGTTTTTGCTTTTGATTCATACTCTTTTAGGAACTAAGTACTTCTTTTAGATATGGACCTCACAAAGACTATAGTCTGAAAAATTTCAATGCCAAGGTTATATTGGCAGCTTATGATGTGTAGGAATAAAATTGTTGTCCAAAGGAGACATTCACACTTTATGCTTTTCTATGCTTAAAATGAAACAACATAAGAAAAACCCACCTCTGGATTCTCATGTCAAGGCTAAACCAAAGTACAGTAATAAACATGCAAGTGAAAGAAAAAAAAAAGATAAGTGACTTTGGTATTACTACAGTTCATGGCTTCCTAAACTGAATGTTGTGATACATGATATGTTGAACCTAGAAATTGTGAAAGGTAAAATAACCTTCCTATAATTATGTAGAAAAACTATCTCCTTTATGTCTGATGTTTCTATTTCAAATCACTTGTGGTGATTTTCTTGAATTAACTGTAGTGTTTTATATATTTATACAACAGGAAGTAAAAGTACTTCATTGAATATGTTTGAGAACCATTGAATTTTTTGAGATTTTCTTTGACTGTCTAAAAAAGATAGAGATATAATAAAGCCATAAAATTTGAAATTGCCAAGTGAAACACACCTTTACAAATAAAAATTAAGAAAATAAATAAATAAATGGATATATATGTATCTTACCTAATAATAGACAAACATGTAAATTGACCATACCTCCGCTACGCCCATAGCCAATCAGAGTGAGTATGCAAATTAACCCAACAAAGATGGAAGTTAATTTGCATACATAGGCGCCCAGTGCCTGGGTCCCGGGAAGATCCTGGCACCCAGGTCACTCTGAGGTAGGCCCCGCATGGGCCCTGAGCAGCCTGGGAAGGGCCTGAGCCAGGGGGCTCCTGGGCAGGGCCAAGCCTGCGATCAGAGCCGAGGGGGCAGGGGGAGGGCCTGCGATCAGAGGGAGCTGGGGGTCCCCTGCCCCAGGTCGAACGCCTTGGCCAGAGGCTTTAGGCCTGGGCAGGGCCCAGTGGCTATTGGTGTGAACTACAGAGAAAACACCTTTTCTGACCGCTCATTGGCTAAGCTTCCTATATGCCACTGGTAATATTCTTAGTAACTTGGGTAATAAGAATCCAAAAAGGTGATCTAGGGTTTTTCCACCACACTTCTGGAGAAAAAAAACGAAGGTCTGCTGCTGGAGGGGTAAGAAATGTCATATCCTGCCCTTGCCAGTTTGGCTCAGTGGATAATGCCTCGGCCTGCCGACTGCAGGGTCTGGGTTCAATTCTGATCAAGGGCATGTACCTAGGTTGCAGGCTCCTCCCTGGCCGGGGCCCAGGTCAGGGCTCATGCAGGAGGCAACCAATCAAAGTGTTCCTCTCACTTTGATGTTTCTCTCTGTCTCTCCCTCTCTCTTCCACATTCTCTAAAAGTCAATGGAAACATATCCTCAGGTGAGGATAAAAAAATAAAATAAAGAAATGTCATATCCTATGAAAGACACATCTTGAAAATGCCTAAAGAAAGTTGTCATTTTTTCATGGTGAAGGGACTGGAGTCCGTGTTGATGAAAACACCTTGGTGGCTGTGGTGACTGGCAGTGGCTGCAGCAGTGGGGTGATGGGGTTGGTGCCTTCCCCTGATCAGCCTGGTCGCCTCCCACAAAGGGAGGCCAGACTGCGGCTAAGCCGTCAGTAGGACATCCCCTGAGGGCTCCCAGTCTGTGAGAGGGGGCAGGTTGGGCTGAGGGGCCCCCCACCCCCAGTGCATGAATTTCGTGCACTGGTCCCCTAAAATATATATATATATATATATATATATATATATATATATATATATATATATATATATAATCTCCTCACCCAATGAAATGTTTATTTTTTTTAATATATTTTTATTGATTTCAGAGAGGAAGGGAGAGGGAGAGAGAGACAGAAACATTAATAATGAGAGAGAATCATTAATTGACTGCCTCCTACATGCCTTACACTGGGGATAGTGCCTGCATCTCAGGCATGTACCCTTGACCGGAATCAAACCTGGGACCCTTTGGTCTAAAGGCTGATGCTCTATCCACTGAGCAAAACTGGCTAAGGTCCAATGATATGTTTTTAATGATTTTTAGAGAGAGAGGAAGGGAAAGAGAGAGAGAGAGAGAGAGAGAGAGAGAGAGAGAGAGAGAGAGAGAGAAACATCAATGTTATAGAAAAGCATCAATCAGTTGCTTCCTGTACATGCCCTGAGAAGGGATGAAACCTGAAACTGAGGAATGTGTCCTGACCAGGAATTGAGCCCACAACCTTTTGGTGTATGGGATGATGCTTAAACCAACTGAGTCATGGCCAGGACAAAAAATGTAAGTATTTTAAGTAAAATAATTTTCTTACATTCATATTTTGAAAAATAAACTTTCATTTTAGAGCAGTTTTAGATTTACAGAAAAATTGGAAAGGTAGAACAGAAACGTTCTATATATCCATACCCAGTTTCTCATAATATAACATATTAGTATGGTATATTTGTTACAATTAATAAATCAATATTGGTACATTATTATTAATTAAAGTTCATACTTTAAACAGAGTTTCTTAATTTTTAAAATAAAATTTTATTTTAGAATAGTTTAATACAGACAGAATTACTGTATTGTGAAATTTGATGGAGTTCCCATGCTTCACACTGAATTTTCCCTGTTACTGGCATCTTACATTAGTATGATGCATTTATCGTAATTAATGAACTAATATTGATTCAATATTATTTTTAAAAGGGTACACTTTATTCAGATTTTCTCAGTTTTAACTTAATTTCTTTTTCTGTTTCTAGATCCCACCCAAGTTACCGTATTCCATTTAGTCATCATGTCTCCTTCAGCTCTACTTGGTTGTGACAGTCTCTCAGACCCTGACAGTTTTGAGGACTATTGGTGAGATATTTTGTAGAATGTCCCTCAACTGGGATTTTTCTGATGTTTTCATCATGGTTAGATAGACCTTCGAGTTTTGGGGAGGAAGACCACCAAGGTAAAATACTATTATCATCATATCACATCCAGGCTATATAGGACTTACCACTGTGGATCTTTACCTGGTCACCTGGCTGAGGTAGTGTGTCAGGTTTCTTCACTGTAAAGTTACCCGCCCCCCTTCTCATACTGGTCCTGCTAGACAGAGAAATCTGTCATTGGAAGCTCAGAGAATTCTGGATTGCTTATCTACCAAATTATTTATATTGATATTGTTTAACACCACTGCTAGGACTGGCACTGTAAGTCCCAGCTCTATGCCCATCTTCATTTGTCTCAACCCATCATTTGTTGTTTCTAAACTAGGTCCCCACCAATGTCAAAATAGCTCCAACTGATAGTATGGTGACCCTGTTTCTCAGGCATATATTTTGGGAAAACAATTTGCCTTGGGTTTTTCTCCACCTGATGTAGAATTCAAAAATACGTTTAAATTTGATAGACAGAAGCCAGCAAAAATGCCCAATATCTTCTTAATTTAGGCTGTCACCAGGTACACCACAATGCAATTACCCATTTATTAAGAAATAAAATGAAGGCAAAAAGCATTTAATTATAATTGCCTCTGATGCTCACCATATTGTCACTTTTTACTGGTTCACTATGGCTGCCCAGCTAGAATTTATCTTTCATGCAAACAACAGGGCTAAATTGAATTACATAAAAAGAAGCTACACACTGACTCCCAGCAGTATGTTTTGACAAAACATTTTGTCTCTATAAATGATTTCAGATGCTGTAGTCAAAAGCCTTGACTGCAAATAATGGGTTCATAAAACCTATCTTTAAAATTTTACCTGACAGTAATTCCGTGCAAATATCTGCACTTCCAGCTCACTCTTCCCACTTGTTTACATCAGGATTTTAATAGAGTGGCTGTCACAGAACAACAGCTAAAGGCCACTGTTTGATAAGTTGCTGTGAAAACACACTGTTTAAAATGAGAATTTCCTTCTTAAATTCAGCCATCGTAAAAGGTGATGGTGGTGGTGGTTAGAAAAATATTGAGGAAACATGTTTTCTTGGAGGACCTCAGTAAAATGCTCAGAGTTAAGTGACATTCTAAATAGCAATGACTTTCAGATTCTGAGTTTTGAGTTGCTAAAGCAGCACCTGGCAAAAAGTATCTCACCTAGTAGGATCTCAATAGATGTGCTCCTTCAATAACTACACCACCTGTTCTTTAAAAATTTAGAGCCTGAATTTTGCTCCAGTGTATTTAATCCTATCAAATAAAGACATGAATTTTTTCCATAACGAAATTGCACTAGTATTCTAGAAGCAACTAAATATACTCTGCTATATGTTTTGCTCGTTTGTTCTTAAATATTTGCCCTGAGAAAAAATAAGACCTTAATAATGAACTTAAGATGTACTTACTGGTTGCTATGTGGCTTGCAGGGTGCTAAGCACTTTACATGGATTATTCTATTTACCTTTCATCAATCCGATGAGGAAGGTATTGTTTATGAAGAATCTGAGAAGCTGTTCTATTCCTTAAAATTAATTTTACAATTTAACTAAAAAACGTTACTAATTATACCATAACAGTAGAGTATTAGATATGAAACATTCAGTGTCTACACAGAATTACTTTTTTTAAAAAAACTTCTTAATAACACATTTGTATGTGGGCCTTATTTCTTCTCATTGGAACATGTTTCAGAGTCTGATGCTTTTTTCTAATATAACTTAGCAATTTCCTTCAATATTACAAATTCAGCTTCAGTTTTAACAAGGTGAATTCCACAACTGTTTTAGTTTGGTTTTTCAGTGCTGTGAAATAAACAGCAACAGTTTTAGCATTGCCTACTTTTTAAGAATGTAAAAGTATCTATCACTGTAAATATCAAGCTCCAGAGTTACTATCATAGTAAGAAATTAGAAATGCCAAAGAGTAATCGTATACTGTCATATATTTTGTCAAAACACTACCCTTTCATTTTACTTTCTGCCTTCAATACAGTTGTGCTAACTCCTAATTACTTCACTCTCTATTTTACTTAATCCAACCTATTCCCCTCCCCCCCCCCCCCAAAAAAAATAAGTTTCTTTGCAAGAGTTCCCAGAATGATGTCAAACATTCTCTTTCCAGGCAAACTCCTTCCACATGGTTAGAGAACTTTTGTAGATTAAGATTGTTGAGATTATTTTAATTCTCTTTTATTCTAAGCAAGTTACATTCTCTGTCTTGTACTCCCTTGCTCGTTTTATTTCATCAGTGTCTATAATTTGAAAATAGGAAGGAAATTAGATTTTGTCTTGCAATGAGATGACATTTTGGGGATGAGAGCATCCCTTGTGATATTAAAGACTTACTCTATTGAAAAAGAAATGGCAATCAATTTTTCATGAGTATTATTTCATGATATTACCTTATGTATGTGCTCTAAATCTATGCTACTTTTACAAAATCCTTATGAAAGAACTCTATAAATCAGCATGTGCAAACTTTTGAATCTTAAGGTTGACAGGGCATAAGAAATGCAGCTCTAAAACTATGTTGCCATTCAAAATACATCATTTTTCATCACAGGAGAAAACTTCAGAAAATACTGATTTTAACATTATTACAGCACTACTTGTTTGCTCTCTTGCTTAGAAAAAAAGGCACAGCAACTCTCACACTTATGCAGTTCTAAGAGTTGAAGAGCCATAGAATTTTAGAACTGAAGTAAATCTTAGATATGATTTAGTTATTCAGAGGGACTAAATTTTGCCTTAAGTGTTCATCTGTGTGAAAACCCAGCAGGCAAATAAATAGTGGAACCCAAATTGAGTCTCTTGTCCATTTTTCTTTGATCTCACATTTGAGACATCAAACATAATCGTTTTTATACCTGGAATCAAGATGCATTTAGAAAAAAAAAAAAAAGATGCAGTTGGGCCCTAGCCAGTTTGGCTCAGTGGATAGATCGTCAGCCTTTGGACCCTAAGGGTCCCGGGTTTGATTCCGGTCAAGGGCAGGTACTTCGGTTGCAGGCTCCGCCCCAGTGTTTCTCTCACATTGATATTTCTCTCTGTCTTTCCCTCTTTTTTAGGGCCAGGAACTCTTACCTTACAATGTTTCACTTCTGTCTTTACCACAGGACAAATGTTATATGAGGAACATGAGATTGAACATTAAATAAGGACAGTAGAAATGTGTTAACAAGGCTTGAGCTTTGTAACTTTGAACAAATTAGGTAGCTGCTTAAAACCTCAGTTTGACCATCTATAAAATTTGGGTAATAATGATATTTGTTCATAGTATAGTTTGAGGAATTTAATGTGATAATTTATGAGTGCATTCATTCCAACACAGAAACCCTCCACAAATATTAAATACTGCTGTTAGATTTACTACAATGTGTATGGGTGGAAGTGAAGATAGCTGGTTTCTTGATATGTAGCTAATTGTTTCTTAAAAATCAATAATGTATAGGATCCTATTTTTTTTTAAATATATTTTATTGATATTTTACAGAGGAAGGGAGAGGGATAGAGAGCTAGAAACATCGATGAGAGAGAAACATCGATCAGCTGCCTCCTGCACACCTCCCACTGGGGATGTGCCCGCAACCAAGGTACATGCCCTTGACCGGAATCGAACCCGGGACCCTTCAGTCCGCAGGCCGATGCTCTATCCACTGAGCCAAACCGGTTTCGGCGAGGATCCTATTTTAAAGAAACATTTCAATTATAATTTATATTCAGGAAAATGAATCATGGATGCTACATTTAAATTTTCATAAAATAAATGTATCTTTGCAGTCATCATTTAAATCAAGAAATAGGACATAAGTGGGTTCCCTCCTGCTTCCTCAGATACTGCTCTCCTAATAACCATTGATTAATTTGCATATTTTAGAATATTCTAGAAATAGAATTTCTGTGAATGGCATTTGTGTCTGACTTGTGTTAATAAGATTGTTTCATATTGCTAACTGTATCAGCATATGCTCATTCTCATCACATGAAAATACTACAAATTATTTGTCCATTCTAAAGGTGATGGATCTTTGGGTTATTTTTAGTTTAGAATTATGAATAAAGCTGTTGTAACAATCTTGTACATGTCTTTTGGTGCTCATAGATATGTCTTACTTCTGGAATTAAACCTAGGAGTGGAATTGCTGGGTTGTAGTTTATGGGTATGCTCAGCATAAGTAGATGCTGGTAAACAGTCTTCCAAAATTTATACTGCCACTGGCAGAACATGGGGGTCACAGTGGTTCCATATATTGAAAACACATACTATTGTTTTTATGTTGTTAACTTTCAAATGTTAACCCTTCTGTTAGGTATGTAATGGTATCTCATAGGTCATTTCTCTTAAGAAGGTGAGTTTTTGTTGTTCATAACTTTCATTGGATTTCTTATTTTGGAAAATGCCTTTAAATTTTTTGCTCATATAGTTGAATTTTAGAAGTTAGATATTTTGGTACAAGTCTCTGTATTGTGTTTTATTTCACTTTTAGATCTATAATTTCTGTGGAAATAATTTATGTGGGTATGATATAAAGTAGAGGTCAAGATTTTTTCCCTATGGATACACAGTTGACCCAGGATCTTTTATTCTTCACTACACTGCACTGTCATATTTGTCACAAATCATGCTTTAGCTATTTCTGAATTCTATTTCAATCCAGTTCCCTATTTATTCTTGATCTTAGCCAAAAGGCCGAGAAGCAATCCCCTATTTATTCTTGTACATACTATAATATGTCTTTATACAATGTCTTAATTTTGTACCTTATAATTAATCTTGATAACTGTAAGTGAAGATTTCCTACTTTGCTCTTCTTCAAGATTGCCATAGTTATTACTGACTTCGTTTTCCATAAAACATTGCAAAATCAGTCTGTCTATTTCCACAGACCAAGCCCTGGCTGGGTAGCTCAGTTGGTTAAGAGGGTTGTCCTGGTACGTCATGGTTGCAGGTTCATCTCCAGTCAGGGCACAACCAAGAATCAACCAGTGAATGCATAAACAAATGAAACAAGAAATCAGTGTTTCTCTCTCTTTATCTCTCCCTTCCTTTCTCTCTCCAAAATCACTCAAAAAGAAAAAGAAAAAAGAAATTTCCCACAAACTAAATGTGTTAAGGTTTTGATTAGAATCACATAAAATACCATCGCAAGTCAAGTCTTCTTCCATCACCATTTATCCCCTCCTTTTTTTCACAATACTCTATATAGGTGATGTATTGTAGAACTGTATACATGAAACCCATATAATTTTATTAACCAATGTCACCCCAATCAGTTCAATAATACTATTTTTAAAAAGAATCACATACAATAGAGTAATCTGAGACAAAATTGTATTCCATTCATCAGCATGTTATAGTTTCCCTTTTAATTCAGGTTTTCTTTAACTTCATTCTGCAAAGTTTTAGAGTTTTCAAAGTAGAAGTCTGACATAGCTTTCTCTTGAAATTATTCCTATATATTTTATGTATTTAGGAAATAGACATGTTTTTCAAATTCTCATTTTGTAATTTTTAGTGTTATATATAAATAAAGTGTGGGTTTTTTTTGCTATATGTGGGTCCAGTGAAAGAATAAAGTTTATTTATTATGCTAATCCTATACTTGTACATTCTTTGAATTATTTACATACATAGTGTCAACTGCAAATAATGGTTTTATTTATTCCATTACAATGCCCATGCCATTCATTTATTCTTTTTTATGCATTTGTTAATTTATTTATTCCTTAATTTATTTATTTTGTATTATTGCATAGGCTAGAAACTCCAGTGCAATATTCACTAGAAATGGTAACTATAGGCATCTTTGTCTTGTCCCTTATTCCAATAAGTATAATGTTGCTGTAGTTTCTTATAAATACTTCAAAAATTAATTTATTGACATTCCCTTTTCTTTCTAAATTCCTAATAGTTTCTATAAGTGTGTATTGAGATAACATATAATTTTTCTTCTTTAATCTGTTGTTATTGTGTGTATTGAGGTAGTTATATAATTTTTATGTCCTTATTAAAGGTGAGTCTTCTTTCTCTGTCCTTATTGAAGTTGAGTCTTTAGTAAGCACTCAAAGTTTGAGTTTCAATTTTTATCCAATCAAACAATGTTAATCTTTTAATTGGAATATTTGTTTACATTTAAGTTTATTGCTGTTACACTTGTGTTTATGCTTATAATCTTTGATTTATTAGAACTGTTCTTTATTCTTTTCCTCTCACTTTCTTTTTTGATTAATCATCTGTTATTACTCAATCCCCAACCCATTAACTTGTCAACTATGCAACCTTTTACTAATATTTGAGTAATTAGTTTAAAATATATTTATTTGACTTTTTGGCACCTAATATACTAGTAAATTAATACCTTTATACTTTCTAGGTATTGCTAGGTCCTTAGTACTCTAACTCCTTTTATTCATGTATAGTGTAATGAGCTATAGCTGAATAATAATTAAAAAAAAACACAGAATCTTAGTGATATATAAAAAGTACTATTTTGTGAAAAATTTTCCTTTTATATGTGTATGATTATTGTGGGTTTCAATGAATTTTTGGACTGTGGATTATATTAGTAAGTTAATAACAAAGTACCACAGACTGGGTGGCTTAAGCAATAGAAAAGTATTGTCTCACAGTTTTGGAGGCTAGAAATCTAAGATTAGTATTGGAAGAATTGGTTTCTTCTGAATGCTGTGAGGTAGAATTTATTTCATTCCTCTCTCCTACCCCCTGTTGTTTGCTGACCACCTCTTGAATTCCTTGGTTTGCAGACAAATCAGCCCAATTTCTGACTTCATATTCACACAGCATTCTCTATGTATATGTCTTTTTATGTGTCCAACTTTCTCTTTTTTATAAGGACACTAGAGGCCCGGTGCACGACATTTGTGAACTGTGGGGTGGGGGGGGGCGGTCCCTCAGCCGGGCCTGTGCCCTTTTGCAGTCCAGGAGCCCTCGGGGATGTCCAATTGATGGCTTAGGCCCGCTCAAGCTGCAGGTGGACATCCTTACGTGGACATTCTTAGTGCTGCTGCAAAGGCGGGCCGCTGCGCTTGTAGCCATCAGCCTGGCTTGTGGCTGAGCAGAGCTCCCCCTGTGGGAGCACACTGACCACCAGGGGGCAGCTCCTGCATTAAGTGTCTGCCCCCTGGTGGTCGGTGCACATCATAGTAACTGGTCGTGCCGCTGTTCGGTCAATTTGCATATTACCCTTTTATTATATAGTATAGTCATATTGGGTTCAGCATCCCCTCCCCCACCATGACATCATCTTAACTCATCTAAGTGGCTCCTATTTCCAAATAAGGCCACACATTCATGAACACTGGGTATTAGGATTTCAACATCTTTAGGGAGGACCCACATCAACCTTTAAGATGGGTCATGATCAAAAAAGTTTGAAAGCTTCTGCATAGGCATTCCTTGTCCACATTAGCTTTAACTCCTAAAACCAAGCTATTCAGAAAAGCCAAAATTGTGTATTGATTTGAAGATGCAATATGATATAAAGTGTACTGATTTGGGGTGGTCCCCTCTGACCCTAATAAACCCAGGTGAATAATTTGTATGATTCTAATTATACTTTTTAAAAAATTTTATTTAAGAGGCTGACACACATCTTTCAAGGTGTTTAGAAAGTTAATAAGGAAGCTGAATAATGATTTTAAAGGTCATATTTATATCACCTACTCTTACTTTTTTTTATTGACCCTTAAGACTTAGCCAATACTTATGTAATATTTTAATTATTTATTAAAATATATTATCAAAATATGTTTTTATTTATTTAATCAAACACAAACTGTAAGATTGAGCTCTTTGGGGGGTATATGTAGAAGCCATGTATTTACAACAAGCTGCATGTATTTATTGCCTAATTTTTAATCACAACACTGTATACAGTTATCAGTTTTCTGACAACCACCTACTTAGATGTCACTCATTCCTTCCACCCCATCTAGTTGAAATTAAAATATTGACAGAAATAATTTCTGCATTCAAAGTGGAAAAGGTAACAGGGGTGGTGAAACTAGATTGGATTTTGCATGCATTGCCCCTGACAGTATTCTGACAATTTTCAGTTTGCTCCTTCAAGTCATGCAGTGCTGCAGAAAAATAAGATATAAAACAAAGCTTTGAGCAAAGCATAAGTTTGTTGTTTTTTTTCTGATGGTCTTAAAATATTCCTGAAAAATAAAAAATTAAAAAAGAAAGAAAAAGAAAAAAGAAAAGAAGCTCCCAAGCTGTAAACAAAATGTCTTATGGTTACTGTAAACAGTGAGAAGAGTGCCACTAGTAGAGATAAGATGTTATTCTGCACTTTTACAAATACAAAATGGCAATAACAATAAAACTTACACAATAAAATAAAATTAAATTAACAGAACACAGAAAATTTTCAAAAACTTTAAAATATACAATTATAAAGTCATTTTGTAATTCTTAATAAGCATAGCATAAATTTTACTGAAAATATTTAATGTTTAAACAATCCTACTCTGAAATGCTTTCTGACCTTTGCAAAGACTATTCAGCCCCATACAAATGCTAAGCTTCAGTTTTATGATTTTCCTAGGTGGTACATTATTAAACTAAACACTGGATTACTTACCCTTGAAGACCTCACAAGCTAATAAATAAGTGTGTCACTAAATAGTTTGTGTTTATTTCCCCACAATATAAAATCAGTGTCCCCAGGGGAGTAGAAGACTATATATACCTATATCTCTCTGTAGATATATCTCTATAGATATATAGATATATAGATATCTACTCCATTTGATTCAAAAAAATTGCATTTGTGTAGTCAACATAAAGAATTCAGTCAATAAATTGGATTATGTTAGAAGGATTCATTGAAAAGATCAAGGATAGAAATTGAGACTAAAGAGTGAGTGACTAGTTGAAGGAACAATATTTGGTCAGAGGAGCCACAAGTAAAGCAGCAAAAAGAAAAATGACAAAATGATATGGAAGAATGTTTTCATATTTGAATCACAAATACCTAGTATAGAGAAAACCTTTGTAAATGATTCCTGAATATCTCAAAGACATTACCAACACCGTTCCAATCTCCCTTTTCTAAATCTCATCTCTGACCATATCTCTTCCTGTGCCATTTGATATGTATTTTTGTATTTCCTTATATTCACTTTGTTCTCTCTTTCCTTCTATTACTACAAATGTATTTGCATTTGTTTATGGGTATAAAAGTAAGTTGTTTATGGGTATGTTTCCCAAGTTAGACTATGCAGTCCTCAAAGCCAAGGATAGTGACTAGTCCTAAAACAAAGAACATGTATGTCTATAATAGAAATTTATCCATTTCATGGGTATTTTGCACCAGACAGTTGTAACAACATTCTCTAAGAAAAATTCTGTAGAGGTCATGGCAGCTCTTTGCAGACTTCTTTTTCACTGAAGTTCAGTCCACTCTGTTCAACCTGTGAGAGGCTTTGGGAAAACAACAACCACCACCACCACCCCTACCACTACCATCACAACCAAATAGTATTTCTCTTTATATATAATATATATATATATATATATATATATATATATATATATATATATAATTTCTGAGAGGAAGGAAGGGAGAGGGAGAGATAGAAATATCAATGATGAGAGAGAATCATTGTTCAGATGCCTCCTGCACGGCCCCTACTGAGGATCAAGCCCCATGTGCCCTGACTGGGAATTGAACCGTCGTTCATAGGTCAACACTCAACACAGGCCTGGCCCAAATAGTATTTTTCTTTATACATTTCTTCCCTTTCCCCTATTCTCTTATTCCTAGCTTTATGTCTACTTACAGAACAGCTTTCTTTCAAAGCTATTACAGCTGTCTTTTGCTACTAAGTATTTTAAGTCATCTTACCATTTGTAGTTTCTTATTTTGCTGCTGTTGTTCTCTGATTTTAGGGTGGATCCATACAAACGAAGTCACTGACTTTTAAAAAAGCCAAAGCAAGTACATCTTGCAGTTGTATCATTGAAAAGGAGTTTCATTTTAATATACATTTATTCATTAGTATTTTTATAGTTCATATTTTTATGCTAGGCTTTCTGTTGTGGACTAAAGATGGCAGAACCATGACCCATATGACTGGTGGGAGGTGTGCTATAGGTAAATGGATAAGTACAATACAATATGTTAAGAAGATGGTAAAGGTAGGAGGGACAGAGAAGGAAGTGGTGCAGGAAATGTTTCACAGAGAAATTACTATTTGATTGGGGTTTTGAAGATAGAGGAGAATTTTGAAAACTTGAACATAAGCATTTTGGGTGGAGGGAATAGTATGTTCAAAATCCCAGAGTTGTAAAAAGGCTTAGCTTATTAGAAAAGGAATTGAGTGGTATTAGATTAGATACAAAGGTTATTCATTCAGAGAATAAACATCAGATGTTGCTGCCTCAGCAGTGGTCCACCCTGTCCAGGCCAGGAAGAATTCGGATTCACACATTAATCTCATTTCACAAATACCACCTCATCAGCCATGGGGTTTTGAGAGGCCAGAGGCAAACACAGTCATTGCCTACATAAGTTGAGTAGACAGCAGTGCACATTTTGCAGGACAAGCACCCTCCTCCCACATTGACTATAACTGAAGACAGGGTAGAATGACTTAACAGTTACATGAAAATCTGAACTTCAGACTATGGTACATATAATCAGGCCGGTACTTCACCAGTGGATTTTCCTGTCAAGAAGGACTGTGTCTATAGTGAAGATGTAGCAGGGACCAGATGTCCATGAATTACATATTTGTTCTAAGGAAAGCTAAAAAGAAATCTGAAGTTAGGGAAATTAGTGATTTGCCCAAGGTCATACAACATATCAATGAAAGAGCTTGCGGAAGAACAAAGGTTTCTGGCTTTCAGGCCAGTATCATTTCCATTGTGCTATGTGCTAGTCCTGTCAAATGGAGGGGTTTGCTGACAGTTGAGAGGAATGTCTAAGAAGTTTAACAGGTGAAAGAAATGACAAGTTCTCGAGGAAGCATTAAAGTTAATAGACTTCTAATCACATATTTCTGAGCAATCTCACCTTAGACTTGTACTTATTTCTGGATTCCCAACAATGAAAACTTCCCTGAGCTTTAAGACAGAAAAATTTCATTCTTTTTTGGTTATTTAGATACCATTTAGAGTGCCCACTAGTTTTGAGTTGTTGAGACTATCAGATATTTTCTGTGCAATCCAGGTTTAGGGCAGTATTAGACAGGGTCCCTTTGAGAAAAAGAGAACACACTAATTGAAGAGACTTCAGTAAAGGGATTCTTCACAAAGAAGTGGGTAGTAGTAGGAGAACCTAATAAGAAATGGTGAATCATCCTGGAACCAGTAATGGTAGTAGAGATGTTAACAACCTAAGATCTAAAAAGGGGAAGAGAAAACACATAGAATGTGGAGAGAATGTTTGTAGATGTAACAAATGGCCTTCACACGTAAATTGTGGTTGTAAATATATGTATATAATTATTACCAATCTGAGGCACAGCAGGGAGGGAGCCAGTAATTATAAATACTCCAAATCTAACTTCTTCCTGTTCTCTGATCTCCTCAGTGCCTCCATTTGATAGAAAACAACAGAAAGGCAGAGAATAAGGCCATAAAGTCAGCCTCCAAGGGCACAGAGCAGAATGGATAAAGGCAGAGAGTGTGTCCGGAGGAACAAAAGGAGGGTATTACAGGACAGAGCAAATACAAATTCATCCATGCCCTAGCCTAGCATCTCTTCAGTTCTCACATTCCACAATCCTTTTTTGCATGTGCGACTCTGCAAACTACTCTGATTTCAAAAAAGTTTACCTAACACTACTGGGAGAATTATGTAAATATGAAGTTTGGCTGAGCAGTGACTAAGGAGAGAGGGAAACATGACCTCCATCTGCAAGCAGTGGTGGGAATGGAAATGATTTCCTGTGGGAACTCGACTGGTATTACTGCTAAATCATTTGTATACTGTTAAATGAGTTGCATGCTGGTGGGGCAAAGAGGTCTTGGAACTGTGTTTGCTGGCATTCTCCCTACCTTCATCATTGTCTACAAGCATTTTAAAGGTTGAAAAAAACAGCAAGGGAAGGCTCAGATTCAAGGTGATCAACCAGAAACAATAAGGTAAAATCAGGAGAAAGATATTATAAGCTAAAAAGCATTCAAATGTTCCTTACAGAAGTTAATCTTTTATTAAAATATTCTAAGGGAATAAAATATGGGAAAACTCTTCCTTTGCATATGTAATCTCAGAGTGAATGGAACTCTAAAAACTCACTCTTGAAGATAATCTTTGAGGAGAAAAAATAATTAATAGTTTATTTTCTCTTTGTTTATCTAAAAAATATACTTAGAAACATTAACAAACTTTAGCAAGCATCACATTTAGGATATGGCTAATTAATACTTACCTTTATCATCTGAAATATAACTTCTGAACCTAAACATTTAAAAATAGCTGAACATAAAATTATTTTTCCCTTCTGGTAAAATGTTGACTATGTAGGTAAAATTCATAAAAATTTTATGAATAGAAGTTTTTATATGAGGCTTGCTTTCAAGGAATATATTTAAAACATAGTATAAGCCTTCCTTTTAAAATTTCAATTAAATTAAGCATATATTATGCACCTACAAAACCTAATATTTTTCCAGTTTAAGATTTTCTACCTGACCAGACAAATTTTCATGAACAAAAACTATGCCTTTATTGCTTCTCTTACACACCCAGCCTAGTCTTTTAAGTATAAATTTTATTACACAATATGATTAGACAATGATGTGTAAACACAACAATAATTGACATTACTGTGTCAGATGTTGTTCTAAGAACATGAGATTAGTCCATTTAAAGTTTTTTAAAACTTTATGGAACAGTTTTATCCTTGCAGACAGGGAAACTAAGGCTTGAGGAGCTACATATTTTGCTCAAGATCATATATCTAGTGGCAGAGCCAGGGTTCAAACCTGAGAACTCAGATTCCAGACTTTGAGTTTTTAACCAGGATGCCATTCTCTCTAAAGACAGAGATAAGATGGGGACAAAATATATTAAAGGCTAGGACAGTATGTTGTCAACTGAAAACTCTCCTAGTTTTTACATAAGAAAGTATCATGAAATAATTATCTCTTAAGAAGACGAGTATGTTTTTTTTTTCTTTTTTTAAGGTTCAATTAGGGAAGACAGTTCAATTAAGGCTTAAATTTTTAGCTCGAGGCACTGTTTACTTAGTATTTACCCAGCATCTAAAATAGGCTATGATAATAAAGGAAATGAATACAGTTTATCCTATAATTCAATGGATTTTAAGCCATTTTTAAGTCTTTGCCCAAACAGCGTTTCTGTTGACACTTACTATGAAAAACATTATCAGTTTGAAATATGTTATGCCTGTGATTGTAAGAGGAAAACGTACTTTCTGAGAAAAGTGCTGCTAGGAAAACTGAAAATAACAAGCCCCTTTCTTAATGGCTATTTCCTGTTTTCTTCTACATGTCATGCTTGGCTGACAGGGACCTTACTAACCAGGACAGGCTAATTGCTATAACAAACAACTGCAAATTTTTAGTGGCTGTACGGTACATGTCAAAGGGCTTTTTCCCTTTTCTCATCTTATAGTTCAGTGCAGGTTGGACAAGGCAGGAGAGGCTTCTGCTTCGCAAGTTATTTAGACTGCAAGGCTGACAGAAGTCCATTGTCTTTAGTGCATGGAATTCAACATCCAACCTGTTAATCAGGAAGAGAGGGACCCTGCATGGAGAAGCGCACCTCCTCCTAACTGCTTCAGCCCAGGGCCACCCAGTCACTTCAGCTCACATTTTATTGGTGAGACCTAGTCACATGGCTTCACCCAGCCATGCAAAGAGCTGAAACCATAACTTAGTTGTGTGCCCAGGAAGAGGAAATATATTGGGTGAATATCTGCCACAGGGACTGCATTACAAATGGAAATCTCTTTTGAGTAAAGCACCATGAGAGGCACTCAATATCCAAAGGCGAGGCAAACATATTTCTTGCATTCAGTGGGTTTTCTGCCTAGAAGTGAATCTAGTTAAATAACTAATGGTGAACAAATAAAAGCAAATTTTGCCAAGGGCTTACAATGTTCAAGGCAGGGTTCTAAAGGTTTTATAAGAATTAATTCCTTTAATCAATGAGGTAGTACTGTTAGCTTCATTTCATAAATGAGGAAATTAAAGCAAAGAGTGAGTAACCCAATGAGGCATGGCTATTAAGATGTGAAGGCAGAACTTGAAGTCAGACTGACTTCAAACCCCACACTCCTTAGAACAGCAAGTGCCACAAGAAGGCTGCCGGCACGGTGTGGCCTTGCGAGGGAGGAGCAGCTGTGGACGTGATAGGTGGCCATCAATCTCTGGTCTTTGCTTGGGAGCACAGGTCGACTGTTCAATAAATGTCAATTATTTTTATTATTGTAGTAACTTTCCAATAAAATATAATATTTTGAAAATGGTTTTAAAGGAGATGGGCCTTTTGACAAATGGGAAACTAATGTGAGTGGGATTTCTTCCAAAGTCACAAAAAGGCTTTTTAAAAAGTACAAATGCAAAGACTAGAAAAAAAGAATGAAAGAAGTCTGGGAAAGGTTCATATGACTAGAGTGGGGAAAGATTTTTGTGCTATCCTTTTTCTTTTTCTTTTTTTTAAAGATATTTGTATTAATTTCTGATAGGAAAAGAGAGGGAGAGAGAGATAGAAACATCAATGATGAGAGAGAATCATGGATTAACTGCCTCTTACATGCCCCCACTAGGGATCCAGCCCACAGCCTGGGCATGTGCCTTGACCGAGAATTGAACCATGACCTTCTGGTTTGTGGGTCGACACTCATCCACTGAGCCTCACTGGCCTGGCTTTTTACTCTTACCTTCTGATAGGCTTCTGGCCATTGTCCTTTAACCAACTTTCCATCAACATATGTAGAATTCGAATCTAAAGTAGCTTCACAGTGTTCTGGGAAAGCTTAAAATAGGAATCAAGGACACTACCCCTTTTTTGACCTGGGACAAAATACTTGGATCCTTGGGCCCCAGCTTTCTTATCTGGAAGAAGAAACACTACCAATCACTTCATTTATACAGCTCCTGCTAATGTATGATTCTTCAAAAAGTCTGAAATTTTCTAGGATCTTGTACCTAGTAATTAAAAAAAATGTTTCTTTTGCTATCTCATTTTTGGGCAACCTCATGCTGTGTGCCAGATTAGTTTTAAAACATAAATGTTTATGTTTATATTCTGTATATGTAGGTGTTAATTCTGAGTCTTAGTTGAAATATTTTGATTTAAGCCAATAGTCTTGTTATATCATTAACCTTTCTCTTTGCATGTTTCATTGACTTTCTGTTTTGTTTACAGGGAAAGGTTTTCACAGTACAATTTGGCAATAGGATCATGGACACTTTTAGGATATGAAGACATCCATAGGAAATAAGAGTGGGAGTATGTTTCCTTCAAGTTAATAGAAGCAGTTTCAAAATCAGACTGATAATAATGTTAAGAAACAGCACATTTTATTGATGAAAGGTTCTGTGAATATTTTAGTGGAAGATAAAAATTAGAATTACAGTTATTTAGACCCTCGCTGTGAAAAGCAAACACTATTTTATCTCTTTCCTGTATTTAAGAAACATAACAGCTTTATCTATTACATTAAGCTAGATCAAGCTATCATCATCTACTACACACAAAAAGAAGTCTATGAAAACTTCAGTCATTTTTACCTCAGCATGATAATACCCCCTGTGTGGTTTTATAATTTTCAATTAAAATAAGTAATTCAATGAAAAAACAAGTCCCACGAGGAAAGATGCCAAGAAGGAATTCTAATGTTAAAGAAATATTTTCCCATGGTAAGGCTGTTATGATTGGTGATACTTCACAGACAGCCTTTGATTTTCATCTTAATGTAGTTGTGCTATAAATAAAGTCAGGGACATATATTTAAAGTGGCTACCCTTGTGTTGTTAATTGCCTTTTTTTCCTATTAAAATGATCTTATCTGATGAACATTTCTTTCGGTTATGTGTATTATTAATAATAGTATATGTGTAACCAGATACATAAGAGCTCTAAATTTTTCTGCTTCCAATTTGATATATCCTATTTGTCTGTCTGCTATTTTTTCTGCCATTTTGCTAAGATTGGCCATAAATGATTAATTTATTCCTCAGAATAACCCTATATTGTTTAAATGAGGTAACTTGTCTAAAGTCACACAGGTTATAACTATTCAGGGTTTCAATGAAATCTTTAAAAAGTTTCTATATAGTCGGACATTGGCCTGTTCATTTTTAATATAGTCCTCCTTTATCTACAGATCTACAGGGGTTATGTTCCAAGATCCACAGCAGATGCCTGAAACTGTGGATATTACTGAACCCTATATATACTATGTTTTTTCCTCTCTTTCTCTCTCTCCATATATATAATATATATATATATGTATATATATATATATATATTATATATATATGACAAACTTTAATTTATAAATTAGGCACAATAAAAGATTAACAACAATAAATAATACTAAAATAGAACAATTATAATAACAACATGTAATAAGTTATGTAAATGTGGTCTCTCTGTCTCTCTAAGAACATCTTACACCATATTCACCTATTCACTTACAGGAAGCACTTCATGGATTCTCTTTGGTATATCCCAATTGCTAGCATCACTACTCTTATACTTTGGGGTCATTATTAAGTAAAATAAGGGTTACCTGAACACAAGCACTGAGATCCCACGATAGTTGATCTGATAACAAACACAGGTAGTAAGTGACTAATTGGCAGGGAGTGTGGATACGCTGGACAAAGGGATGATTCATGTCCTGAGTGGGGCAGAGTGAATGGCACACGATTTCATAATGCTACTCAGAATGGCATGCAATTTAAAGCTTATATATTGTTTATTTCTGGAATTTTCCATTTAACATTTTTTGGACCATGGTCAACCATGAGTATTAAAACCACAAGAAACAAAACCAAGGATAAGGAGTGGAGATGGGAGGGTGGTACTGTATCTTCAACTGATAGTTTTGCACAACCCAAACTTTTTTTTTAAATATGTTTTTAGTAATTTCAGAGAGAATAAGGGAGAGGGAGATAGAGGTAGAAACATAATTGATGAGAATCATTGAACGGCTGCCTCCTGCATGCCCCTACTAAGCCTGCAACCGAGGCATGTGCCGTGATCAGGAATGGAACCATGAGTTCCTCGTTCATGGATTGACAATCAACCACTGAACCACACAGGCCGGGCCAACCCGAGTTTTTTGAGTGCACAGATCTTGGATCAGATTTGAAGAAGGGATCAGGTATATTGCTGGGCTATTTGGAAGTGTTCTGTACCTAGGTAGGTAGGGTTGCAATGTCTAATGGCAAAACACCGTTCTCATCATCATTGCCAGCAGATAAATTTCCTGTGGCTCTAGGTGTTTTGGAGTAAGTCAAATTCCTTAGTTAAAATGCAAAAATACTTTCATTAATGCCTTAGTCCGAAATATTTTTCAGATATTATCTCCAAATAGAGCCACAACAGCATGGAACGTGTTACTGAGGAATTTCAATGGTGAACTGGCAGATTCACAGACTTGGGGAATGCTTGCAAGTGAAGAGCTAAGAGGGTGTCAAAGTGGGTTTCTCTCCTGGTCACTGCTGGTACAAACAGCACTATTTGGGGAATTTATGTAAGGTTCCCTCTCCTACGATGAATTACAAAAAGGCACTTATTATGGGTGGTTGAATTACTAAAACACACCTTTCCTCCAGGTTGGTGTAGCCTCAGGCCAGGGAACAAGAGTTGCTGAGGGGAGTGTGAGCTAGAATTCAGCCCTGCATATCCCCCCTTGGCTGAGTACTTACTTCACAGCTTGCACAGTCTTACTTGACAGCCCCAGTTATCTAGAGAGCCAGTGGATTGCATGAGGTCATAGGGCCCTAGGAAGAGGAAGAAAAAATAGGTTTGTTATAGAATTAAGAACCAACTTTATTTAAGGTTGAACCTTGTCTTGTATTTGGGGTATCCTGGCTGCAAGGAGCTCTAGCAGCTTATCCTATTAGAGACTCACTGAAGCCCCAACCTGTAGGGTAGGCACTGGGACTAATTTGGTAAATATGGGATCTGGTCCAGACAGCATCATGGTTATTTAAAGATGTTGTGAGGGTGACTTCCCACTAATACTGAGCATAGAAAATAATCTATGTATTTTTAGTTATTCACTGAATACTAGTTGTTGTGGAATTTTAACCAGTCCTAGGGACTACTATACAGACTACAAATAATTCAAAACTTTTTTTGGAGAGTATTTTTTAATTTCCAAATAAGAGACTCCAAGTTTCTCTTTAGGCAACGGGCTTGAATATTTCTTGTGCCTGTTATTTGGTTAATAATATTATATCTCAATATATTCTATTACAATTTGTATAGTGCTAGCAGCAGTGGTCACTATAAAGTAATATATTTTAGGTAGGTTAAAATTTTGGAAAATACAAAAATACTGAGATTGAATGAATTAGAAATTAATTTACAGAACCACCCCCCCCCCAAGAGATACAAGTCTCACCCCAGATTTGTATTGACTTCATTTATGTCTGCTTTGGTTTTGTTTCTATTTAGTTAAAATCAAGAAGATGCTGTCCATTTGCTCTCAAGACTAGGAACCACTGTAGACCAAATAGCAAGACCCATACAGCATGCTGCTCTTTGACCTGTTTCCTGTTTCTTCCTTTATCTAGTCTCAGATTTCTTTCCTTTTCTTCTTCTCTTTCTTAATCCTCAACTAAGGATATGTTTTTATTAATTTTAGGTAGACAGGAAGGGAGGGAGAGAGAAAGAGAGAGAAGAGAGAGAGAAACATTGACTGGTTGTTTCCCGAACACACCCTGAGGGGATCAAACCCACAGCATAGGTATGTGCCCTGACTGGGAATTGACCCAGAACCCTTTTGGTATATGGGATGACACTCCAGCCAACAAAGCCATCCAGTCAGGGCTAGTGTCAGATTTAGTGACCCTTGCTACCCATGCCTTTTGTCCAATATTTGTAACAGTTATTTCTAATAACTAGTGTATTGGTGACAACTGATTTTTTATTATGAATTTTGGGGAAATAACTCGGCCCAAATTATATGAATTGCTTTGATTCCTTCTGTAAGGATCACCAGTGATATCATCCCTCAGTGCTCAGAAGCAAGGCGATCAGGATGTTCGTATGCACACAGCTTCATTTATTTCAAACAATTCATTTCGATCTACAATACCAACACGTATTGAGGGCCCCTGCCTGAGGAGCCCTGCCACCATCATTTTTGAAAAGTATGGAGTTTTGTGAGAAAGATCAAGTCTGAGTGATTATGTATAAAAATATATAGGTTTGTGGAGGAAGGGCAAAGGAAGGAGGAATGGGGAAGAGTGGGATATTTAGACTACAGATTTAGCAGAAGAATGAGGACATTTTAAATTTCTCATTCATTGTTCCCTGGCATCAGTACCGTATGTAGATAAAAAGGCTAAAAGAAGCATGAATTTTGTTTTAATTAACTTTCTAAGATTTGTCTACCATTTAGTTGCCCCCTCCCACCATCATTTGTTATTTTGTTCATTTTAGGGCCATAAATATTAATCCCCAGAGATTTCTTTCTGCTTCCTTTAGTTAATTAAAGATATTCTAGAATTTATCTTATGCTACCACCAGGAGGGCACAAAGAGTGAAATATTATATTGCTAGATAGTTCATTCATTAGCATAAAATAATCAGTGGATTGTGTATTGGAGTTTCAAACACCTCTGCCAGATTTTTCTTTCAACAGGCAAATGCAGCCAACAGAAGAAAGTAGAGAGGAAAGGGGAGAAAATAAGAGTAAAACATTACGGAGATAGGCAACAGAAAGCACATACTAGTAGATGAGCTTTTGCAGAGATCATCTGACTAGACTTTAGCGTGGGAAGAAGCTAGTGAGACAGGTAATATTCCCTGCTCAGATATCATTAGTAACAGACTCAACGGCCATATCTTCCTTTCTCTGTTTCAAGCTATTTCGCTCAGTCAGGAGAAAGCTGTGGGGGGAGTGGGGGGCATCTGGGCAGCTATAAAAAAGAAAACACTAAAATAATATTCTTATAGTTTACTTACTTTATTTTATTAATGGATTCATTACAAAAAAAAAAAAGAAACTATGATGTAAACTTCATGTATCATTCACTTACAGCATTTTAGACCAAACCAAGCAGAACCCCACACTAGACAGCTCCACTATTTATATTCCTCTAAGTGTAGCTCATCCCGCCCTCTTTTTCCATCCTCGGTGTTTTTCTTCCTTCAGGGAGAGATTCTATATCAGTGTTTCATTTCTCCTCTGGGTGGACTTAAAGGCCAGACACATTGATTATTAATCATTATATTGGGGTTTCTCTCCTTTCTTGACCAATGACACAATCTGCAGAGCATGATAGGTATACTGTAACTGACATCTGTACTGGGAAAAAAAAATCAGGTGATGGCGTATATATCTGCCCTAATAAAAAAAGCCATCTTTCAAATGCTCCTTTTGTAAGTCTTGCTAAAAAGACCACTGTGTTACAAATGCATAGGCACTGAGCCATAAATCCAGTAACAAAGACATATCTAAAAGCCCATTTTGGGACATTTTTTACTTGGACTCTTGGGAAACTCCAGGTTTAACTGGAGTCACTTATTCTTTTTCTAGGCTGTGCTGCTGATGAATGAATACCAGGAAGAAAACTTGAAATATATGGGATTTACTGGCCCTATTAGCTGCCTGTGCTATTTGATTTCATCTATTTTGGTGTATATGTTTATTTGTGTAAATTGCTCAAATTAAAATTAGCTTGCCCCTCATGCATTATAAAACTTGTTGGCTTTCTGATATCAGTGTATATGAAAGAGTATTTGGGACTGTCAGTTTATGAATTTTCATGTTGAAGAACAGTAGGAATTTAGAGTAATGGTTAAAAGCATACATTTTTATCCAGGCTGACCAAGGCTTGAATTATAGCTCTCAGCATAAATGTATGAGTTTGGGCAAGTTGCTTGATCTTTCAGAAACTCAGCTTTCCCAACTATGAAATGTAGATAATAACACAAAAGTTCAGGGCCTGCAACTAGCTCAGGGTCTGCCTCATGGTAAGTCCTCAACACATGGGAGCATTATTATTATTAGGATGGTCAAATCAGGATAATTTGGAGAGTAAAGAGGCTAACTCTGAAACAAAAGGCATAAACCAGTGCTATCCTGAGTCCAGTGGGACAAGAGGGCTATAGACTGTCTCGGTATCAGCATTGGAAAGCTAGGTACTGAATTAATCATTTGATCTGATTTTAAGAGTTGCATACAGCAACTGGAGCAACAAACCAAGAGATTGGTGTCTCATTTTTGCTTGTTTTCCTTTCAGCTTTTATAAAAATCTGTTTTCAGTGTAGAAAGGAATAGTTTGTAGTCATGCCTTTTAATCTTGCCTGTGCATACATATAAACAAAGGTAGTCCCTCCTTTAGTTCCACCATTTTTGACTGTAAAGGACAATATGGATTTATGCTTAGTGACCTCTTGCAAGTTTTCTTTCTTTGTTGCAAAATTATGGGGAACAATAACTTGATTTATTCTGTTCATTTTGAACTGCACTGCCAATAAGTAAATTGGTTCATGGTAATCACAGAATTCACTTCAATTAAATGATCATCAATTGAGTTATTTGCTTTTTTGCATGTAATTTATTATGGTCTACTTTTCTCTTTCAATTAAAAAATTGAAGTATATGATTTACTTGTTTCTAGGGATAACAAATAAGAGAGGCTAGAATTCTAAAATGATTATTTTAAAGATTTAACAATTAGAAATGTTTATGTCTCTTTATATTTTACTGACAATGCATGATTAAGAAATTATTTTGTTGTATGCAATCAAAAACAGTGATTTCTTTATGTAAAATCTACCTCAGAAAGAGGAATGCTGAAGCATATGAGAATACACATTTTGCCTAATGATTTTTTTTGCAGGAAAAATATTTCTATCATGATCCTTTTTAATTAAATGAGAATTTAGCACTTTTGCGTGTGTGTTCTTAATGTCAGACTCTTTGGTTATCACACTTACACCTCTGTTATTAATGTTAGCCATGGTTTGCAGATGAGAAAAAGCTAGTTATCAATGAATAATTCAGATTCCATAACTGTCAGACCTCATTATTTTAAATAGGGCCTAGTAGTTCCAGTTATAACCAGCTAATTGCATCATTTAGACTTAAACTATTAGACTATTTCATATAATTCCAATTTAAAAAAAAACTTTAAATACATTTAAAATTGCTGTAGTACATAGAAAAATTTGCTAAAAATCAATCTAGTAGAACAAAAGTCATTCTGTTTGTGATGTATCTTCAAGTAAGAATTAAAATTTATTTTAATTTAATCTACTAGCATTCATGAAATGCTTACTTACCACAGAATGACCAAAATGTTTTTAATTTTAAAAAATAAAAGACTGAGACTGAATACTTCAGTTTAAAAATTTATCTCTTTTGTTTAATCATATTGCTAGATAAAAGTTCCAAACCAAAATGAATGTGATATAAGGGATCACCAAAATTATCATAGTTGGTAGGCATCCTCTAACGGCCACACCTTCAGATCTGCCTGAATGCTCCCAGCCAATGGATGAGCCCGGTAGAGAACTGGGGCCAAGCCATTCCTGCAATGAGGCACTGCTATGATTGCAGTCCTTTCTCTGGGACTCCTGGTCAGCCTGGCTGAAATTCTCAGAACTGTGTTTCTCCTATCCAATCCTCCTTCCTTCCCTCTGTCCTTTTCCAGATGTCACACCTGCACCATCCCTGAAGGCTCCCTATACTTACCTACACCTGCTTGGTCTCCCTTTATCATTTGTATGCATTTTCCCCAATATATCTTTTGGACACCTAATTCTGTCATATTTAGTTTACTTCTTAGAGGACCTGGGCTGACACAGCAAGAACTCTATCATCTCTGTGTGTCTAATAAAACAACTGTATTCACAAATTAAATCCCTTTTATTTGGCTTTGATCCTCTTTGATGGGATATGTTCTCCTGATAATGAAGACCTCCAGTAGTTGTTGAAACCCATGTAGCATCATATTTATTTTTTTATTCAGGTCAAATAACTCTATCTCATGTGATTCTTCTGTAATATATTTATCTCTATCTCTATCTCTATGTCTATCCCTATATCTACCTCTATGTCTATGTCTATCTCTATCTATCTATCTATCTATCTATCTATCTATCTATCTATCTATCTATCTATCTATATCTATCTATCTATCATATATGCCAATTTATATAATTATCTAATTATGTTTTATAATATATAACATATAATATATATGTGTATATATATGTATATATATATTCTGTTTTCCTAATCTTCTCTAGGTTCTTAATATATCTCAAAATTAATAGATAACAGCTAAACATGCACGTACTATATATATATATATACAGTTATATATATTATATATATATATATATATATATATATACTATTTTTACATAAATACTTGTTTAATCTGTTTTTCAATGAGGTAACTGCCTTTGGAAAAATAAATTGCACATATAATATACCAGGTCTACAAAGCATATTACTTTAATGGGAATTTTACTTTTATTTGTAAATTTTGACTAGAAGTAATGTTGTTTCTTAACATTCAAAATGGTTATTCTATAATGTGTGAGGGGGATCTCACAATTTTAAAAATCAGCAAATTCATTCTGATTATTTCAGCTATTCAGTAAGTACAAATTCAGATCTTTAGAAAATATTTTTTTAAAGATTTAAGCCTATGTTCATGGTTGTATAGGTGAAGAAACAGCATAACTGTTTCATAAGGAAGAAACACTTGTAGAATTCTACCTTACTATTTATTTATGTTGCCTGTTGTGTTGGAAAGGGTGTACATTCTCCAACATCTAAAGTTTATTGTGCTATTCCAAAAATGTAAAAAGGGCAGCTGTGAGAAGTTATATGAGTATTTGGAAATAATCTAGTGAGTCTTCAGCAAAGTTTAAAAGATTCTTTCAAATTTAAATATGAAGGTGTCAGCAACATCCTATTGTACTCATTAAAAGGGTGAACTTTGGAAGCACACACATTCACATATTTCAATTTGAATACTATCTCCACACCAGCTTGAGACCTTGGGTTAGTCATGGACATCTTCTGGGTCTGTTTTTTCATCTATTAAACCAGTTAGCAGAGTGGGGCTGGGAATAGGGCTAGACAAATGCTTAGGCCACTCCTAGCCATATACGTCTCTTGGTTTAGTAAGTGCAGTACGCCCACTTTAAAGGAAAGAGTCTATGGAGATTTGAAGAGAGCAAGCTTTGTTTACTTTTCCAATATAAATCCATATTGGCTGAAACAGCACATAATCCTTTTCTGGAAAGAGGTTAAAAATGAATTTATTTTCCTGTAATTCAGATGCAAGACATTTTTATTTACTTATACAGGGTGTTCCAAAAATACATACAAACTTTAACAGCTGATAGCTCAATTTTGAAAATGAAATGTATTTTAATAAACACTGCCTTTAATTTTTCATAGATAAATATTCCATTTTAGACCATGTTAATATAGTTAATATCATACTAAGATTTAGAAAATAAAACTCTGATTACTTTTCTTTTGTCAATTTACATATAACAAACAAAGAACTTATAAAATATTCTCTTTCTGGAGGGTTTGTTCCCCTTTGTTGCAGTTTGATCTTGGAGCCACTACTTTATGTCTGCTCTGTAACATTCTGAAAGTATAATAGAGTAAATAATCTATACTAATAAAAGGGTAATACGCAAATTGGTCACAACACCCTCACAGTAACAACTGAACAGCAGGCTGCATGGGGCGACAAGGCCGGCAGGGGTTTAGCGAGGGATGACCAAATAACTGACCAGCAGGCTGTGTGGGGTGAACAGGTCGGCAGGGGGGTTAGCAAGGGATGACCAGGCTGGCAGAGGGGGGCAGTTTGGGGAGACCAGGCCAGCAGGGGGGGCAGTGAGGGGTGACCAGGCTGGAAGAGGAGGCCAGTGAGGGGCAACCAGGCCAGCAGGGGGGCAGCTGGGGGTGACCAGACCAGCAGGCGGGGCAGTTAGGGGAGACCAAGCCAGCAGCGGGGACAGTGACAGGCAACCAGGCCAGTGGGTGGGGCAGTTGTGGGTGACCAGGCCGGCAGGGGGGGCAGTTGGGGTGACCAGGCCAGCAGGAGGGGCAGTTGGGGTGACCAGGCCAGCAGGGGGGGCAGTTAGGGACAACCAGGCCAGCAGGTGGGGCACTGAGGGGTGACCCGGCTCAGGGGCAGTTAGGGGCAACCAGGGCAACAGAGGGAGTCAGTTGGGGGTGACTAGACTGGCAGGGGGGCCAGTTAGGGGCGATCAGGCAGGTAGGCAGGTGAGCAATTAGAGCCAGCGGACCCAGATTATGAGAGGGATGTCCGACTTCCAGTTTCGGGCTGAAACTGGCAGTCAGACATCCCCCAAGGGGTCCCAAATTGGAGAGTGTCCAGGCTGGGCTGAGAGGAACCCCCCCCTCTGTGCACAAATTTCATGCACCAGGCCTCTAATATAGTAATAATATAGTAAATATTTTCTCTTCATGAATTCTTATGTTCTGACAGGCTCCCCTCTCCCGTCCTCCACTGAAAACCCAGTGAAGATGAAATTCAGACACATACAATTAATGTCAGTTACAGTTCATAGAAGCACACGCTTTTCTTCCCTTGCAATAACTGAACATTTAGGAACTGATGGGTTTATCATCTGTAAGCTATGTGTCAGCTTAGCTGTCTCAGATCAAGCTTCGTGTTTTAAATATTGTGCTCTGAGAGAAGTCCATCTCAGTCTCTGAATGTCATGCTATGACCACACTCAGATATCATGGTAAAATGCTTGTGTACCTTACACCTCTGGCACTGGCTTTGCCCCTCTCCTGTGAGATGTGTCTTTAATGAAGCTAATTATGTTTAGTAACTGACCGAGTTCTACCAAAAACAATCTTGAGCATTGATATACTACATTTAGTACTTTTAGGTAATTATATGAATAGAATAGTAAGAGATCCAAAGTCATACCCAGAATTTTTCCCCTCTACATTGTGGTTTAGAATCCTATTGTATAGTATATACTTTCTTGTTATTAACAATTAATCCAATTAATTTTGTTGCAGAAAAATGAAAATAGGTGCTTTTGTTTTTCCTTTGCTTTATTTTGAAAAATACAACTAAAATGTACATTTCAAACCCATTTTTATAGTGTAGATTTGTTTTACTAAGAATAGAAGACTTAGATTTGCCAACAGTACAAGAAAAAATTAGGTTATTAAACAAGCATTCAACTAGAGCAACGTTTTAGTTGTGTTACACATTTTGACCATTATTTAGTGAAGAGAAGAATTTCATAACCTAGGACAAGTTTCAGAGGATTAAATGGTCTCTGTACACATAAATCATATTTAAATAACAGATTTCTTTGAAATTGCTGGAGCCTGTATTCTCAAAGGCAAAGACTAGGATTTTGTAGAATGATTTCTTATGGTCACTGTTAACACCTGTTCTATAAGGGACAGATTTCTTTCATTTTTAATCCTCACCTGAGGATATGCTTTTATTGATCTTAGAGCGAGAAGAAGGGGGAGATAGAGGAAATAAAAACACAACAACATTGATGTGATAGAGCATGCATCAGCTGCCTCCCTCCTGTACATGCCCCAACCCCAGCTGGCAACCTAGGTATGTGCCCTGACTGGGAATAGAACCTGCATCCTTTTGGTCTATGGGACAATACTCCAACCAACTGAGCCACCTGCCCAGGGCCAAATTTCTTTCTATGATTATGATATTATGATGAATGGAAAGTTTCAGGAAGAAAATAAGTGTACTTTTTCAAGGATTGAGTCAGACTTTTAATGTATACTGAGTACTTCTAGCATATGGTACAGATGAGTTGCAAGCTACACCTGAATAATTGACTAGTTCTACCATTTGGTGTTTTTGTTGTGATTTAAAAATAGCCATTCATTAGCCTGGTGTGTGTGTGTGTTTGAAACCAGTTAAGAAAAACAGATTTTTCGTATTTCACAAGAAGAAGAGTGCATTACCATATAAGATTTAAGAGCACACCTTACTGCTAGTTGTTAGTCACTGAGTCTTAATACCTACTTAGTAAACATGAGAAATGGATAGCTTGTGTGGATATCTTTTTTTTTTTTTTGCAATGTTCTGAAATGGAGAGCTTCTACTTTAACTTTTTAAAGAATAATTCTTTTAATCCCCCCAAAAATTTCTAACAGCCATAACAATGGACTCAAAGGTACATGCTAAGAATAGTTAATTGAAAAAGAGAGGAACACTACTGATAGTCAGCCATACCTGGCATTTGTGATCTTGATCACCTTGACCTTATAAATTCTATATTTTTAGTTCTGAAATTTTCATTTACTTGAAAAAGAGTTACCTTTCAAATTTAAAATTAAAATTAATGTAATGTTCCTTATTAGTACAAAATATTAATACATATTGATTGCTTCAAATTAACATAATAAAATAACCAATTATCAAGTATGGCAACTACGAACTTTTTACACCTGAGCTGTGCCATTCAGGTGTGCTCATATTTAACACTGGGGAAGATTCTCCATCAGGACAAAGAACAGTGCAGCCTGCCCACATGAGCGACCCCTTTAAGTATCCATCTCAATTTATTAGCTCTTTCATTGTATCTTCTAACAACAGCATTGCTTTAATTTTTATTTTTTCCAGTTTTATTGAAATATAATTGGCATATAACACTGTATAATTTTAAGCTGCACAACATAATGATTTGATATATGTATATAGTTTAAGCTTGAACAATGTGGGGGTTGGGGTGCCAACCCCTCAAATAGTTGAAAATCCGTGTATAACTTTTGGCTCCCCCAAAACATACCTACTAATATAACCTACCGTTGACTGGAAGCCCAATCAATAACAAACAGTTGATTTACACATATTTTGTATGTCATATGTGTGATATACTGTATTCTTACAATAAAGTAAGCTAGAGAAAAGAAAATGTTATTAAGAAAAGCATAAGGAAGAGAAAATAGCTTCACAGTATTTATTGAAAAATAAATGGACCTACCTACATAGTTCAAACCTGTGTTTTCAAGGGTCAACTGTGTATAGTAAAATCATTATCACAATAAGTTTAGTAAGCATTCATCACCTCACATAATTACAATTTTTTTCATTGTGATGAAAACTTTTAAGATCTACTTTCTTAGCAACTTTCAAGTATACAATAGAGTATCATTAACTATAGTTGCCATGTTGTACATTACATCCCCAGAATTTATTTATCTGATGACTGGAAGTTTGTATCTTTTAACCACCTTTACCCAATCCTCATCCCCTGGCAACTACAAATGCCATCTGTTTCTATTCATCCATTCGTCAATGGTCTCTTAGGTTGTTTCCATGTCTTGGCTATTGTTAGCAATGCTGCAGTCAACTCAGGGGAGCAGATATCTCTTCAGGATAGTGATATTGTTTCCTTTGGATAAGTTCTCATAAATGGAGTTGCTGGATTATATGGTAGTTCTATTTCTAATTTTCTGAAAAACCGCTACACTGTTTTTTCATAGTAGCTGCACCAATTTACATTCCCACAAACAGTGCATAAGATTTCCTTTTTTTTTTTAACGTACTTTCTAGCCTTTGTTATCTCTTGTACTTTTTTTGATAGCCATTCTAGAATGCATGAGGTTTCATTCCAAGAAATATGTGATCCTTATTTCTGTAAAAATAAGATTCTTACTTACTGTAATTCTAACTGGTTTCTAGTGTCTGGAGTTCCTCTATATTTAGGTATTTTCTCTCATCTTGTAATTGACAATTCAGCCATATATAGAGTTCTACCAAATTATATGCTTAAGGGTATGTAAAATGTATATTTTTGTTTGTGCATGTTTTATTTCTATTTTATTTTTTTAATTTAATCTTTATTGTTCAGATTATTACAAATGTTCCTCTTTTTTCCCCCATAGCTCCCCTCCACCAGGTTCGCACACAACCCTCTGCCCTTACCCCCCCTCCACTGTCCTCATCCATAGGTGTACGATTTTTGTCCAGTCTCTTCCCACACGCCCCACACCCCTATCCCCCTGAGAATTGACAGTCCACTCCCTTTTTATGCCACTGATTCTATTATATTCTATTATATTCAGTTTTTTCTGTTCATCAGATTTTTTTATTCACTTGATTTTTAGATTCATTTGTTGATAGATATGTATTTGTTGTTCATAATTTTTATCTTTACCATTTTCTCCTTCTTCCTCTTCTTAAAGAATACCTTTCAGCATTTCATATCATAGTGGTTTGGTGGTGATGAACTCCTTTAGCTTTTTCTTATCTGTGAAGCTCTTTATCTGCCCTTCAATTCTGAATGATAGCTTTGCTGGGTAGAGTAATCTTGGTTGTAGGTTCTTGCTATTCATTACTTTGAATATTCTTGCCATTCCCGTCTGACCTGCATAGTTTCTGTTGAGAAATCCACTGACAGTCGTATGGGTGCTCTCTTGCAGGTAACTAACTGTTTTTCTCTTACTGCTTTTAATATTCTCTCTTTGTCTTTTGCTCTTGGCATTTTAATTATGATGTGTCTTGGTGTGGTCCTCTTTGGATTCCTTTTGTTTGGGGTTCTCTGCGCTTCCTGGACTTGTAAGTCTATTTCTTTCACCAGGTGGGGGAAGTTTTCAGTCATTATTTCTTCAAATAGGTTTTCAACATCTTGCTCTCTCTCTTCTTCTGGCACCCCCATAATTCTGATGTTGGTATGGTTGAAGTTGTCCCAGAGGCTCCTTACAGTATCTTCATATTTTTGGATTCTTTTTTCTTTTTGCTTTTCTGGTTAAGTGTTTTTTCCTTCTTTGTATTTCAAAACTTTGACTTGATTCTTGCAATCCTCTAGTCTGCTGTTAGATCTCTGTATAATATTTTTTATTTCAGTCAGTGTATGCTTAATTTCTAGTTGGTCCTTTTTCATATCCTCGAGGGTCTTGCTAAATTTTTCAGCCTTTTCTAAAAAATTCTTGAAAAACCTTATAACCGTGGTTTTGAACTCTATATCCAGTCGTTTGTTTTCCTCCATTTCTTTCGTTTGTGATCTGTTTCTTTGTCTCCACATTTTGGCTGCTTCCCTGAGTTGATAGAGTGGCTCTGTGTGCTAGGTGTCCTATAGAGCCCAGTGGCCCAGCCTCCCCAGTTACCTGAGGTGGACACTCTTGGTGCACCCCTTTGTGGGCTGTGTGCACAGTCTTGTTGTAGTTAACCCTTGATTGTTGTTGGTATCACTGGGAGGAATTGACCTCCAGGCCAATTGGCTGTGAGGATCAACTGTGTCTATGCTGGGAGAACTTCTGTGCTGGAGACACCCTTATGGGACATGACTTGCAAAATTGCAAAAGCCTCTGTGCTCAGCTTGAATGGGGTGGAGTCTCAGGGCAGAGCAGACAGCATTGGTTTCCTGTCAGTCCTGCCCTAATAGGCCCTGTGTCTCAGTGTCCCATGGTAATTGCTACAAGCACCTCTGAGAGATCGAGTTTCGCCCGCTGCCAGACAGTCCAGTTTCTCCCTGAATGAGTCTCTCAGAGTCTCGCCCAAAACTGGAGTTCAGTGCAGTTGGGAGCTTTTGTCTCCCTCCCGCTTGAGAAAGCCAGCCCCGTACTCAGTTGCCCGCCCTCTCCACGCACGTGCCTCAGTACCTCTGCCTTCCGCAGTTCCTCTGAGTCTCAGTATGATTTTCTCTTTCTTGACAATCCAGTTTCACCCCGTATGAGTCTGGGTCCCCAGAGTCTTGCCCGGAACTGGAGTTTAGTGCAGTCAGGAGCTTTTGTCTCCCTCGTGCTTGAGAAAGCCAGCCACTCACTGAGTTGCCCGCCCTCTACACGCGTGCATCTCAGTACCTCTGTCTCCTGCAGCTCCTCTGAGTCTCAGTGTGCTTTTCTCTTTCCTTCTAGTTGTAGAATTTCCACTCAGCCAGCCTTCCTGTGGTTCTGGATGATGTCCGTTTTGTCTTTTAGTTGTAGTTTTGAAATTGTTGTGCGAGGCAGCAGTTTTAGTGTTCACCTATACCGCCATCTTGGTTTCTCCCTGTTTGTGCATGTTTTAGTTATTCTAGTTCTAGTTGTTGTATGAAGTAATGTTCTTAAATTTGTATTAATTCTATTTTTATAAAATTAATTGTGGAAAACTTCAAACATACATTATCAGACAGGTAAAGATAATCATATAATGAACCTCCAGTAGAATTTCCAATATTAATGTATGACCAATCTTCTCTCAACTGTCCATTCAGTTTCCTGCCATTGTCTTTGAATTATTTTGAAGCAACCCCTAAACTTCACATCATTCCATCGATAAGTACTTCAATCTGTACCCATGGAATGTAAGAACTCGTTTACATAGGATAATAGCATTATTACATCTAAAAAATAAAAAGAACTCTTAGTACCACTAAATATTCAGTCTGGGTACAATTTTGCCTTATTGTCACAAATATATATTATTTCAGTGGTTTGTTCATATCAGAATCCAAACAAGTTCCAAACATTGCATTTGATTTATATATTTCTAAGGCACTTCAAATTTTTAAGTTTCCTTTTGCTCTTTTTTTATTGCAGTTTCTTAGAAGAAACTGCAATTTCCTACATACTTGAGTTTGCTGGTATCATCTCTATAGTATTGTTTGACATGATCCTTTGTTTCAATTTGATGAAATTCAGGTTTCAATTTTTGGAAGGAAGCAGTAAAAGTGATGCAATATATTTTGTATTGTGATACACAAGGAATCACAGATTATGTGTTATCTCTCTTTTTTGGATATTTAGATTGATCATTGGATTTAGATATGTCAAGTTGTAAAATTACCTATTAGCTTTGTAATCAATGGTTTTGTTGCCATTGTTGATCATTGCCTAGCTCAAATAGTTCACTGAGGGATTGTGTTTATTTTTGTCCTCTAAAAGTTTTACAAAAACACTATTTCAATTCATACAATATATTCATTGTGGAGACTAAGGTGATGTAAGCAGGAGGACAATGCAACTTTCAAATATTTTGCTTCTCCTGGGGAGTAGGAGAAAAATTGAAGCATTTCGTTAACATTATTTTACGTGTAATTTCAATTAATTAATATTATAAATATAGTTATTTTCCAATATAAATAACAGTGTGCTCAATATTCCTAAAAATACATGACATGACTATTTCTCCTAGAAATGAAATTGCTTAGTTTAATTGTAAATTATTATTCCTATTCTAGGGTAAATATAAATAATGATTATTTGGTGTATTCAGCATAATTCTCAACCATCATATCACTTGATTCTCATAGCAGCTCTATGCCATAAGGAAGGAAATAATAAATTTCTCTAGTTAACAGATGTGCAAACTGAGGGTCTGAGAGCTGAAATCACTTCCCTTTGTCATTCAATGAGTTGGTGGCAGAACTGAGATTCCATCTTGCATTCCTGGCTCTAAATCTAATGCTCTGTTTATTGTGCAGTATTTGAGTTATCTCCAGATTCAGAGTTCCCAGCCATTTGTTAAATTTGATAGTATGTACTGATAAGCCAATAAATTAGTATAAAACTGGCATCATGTATTATATGAACAAACACATATAATGAAATAATAAACATAATTAAAATTATTTATAATAATTTTATGGAACTATTAAAGAATAGCAGCCATATACCAATTTTCATTTTTTATTACTATCTTTTTTGCAATAACACATTCTCAAAACTTCTTTTGAATCTCTAATATGTGACAGATCAGGAAATAAGATATTTTGTCTCCACTGGAGGACTTCATAACATAATGCAAAAGAAGGATAAATCAGTAATTATAGCATAGATCAGTAAAATGATAGGTTTTAGGCTTCAAGAATTGTCAATTTTGACATGATACTATATTATTTCTCTCTTATTTCTGTCAGTATATCAAGTGACCAAATATAACTTCCTCAAAACCTGTCATATACATTTTACAAATATAGCTAGTGGCTTTTTGTTTAATTAATTTTATTTGTTTTTAGGGTTCAGACATGGCTAATTATACCTCTGAAATTATCTTTAAGTCTTTCTAACTGAAGAAATGTCTTTCTTTAGTCTAGTTTCCAAAGGTCCATTCTCAGGTGGCTGCTGTGTCTAACACTGGCCTTGCCACTAAAATGGACGGAGCATGTGTAGCCTATCTAGGAGATCCACATTCCCGAGCTGGGTGCAAGGCTGACTTTCCACAGGCCAAAGCTATCAATATATTTTTGTCCCTAAAAGAGTCTGGGACACATTCCACATCTAGTAGGCATCGGTGTCTGTTTCTGGAACACAATATATACAGAACCTCTGCCAGCACTTGATGCCCAAAGTAAAGGATAGAAGCACAACTCTTAAGGGGTCCCTCAGACACTGAATATTTATGTGAATGACTTAGAAGACATGTAGTCTTAAGAAAGCTCTTACTTATCTTCCTAGAGGAAGCCTGCATTTTTATGTAGAGGAACAAAGTACAGACAACACTAAATGATACCACGAAAGCACTATCTGGTTTTGCTCTGTGAATAGAGCATTGGACTGTGGACTAAAAGGCCCTGGGTTTGATTCCAGTCAAGGGCACATGCCCAGATTGCAGGCTCAATCCCGAATGGGGGGCATGCAGGAGGCAGCCAATTAATGATTCTCTCTCATAATTGATGTTTCTATTTCTCTCTTCCTCTCCCTTGCTTTCTGAAATTAAAAACATATTTTTAAAAAATGATACCATGAGATCAGAGAAACCAAGATGGCGGCATTGGTAAACACCTACACTGCTGCCTCGCACAACAATTTCAAAACTACAACTAAAAGACAAAACGGACATCATCCAGAACCACAGGAAGGCTGGCTGAGTGGAAATTCTACAACTAGAAGGAAAGAGAAAAGCACACTGAGACTGAGAGGAGCTGCAGGAGGCAGAGGTACTGAGACGCAGGCGCGTAGAGGGCGGGCAACTGAGTACGTGGCTGGCTTTCTCAAACAGGAGGGAGACAAAAGCTCCTGACTGCACTGAACTCCAGTTCTGGGGGAGACTCTGAGAGACTCATTCGGGGAGAAACTGGACTGTCTGGCAGCGGGCGAAACTTGAGGGCGGCTTTCTCTCAGAGGTGCTTGTAGCAATTACCATGGGACACTGAGACACAGGGCTTATTAGGGCAGGACTGACAGGAAACCAATGCTGTCTGCTCTGCCCTGAGACTCCACCCCATTCAAGCTGAGCACAGAGGCTTTTGCAATTTTGCAAGTCATGTCCCATAAGGGTGTCTCCAGCACAGAAGTTCTCCCAGCATAGACACAGTTGATCCTCACAGCCAATTGGCCTGGAGGTCAATTCCTCCCAGTGATACCAACAACAATCAAGGGTTAACTACAACAAGACTGTGCACACAGCCCACAAAGGGGTGCACCAAGAGTGTCCACCTCAGGTAACTGGGGAGGCTGGGCCACTGGGCTCTATAGGACACCTAGCACACAGAGCCACTCTATCAACTCAGGGAAGCAGCCAAAATGTGGAGACAAAGAAACAGATCACAAACGAAAGAAATGGAGGAAAACAAACGACTGGATATAGAGTTCAAAACCACGGTTATAAGGTTTTTCAAGAATTTTTTAGAAAAGGCTGAAAAATTTAGCAAGACCCTCGAGGATATGAAAAAGGACCAACTAGAAATTAAGCATACACTGACTGAAATAAAAAATATTATACAGAGATCTAACAGCAGACTAGAGGATTGCAAGAATCAAGTCAAAGTTTTGAAATACAAAGAAGGAAAAAACACTTAACCAGAAAAGCAAAAAGAAAAAAGAATCCAAAAATATGAAGATACTGTAAGGAGCCTCTGGGACAACTTCAACCATACCAACATCAGAATTATGGGGGTGCCAGAAGAAGAGAGAGAGCAAGATGTTGAAAACCTATTTGAAGAAATAATGACTGAAGCCAGAACCAGTTTGGCTCAGTGGATAAAGCGTCGGCCTGAGGACTCAGGGGTCCCAGGTTCGATTCCGGACAAGGGCATGTGCCTTGGTTGAGGGCACATCCCCAGTGGGGGGCGTGCAGGAGGCGGCTGATCGATGTTTCTCTCTCATCGATGTTTCTAACTCTCTATCCCTCTCCCTTCCTCTCTGTAAAAAATCAATAAAATATATAAAAAAAAGAAATAATGACTGAAAGCTTCCCCCACCTGGTGAAAGAAATAGACTTACAAGTCCAGGAAGCGCAGAGAACCCCAAACAAAAGGAATCCAAAGAGGATCACACCAAGACACATCATAATTAAAATGCCAAGAGCAAAAGACAAAGAGAGAATATTAAAAGCAGCAAGAGAAAAACAGTTAGTTACCTGCAAGAGAGCACCCATACGAATGTCAGTGGATTTCTCAACAGAAACTATGCAGGCCAGACAGGAGGGGCAAGAAATATTCAAAGTGATGAATAGCAAGAACCTACAGCCAAGATTACTCTACCCAGCAAAGCTATCATTCAGAATTGAAGGGCAGATAAAGAGCTTCACAGATAAGAAAAAGCTAAAGGAGTTCATCACCACCAAACCACTATGATATGAAATGCTGAAAGGTATTCTTTAAGAAGAGGAAGAAGGAGAAAAAGGTAAAGATAAAAATTATGAACAACAAATACATACCTATCAACAAGTGAATCTAAAAATCAAGTGAATAAAAAAATCTGATGAACAGAATAAACTGAATATAATAGAATATAATAGAATATAATAGAATCAGAAGCATAGAAAGGGAGTGGACTGACAAATCCTCGGGGAAAAGGGGTGTGGAGGGTGAAGGAAGAGACTGGACAAAAATCGTACACCTATGGATGAGGACAGTGGGGGGGCGGTTAGTGCAGAGGGTGGGGTGGGAACCGGGTGGAGGGGAGCTATGGGGAAAAAAGGAGAAAGAATTTATTAATCTGAACAATAAAGATTTATTAAATTAAAAATAAAAGAAAGAAAAAGAATGATACCATGTAAGAAAACTTAGTGATGGACATTATATAACTATGTTCTGAATACTAACAATGCAGAATTAGCTGACTTTTAATGCTACACATAACTGGCCTAATGTCTGCATTGATGTGGTGAAGATTTTGGTCTTGGAGATGCTCTTAAGCAGATTAGAAAAGCATCTATAATAATTTATTTTTCTTGGTGTCTTTATCACCCACCCATAACCTTTCTGTTGTATATAAGCAAAGTTTATAACCAGATAGAAAACTCAGTATTTCCCTATCAGACCTTAGAGAAGTCTTTGACTCTCCAAAGCCTTTTATCTTTGTTTGCTAGTATATACTAACATATATATACATATATATATATATATATATATATATATATATATATATAAATAAATATATATATGTATATATATGTGTGTGTGTGTATCTATGTACATACATATATATGCATACATACTTCAGGATGCATGATTTAGATATTGTATTCCCATTTCCTAAATGAGGAAACCAAATCTCAGTGGGTAAATACCTTGGATTACAGAACAGGGATTAAAAATTGGGTCTTCCTGACTCAAAAATCAAAGGTTTTCTTAGTTTCTTAATTTTAGGAAACTGTTGTTACACTTACACAGCAGATATAGTAAATTTACCTGGGAAGGCTTCGGCTTACCTGGAGGTTGATACAAATGATAAATTTGCTGAGTTGAATTGTCCTGTATGTTTAATATTCTTATACCAGATGGAGATACTGAAGAACGCTAAATGATGTGTTAATGGCATGAAAACAGTACCCAGCCCCAAAGGTGGGGAGGTACAGTGAGTATATACATATTAATAAGTAGTCTCCATGAATCCCATTTTAGTAGCTTCTTAGGAATATTCTGAAATTCGGATTTGATAATTTCTCTGCAAACAAAGAAAATTAAATTAGATTAGTAATTTGTGTTGGTTTTGTCTTTTGAAAATTTTGTGAGGGAAAGAACATTTTGATTATTGTTCCATTTTTGGAAAGGTCATGGCACCTTGGTGCTGTTCATTCTAATGTGAAAAATCATAGAAACATAGTCATATCAGGCTAGAAGTCTTTTACATATTAAATTTCTTTTGAGTAAGGCCATTATTAAGACTATAAAGCTTTTTAATGTCCTGTGATTTTTATCTCCAGAAAGCGTTTATTGCTCACTCACTGTGTTTGAAACTCTATACCAGGCAAAGTGACAAGAATGAAAGAAAAAGGCTGAGTTCACAATTGGAGGAATTATAGAAAACCACCTCATGTGCGTATACTTTATGATTATGTGTAATAAACTTCTAAACATTCATGTGCAGCAGGAGCCTGGCTTCTGCACCTTGCTGAGCTACCCTGTGGAGAACTCTGAGCAGGGAATCAGTTTGTCTCTCTTTCCCTCAACCCAGTAGAATCAAGGATATGATGCCAGGTCCTGAAACAAGTTTCTCTCTCACCTTCTACAAATGTTTATTGTTTTGCCTCGTGATCCCATTTATTATGATGGAGGCTAAAGTTTTTGTTATATTTTGTTATAGTCTTAAATGACAGGAACTTAAAAATATAAAGTCTTCAACAACCCATAGAAGTGTATTTGCCATTCTTACCTTTTTGAAACACTTAGTAAGAAGTATATTTTCAACGTGATATGTTTTTGTAACCTGCATAAGTAGACTTTGTATTGTGACCTGTTGCATATATGCACATATACCCCTAACACAAAAGTTTCACAGAAATATTTAGTATATATACTGAGATCTCAGATCTTCTCCTCTTCGTTTATTTTATTTAAATTTGTATTTTTATCCTGTTGTAGATTATTTTTAAAAAATCCTAGCTGCTACCTACTGAATTTATTTCATAACCCACTCATGCATATGATTCTTAGACTGTGTGCTAAAGAAGCTGCATAATTGAAGAAACACTAGCAGAAATCATCTTCAAGAAGAATATAACTGATGTTTATATGAAAAGAAAACAAGAAAGCTAGCATGATGCTCAATTACAGAGTTATTACTTTAAAAAACGGTTAGTGAGGTGTGGTCAGATGTAATTTGCAGCTTGAATCATGTTTTCCCTGTCCCACATCTCCAATGTCTAGCACAGGGCTTATTCTAGGAGTTTATAAATATTGCATGGGATTTATTTAAAATGAACACTGAAAGGTAAATATCACATGATCTCACTCATTTGTGGAATATAATGAACAACATAAACTGATGAACAAAAACAGATCCAGAGACAGAAAAGCATCGATCAGACCAGACCATCAAACCTCAGAGGGAAGGTAGGGGAGGGTGGGGGTAAGGGGGTGAGATCAACCAATGGACTGGTCTGCATGCATATAAGCCTAACCAATGGGCACAGACACCATTGTGAGGGCATGAGTGGAGAGGTGCGGGGGCAATGGGAGGATAAGGACACATATGTAATACCTTAATCAATAAAGAAAAAATAAAAAAAAAATAAAAATAAAATGAACACTGGTGTGGCTGTAGAAATGGATACATGTTATAGAATAAAAACTATCATTGGGAAAAAAATCTGAAAAGCTTGGGCACTTTTAATGTATGACTTTATGAAATAAACAAAATGCCAAATTGTATCAGTTTTATAAACTTAGGTTGGAGATTCAAGGTAAGATTTGGAAAAAAAAATTTATACAGATAAAATTTTAAGAATATAGACGGGACATTAGAGATCATCTAGTAGTATAAACTCTTTTCCAATGCAAGATTTTTTAATACCATCTTTGAGAGAAAGCCATCCATTTTTTTCATGAAACAATCCAGTAAAGGGAGAATGTGCTTGAAGAAATAATCTGGTCTGTTGTTCATTATCTTGAATTATTTTAAGGTTCTTGTCTCTCTATATCTGAAATCTGCCTTCTTGTAACATCTACCTCCCACACACACACCTTTTTTTAGGTCTGCCTTCTACCACAATATATCAAAAGTTCACTCCTTCATTAACACAATAGCCCTGTTCACCACTTAGTTATTTCCCTTCAGTATTTTTCAATGTCTCTGAAACTCAAGATTAAAAATATTAATAAGGCCAATAATGTTAAAAAAGAAACTGAGGTCAAGAAGGGGAATAATGCATTGAAGAATCACAGAACTTATGCTCAGTTCTTAAAAACAATGCAAGCAGCATTTTATGGTCATCAGATAAAAATCTCTAGTGTTTAAAATTATGCACATTGTTGACTTCATAACTCATATCAACAAGTAATATTTATTGAGAACCCTTTAGGAAAATGACACTGTGTTTGACTGAAGGCCCAATTTGAAATGGCTTGTTTCCATGTGGGAACCTCTTCTTGCCAAATAATTAGAGAACTCTTTAATACATTTGCATTAACATCATCATTATTGGTCTAAAAACTTAATAAGACAGTTGAGCTGCTCTTGAAAAGAGATGATCTCATGTTTGAAGATATGTTGTTTTCCCCCATTAGACTGATACAGTCTACTTAACTATGTGTTTTCCCTTCAATACTAATAACAAAATGGAGTCATTGTGGACTCAAAATAATCAGTCAAATTTTTCTATAATATAATCTTTACTCATAAAATATTAGGCAGGAATTACTAAACACAATTTAGAAAATTGCCAGTTATTGCCAGGTACAGCATGCTAGGAATATCCACTCTAATTCTCAGAGCTACACAATTTAACCACAGGATGATTTTATTTTTAAGCTGTAAATCATTATTTGTATTTAGGAATCCAATATCATCTAAAACAGGTGAAGTTTTGAAAGCTTCACAATCTGCCAAATGCTCATAATTTTTAAACAGCATTTGAAAGGTTAATCATGAGTAACAAGTCTACCAATAGAGCTAATCCTCATTGTAATGTCATTATGAAGCTATATAAAATCACCACACTATAATAAGTAAAACATAGATATGTTTTATAAACTTTTTTCTCTATCCCTTAGAATAGTTTCAATCAGTAGTAAAGTGCATAAATGTGTATAATCTATCAATTTATAAATATTGAACATATAATTGCTTTTTGGTTCTCTGTTTCTTAGTCAGCCCAATGATGGCATATCCTGAAAAGGAACACTGCTAAGAACAAGGAGAATTAAGGAGCATTGCATTGTGGCAATGGGAGAAAAATGACATTGTTTCTTTTGTACTTGATCCACAGGCCTGCCTTTATAGTTAAGTAGGCCAGAGTAGAGTCCTAACCCCTAGTAGCCAATCCATGAGCTGGCTAATAGCCATGATTTGTCTTGACTGTAAGCTCTGCCCAAACATGTAAAATGATAACCAACAAGCCCAATTATTTTTCTCTTTGCCAGAAATATTAGCCAGAAATATAGGAAAATAATTAATAAGTAGTGGGTATAGATGTAAAGAAAATAGAGGGATCGACAAGTCATATTTTCAGAGAGCATTAAAGTAAGAAGCAAGAAAGCCTTCTTCTCAGGAACACTTGCATATTTTTGGAATTATCAAAGCTGCCATCCAACTATAGCTCAATTTGGACTGAAGACATTTCTGTATTCCTACAGCCTGGCAATATGGGGGAATGTCTTACTTTTTCTCTGTATATCCTTAAAACAAATTTCTAATTTATTTAAATGACCCGAATGAGCTCTGTTCATTTCAAACAAAAGAGTGATCACCCATCAATGTGAAGTCCAGACCATGATTCTAAATACTAGTGAAATACTTTACATTGAGGTTTTAGAAGGGAGAGAAGCCCAAGACACTGGCTATTTGACTATATAATCAGCCCTGAGTAATTGAGTTTGATTTACCTTCTGAAATTAAGCTAAATTATGTTAACTTTCATCCCTTTAGTCTCCACTGTAATATAAACCTCTACAAAGATGTCTTGTCATCCTGCTTGTTAAATTTAAAATTAGTCCACACAGACCTAACTTCCCTTGAACTTGGGAGCAAAATCTCCAATAATGAGGTCACAATTTTGAGTGACATCCATAGCCTATTGCTTTAAATGGTCAGAATCATTGTGATTAGAATTCCAGTTTTCCTTGGAAGCAAGTGTAAGTGTTTAAGCAGCAAGTAAATGCTCAGCAGTGACAGTGTCCTACTTTAGAGGACACATGGGTAACAGATTAATGATTTTGGCTGAAAAAAAAGGTATTGAGGAAATACTGCAGTGATAATATCATAAACATGCATACACAATATTTCTTGAGAACTAAAGTGTTTTACTTATTTTATTTTGTAAACCTTGAAGGCCCAAATTCCCTTGCACTTTCCCTCATGGCACCCCCATTTAATTTTCACAAGTTAGTTTAGAATCCCATTATGTGTGATCACGGCTGAACTTTCCTTGATTTTCCAAGCCATTGATACCTCTGTAAAAAACCTTAGCTTCTCAGCTTGTGATTTTTATTTATTTACTCTTTTAATCTCACCCAAGGATGTTATTTTTTCCTGTTGAATTTTAGAAAGAGTGGAGAGATGGAAAGAGACAGGGAGACAACATCGATACGGGAGAGAAACATCGATATGATAGAGACACATCGATTGGTTGCTTCCTGCATGAGCTCCGACCAGGGCAAGGAATCCAGCCTGCAACGGAGGTACTTGCCCTTGACCTAAATGATACAATGCTCTAACCATTGAGTAAATTAGCTTGGGATTCTCAGCTTCTTGAATGGTCCTAGTCTGTTTGTGAGTTTTAAAAGCTTCAGAGGGATAAAAATGTATGCCCGCTTAGATAATCTTGCAGACAGCAGGCTCTTCCATGACCACTAGTTAGTCCAAACCACATCTTTTGGCAATTGGAACTTTCTAAGTAGTCTCTTGCTCCCCTTTTATTTTCCACCACAAAACATTTTCCACAAAGCAGCCAGAGTCAGTTTTTAAAACTGTACACCTGATTTTTGTCACACATACTTCACACACTCTATTTAAATCCATTGAATGGTACCCACGACTTTGAGAATAAAATACAGATTTTTCACTGTGAACTCATTTCTAACTTCATCTCATACAGCTCACCCCATACTCACTGAGCTCTATATTTTTCTCTGCTTCAGAACTTGGCACTTGTATATGCTTTAACTTGTTTTGAAACAAATATAACTTGGCTCTCCCTGTGGCTGAATAATAAAATATTTTATTATTGTGTTCATATTACATATCTATGTAACATATAAATAAAGTGAACATATATAAATGCAATATATAGATATAGTAAAACTACATAAAGTGTCGTAAAGCTACAATATTTGAAGTCTGCAGAGAAGTACAGTTAGTCTTGAATTCTACTCTAGTATGTCTGCACATTGGTAGAGTTTCTTCATGAGGACTACTTTGTAATCTGCACACTAAAGAATTTTAGAATTTCAGAATATAGACTTCAAAGCTTCAGTTCATGCTTCATGGGCAGAAGCACTTCCTCTTCTACTCGGTTCACCACTTTGAACTATTAGTAACTAATCTAGTCATCTTGCAGGATATAATAGGAACATACATGCCACAGATAATTTTTGGTAGTTTAGAAGAACTTTGATATTCTACTCTTTTTTTATTGATGACTAAAAGAACATTTAAAAATGACTCTAGGGAAGAAGTTTCTATACTGAACAACTCCCCAAAAATATTCTAAGTGATCATCATGTATGTTTTCTTCTCTGGCTTTAATATAATAGCGACTCCAATTTCATCCCTTGGTATAGGTTCTATGTCTGCTAATTAATCAGTATTATTTACATACTTGAAAGGTTACATACATTTACTTGTACCAGTAATCACTGTTGTATATATATTAGTATTACTGGGGTTGGCATCAATAATTAATACTGATTTAAAAATAGAATACAAGCATATAAACCCATTCAGTTCAAAAGTATATTTTTGGGGGGAGAAACTGCAACTCAGATTTCACATAAACACTTTATAAATTGGTAAGTATTTGACTATAACCATTAGGAAATGAATAGGTGAAACTTTAGAAAGCCCACATAATGCAGCACAAATAGCCAGGCACCCATATTGTCTTCACAGATTTTTAAAATAAGCCATTACCTTTTGAACAAAAACTTGGTTTTCTCTTTCTGTATTATTCCTACACTCTGGGCCCTGTTCCTGCTTAGTTTATATAAGCATCACAGTTTTGGAGGACATTGAATATGTAACAGTTCAGACAAGGCATTTTTCCTGTAAGCAGAACTAGCAAGGGAGAAGGTTGAAACAAATGTTTAAAGAGCTCCCACCTTATACTAAGCCTGATGCTTGGCAATGAAAATTTTGTGATAACAAGACCTAGTACTGCCCTTATGCCTACTAGGAAAAAAACAAAAGTTCTATCTGTGTGCAGGCACACTAAAATAGTGGGAAGCTTCACAAACATGGGAAGCTGATGATATGTATGGGTATCAGGAGATAATATAATGCAATAAGAGCTCTAAATAGAGGTTTGTGTCATGTATTGTCTGAATAAAGAAGAGAAAGCAATTTTGTTTGGGTAAGTATAGAAGACTTGGTCCTCAAAAGGAGCTACAGACAAGAGAAGCCATTTGAGCAGGACCTCTCACAATGGGTCATTTTATAAATCAAATAAACTATGACTTTATTTTTTAAAAAACTATGTGACATTGGTGTCACTCCTGGAAGACCCACAGCCAGGTGTGAGGAAAATTGACTCTACCAGGTCATGTGATGGAATAAAATGGCAGGTCACTTACTAATTCTAATTCAGTGTGTTCCAAATTATTGAATGTCTTCAATTGTTTCATTAACATATCATCTGGCAACTCTGTCCTCCTAAATTCCATACCAGGAGAATTTATTGGGTTTCTTCACTTTTCATGGATTTGGCACACTGATAGCATACATGGCTGGCCATAGATGAAAATGCATTAAAAAAGCTGTGATTGCTGCAGAGGTTGATTGACACCTTGTTCTACATAATGGGCCTCTCTTTTTTCCCCTCTGGCACAGTCAAATGACTGAAGTCAGAAATAAGGAAAGATTGTGATCAGTCAACACAACTGATATAAAAACTCCTTAAGAGAATTATTTTCTCCATTTGTTCTGCAGCCTGCCTATGATCTCAGTGACATCAAATCATGCTATGATAAATCCTCAGATGGTTTAGTTCCTTCTCAAGTCTGGGAAATTTCAAGTGTTAATATATAATATATTTTTGGCATGTTTAAAAATAAAACAATCATGCAAAATGTTCTGTACAACTTGAGAATACTGCATTGGGATAAAAACACAGGAAGAACAAATTTTGATATTGATATTTGAATTAAGCTTCTGTTACAAACTCATGTGACACCAAGAGAACAATTGTATTTAGCAAGGTAAGTGTATGTGTATGTGTGTGTGGTAACTAAATTTAGCTTTAATTTCGATAGGTGAGCTACAATTGGTTCAGGAGTATTTCATGGCCTCAACTTACAACTGGTAAGACAAAGTAAAAATTCTGGTTTAGATACTTGTATTTGATCATTGCCAGAAGGTAGATAAGAAAATTTCAGGTTAACCTGTCTCAAATAACAACAATAACAACAACAGCAAGAAGTCAAGGAGAATATCTAGAAATGTGTTGCTGTGGTTGCTAGAAACTTGTGCCCATTTTATAAATCAAATAAACTATGACTTTATTTTTTTAAAAACTATGTGACATTGGTGTTGCTCCTGGAGTTCTTGGTAAGGCATGAAGGCTTATTAAACTATCCATTAAGTAACACTTGTTATTTCTGAATTTTTAAGTATTGGGAGACTACAGTCTATTTTACGAAGTGAAGGATTCCTGGAGCTACTCAGGATTCTGTAAAGGCTGCCATTGTTTGGAGAAGTTGTGAGAGCGCAGGAAGCTGTTGATATGTGTGGGTAACAGGAGCAACTGCTAATGGCTGAGGAGGCCACTGACATGTACAGGATTCAGGAGACTTTCTTCAATGATACCCACCTAACCATTCACCCTGGAGGTCTTCCTATATGATTTTCACTGCAGGATAAAAACCAAACAATAGCCCTGGCTGATGTGGCTCAGTTGGTTGGAGCATCATCCCAAACACCAAAATGTGGCAGATTTGATTCCTGGTCAGGGCACCTAGGTTGCTGATTGCTCTCTCACAGCGATGTTCCTCTCTCTCTCTCTCTCTCTCTCTCTCTCTCTCTCTCTCTCTCTCTCTCTCTCTCTCCTCTCCTCTCCATTCCCCTCTCTCTAAAAATCAATTAATAATAAAAAATAATGTAAAACAACAAACCATAATGTCCCACCAGAAACCAGACTAAGATTAGGGCTTGGGAACCATGGGTGGGTGAAGACTGGGAAAGCAGAAATAGAGTGCATAGAGAGAAAATTGGCCTTCTGATTCTGGGCTGGGAATACGTGGCTTGTGAAAAGAGAGTGAGAGCTGAAATTATTTAACTTCCAAGCATTCTTTTGTTTGATTCTTTCCAAGTATTATGGGTTCATGGCAACTGTCTGTTTACGATGACCAGAACTAAAAAACAAATCTTTGGCTTAGATCTCAGCAGACTAAGTTAATGTTATTCTAACTAAACTAATGTTATGATTCAACTTTTTAAAAAGTTGTCCATGTCTGTGAGAAGATATAAAAATAATTTCTTCCAAGTTATGTCTTGCTCAAGTTGGCAAGAGTTCTTTCCATCTAGTATACAGAATGGGAAACGATATTGTCTGTGAAACAGAATAGAGATGATAAGGTTTATAATAATTTCTGTTTTAGAAAGGATTAGGGAAGAGTGTCTATTTATAAGTGACAATGACAACTTCCATACCTACTCACTTCTTATAAAATCTGAATATTCTTTAAATAATCATGCTCCCAACTGATGGTCAAAAGAACTACTTTCTAAATAGGACTGTTCTCAGAATGTTAATTCTGAAAGATGAGATATGCAAGAGTGAAAATTGCAACCTGTCTGTAACATGAATCCAGGGATATTCACAAAAGACAATTTTTTTATTGTTCATAGGCATTCCTGTGGCCCAATTCTATGTGGATGTGTGAAAATCTGTTAATATTATAATCCCAATTAGACTTAATTGTCAAGAAAGGAGGAAAACTTTATTTTTGGCTTATTTAATTATTAAACATATATAGGCTGGGGCAAAAGTAGGTTTACAGTTGTATGTGAAACAAAGTTTATTCTTGTATTATTATCTATTAATTATTATATTAATTTTCACACAAACAACTATAAGCCTACTTTTGTCTTACACTGCACTTCCCTTAATCAGTAACACAAAATTTCACCACTCTGACTTCTCAATTTAAATCAGTGTTTCACAACCTTTTTAAAAGCTATGCTCCCATTTAATAAACATAAAAATCCCATGTTTTCCTAGAGAGTCTCAACAGCTTATCTATTGAGTGCAACTATTTTCTGCATAGTCCCATTAACCAGGAAGTTTGGCTTTACTGTCTATAAATATTATAACAATATCATTTCAATTTTATGAATATTAAAATATGTAAAATTTAAACATTCTTGATCATTCATGCTCTCCTCCTAAGCTACTGCTATATGCTGATGGCCAAGCAGGTGATAAAGTATGACACAAATTGAGAACCACTTCTTTAGATATCCTAAGTACCCTGAATGTTACCTTGCTAGACCATCAGAGAACTCCACAACTAGTTTGCATTCCTTCCCTGCATCCTACTTACCTGAAATGACATTAAGAAATTCTATTTTGAAAATTTTCACTGGTTTCCTTCAAAATACTTGAAAAATAAAAGTTGTATAAAACTTAATATTGTATTTATTATAGGATGTTGTTAAGGATAGAATCTTCTATAGTGTACATAACCTTTTCATGAATGCATGAAGATATGTATGTTGGATGAGGTGGGAAAGTGAAGACTGTTTTTCTTAAGGGAAAGTTTTACTTATCTGTATATACACCTTGCAAATGTTCTGTCTTTGTCTTTACTTTGACCACTGAGAATCTTCATACAAACATAAGCTCACCTCTTTGAATTGTGCAAGGCTTTATCATGTAGATTTTATCTAACCTAACCTCTAGGACCTAGAGTCTAGGTGGTTAAGAGAATCAACTTTGGATTCAGCCAACCTAAGCCTGAATGGCAGTTCCTGGTATTTACTAGGCCTGTGACCTTAGGCAAGTAACTTGAAAGCTCCAAGTCTTCATTTCCTCATCTGAAAGTAAAAAACTAAAAATACCTTCCTTGTGGAGTTCCTGTGAATATTGAATGAGATCATTTACATTGCCTAATACAATTTGTGGCACATGAAACACTTGTCATTAAAATATAATTCGAATGGTTTTCCTTTTGCCCTGATTTCTTTAACTTTGTGTTTTTTGTTTGTTGGTTTTGAGTCTTATTTTGTTTTCCACCTTAGTGTGGTACTGTTTTTTTAGGGAGCCTCAAATACCTTCTATAATAAAGTTGAACGTAAGTAAATAAAGATCATAACATGGGATTCTTCAAAGCAACTTAGGGAGGCAAGCTTGGGGCTTTGAGGAGAATTGGAGTTCCAATGATGGCATATAAGGTGATTTCAAGGGGATTGATCACATGCAATTTTGCTACAAAAATAAACATTTTAAATTTTTTCATATCCTTAATTTGCGCTCTTTATTTTCTCATTTATTTTTTTTCTACTTTGCCCTCTTCACTCCCGACTATAGCTCTCCTACCTTTAAGAATAAAATCTATCTCCTTCTTTGGCTCTTTTTGCCAAAGTTCTAGAAGCTATTTAAAGTATTGGGTAGGATGTTAGATGGGATAACTTGGAGATGAGAGCATTATCCATAAGGAAACTAACTTTTGAGAACTGGAAAGGGGCTGCCTCCCCCCATCTCATTTGCCATCTGTGATGGCCTGGTGACCCATGAATACCCAGGGCAGCCTGTGAAGAACAGGGTTTAACTTCTGTAGCTACACAATGTCCTCCCTGGACATTAAACCTGAGAAGTGAGTCCTAATACCAAAGCTAATGCCATAGGTCAGGCTCATAGTTGAAGTAGAGTTTCAACATATTTCAAATAGAATAGTGAAGTGCTTAATGCTTTATGAATGGGCAAGGCCAATTTTATATTTGTTTTCCTTCTAATAATAATATTAAGATCATATGAGTAGCATTGTGGAAAATCCAAATACTAACCATAGGGCAAGAAATTTAGACATATTTTCTTATATACTTTTATGCTGGAGATAAATGAAGTTTTATTTGGAGCCATTATGCAATTTAGGCATGCATACATTTTTTTTTAACATTGCTGAAGTCGGAATGAATAAAATGGAAGAAAGTAAGTAACAGAGGTAGTCACCAAGAATACAAAATTTAAAAAAAAATCCTTGAAGTGATTGTCTTTGATAGAGATGGCTCTTACTATATTATATTAAACTTAGTCCAAACAAGATTTTATTCCCACCACTCTACAAAAAACTGTTTTTAATCTCTGTTACCAATGACCTCTATGTTACTAAATGCTGTGACCAATTGTCAGTCTTCACCTTGATTATCAGTATCACATAATACAATTGATCACTGATTTTTTTTCATGAATTTTTCTCATTCAATTCAGGAATGCCATACATTTCCCATATCTCATTGATTGTTTTTTTTCTGATTCATCCTCTTCTCAAATTCTTAATTTTGGAGAACACCAGAGCTCATTCTGTCCCTGTATTCCTATCCTCTCAATGTGCATTTAGTTTCCTGGTAATCTCATTGAGAGTTATCACTTTATATAGATCTATAAGCTTATGACTCCTCATTTTTTTGATGATTCCCAAATTTGTATTTTCAATCTAGATCTCTGCCCTAGATTTTATGCTCACATATCAGATGTCTCTCTGTCCATATCTAATGAACATCTCGACCAATATGCTTAAAATGAAATTTATGATCTGTCTCACCCTCCAACCTGTTCCTTCTGCCTTCTCAAACTTGGTTGATCTCAACTCTGCCCTTCTAGTTGTTCAGGCCAAAATCTTTAGAGTCATCTATGACTATTCTCTTTCTTTTATCCTGCATAACCAATTTGTTAGGAAATCCTGTTGACCCTTTCTTCAAAATGTTTTTATAATATGAAAAGTTCTTATCTGCTTTTATTCTGGTCCATGGTTTATTCTCATTCCATCAGCTAGATTGATACTGTTAAAATATGTCATAGCATATCATTCCTCTGCACAGACGTCAACGCTGTGGCTCCTCCCTTTTCCATTCTCAGTAAAAGTCTAAGTCATTATAATGGCTCACAAGGCCCCACCCACTGGCCTGGATAACCTCATGTACTATTCCTCTACCCTTTGCTCATTCTGCTTGGATCATACTAACCTCTGTGTTATTCCTTAAACATGGCAGGCAAGTGCTTACCTTAGAGCCTTCATTACAGGTTTGACTCTAGCCTGGAATTCTCTTTCCATGTGTATTTGTGAGAGTAACTTTCTTATATCTTTAAAACTTCACTCAAATGTCTCCTTTTGAATAAGGCCTACTCTGACAATCCCACTTAATACTATAGCCTGCACCTTGTTTATACTCCCATTCCTTCTTACTCTAGTCTACTTCCTTTTTTTTCTTCTTTCTCAATTATAGCCATTTATAATACTATATAAGTTAGGTATATATAACATTTTATTACTTATTGCTTACCTCTCCCTGAAAAACGTAAGATCTTTCAGAGCATTTAGTGTTCCTTTTACTTATTGATTAATTGATTATACTTTTATGATTTGTTACCATCCACATATTTTTCTATAAAATGTTATCTGTTCAAATAATTATTTTCCTAAAATAGATTCCCAGGGACGGGATTATTGAAAATATAGTAACTCTTTTCAGGATCTTGGAAAATATTGCCAAATTGTTTTCTAAATTAATTGTACCAATTTATATTAAGTTTGAAATATACTAGTGTTTGCACCAAAAACCTACCAGTGTTTACTTAATTATATCCTTATCAATATTGAATGTTGACATTTTTACTTTTATAAATTTCCTGTGCTCTTTTCACCTTTATAAATCACCCGTACCTATTCTTTGTCCAATTATCTATTAGTATTTTATGTTATTTTTTCTTAATTTGTCAATTTTTGTTTAATATGTGAAAATTGCTATTCATTTTATATTGGTAATTATATAATTGCTATAATACATAGGCATAATGTACATGTATGTCATAGGTGTCATGTACATATATTATCATTTTAAAAATTGAATCTTCAAGGAATCTATATTTTCAGTGGCATTATTTATAGGTGTTACAGAGAGATTTCCATGGGAACTTTTAAGTGTTTGTAAAAATTTTTGCCATGTAACAGTACATGAAGACCAATGCATATCTCCAAATGAAATCTCACAGAAAGAGTTTGAAGTATTTGTAGTAAAGGTTACTTTTGAGTAATGTCTAATGTCCCTACAAAAATGTGGCAAAAGTGCAAAGCAGATGGAGCAGAGAAAGAACCAGAGGTTTGGTGCACAGATGAGCATGACTTAGAATTGCACTTCCATTGATAAACTGTCAGCATCAATTGTACTTTAAAATTTTCCTCTTCTTAGAATTTATTCTCTGGTATGAATTTTTAGCCAAAGAGAATGACATTGATTGTCGATAATTGAGACTGAACTTTTGGGGTGATTTTAAAGGTGACTTCAAATCTCTTCATATTTTGCTTGTTGGTATTTTAGAGATCTAATGATAATGATCTTACATTTATAGCCAGGGCAAACCAAAAAAAAAAAAAAACAAAAAAAACTCCCATTACTGTAGAGACACTGTCAAAGACAATTAATTCTATTGAATTTATTTATTTATTTATTTATTTATTTTTTTGGGGGGAAACTTTTTAAGAATGCCATATGACTTATTTGACTTTATTAGATTTTCTAAAACACTTATCCCAAAAGTAAATTTATACTGATACTATGCAGAATGATCAAGTTTCCACCATGGAGATGCTGCCTTCCAAAGGTTAAATGTGGCCTCTATTTAGCTGTGTGCAGCTATATCACAAAACAGTGTGAAGTGAGAATGAAGAATTTCTTTGGACCAAAGAAAATTTAAGTAGGCAGAATGTAATTACCCAAGTTGGACTTAAGCCAGAATGACAGGGTTAACATCCTTACTAACATCCATCCTAATTGAAGAAAATTGAAACTAACAACAGTTACTTTCCCAAAATGTGAGTCATACAACTTTTCCTAATGTCTTTCATTTTGTCTTTATTGATAGAGTATCTTAGGCAAGGACTGGATTTTTATCTTAGTCAGATGTCTATTCCCAGCAAACTGTTGTTCTTTAAAGATATAAAAATACAGTCTAGTCATTACTCAAAAGATTTATAAACGTGAGGAGTGTATAATTTTTCATTTAGTTATTAGGTTAAAAAAACACTATATACATGGCATGGAGCCCAGGTTTGCAGAGTTCAAAATTTTTTTTTCTCTGATGTTAAATCAAATAAAATGATACTTTGTTAAATCGATGGAAACATTAAAATATAGGATTCTGAATAGTCTAAGCTTTAAAAAAAATAATTCATACTTTCCACAAAAGATAACAATATTCTTTTTAATGCAGAACTCTTGAGGACTGGGACTATTTATTTTTCATTTGAATAGCATCATCACACAACACATGCTCCTGGTACAAAATAGATACTCCTCTTTGCTTAAGCTCAGTCATCCATCTGCCGCTCTTGGGCATCAGTGTTTCTAGTCTTTGGCATGTTGGACTCCCATTGAGACTTAGGCCATTGTCCACCCCAATTCTCAGGCCTCCCAACTCAGACTGAATTACATCACCAGCATTCCTGGTTTTCCAGCTTGCAGATGGTGAAGTTCTCAGACTCCCTAACTATGTTAAAATTATCCTGATCAAAGTGACATCAGAGGAATGGCGGCATAAGGGCGGGTCTATCTTCTCCCCTTAACATTTCCACAAAATAAGCACCTATAATTCGACAAAGAAGTCCCTGCTCAACACAGATGCACGCCTGAGAGACCTGCACACTGGAACAACTAAGGTGGGCTCCTTGGAATAAGTGGGGAGGTGAGAGAATGGAGGGAAGCCAAACATGGCTACAGTGCAGCAGCGTGTCTGCAGCACAGCTGGGACCTGACAGCAGCAGTTATGGGCATTTTCTTAGCCGGTCTGGACCAATAGAGAGCTCACCCAACAAGTGGCTGGCTGTTGGAATAGCCACTGGAGTGGCGGCATTGTGTGGTCACACACACAAACATTGAGAGAGTGTCTGAACCGTGGCGGGGGCGCGGGGCGCTGTGAATGAGACCTGAGTTGCATGTGTGAGCTGCAATTCAGCAGACACCCTCCCTACAGAGTCGCTCCCCACCGCCGGGCCTGGCTGCCGGCTTTCAGGCAAAGAAAGTAGATCGCAGAGCCCTGCCACTAATTAGACTCCCAAATCTCGCCTCCTATTGCCCTCGGAGTTGTTCCAGGAATGTATTATCTGTAGGCCAAGAGCTGTTGCAGTAGAAACACAGTTTCCCTCAGTGACTGAACCCCAGGAGGGGTGCTTGGAGGTCAGGGACTGCCATTACTGTGAGGGAAAAACAAACCTCACCCCCAAGTAGCAGAGGCAGTACAGTCTAAGGAAGGCACAGAGGCTCAAAACTGTGAGGCCACAGAAGAAAAAAATCTTTCAATTCACTGCCATCCACTGGAACAGAGTAAAAGACTTCCTCAGAGATAAATGAGAAAACAAAGGAGAACAACGAACGCCATGAATAACCACAACAATAATGATGACCAGAAAGAAAATGAAAAATCCCCAGAAAACAGGCTGGAACATACGGACTTATTAGAGTTGAATGACAGAGATTTCAAGATGGCAGTTCTGAAAATACTCAATGAGATGCAAGAAAATACTGACAGGCAATTCAGCTTACTCAGAAAATAAATCAATGAACAAAATGAGTATTTTTCCAAAGAAATTGAATTGTTAAAAAAAGAATATAGCAGAAATCCTGGAAATAAAGCAGGCAATTAAAGAAATTTAGGTGAAAAGATGAGCATAGAAAACAGAACCAACCCGTTAGAGAAAAGAACAAGTGATAATGAAGATAGGAAGCAATAAATGATGAAGAGTGAAGAAGAGAAAGACCTGAGAATAAATAAATACAAAATAGCCCTACGAGACCTCTCTGATTCCATAAAAAAAAATTACATCAGAATCATAGGCATAGCAGAGGAAGAGAGAGAATATGGAATGGAGAGTCTATTAAAACAAATAGTGTATAAAAACTTCCCAAATCTATGGAAAGAATTAGATCCTCAAATTCAAGAAGCAAACAGAACACCTAGTTACATCAATACAAAGAGGCCCTCTCCAAGGCACTTGGTAATGAAGCTGTCAAAAATTAGTGACAAAAAAAAAAATAAAAAAAAAATCCTCAAAGCATCCAGGAAAAAGAAGGAAGTGACCTACAAAGGAAAACCCATAAGAATTTCACTTGACTTTTCAGCAGAAACTCTAAGCAAGAAGAGAGCAGAACCAAATATCCAAAGGTCTGAAAGAGAGAAATTACCAGCCATGCATATTACACCAACAAACTTATCCTTTAAAGATGAAGGAGAAATAAGAACATTCCCAGACATACAGAAACTGAGGGATTTTATCACTAGAAAACCTCCATTGCAGGAAATACTCAAGGGAGTTATTGTACCTGAAAAAAAAAAAAAAGAACATAAGGTCATAACACTACCAGTAGGATTGCCAAAAACTTGCAGTATAAACAGGGATAATTTGTGACAATAAAAACATATAAGGGGAAGAGGGACAGGTATGGGCAGGCAAAGGAAGATGAAGATCAGATGTACTCAAAAGGAAAAAAAAACTATGGTACATATGCAACTTCACTTTTTATAAAACTAACTAGAGACCCAGTGCATGAAATTCATGTATGGGGGGGGGGGGGTCCCTCAGCCCAGCATGCACCCTTTCCAATCTGGGACCCCTCGGGAGATATCTGACCAAGGATTGGGCCTAAACCAGCAGTCAGACATCCCTCTCACAATCCGGAACCGCTGGCTCCTAACTGCTCACCTGCCTGCCTGCCTGATCGCCCCTAACTGGCCCCCCTGCCGGCCTGGTTGCCCCCAACTGCCCCCCTGCTGGCCTGGTCACCCCTTACTGCCCCCCCACTACTGGCCTCTCCCTGTCAGCCTGTTCACCCCTAACTGCCCTGCCTGTCGGCCTGGTCACCCCTCACTGCCCCCTCCCCCGTCAGCCTTGTCACACCCATCTGCCTCCCTGCCAGCCTAGTTGCCCCCAACTGCCCTCATGCCAGCCTGGTCACCCCCATCTGCCTCTCAGTTGGGCCTGATTGCCCCCAACTGCCCCCTTCCGCCCCCCCCCCCCCCCGCGCCGGCCTGGTCACCCATGCAGCCTGCTGTTCATTCGTTTGGTCATTCCTCACTAACCCCCCTGCCGGCCTGGTTTCCCCATGCAGCCTGCTGTTTGGTCATTACTGTTACTGTGATGGCATCCTGGGTAATTTACACATTACTCTATTATTAGTATAGATGGCAACCACACACAGAAATTTCCCAAACAAGACATATAGCTTAAAAAAACAGAAAACAGAGGAAAGATGCACCAGTATGGAATACCACCAAACAAAAACAACAGATAAAAGCATAAAGGAAACGAACCAATGGAGGCACAGAGTTACAAAAAATAAAATGGCTATAGGCAATCCTCATACATCAATAATTACCCTAAATGTAAATGGTCTAAATTCTCCAGTAAAGAGTCACAGAGTAGCAGAGTGGGTCAAAAAACAAAATAGATACTCAATACAAATTACTGGGTACTTCTTACTTACTTTACATACTTGCATCACAACTAACTAGCCAGTTTACATGAAAACAAATGCACTATTTCTTTTTTTTAAAAAATGTAGCTTTTCTTAGATTCATTAATTCCCACTTTCTCCTTTTGTTAGAATATTCCTAAGATTCTTCTAATGTTCAAATATTTTCCTCCTGCTAGAATCAATCACTATCTTATAATTAAATACATTTACTTAACAATAGGAGTTACTAATTCCAACTCTCTTGGAAATTATTTGTAATTTTAATCCCATTTAAAAAAGATAAATGCAAGAAAGACCTTGATAATATATGGACATATTAATGTACAGCCCAAACTAGCTTTGAGCTATTTGTTCTTCAAATGACTCTTTAGCTAAATGTCATGGGACTGCCCCTATGTATGGTAGGGGCTATGTGTGCAAGCAACAATCTGAAAACCCTTTGAAGGTGAACATCAAGGGACCTTTATGTGAATATTACCTTTCCTGTGATGCTTGGCAGTGCTGTATTCCTACAGCAAACAGAGACAGATGCAAATGTAATATGGTATACCGGCCCAGAAACAAAAAGAACATGTGAAAACTGCAGTAACAAGGTTGCATGGATAACATTTATTTTAGGTCTTTAAAGTAGGTGGTTGCACTATGATAAGGGTTGAACAATTTGGCTCGAATGAGGAAATCTTTAAATGTTAACTCTCTCAAATCAAGTTTTCTTGTTTTTGTCTTTTTTCAAAATTCAAAAAGTTTGGTAACTCATTCAATGTTGCACATTTCATGAAGCTATGCATGCATGGCCCGGGATTAGGACAGGTGTCAGTCAGAAATATAGCACTACTGTAAAAAGTGCTGGTCTTGCAGAACTTCCAACCCAATTTAAACCTATTCATTTTTGATATCTTATAAGAAATATTTAGTATCATGGGATTTACAGCCCAATTTTCTAACTGAACAGGTTCAGATAATTTCTAGAAAGCTTATGATAAGCAACTTTAAAGTTGTGCCCAAACCTACTTCAAATTTGCTGTAAAAATCAAACAATGCCTCACAATGGCAAGTGTAAATGGCATCCATAGTATGCAATATTTTTCATTATTTGCAATACTACCTCTCTTTACCTTATATTCAATTCAAAAAACATTGATGAAATGCCTATTATGTATGGTAAGCTCAAATCCAGCAGGTGATACTATATACATTTCAGCACCTGATTTATTATAAGAGCCTACTTATTTTCTTGTAGTCAAATAAAAGCAAGGAAAAAGGTCGACAGCCACGCATACCTGAGCATAAAAGGTGCAGAAGCTTTTATTGTTTTGACTGCTGCTTAGCTTCCGAATTGCTTTCTAATTAGGGCAGGAGGAGATCATAAGATATGTAGGAAGCCATTGGTGTTCCTGGGAGAAGTACTGGCAAATTATTCACGCTATGCACTCCTAGAGAAGAGGGCAAGTGACCTGTGCATGTCTAGTCAGGTGCTTCAAACCCAGAGTTTGAGTTTTGGGGGCATAAGACAAAGGCAATAGGTTCAATTGAGGTTGTTTTTATAGCAAAACTGGTGGAGTGAGTATTTAACAGGATGATCTCTCTGGTGTTCTTAGGTGTGTTTAGGTGACATCTTAAACAGGAATACAGAATTTTGGCTCTGTCTCTCCTCCCTTGGATCCTTGCCAGCCCTTGTGTTCTAGAGACTTTCTGGTTATCGTGTGTGTTAACTCACTCCCTTACAATAAGTGACTTTTCTGGTTATGCTAACCAGAGAAAGTTTCTGTTGTTTGCAACTAAAAAGTCTGCTTAATAGTAAATAAATATGATGTCATGATGACATGACATGTTTTACATCAGTAATTGATATTATAAAACTGTAAATACCAATATAAATTATATGCAAGCTCCTATATCTATTAATTAAGACTTTAGATGAAATTAAAATAGAAGAAAACACAATAGCACATATTTTTTTCTGCATCCATTTTTATGAAAAATAACTGAACATCTAGTTCCAGAAATATATATAGAAAGCCATGTTTAACTTCTGGTTTTGATTTTAGCAGATATGGAGCTTGAAAGTTGTCTCTCTGTTCTAACAACAAGGAAAAAACTAAACAACTTAAAGATCAACAACTCCTCCTAGATGTTCTAAAAAGGTGAGGTGACAAGGAAAACTACTGTCCCTCAAAATTGAAGAAATAAACAAGAGACTACAGAAACTCACAACTTACTCCCTAGCAGAAACCTCCGTGGGAAACAGTGCCAGGGTGCAAAAACTTGAACTGAAATCAATGAATTGCCAGTGGCTTTGAGTCGGTAACTCTGAGGGTTAAAATTTCAGGGGCCCCTTCCTAAAAGTGTTCCCAGTACTTTTGTAAGTTTTACCTCCACGAGCTTGGCCAAGTTCTCACAGTGAATACTGGAAAAAATTATTGTGCTTCTGGTAGGGGAGGGAAAAAACCATATTGAAAAGCATTCTGTTAGCAAATCTTGCCCTCAAGAGAATCTATGTTAACAAATACCAAACTATTGGGGGAGATAAATAGTTAACATCTCTCTCATCATTGGTGTTTCTAACTCTCTCTCTCTTTTTCTCCCTTCCTCTCTGAAATTAATAAAAATATATATTTGAAAATTGTCATATTGTCTGTGACTACCTCTGGTACTTACTTTCTCCCATTTTATTTATTCTGACTTCAGCTATGTTAAAAAAAAAGCCTAAATTACATAATGGCTCTAAATAAAACTTCATTTACTTCCAGGATAAAAGTATATAAGAAAAATCTGTCTAAATTTCTTGCCCTATGGTTAGTATTTGGTTTCGGCAGTACTATTTATATGATCTTAATCAATATTATTATTAGAAAGAAAACAAATATAAATTTGGCCTTGCCCATTCATAAAGCATTAAGCACTTCACTATTCTATCTGAAATATGTTGAAACCCTATTTCAACTATGAGCTTGACCTATGGCATTAGCTTTGGTATTAGGACTCACTTCTCAGGTTTAATGTCCATGGAGGACATTGTGTAGCTGCAGAAGTTAAACCCTGTTCTTCACAGGCTGCCCTGGGTATTCATGGGTCACCAGGCCATCACAGATGGCAAATGAGATGGGGGGAGGCAGCCCCTTTCCAGTTCTCTAAAGTTAGTTTCCTTAAGGATAATGCCCTCATCTCCAAGTTATCCCATCTAACATCCGACCAAATACTTTAAATAGCCTCTAACACTTTGGCAAAGAGAGCCAAAGAAGGACATGGATTTTATTGTTAAAGGAAGAGGAGGTATAGTTGGGGTAGAACAGGGCAAAGTAGGGCAAAAATAAAGTAGAAAATAAAGAGAGCAAATTAAGGATACTAAGAAAGATTAAAATGTTCACTTATATCTTCCAGAAGATATAAGCAGAGATAATTCCTAATTTATATTAGAAGGCCATAGAATACCAAATACCAAACTAGATAAAGACATTACAAAAAACAAAAACAAAACCCCACAAATAAAAGCAAATAAAAAAATATTACATACCATACTACAGACCAATAACTTTCAAGAACTTACACAGAAAATAGTCCCAAGAAAGTTAGCAAATCAAATCCCAAAATTATAAATACTAAAAATATGTAAAGAACTATACACCATGTTCACATGCAATTTATACCAAGTAATCTATTACATCAACAGGTTAAAGAAAAATCACATGTTTATATAATAGATACAGAAAAACCATTTGACAAAAGTCTAACACTCATTTATGATTAAAACAGAACAAAATAAAACCTCTAAGCAAATTAAGTGTAGAGGAGAAGGTTCTCAACTTGGTTAAGATTTTCTAACAAAAAGCTTATGGCCAATATTATACTTAATGGCCAGAAAATTGAAGATTTCTCCCCTAAGGTCAGGATCAAACCAAGGATGCTCTCTCTCACCACTCCTTTTCAATATTTTACAGGATTTTCTAGTTAATGTAATAAGGTAAGAAAAGGAAATAAAAGGCAACAAAAGAAAGAAATAAACAGCTGTTGTTCACAGATGACATTATTATTTATATAGGAAATTTGAAAGAATTGGTTAAAAAAACTCCTGGAACTAATAAATAATTATTGCAAAGTTGCAGGATATAAGGTTAATAAACAAAAGTTAACTCCTTTCCTTTATACCAGCAATGATCACGTGGAATTTGAAATGAAAAGCTCAATCCATTTACATAGCACACCCTAAAAATGAAAGACTTAGATATAAATCTTCTAAAATTATATGTACAGGACCTATGTGAACAACACTGCAAAACTCTGATGAAAAAAAATCAAAGAATAGCTACATAAAAAGAGATACTCCATGTTTATGAATAGAAAGAATATAATCAAGATGTCAGTTGTTTTCAAAATGTTCTATAGATTTAATGAAATCCCATTCAAAATCCTAGCAAGTTATTTTGTAAATATAAAAAAATGATTCTACAATTTATATGGAGAAACAAAAGATCCAGAATAGCTACCAAAATGTTGAAGAAGAACAAAGCTGGGAGACTGGAATTACTCTACTTCAGTGCCTACTATAAAGCTACAGCAATCAAAGCAGTGATAGATAGAGCGGAAAGAACACACAAATAGATACATGGAACAGAATAGAGAGCACAGAAATAAACCTTTTCAGAAATAGATTCCTTCAGATTGTGAATAGATTAATAAACTGTGGTACATCCAGATAATGGAACATTATTCAGCACAAAAAAGAAATGAGCTATCAGGCCATGTAAAGAGATAGAAAACTTAAGTGCATATAACTAAGTGAAGGATACCAATCTGAAAAGGCTGCATATTGCTTGACTCCAATTATCTGACATCTGGAAAAGTCAAAATTATGGACACTGTAAAAGGATCTGTGGTTTCCAAATGATAGGGAGAGGGAGGAATGACGAGACAGAACAGAGGATTTTTAAAGCAATGAAACTACTCTACAATATTATAAAGGTGGATACATGTCATTTTACATTTGTCAAAACCCATAGAATATACAACACCAAGAGTGACCCTTAATGTAAACTTTTGACTTCTGTTGATAATGATGTGTAAATGTAGGTTCATGTATGTAATAAATGTACCTTTCTGGTGCTACAATATTGATAGTGCGGAGGATGTGTGCATGTGGGGAGAAAGGACATATGGTAACTATGTACCTTCTTCTCCATTTTGCTATAAATCTAAAACTGATTAAAAAATAAAGTCTATTTACAAAAAGGAGCTTTCAAGGTATATCATGGAGTCAAGAGACATCTCATTGACCCATAACATCTCTAGCAGCTATTTGGTTGTGAAATGATAAAAGGTAGCAAGATTGATGATCCTGGATCCTGCAGTATCTAATGTTGCTTTTCCTATAAGAAAAGTCGTTTATATTAACTAGTTTGGATTATGTGTATCAGTTTATAGAGAAATGTTTAAAATTATTATTTACTATGTTATAAATTTATATTTTAAATATATTAGTCATGAAACTTAAATGCAAAAAAACAAAAAACAGAATAATCCTTTTTAAATTTCTTAACCACTAGAGTTAAATATTATTTATAGTACTTATAATGTGGATTTCTTTAGACCTATTATTCTCAGAATCGAAATTGCTATGCCCCTAGTTATTAAAGAACAAAGCCAACTTTCATTTACCATCTACAGAGAAACACGATCTGGCATCTCCAACTTTCAGATAATTCATCACTTCTTACCTCTAAATTTCTCTGGTAACTTATAAGAAATGAATTAGGGGCTGTTGTTTTGGCAAAGTCAAATTAATCTGTCTACTCCCTTTATATATGTATGTATGTATATAGAAATGTGTGGATATGCACAATGCACACACATTCATTTCTATTGTATTTTATGAATTATCATGTACTTTCAAATAATGAAAAATAATTCATGTTATCGATTCATAATTCTCCATCCTTTATGATCTATGTGACTAAAGTGAGGTTATTTAATATCTCTACATCTTTGACTTTTTACCTATAATAATTTTGGTACCTCATAAAACATTTATTTAGTTTTTAATTTTTTTAAAAATTAATTTTAGAGGAGGAAGGAAGAGAGAGAAACTTCGATGTGGGAGAGCTACATTGATCTATTGCCTCCTAAATGCGCCCTGACTGGTGATTGAACCTACAGTCTAGGTATGTGCCCTGACCAGGAATTGAACTCACAACCTTCAGGTGTACAGGATGACATTCCAACCAACTGAGCCACACTGGCCAGGGCCATTTTAGAACTTTAAATTAAATAATACATGTAAAATGCTCAAGTCCCTGAGTGTTACTATAATTGTCCTGCTTACACTCAGTAAGTACAGTATAGTTATTATTATCATTACTATCATTATCATCATCATTATCAACAGCATTGTCTAATTTAGTTCTCATACATTTTTGAAAAGCATGTCCTAGCTGATTTGCTCAGTGGTTAGAGTGCTGGCCTGCGGACCAAAAAGTCGAGGGTTTGATACCTGATCAAGGGCATGTACCTTCATTGCAGATTCCCCAACCTGGGTAGGGATGCATGTTGGAGGCAACTAATCAATGTGTTTCTCCCACATCAATGTTTCTCTCTCTCTCTCTCTCTCTCTCTCTCTCTCTCTCTCTCTCTCTCTCTCTCTTCTCCCCTCCTCACTCTCTTCCACTCTCTCTGGAAAGCAATGGGAAAAATATCCTAGGGTGAGGATTAAAAAAAGCAAGATTTTATCCTCAGTTTATTCTCTGTCCTACCCTCTATTTCACTGACATTCTTATTTGGCTGTACCATGCCCCCTTTGGACCTGTCATGTGAACACATTTCTCTCCTTCTGTCACTACCAAACTTTGTGAAAGTTTGCTATCTACCACCTATTTTCACTGATACTCAACCCATCTCCATCTGGTTCTTTTCCATTATATTAAAGTTGATCTCATCAAGGTTGCCAATGACCTCTTGATTGCCAGGTTATTTTATTAATCAGGTACCAAATCAATTTCCCTGTAGTGCTTAATTATGGTAATCAAGCATTGTAAGGCTTTCTCTATTGGCTTCAGCAACGTGTTTCTTTGCTGTTTTTCTTATTTTTATAATTCCTTACTAGAGGCCTGGTGCACGAAATTCATGCACAGAAGTGGGGGGGGGGGGTCCCTCAGCCCAGCCTGCACCCTCTCCAATCTGGGATCCCTCCCTGCCTGATCACCCCTAACTACCTCTGCCTGACAGCCTGATCCCCCTAACTGCTCTCCCCTGCCAGCCTGATCCCCCTAACTGCTCTCCCCTGCTGGCCTGATTGCCCCTAACTGCTCTGCCTGCCTGCCTGATCGCCCCTAACAGCCTCTGCCTCGGCCCCTGCCACCGTGGCTTTGTCTGGAAGGAAGTCCAGAAGGATGTCTGGAAGATGCCTGGTCTAATTAGCATATTACCCTTTTATTAGTATAGATTGTTGGAGCACGCCAGGATCTTTCACATTCTTCATACTCTAATTCCATTTCTTTAGCTGCTTTAACTTCCTGTCCTCTCATCCCCAGTTCTAAGGGCCAGTTGGATATTGCCACCTCCAATTTTATATTTCTCCAAACAATCCTTTTAATTCTACTTTCATACTAAATTGACAACTTACTCATCATCCTAAGATACTTCCTAAGTATCTATCAGGTCTTAACTCTTCTGCAGCAGTCTTGATTTAGGCCCTTGCCATTTCTTGCTTATTATTGCAACAGCCACTAATATGAGAGCCGTGAGGTGTACAATTAACCACGGCGAAACTTACACTTTTGTTGCAACAAATGACTCAACACTCAGTAATTTAAAACAGCAGTAATTTATTGTCATGAATCAGTGTGTCAGCTGAGCTCAGTTAAGGGCCTTTGCTGATCTTGGCTGGGCTTCATTGTCCATCTGGTGGTTGGTTGGTATAAGCTGAGGCAGTTTGTCTTTCTTTCTCCTCCTGAAACAAGAATGTAGCCCACGGTTGGCAATTACAGGGCCATGTGAGCAGAAACAGAAACTCTAAAGGCTTCTTGAGTCCTAGACTGGGAACTGGCATATCACTTATAACTTATTTTATGACTAAAGCAAGTCATGTTGACTTGTACTGAAAGTTAAGGCTTGGAGGAATATACTCTGCTTCTTGAGTCATATGGCAAAGGATATAGATATGGCATAAATTAAGAACTGGAGCCAGTAATGCAAGCTACCACGCTGAGTCTAACCGCTAACTACTGATTCTTAGAAACGTAAAATTGATATTGGTAATCCGGAGCCTAAAATCTGTTGGTTGCTGCTTGGATAGAATGCAGAGTTCCTCACTTGACTCATCAGACCCTTTATCTTACCCTACTTACTTTGCCAACAGCACTGTTCATCTGTTGTTTTGTCTGCCCAGTGCTTCCATTTTCCCTTAGGAAATCAGTCTCCTCTCCACCATTTCACGCCTCTGTATGACTTACAGAAATGGGCATGGGATGCAGGCTCAATTCCTGTTACTTTTTTCCCTTCCAACAGCAATTCTTCCATTGGTGGAAAATATTCGAGTATGGAAGAAACAAGTTTCTTTTTTTTGCTAAAGTTATTGGCAGTCATTTTACTGCCTCATGAAGAGAACTTGTCATCAACATATAGAGAAAAGTTCAGCTGAGAAATAGAGAGTAGTAAAGCAAGCTCTAAAAACATCTTTTTTTCTTTGGATCCTGGATACGACTATGCTTGCCCCGCCCCCCCTTTTTTTTCTAAAACCATTTGAATTTATTTTCTGCCTTTTGTTACCAAAAGTCCCTGGCCCAAGCCCACATATGTACATATAGCCACTCATACTTCTCATTTAAGGCCATGAACCAACACCCTCACATGTTTTATAAATGTACAGTGTTCCATCCTCCTTGACATTGACTTCATTAAAGTTTCCAATGATTTACTAAGTGCAAAGCCCTGGAGTGTCTTTTCCCTTTCTCACAGCCAGAAAAAAAATTTAGTCATTCTTTAAGATCAAATTCAATGTCAAATACCACTTTTCCTGGGAAATCCTTTCTAACTCTCAGACAAAATTAATCTGCAGTGCATGCATATTTAGAGGCAGTAAAGGGAAAGAGAAGGAAAAAAAGACATCCAACTGTTGCATACACATGATATTAGAGTGATCCATCTTACACCAGTCAGTAAATGCAGTCATCTCTATCTTCAAAGTTCACCTACAATCAGATAACTCTGCATAACTTCTATTTCTATCAGTTATTACCATCTCTCTCTCATGGATTATTGCAAGAGTGCTTTACAAGTGTCCCTATTTCTGCCTTTCTCTCCCTTCTCTATCTTCTACAGTGTGTTCCTGTAATACCAAGGGAGAACTGTCCCCAAACTTGTCTCATTGGCCCTAACTGATCTGGCCCTTCTTCTATCTCTCCAGTCTCATCCACTTGCTCACTCTGCTCCGGGTGTGAGACCTTCCTGCTGTCTATCACCCACATCACATATGCTCCTGCCCCAGGGCATTGGTAACTGCTGTTCTTTCCTGGAATTCTCTTCCCCAAGTATTTGCCTGAGTTTTCTTTCACATCCTTCAGGTCTTTGCTAAAGTATCATCTTCTTACTGAGGCCTTGTGAGACCAACATATTTAAAATTTGAATTTCCATTCCTGCTCCATAGAACTTACATAGCATGCCACATAGCATGCTTATATATTTTGGATATTGTCTATTTCCACTCACTAGGATATAATCTCAATGAGGTCAGATTTTAACTATCTATCATCTACCTACCTACCTATCTATCTATCTATCTATCTATCTATCTATCTATCTATCATCTATCTATCTATCATCTATCATCATCTAGCTATGTCATTCAGTGTTCTCTCCATGTTGTCTAGAATAGTACCTGACACACAAATGAGTTAAGGGACACATTTACTTTCATGGTGTATCCCCATTGTATTGTGCTATGGAGGCCAGGGACCATATGACATTTATTCTTTCCTCTGCCCTCTACCCTCATGGAACACCAGAGAACATAATGTGTGTTCAATAAATAGGTTTAGTTGTGTGCACATGCTTTTTGTTTTTGTTTGAAGCATACAACTAATGCGTGTTAAAGCTGAGAATGAAAGCTGTCTTTTACAGCCAAGTCTTTCCATGGCTGCCTCCTACATCTACCAATAAATTTCATCCTCAGAAAAGTGTGGCTGAAGAGACCTGAGTATTTTCATTTGACTATCATAAAACACTGTCTTATTCACACTAATTTCCTGACTCTATCAAAAATACATTTAATGCTTGATTCATGTTTGGGAACCACATGATCTGGCAGTAAAATATTATAATACATTTGGTGAAATTCAAGCAAAATACAAAGTATATCATTAAACTATAACCCTGTTCTTTGCCACATTAATGATTATATATCCTCTTTAAGAGACTGAAAATGCATTTTTGACTGGCAGTCTCTAGCTTTAAATATTGAATGGAAAAGGAGTATCAACCTCATACTCTGTGCATTTTTTCCTGACAATCTTTCCCCTTTTCCCAAGATTGTTTTAATTTTCTGATGGTCAATTTTGCTAGAAACATATTTTTCTATCTTATAATTATCCTCATAAAATAAAAAGTTAAAATATGGAGAAATGTGAACAAAAAATCAAGCAGAGGAAGTGTAACTTCCTTGACTTGGCTTTTTTTCCACATTTATCTCCGCTGAGGCTTAATTTAATATTTATTTTTTCTGTTTTATACTTTTACTGTCTCCTGGGAAAAACTACTGATGCTCACAGCAAGGGTTTTTATAGTTTGATTTATCTATCATTTTTCTTCAGTATTTACCAAATAAATACAATGTTACACAGCTTTATACTCCATGGCAGAATGCTCTAAATCTTTCTCTAGCTTTTGTAAAATCTTGGGCAGCACATTTTTACCATTTTTTTCTGTTAAAATTTTATAAAAATATAAGGGAAAATAAATCCTTTTTTTTCCCTGAAGAGAATAAAGAGACCTTTCACAATAAAGGGTTTTCAAGATCATTCAACATTCTTTTCTAGAATTCTAGTCTTATTTTAAGGAGACTAATATTACTCCTATGACTACAATCATTACTCTTTCCTCTGCTACTGTTAGTTAGCGTTATTGAGTTGTCTTACTAAAATATCTTGTTTAATCCCCAAAATTCTCCTGGGAGATGAGTACTATTTACTAACCTCACTTTGCAGAATAGGAAATTGAGACTGAGAGTGGTTAAATGCTGTTCTCAAAGTCACAGAGCTAGTGAAGGCTGGTGTTAAGATTTGAATACAATAATAATAATAATTTTACACAAACCGAAAAAAAAAAGATTTGAACGCACACTTGCCTACTTTCTTTTTAATGCTTGGTATGAAACTCATGACATTGCTACAAAGTCTATAACCTAAATAACTGAGTTATTCCAGAGTGTTTTTCAGCAAACTATCAAAGAAGTTCCAATATAATTCAAATTAATTCAATATGCTAATTAGCATTTTGTTCATATATTAAAATATTTTAGAAAATTTTAAAAAGAGAACTATAACAAGGCTATAGGTGACAATAGAATACTATATATTTTTAAATTGTAATGATAAATAAAATCAATTCAGTTAATTTTCTAAAAATAAAATAAAGAACAGCAAAGATTCATTTTGAAATCCAATTTTTGCTACTGGATATTACTAAATCCAATTACTAAACATGACTGTTTTCAGGAAAAGTTAATTGTGTGTTTGTTCAAAATAGAAAATCCTTCTAGAATTGGTTTTGAAGGTGATTAAATGGAGAAAAAGAATAAAGTTTTAGAGTACCTTTTTCATGAAAGGCATACATGTTATTACATATCTAATTTCCTCACAATGCCTTTGAAATGGGCATTTTATTGTAGCTTTAAAGGAGGAAAAACCTGATGCTCAGAGAGAGAAAATAATTTGCTTTAGGTCTCCAGGCCAGATTACTACAGATCCTAGATGTGGTCCCAAGATTACCTTGGCATTAGTCTGGTCGATTTTCTTGCCCCATGTTGCTTAATGTTGAGTCTATGGAGAACTAGAGGAAGAATGGAGGGGATGAAGTCAGATAGGTGATGGGTTACCCTAGTGAGCTAGGTCAGGTAGGTCTTTGTAGGCCATTAAGTGTTTGACTTTGAATGAAATGGAAAAGCCCTAGAAGCTTTTGAGTAGAAACAAAACACAATGTGACTTAGGTATTAATGGTATTACTGTGACTATACTCAAAAATAGACTTTAGAATAATAAAGACTGAGATAGGGAGACAGACCAAGTAGGGACTATTGCCATTTTTCATGCAGAGCATCTGATTTTGGTGGTAGAACTAGGAGGATTTGCTAATGGTTGGATGAATATATAGAATATCACTCTATACAAAGTGTTCTCTATCTTTTCTGCCTACCTAAACACATCACACCTGTGTCATAGATTTGTATTAAAAAAACAAAACACTGGGGAAAAATTATTAGATAAGAATATCACTAGAAGCAAAAGAGACGAGGTAGAAGTCTGTTGCAATAATCCTAATGATAGATCATGATGACTTGAATCAAGTGAGTGGTGATGGAGATAGAGATAAATCTGTAGAATTAGGTAAGAGTTAGTTACTGATTGAACGTAAAAGCATGAGGGAGAAGAATGATACATAGCTCTCTGACTGAAGCAGCAGTTTGGCTGATAATGCCTTCCTAAAATAAGGAAACACAAGACACAGAGAATAGGTTGAATGTGAGAAAGAGGGAGGACACTATGAATTTAGCTTTGGACACACTAAATTTAAGCTTCTTGTGGGGGATTCACAGGGTTTTCAGGAGTGAGTGCTTTCCATGAGCATGAGTGCAGAGGAGAAACCAGGGTTTGGGTTGGAAAGTCAGACTCATCATTACATAGACAATTAAAGCCATGGGAGTAATTGAGATCATTCAAGCAGAAGGTTTGAGATAGAAAAAAATCAAAGTATCGAGGACATAGAGGAATAGCTCCATTTAAAGAGTGAGTCGAAGTAAGTGAGTATAAGAGGTAAGATTTTTAAAAAGTGGCTAGAAAGGGTTGGGGTAGTATTATAAAAGTTGAGTGTGGAGAAGCCAAAGGAATGAGGGTATGTGGTCAACAGTGTCAAATGTTGGTAACAGTCACAGTAAATCAAGGATTGATAGTAAATCCAGTAGATTTAGCAACAGAACTAGACAGGACTTTACTTGTTGTAGTGGTAAGCCGGGACCATCTTACTGGAGTTTGCCTGTTGTCCTGTCCACTAGATAATGAGCCCCCAGAGCATGGTGCCCAGTTCTTCCATCTTTGTTCAAGTCTCAACTCCCTCCCCACCTCATAGCTTATCACACAGTAGACATTTGAGATTTGACTACCAGACTGGAATGGATACTTAAACTGCAACAATAAGTCATTGGCTCCATGTTGTATGTGCTATGTACCCCTTACGCTTCTTAAACAATATTATCCTCAATTAATTTTCACCAAGAGACTTAAGACAACTGGAATATATAGTATCTTGAATTGCATTTGTCAGTTCCTGCTTAATCATAGATGTCTCATCTTATTTTTAGTGCCACCAAGAATTAATGTCTTTGGGAGCTAATCACTATAGAGTCACAGAGTGGCAGTTATTTGTGACTTGTACAATCTATTTTGATGACTATACCACTTACATCTAAGGAATGCCACATTCCACAGTGTTGCTGTGTTGGATGACAAGATCATTTTACACTGAATTCCAAGTCTTTATACTCCCCTACTAATATATCTGGATGTGAATACCCTAATTTGTGAGCTACATAACTCCTTTGTCCACTTGCAATAGATGTTGTATTAAACTGTCCTTCATACCCCAAAGACAGTGTTCCTTCCCTATAAAGCACCCCATTATACACGAGTTCAGTGTAGGGCTTTTGTAGTCTGTCTCAGAACTCCATTCATGTCCTCTCTAATAAAGGCCTCTTTGTAACATGCGCATTAGTAGAACTCCCTAAAATCTCAGGTTCTCTGGAAGAACTCTGCGGAGAAGAAAGGGGAGCGTTAGGATATGTATTGGGTGCACATATAAATTTAAAAAAATTGATCAGGTTCAAGATATTGTTCCCTTTGCAATAATGCCAGTGAGATAAATTTGTGTGCCTGGTTTCATCATATTGTTCTGATAATAGTGCCTCTCTTCTGTGCCTGCTTTAATGGTGTTTACCTGCTTATTTTTATGCCTTTCACCTTTGGCCTTGCTTTTTCCGTGCAAGAAACTTATGCACACCCAGAGAAGAACAATTTCCACGAACTGCATTTTATCAAATAAAACATTTGTACAAATACAAGAATTTCTGGATTTCAGAGTTAAGTTTCCTACCCCTACCTATATAGCATTTGAAAGGAGATAAGTTTAACTTTGAAAGCAAAAACATTTCCCCCAAATTTGTCTAATATCTAATCTGATTCTGTATCATTTTTTTTTCTATCTGATATGAAAGAGAAAGAAGGAAGAAAGAAAAAGAAGGAAGGAAGGAAGGAAAGAAGGAAGGAAAGAAGGAAGGAAGGAAGGAAGGAAGGAAGGAAGGAAGGAAGGAAGGACAGGACAGAGGAAGGAAGAAAGGAGGAGAGAAATCATAGTGGAGGAAAGTCAGACCAGAGATAGTATTAGGCTAAAGCAAATGGCATTCACCCTTTATAGTCCCCATGTTTTATAATGAAGATACTTCATTGAAACAATAATGCATACTTCAAGGGTTCCCTGGAGAGCCATGAATCCTGTTTGGAGAGATTCATGAATATGTGCATTAGCACAATCCAACTGGAACTTGCCCTTAGGAAAAAAAAAAAAAAGAATTACCAGAGAAGCTGATCAGTTTCCGCTTATGTATATAATCAGAAGGTTATCATATTATCTCCCTCTCCACAGGAAAAGCAGATGCGTATTTTTCTACCACCTTAAGATGATAAATGCCAAAGAAAACAACAATCTTTTCCCCCCTCTGTGAAGTTTATTAACGTGAAACCCACATAGAGACCTTTTAATACTGATCTCTATAAAAAAAAGAAAAGCAGAAAATGAATATAGGCTCAATTTTTCAAAATGAATTTTAGTTTTTGCATAAGATGAATCATAGAATAAACCTTCAAACTAAACATTTCTACCCTAATTTGCTGAAGGTTATTAATAAAATTGTATTGAGTTCAAAGATTGCTAGACAATGCTTATATAAGACAAATATTTCAGAGTCACAGCTCAAAAAAGGGTACATGCAACTCTGTGCCTTAAAGATGAATGAGGGACATATGGCAGATCTTGAAGTATTAGTTTATTTAAATACAAAGAATTCCATGAAAAATATTTCTAACCAGCAGTTGGTGCCCAAGTTTCAATAAAAATGGCAGACCATCACTAAGCTAGTGACATTGATATAGAGTATCCAGGTATATATGCAGATTTATCTTTAGGTTTTTAGCTACATAAACCCCAAACAAAATGGTATTAAAAAAAAAGAAAGAAAAAAAGCCCCCAAACCTTGATTAGCACATACAAACAACAGAGAAAATTTGTTATTACGTAATGTTATCATTGTCTACGCTGTGCCAAATAGAGATATCATTAGCACGTTTGAATAATCACTGCAGAAAATTTGAAGTTTTTCTCCAGAGTTGAGAAAAAAATGGTGCTGAGTTACTTAGGAAAGACCTTATGTAATTTTTAAGGCACTGTTATTCTTATTACAAGTTATGTGCTCTGAATTTAACCATGCTAGTATTTGCAACATAGAGGAGAGAAATAATTGTCTCAAAAAGAAGAGCACAATTATATTAATGTTAAAAACTACTTTATTTCCTGTCTGGTGATTTTTTTTCACTTGTCAGTTACTTAGACATCTAGTAATGAATTGTCTGAAATTGTTTCAATTCATCATTTCTAGTTTCCACATTCATAAAGAAAACAATATTTAAAACTTGTCCCTATGCTGTCAAACCTCTCCATTTGAAAGTTTCCTGGATATTTTAAGCTCTCCACACATGATTTGAGATTCTGGACCATTCTCAGTATGTAGGGTAGGGCCGAGGGAACATTGTTAATTTGAGAGGGTACAATGGTGTAGCCACGCACTTAAGTTATTTCTAACTTTTCACCAGAAGTCATATTCATGTTTTGGAAAATTAGTACTTAGCCAGGCTCCAGGGAAGAAAGCGTTTTATTTAGTAATAGTTCAAATAACGCAGTAAAAATGTCTCTGTGTGTATTTGAACTGGCCCTGGTGGCCTGATTCAGTATTTCGCCCATTTTCTTGGCTTTTCCAGCTTTGTACACACAAAAAGAAATTGTACAAAACACTTAGCATTATTTTTTCCCCATAGCTAGTAATAGGGCTTTCACTGCACAAAGGCAAGGAAAAATTATTTGGAAAGGTGAACAGGTTTTTAGAAAAAGTAGAAAACTCTCCTCACTCATTTTAGACTCAGCTTTCTGTCCCTTTCTAGTTGTAAATCTAGTCACTAGAATTCCTAAAAAAAATTATATTTCTTAGTCTTAAATGCTGAATTTAATCAGCCATAAGTGACCCACAAAAGCAAATTTTATAAAGAAGAGAGATGTTAGAAGAAAGATTGCTATTTAGTGACAGTTTTCTTTTTGTGCCTATGCACACAAAATCTATCATCCATCTATCTTTCTATCTTTCTATTTATCTATCTCTATCATCTATCTACCTCATATTAATCATATCATCTCAGAATTCACACATGCAGCACAGAAAAATGTGGCTTGCAGTTCTTTTTGTAAATAGGTCCTATCACAGGATCTGAGAAGTTTTATCTTGTGCAAAAAGACAGTTTTCACCAGCGACACAGACATCTGTTTTGTGAAAACAGAGCCAGCTAGTGAATTGCAGCTTGGTGTGTGTGTGTGTGTGTGTGTGTGTGTGTGTGTGTGTGTGTGTGTGTAGGCGAGGTAGCCTTGAGGGAGTAGAAGGTCAAAGGGTAAATTCCAATTGCTGCGACATATTTTTATGAGCTGAATCATACCCAGCTTTTAGCCTTGAAAGGGGAAGAGGATCTTATAAAGGGAAGTAACATGCATAGGCAGGTCAGAAAAATCCTCAAGAAGTGCTCTTCCAAATTAGCAATTAATTGCTCCCCAACCTGCCATACTCATCCATCTGATTTTTATTTTAGTGTCCCAGTACTTGAAAAGATCCGTTTTCTCTGATGTGAATCCCAGTGAAATTTGGATTGCAAAAGATGAAGTGATCTTGGGGAATGTACTTCCCTTTCACACCTTCCGTATTTTTGTCCTCCTTGGAGGGGGTGAGGGGTGAAACATCCCTGAAAGTCAGAAAGGAGGAGGGCACTGCGCCTGGAGTTAATTCCCAGCCCAAGGCTGACAAAGCGTTGCTACAGCAGGAACGAGAATGCTAACCAGAGCAGGGAGAACAGGCAGGAGGGGCCCCAGGACCCACGCTTTGTTAGAAGCCTTAACTACCCCACGCTAGCCCCCTCTCCTGCGCCCCCCGCTCTCAGCCAAATGTGGAGGTTATTTTCTGCCTTTTACAAGAGTTGCTGGCAGGGAAAAAATGCTGATGTTTAAATCAAGGAAGAAACAGAAGGGTCAGGGGCAACCGTGAAGGCAGAAGCAGCTGCCGTGGCCGGCCCAGCACTGGCCACTGCGGTGCAGGCGGCGCGGTCCCAGGCCGCGGCCTCCGCGGTGACAGCCCGATGGGCAACAGCTGTGTGTGGCGAGGCCGGCTTCTCCCCGCGCCGCCTGCACCGGGATCAGAATGGGAGTCCCTATCGCTCCCATCTTCTGAGCAAGCACATTCTTCTCATTCCTTCACTCTGGCCTTCTCCGCGTCAGCTGACCGGCTGCTCCCTCCCTTGGTTTGGGGCTTGGCAAAGCCGGGTTTCTTTTCCGCGCTGCGTGCGAATGACACCGCGCTTGTTGTAGGTGTCCCCGCAGACCCGCAGTGCCTGCCCGGAGCCCGTGAGACCCAGGCCCGCGCGGCAGCTCAGCCACCCTACCCGCTGGCTCATTACACCGGGCCTAAGGCATGTTGTTGGTGAGATGGCCAGTGACCAAACAGGACCTAAATTTTCCTGATGGGGATAAACGCAGCATAACTTGAGAGGGTGACCAGCTCCAAGGCTTTGCAAGAAGATGAGCAAATTAGGCAATTTCACTATGATCAGAGACAACATTATGACCCTTTTTGTTGTAAAAAGAACATAAATGTAGCTACGGATTGAATGAAGTTATAGGCCAGAAAAGGGCAAAAGAGAAAAGGGAAGAGATAATAGGCACTGTCCATTTGAGCCTGTTACACTAACTGTTTCAAATCTATTCAGTGTTAGTGGCAAATACATAGTTTACCGGCGATAATAAAAGAGGGAAGGAGCGAAGATAAATATTGCTGAGCGTTGCAGTGCATTTAGTGTAGCAACAATTGCTGTTTACTTGCTTTTCATTTATGAAAATTACACAGAGCAAGGTTACAAGTGAGACACGCATCTTCGTATTATTTTTTTCTCAGGTTTTTTAAAAGTCAGGGTGAGAGGAAGCATTCAGGTTTATCTTTCTTATTTAGATAAACCAAAAAAAATCAATAAAATGTTTTTTAGTATGGATTTTTCTCCTCTATTAAATACTCCAGCAAAACTAATTGTACATTTTTTTGGCATTTATAGCTATCCGTTTGGCCTTCAATAAGCTTATCCCATAGGACCGTTAAATTCTGCCTAACTTTACAGAATTTCACATACATGCGCATTAACTCTGCCACATAATTATGCATTTCTTTATATATTTGGGCATTTAACCATTTAAGATTTTAGGCACATTTGTTCACTTGCTGGAGAATGAAACAGATTTATTTTGTGTTTTTAAGTATAAACTCCCTAAGGGCAAAACTGGAGGTTACTCCATAGTCTGGAAGCTACAAACAATTAGCCTTAAGTAAGTGCATTTTTGGTTGGAACAAGTCAAATTGCAAAACTTCAACTTATGTACATATGGTAATTGATTTCAACTAAATGGGGAAAGACATTTTTGTTTAGAATGAAAAAAACAACAACAGTGCCTTAAATTAATAGAGGCAACTATTTGATGTGGTAACACAATTATATGGATGAAGTAATTGTCTATTTTGAATTTTTTAAATGCATTAAATTTTATATTTGGTTATTTGAAGTAGAATGTAATAATTACAAGTAAGATTACATGTGTCACATAAATGAATATCAAGATATTCATTTGTAATAGAAAAACAACTATAGTACTTTTAGATAATTTTTTTTACATAAATCTCCACCAAATGATATAGCATTTTACAAATACTTGAAAAGAAATTTCTTAAAGATAATTAAGATAATTGACTATTAGAATATTTTAAAACTATTTTCAATGTAAAATTAGAGGAATTTTTATAAAATATATGAGATTGCATGAAAACTTACATTTCATTAAGCATATTTTTAAAGTAGCATTCAAAAGAGGAAGAAGGAGAGAGCATTTATACTTCTGTTGTGAGTTAAACAGAATTTTTAAGTCTCTGATTTTATTTAGATATTTTATATTTTTATACTGCAATTTTAGGATTTTGATGTGTTATTTTTAATATGTCACTTAACGTGTACATGGGATTTTACTGTTCGCTGGCTCTTTTCACTAGAGAAAAATCAAAGATTTATTCATTTTTTGATTCATCTCAATTTATTTGTTATATTATTAATCACCTTTAGACACAGTGATATTGCATGGAATTTATATTACAGTGTTTTTATAAAATAAAATAACAAATTAATTTCACATAATAGAAACAAACTTTAGCACCACAAAGTTAAAAAAAGGCGTTATTTAAAATGTATTCTAAAATTGCATTTCTTTTTCTTTATAGCCAAACAAAAGCTCCCTGAGTGAAGATTCAGAGATTTCTTGGGTTTTGTCTAAATTCAAAGTGCCCTCTACTGTCAAAAAAGTGCACTGTGCAGAAAGAGAAAATCTGACAAGTCTGAAATGAAAATCTAGACACTGAAAGACAGATGGAAGAAAACCAGGATTGGTAATGGGGCAATTCAGTTTGGAATGTTCCATTAGTCAATACCTGGTAGTTATGCCCCCATTCCAAGATAAAAGTTACCTTAAAATTAATTCTAATTTTACAACTGTTGCCTCACGCTTCTCATTTTTCTTAGCTTTGGTTTTAAAACTGAAGTTTTACTTTGGTGTTACTGTATGTTTTATTATAATGATCTGAACAATGCCTCTTAGGACTGCCAGGCTGAACTTTAAAACTGTTATCTTTATTCAACTCTGAGGAATATTATTTACACTGATATCTTTATTCTACTCCTGAGGAACAGTATTTAGAGGTTCTTTTCATATTTTTCTGTCAGAGCATTTTCATTTTTACTATGGATTATATGTACTTAAAATGCAAAATATTTCTTAGTACTCTGACAAAATAAAGATAAGTAATCAGTTGGTCCAGTGTGGAAAAAAAAAATCAATGAGATTTCAATATATCATGTAAACAAATAAGGGATTGCCTATTTTGCTCACTCTTAAGAAAATGTTTGAACATCGTAAAGGCAGTCATAAGCATACTCTGTTTAAGTGTAAGTTTGTTACAATTTTTTCAATTAAATTCAGTGACCCAAAGAAAATTTTGCCATAAGAAATCCAGGCTATTTTATAATGTTAAGTTGTATTTTATAATGTACTAGAGGCCTGGTGCATGAAAATTCATGCACTGTGGGAGGGGGGCGGTCCCTCAGCCCAGCCTTCCCCCTCTTACAGTCTGGGAGCCCTCAGGGGTGGGAGGTGACCTGGTGATCAGGGGAAGGCAACCCCCATCACACCTCTGCTGCTGCCACTGCCGGCAGCCCAAGCCTCGGCCAGCCCTGGTTACCTGAGCCTTGGGCGGCCCTGGGCGGCTGGGCAGCTGCCATCCGAGGCTTGCCTGCACCTTGGGCCTGCCCTGAATGGCTGCGCAGCTGACATCTGAGGCTTGCCTGTACCTCGGGCATCGGCTGGGCAGCCAACATCGAGGCTTGCCTGTGCCGCGGGCTGGCCCTGGGTGGCTGGGGGGTTGAGGGGACTGGGGGACTCCAGAGGCAGGCGAGTGGAGTGGCCAGACCCACCAGGGGGCAGGCCTGGCTGTGCTGTGCACCTGCCACCCTGGCGAGCTGAGGGGACTAGGCACTGTCATCTGTGGCTGTGGGTGCCACCATCTTTGAGGGCATGATAGTCAATTAGCATATTCCCTCCTTATTGACTGTGGGTGCCGCCATCTTGCGGGGGCGTGATGGTCAATTAGCATATTCCCTCATTATTAGATAGGATTGCCAAGCAGTGAAACTTGAGGTTTGTGACATATGTATGTGAAAAATTTTAGAAATGGTTACTGATGTGTTTTATTAAAGCAATAGAGGGTATTACAATATACCAAAAAATGAGTATTCTGATTGAATTTATAACTTTTTATAATATGATCAATGATTTGAAGTGAATTTAAAGAGGCACTGACATAATGGAGGAATTGGAAAGCTCACAGTGTGTCAAGTGTACATCTTGTATAACAGGTCTTAGTGAACTAGCTCCATATTTGGTCTATATTTTAAGCAAAAGCAAACTAGAGATTTAAGTAATTTGGGAGAAGATATATATATATGGCTAAGTGACCGTCCAACCATCTGACTGTCTGACCATCTGACCAGCAGGTACATATGATGCACATTGACCACCGGGGGCAGATGCTCAATGCAGAGCTGCCAAGCTGCGATGTCTTGGCAGCAGCAGTTCTTGGGTGACGCACCCCAGAACCAGAGAGGAGGGAGCCCAATTCCTTGCAGGGCCACATGATTCTACCTTCAGCAGTGGGCTATGTTGTTGCTGGGGCACTGTTGGCTCCACATCTGGTTGACTGCTAATTAAGTTCCTTTCAATGTGCACAAATCTGTGCACTGGGCCACTAATCTACACTAATAAGAGAGAAACATGCAAATTGACCATCACTCCGCTACACCCACCAGCCAATCAGGGGTGAGTATGCAAATTAACCCAACAAAGATGGTGGCAGCCACAGAGTTGGAGCGAGCAGGAGGCTTGGGTTGCCCTCGGTGATGGAGGAAGCCAAGCTTCCCACCCGCCCTGGCTGGCCCTGGCCTCCGCTCAAGGCTACAAAGTTTCAATTATAGAAGATAAATAAATCCCAGGTACCTGCTTCCAGCTGGCCCTGGCCTCCACTCAAGGAGGCGCTGAAAAAAAAAAAAAGATAAAAAGGAGAGGCTGGGAGCGTGGGTCGCCAGGGGGTGTGGCCAGCCTACAAACAGCCATCAGCCACTTACCCAGGCTGGCCAGGCATCCCAGCGGGATCCCCCACCCTGAAGGGGCTGTGGCCAGCCTGCAAACAGCCATCAGACCCTCACCCAGGCTGGCCACACCCCCATGGCCCGATCCCTGTAAACGGGCAAACATCCCTCGAGGGGTACCAGATTGGAGAGGGTGCAGGCTGGGCTGAGGGACTTCCCCCCCCCCACGTCCCCGTGCACGAATGTCATGCACTGGGTCTTTATTCCTATATAATAAAAGCCTAATATGCTAAGTGTCCAGTCAGCTAGTCAGCCAGTCAACCAATCAAAGTGTAATATGCTAATGATATGCTAAGGCCGCTCGACTGCTCACTATGATGTGCACTGACCACCAGGGGGCAGACGCTCCAATCAGTAGGTTAGCTTGCTGCTAGGGTTCAGCTGATTGGGACTGAGCAAGATGGGCTGGACATACCCTGGAGCCTTCCTGGGGTCCCTCCCCAGCTGGCCAACTTTCTGCATCCCTCCCTGGCTCCAGTCGTGCATCTGGGGAGTCCCTTGGCCTGGCCTGTGTCCTCTCGCAATCTGGGCTGAGGGACGCCCTCCGCAAGTCATGAATTTTGTGCACCAGGCCTCTAGTTTTATATAAAAATCAAGGGCTATAGCTTTTATGTCAAACAAATATAGAAAGAGTTTTTCGGGTTCATCAGCCACTAGAGATTTTAGGTGTGACTGTTGAATGGGAAGGCCAGAGTGGTAGTGAGGAGTTAGATGGGATCAGGCAGTTTAGGGTAAGGGCTGCAGGGAGGGAAGATGGTAAATAAGGAGGGAATGAGACAGATGGTCAGGATATAAGCAATATAGGCAGAATGCACCAATCAACTGTAGAGCTGTCCTTCCTCCTGAACCCAAGAGCAGGAACCAAAAGCTGAGAGAACAGGTCAAAAGGAGATTGGCTGGTGTTTTTTGTTTGTTTGTTTGTTTTTACAGAGTCAATAGAAGGCAAGTGTAGGAAATTTAAAGCCTTAGACTAGTGAGCTTCTGTGGCAACACTTTTCAGGTCCCCTCTTGCCTGCTGAGAGCCTTGTTACTTTCTCTGTAATAAACTTCACTTCCCTTTGCCTACCCCTCCCTTGTCTGTGAATTCATTCATGGACTTCTCAGACAAAGAACCCAGCAGCTCACACTCACATCTCACTAGTGCACCCAGTAAATTGGACCTCAGGCAGCTGCCTGGTTAAGGGCTTTCCTTCTCTGTGCTCCTTCAGCTCCTCTGATTGATTTCTAACTAACACATCCCAGGTGTCTATTCTGCCTTCTAAGAGGGAGAAGGATATTCAAGTAGCACTTAACATTAATGTTTCCCATATATCTATCAGGAATATTTGTGCAGTGACAACCAAATGAATGAATAACTAAACAAATGAACACATGAATGAAAAAGAGAGGCAAAACTCATCCCAAAGAAGTTGTTATCCGATGGTAGAATTTAGAGGTAGTTTAGAGGAGATGCTTGTTGGGTAAAATAACATTACATGCCATCAAAGTTAAAGGTTTCCTTTTTATAGTTCTTTTTGTTCCTTTCTTATTCTCTTGCTTTCTTCTCATGTTGATGGCTTTCTGTGAAGTTGTGTTTGGAACTACAAAAACAATCAGAAAACAATTAATAAAATGGCAATAACTACATACCTGTCAATAATAACTTTAAATGTAAAAGGATTAAATGCTCCAAATAAAAAACAAGTAAATAAAGTTTGATACATATAGACACTGAAATATTATTTGGCCATAAAAAAGAGAAATCTTACTATTTGTGATGACATGGATGAAGCTAGAGGATATTATGCTAAGTGAAATATTTGAAAAGACAAATACCATATGATTTCACTTATATGTGGAATCTAAAAAAACAAAATAAATAAAACAAACAAACTCAGATTACAAAGAACAAATTGATGGTTTCCAGATGTTTGGGGGGTAGAAGAGGTGAAGGGATTAAGAAGTAAACAGTCATGATAATACAAGCTACAGCTTAGAGAATATAATCAATAATATTGTAATAATTATATATGGTGTCAGGTAGATGCAAGAGTTATTGGAGGATCACTGTGGTGTACACCTGAAGCAAATAAAATATTGAATATAAACTGTAATTAAAAAATTAAAAGAATAAAACATATAATGTTGAATGAAAGAAGCCAGTTACAAAAGTACATTCTATAGATTCCATGTAGATTAACAGCAGGGAAGATGATAGACAGATAGATTTGTTTATTTGTTTGTAGGGATATAGTGACAGAAGTCAGAACAGTGGTTACACTTGAGCGAAGTACTGACTTGGAAAGAATTGAGGAATTCTTTTGGGGTGTTCAGAATAGTCTGCATTTGGTATTCTACACTTGGTTGCAAAGAAAGGATATGTGTAAAGTTTTGTCAAATTATACACAAAGAAATTTTAAACCAAAATTTTAAAAAACTAAGTGTTTATAATGTGTTTCTGATTAGAGATGAACTTGTGATTTTTCCTTTTCTACCCATATTTTTCTAATTTTTATACAAAGAATAACTGTCTATACATATGGTCCTGGGAATGTAAAGTACAGCATAGGAAATATGGTCAATAATATTGTAATAATTCTTTATGGTGTCAAATAGGTACTAAATTTATCAAGGTGATCACCTTGTAATTTATAGAAATGTCTAATCACTATGTTGTATACCTGAAACTAACATACTATTGTACATCAATTGTAAATGAAAAATAAAACAAAATTAAAGTCAAATATTTTTGCCACAAACAGCACATGTCTTCTAAAGTATTGGAAAAATCCAACAAATCCAGTATATCTAAACATTTCATCTGTCTATTTCCAGTACGTGAGGCCAAATCTATTTACCCAAGTGCATACTTGAACCTAATTTCTGTTTAATCACCATTTCTCTTGATCGTTGATCAGTTATTTTCAACTATTTGGAAAAGAGTTGCATTTGTAGTATTAATCCTAAATTCCATAAAAATGTATCGACATAAAAAATGTCTAAAGCTGTGAAGTACTAGATGACCAACTAAATGTCCTATGCTTCTGTTTCCTTTGCTTTTTAGAATCAACTCTTCTCTTCTGAATTCAAATTTAGATAACCTAATTTTAATTAATTTAATATAATATAATTAATAATGGATCTTTGTTCTTCGACATAAGTACTGTTTGCCATTTTAAGTCACTTTAGGAAAACTAAATCAAAGAACTTGACATCCTCTAGACAATGATGAGCTAATGTAGGCCCATGGAACTCTTTCTTCTGGCAAAAGGTATTTCAATTAAAATGTTACAAATATAGAAAACCGTAGGTCCCTGAAGAGACTGGTCTTTATTTTCTACTAGAGGCCTGGTGCACGAATTCGTACACCAGTGGGGTCCCTCAGCCTGGCCTGCGGGATCAACTGAAACTGGCCTTCAACATCCCTCGAGGGGTCCTGGATTGCGAGAGGGCACAGGCCAGGCCAAGGGACCCCACCAGTGCATGATCGAAGCCAGGGAGGGACACGGGAGGTTGGCCAGTCAGGGAGGGACCGTGAGAGGGCTTCAGGGTGTGTTTGGCTCATCTTGCTCAGTCCTGATCAGCCAGACCCCAGCAGCAAGCTAACCTGCCTGTCAGAGTGTTTGCCCCCTGGTGGTCAGTGCACGTCATAGTGAGTGGTTGAGTGGCCTTAGAGTATCATTAGCATACTAGAGACCCGGTGCACTAAATTCTTGCATGGGGGGGTGACCCTCAGCCCAGTCTGCACCCTCTCCAATCTGGGACCCCTCGAAGGATGTCTGACTGCCCGTTTAGGCCCGATCCCGGTCAGGATCACAATCCAGGACTGCTGGTTCCTAACTGCTCACCTGCCTGCCTTCCTGATTGCCCCTAACCACTTCTGCCTGCCAGCCTGATCATCCCTTAACCACTCCCCTGCCAGCCTGATTGATGCTTAACTGCTCCCCTGCCAGCCTGGTCACTCCTAACTGCCCTCCCCTGCAGGCCTGGTCACCCCTAACTGCCCTCCCCTGCAGGCCTGGTCATCCCTAACTGCCCTTCCCTGCAGGCCTGGTCACCCCCAACTGCCCTCCCCTGCAGGCTTGATCACCCCCAACTGCCCTCCCTTGCAAGCCTGGTCCCTCCCAACTGCCCTCCTCTGCTGGCCTGATCGCCCACAACTGTCCTCCCCTGTTTGCCTGATTGTCCACCTACAACTGCCCTCCCCTGCTGGCCATCTTGTGTCCACATGGGGGCAGCCATCTTTAACCACATGGGGGCAGCCATCTTGTGTGTTGGAGTGACAATCAATTTGCATATTACTCTTTTATTAGATAGGATAGAGGCCTGGTGCATGGGTGGGGGGGAGCTGGTTTACTCTGAAGAGTATCCTGGATCAGGGTGGGGGTTCCCTTGGGGCGTGGGGCAGCCTGGGAAAGGGGCCTGTGGTGGTTTGCAGGCCAGCCATGCCTCCCAGTAACCCAAGCAGAGGTCCTGGTATCTGGGATTTATTTATCTTCTATAATTGAAACTTTGTAGCCTCGAGAGGAGGCCTGGGCCGGCCAGGGTGTGCAGGAAGCTTGGCTTCCTCCATTGCCAGGGAAACCCAAGCCTCCTGTTCACTCCGTGGCTGCAGCCATCTTGGTTGGCTTAATTTGCATACTCGCTCCTGATTGGCTGGTGGGTGTGGCTTGTGGGTGTAGCAGAGGTATGGTCAATTTGCATATTACTCTTCTATTAGATAGAATTATGCTTTGATTGGTTGAACAGATGACAGACAACCGGACACAGCATAGTATGCTTTTATTATATAGGATTACTAGAAACATGGGAGGTGTTCTTATTCTTATCCTCTCTGAGCCTGGTTTTCCAACTGCCTCATAGTTTCTATGGCCTGTACAATAGCCTTCTGATAAATTCCATTTCTCTGTAGGTGAGCCAGTTAATTTCTATTACTTGCAACTAAATAAACTAATTGACACAATGCGTATCTTTCTCAGTGAGCAACTCATAAATTGATTCATAGGTGATATTTACAGAAAGTTTACAAACTTTCATTTCATGATCTGGAAGCTTGGTTGAGTAGGGGACTTGACCAAAGCCACATAGCATGATTGTGCAAGAGAATGGGACAAAGTCTCAAGCCTCCAAGGGCCATCACATTATACTGAAGCCCTGATTAATCACTCCCATTCGCATGGTCTATTGCATTTTATATATAGCTTTGTTGACATAAATTCTTGTCTTTCGAATCCTTACAATTTAATATAGAGAACATTGGTTTGGTTACAAACATAAAAATGATGTATGTAATGGAGATTAAACAATTTCAGGAAATAAAATATTAAGACAAATTGAGATATTTGTAGTTTATGTAGGGCTCTCATGTTACACAGTTTTTTTGAAAGAAATATCTTTCCTAGAGGAAGTGAAATCTAGTGTATTTGAATAGTGGAGGAGCACATTTGGATTCTATATTTTCATGTGTCTGCATAAATAACAACTGTCTATTTACAACTTGATAAGATGCACAATGAAACCCTTCTCTTTTTTTTTTTCTGTTGCAGATAGAAGGATGTATGAATTGTGAAAAATGCCTTTTTTAATACATCAATATAACAAAGCATGTCACAAGCATTTAATAACGGGATTATTGTTGACTTTCTTCATTCCTGGGAACCAACAGAAAAATCCCAAGGGACAGATCATTAAATCTTCTTTTTCAGTGTTAACTTGGACAACAGCTCAGGAGACACCTCTGAGGGTGCAAGGCACTTATTAGAAGCATGTTTAGGAATTCTGACTGTTTTTCAAAAACCACTTCTGCAGAAAACAACAAGATAGCTACCAAGCATTTCTGGAATCCATGTATAACTGAGAAGATTCAATTCATTAGAAATATGATAAATTATAAATGGTAACAGCTGAAAAAAAGGGTAAGTTGTGGGGGAAACATAAATTAAATATGAGAAGTATAATGTAACCATGAGAGATGACTTGGTATATATTAGTTTATTATATTTTATATTATACTTTTTGAGATAAGGCAATTTACCACAGTATTATTTATGCCTCACTTACTTTACAGAGGAAATAATCAAAGAAAAAAATTAGAAACAAAAAAGTACAAAGTCTGTGTTTTTTTCTTAATGCTATATTTTTCTGTTTAGACTATCTAAACATTCTGATATAATATACTCAGCTACAATTAATTTGCATTATGTTTTCTTCCTGATTTTTCCCCCCAACATTTTATTTTTCTCTGATCTAGCATTTTATTTTTTCCTCATGGATTCCAAATAATAAATACAATGTCTTTAATTTGAATACTGACTGAGACTTAGTATTTTTATAGTCCATTTGCTTCTCCTGTGGGGTCTCTTTCTTTGTTGGTAGGTTCTTTCTTGATTGGTAATTTATTTGTTTGACTTTGGCAAAAATAAGGTTTAGTGATTAGCCCAAGATAACCCATATATTAAGAGATTAAAGTAGGTTTGAAGCTCAGATCTGGCACTCATTTATTAAATTGCTCATTTACATATTTAGTTTTTCAACAAGTTTTTGTTGAGAGCCAACATATATTAGATACTCTTGCAAACACTGGTCATTACTGCTTTCTGCCCAAACAGCTTTTACTTGCCGAAGGGGTAAGACAGGCAAGCTTATTAAGGTCCTTACTCCCTAGGCCTCAGGGGCTCAATTGAGGCTACACCTTCAGGTAACCATTTTATGACTAATTACTTTTTAACTACAGTAGTCACCTCTTATACACAGGGGATATATTCCAAGACCCCCAATGGGTGCCTGAAATATGGACAGTATCAAACTCTATATATACTATTTTTTTCCCATACGTACATATCCTATATAATAAAAGGGTAATATGCAAATTGACCAAACAGCAGAATAACTGGTTGCTATGATGCGCACTGACCACCAGGAGGCAGATGCTCAATGCAGGAGCTGCACCCTGATGGTCAGTGCGTTTCTACAGGGGGAGCGTCGGTCAGCCACAAGCCGGGCTGATGGCTGGCCAGTGTCAGCCAAGCGCAGCGGTGGTGGTGGGAGCAGGCCTCAGCCACAGTCGGACATCCTTCAAGGACTCCTGGACTGCTAAAGGGCACAGGCTGGGCTGAGGGACACCCTCCCCCTCCCCCACCCAGGGCACGAATGTAGTGCACCAGGCCTCTAGTCGATGATAAAGTTTAATTGATAAATTAGGCACAGAAAGAAATTAACCACTAATAATAAAATAATTATTACAATATCCAATAATAAAAGTTATGTGAATGATTGGTGGGGGATATTAAGTAAAATAAGGGTTTCTTGAACACAAGCACTATGATACTAAAGTAGTTGATCTGAAAGCTGAGATGCTGCTAAATGACTGATGGCAGGGAGTGTGTACAGTGTAGATATGCTGGACAAAGAGATATGCATAAGTGAGCAGGACAGTGTACGATTCCATCACATCACTCAGAACTGCATGCAATTTAAAACTTATGAATTGTTTCTTTCTGAAATATTCCACTTAATATTTTCGGACTATGATTGACGGTGGGTAACTGAAACCTTGGGAAGAAAAACCAGAGAAAAGGGTGACTATGGTATTACTTTTTACATAAACTAGTGAGGTACAGGCATCCAGATTCTGGGGTCCACCACTGGGGGTAAACATGGTTGCGAAATAAAACCAATATGTAAAGGAGCAGAGCTGCAAGTTGCAGATAGTGATCTAGTCTTGGTGATAATATTTGAGCAGCTGTTATCTTCAGTGTCCAGACCTACACTTTTCAGTTATGCAAGCCAATACATTCTTTTTGTTTACATCCATTTTATTTGTGTTTCTTACACAACTAATGTGTGAATGAACATATTTGGCAGGGTATTTGCCAGTCTCCAGAAAGCAAAACCACAGATAAGAAAGAGTTACTGTAATATCCATGAAAGTTCTTTTTTATTTCTTCCTTTTTGTTTTAGAAAAATACTGGTTTAGACTCTAGACTTTGGAATTATGCTTAATCTGGTTCTGTAACATGTAAGATCAACTTTGCAACAACCACTTTTAGACACCCACATCCAGCTACGGGGAACCTGTAGGTAGGGACCCTTCCACTGTTCTACTTCCCCGCCATCCCTGATCTCATCACCACGCCAACTGCACGCAGCTTATCTGGGAGGGGAGTTCTCTTTCTAGAGCCAAAATCATGTATATTTGTAAAATCTGTCATGCTGAACCAGGGAATGTCAATTTTTAAAAAAAATTTTTTTCTCCTCTGTGCTTTCCTGCTTCGACAGATTAGATGGTAACCCAGTTGCCCTTTCATTTCCTTTTTTATAATCCCACCTTCTATTCCTCTCTGCCATTAATTATGTCATTTACAAGTAGCATTGGGCAAGTCACTTAACCTCAATGAATCTGGTTTTGTTACCTGGGTAAATAGAAATAGCTTTACTTACAGAACTGTGGTGATGATTAAATAATTCATTTAAAAGTGTGGAACTCAATTTTTTGTTACATAGTAATTGTGAGTGGTGAGTACCTTATGAACATTAGTCTTACTGGGATTTGTGAATAAAACCTGAAGATAAATTTTAAGCTAACTTGTTGACATTTTTATAAAATAATCAAATGTTCAATTTATGTAGATAACTTACTCTGTTCTATTACACTATTATTTTTTTGCCTTACTTCTTAGATATTTATGTGGTGTTTGTTATTATTGTTGTTGTTGTGATTTTTAATTGACCACTCTCTCTTTTTTTTTATCACTTTCTTATACCTTGAAAAGATTCAGTTACCAAGCAGAAAATTGGATGTTTGCTTGTTTTTTCCTCTTACTTAAATCACTAGAAAGCCTATACCTTAGTATTCTCTATTTATAATCACTGGATAGAATATCTTATGCTCTGCTCTAAATTCTTTTTATATGCTGATAATTACAAAATTTATAATTCTGAGCTAATCTATTCCTTAAACTCATATAACCAACTGCTTTTGTGATATGTCCACATGTCTAATGGGCATTCCAAACCTGCATGTCTAAATCAGAATTATTAATATGTTCTAGACATGTTTTTCTCTAAGGTTTTATTTTTAATTTATTATTATTATGATTATTATGATTATTATTATTATCCTGTCAAAACACCTTGGACCAGTTTTTAGGTTTTTAGATTTTTTTTCTCGTATCTCAGTCTAATGTAGAGGGAAACTGTGTCAAACTCAATCATTGAAATGTACCCCAAACCCACCCCTCCAATGCTACAAGCCTGGCCCAATCCACCAGCAATCTTACCTCAACTTCTGCAATACTCCTAGCTTGTATCTCAATGTTCACTCTTGCCTCTCAGTCTTTTCTTCATATAGCAGCCAGAGGGAGATATCTAAAACATAAATTACATATTTTATATAGCACGTAAAATATATTATGTCTCTCCCACACAGAAAACTTTTTAAAAGCTTCTTATTATATTTAAAGTAAACTTGCCCTAATCGGTTTTGCTCAGTGGATAGATCATCGGCCTCCAGACTGAAGGGTCCCCAGTTTGATTCCTGTCAGGGGCACATGCCTGGATTGTGGGCTCTATCCCCGGTGGGGGGGCATGCAGGAGGCAGCATATCAATGATTATCTCTCATCATTGATGTTTCTATCTCTCTCTCCCTCTCCTTTCCTCTCTCTGAAATCAATAAAAATATATTTTTTAAAAATTCAAAGTTCTTATTATAGCCTAAAATGTTCTACCTACTGAACAGATAATATAAATTAATGAGAAAAACTCCTCGCTGCATCACAGGGAATTCAACTATGTTATAGGATTCTGGATCTTATTAAAATCTGGAGAAGTTCTTTTTTTTTTTCTTTTTTTTTTTAAGCAGATAGGCAACCCAGTTAGGTATAGACCAGTGGTTGGCAAACTCATTAGTCAACAGAGCCAAATATCAACAGTACAACGATTAAAATTTCTTTTGAGAGCCAAATTTTTTAAACTTAAACTTCTTCTAACACTACTTCTTCAAAATAGACTCGCCCAGGCCATGGTATTTTGTGGGAGAGCCACACTCAAGGGGCCAAAGAGCCGCATGTGGCTCGCGAGCCGCAGTTTGCCGACCACTGGTATAGACTGTCAGTCCTTACCTTTCTTCTATGGGCTGTGCTTCTAACTTCAACTTAGTTTTCATAATTCTCCAGAGCTATTCTGGTCTTCTCTGATTGTACACCATCCAAAGACCAGTCTGGAACCTGTGCAGTGATTTCTTCTGTAGTTTAGTTTTTATGTCTTTGCAGCCTGGATCCCAACTGGTTTTATTCATGTACAGAGCAGCATGGGAGTATTCACAGAACTTAATGCATAGATTCAAAGGGTCCCTTTTTTATCCAGCTCCTTCCTCTCAATGATCCTACCCCTACGCTGTTTCCTAGAGTCTCTCCTTCTTGGTATTCTGACTAGAACGTTGGGGTTGTGGTTCCCCATGCTGTTGCATACATCTCACTACTTGGCCTGCATGATGGCAAAACTGCAAGGCACAGAGTTTGAGTGCCTCCAGAATTGCCCTGGCCGCTCCTGCTGCTGTGGAAGTTTAGTTGTATTATTGGCTTTCATCTGGCAAAAGGCTAATGAAGTCAAAAGAACTTTACCTTTCAGGTGCTGCTAGCACCGGGTGGGGATGTGGGGCATTGCTTCTTCGATGCTGGCATTTACCTGATGTAAAACAGAGAAAGTCAAAAGCGTTCTCTGCTGCCCTCATGGGAAAGGGAGGGGAACTGCTCTTTTGCTACCACTCACCTGGTGTAGGGCAGGGAAAGTCAAAAGTGATGGCCACTGCTGGGTGACCATGACCCCATATGCCAGGGAGAATGTGGATGGAAGCAGGACTGTCCTATTTAAAATCTCTTTGCTCGCCCTAGCCAGTTTTTCTCAGTGGATAGAGTGTTGGCCTGTGGACTGAAGGGTCCCAGGTTTGATTCTGGCCAATGGCACATGCCAGGGTGGTGGGCTCGATCCCCAGTAGGGGGTGTGCAGGAGGCAGCCAATCAATGATTCTCTCTCATCATTGATGTTTCTATCTCTTTCTCCCTCTCCCTTCCTCTCTGAAATCAATAAAGAAATATATATATATTAAAAAAAAATAAAGTCTCTCTGAAGTTGCCCTCTATCTGCTTATTTTCTGCTTTATAGCATTTATTATTTTTTTAATTTGTTTTGCTTTATAACATTTATTCCTACCTGAAAAAAATGTTATATATAGGAACAACTAGATACGAGATAACTACATACTAGTGTACACAAGGCCTAATAGTCTCCTCGAAACCACTACAGCTTCAGAAATGGGCAGCTGAGAGTGGAAGGAAAACAAAGGTAACAAACCCCCATTTTAATGTTTAAAAAATGTACTTTAGACGTAACTTCTTTGCTAAAAGTTAGATATGTGCACTCATTATATGAGGACAGCCTCAGAACTCTCCTATAAGGGAGAACATGACCTTGTAAGTTTGCATTTTCACATAAAAATTTTTAAACACTTGTGAAAAGTCTTAGTCTGGTTGGGAACTAGAGGATAGCTACATACTAGAATCTAGATGGTAACTCCATACCAGCGTAACAAGGCTGGAGATGGCACAATGGCGGGCACAGTTTTCAGCTCCACAGTTTGAGGACAGAGAATAACAAATAAGTAGATAAATAAATAGTATACAAAGCCTAAATTTGTGTCCTGATAGGAAGTTCAGGGAAATCAACTTCTGTATGTGTATATTGAGATTTTTAGCAGGGAGGTACTAAATTTTTTTCTTTGACAATACTGGGCAACTATTTTTCTCCCCGCTGAGAATTTAGGGACTCTGTCAAGAAGGGAGTATAGATTTACAGTCAAATAAGAGAATTAATGATAAGGTTTTGGATATACAAGTAGACATAAACTGTGTGCTTAGAAGACACAATTCTAAAAGAATGGATTCTCTAAACAAAAGAGCACTTACATCTGAACAATGGCAGTGGAAATGAATGTTGCTGAGAAGTAGGAATAAGCAAAACTGCCACAACCTACTTGTGAAAAACTAAGGGCCACCCTTTTCCATTATCAGGGCAACCAGACTGACTTTCCCACAAGTTTTAAAAAATTTTTATGTGAAAATGCAAACTTACAAGGTTAAGTGTTCTCCCTTATAAGAGAGTTCTGAGGTTGTCCTCACATAATAAGGGTGCACATATCTAACTTTTAGCAATGAAGTTACATCTAAAGTACATTTTTTAAACATTAAAATGAGGGCTTTGTTACCTTTGTTTTCCTCCACTCTCTGCTGCCCCTTTCTGAAGCTGTAGTAGTTTCCTAGGAGACTATTAAAGAATGAAACTTGATTGGCTATATTTGCAGAATGATTGTTGGTGTACATTTGAGGAACATTTACATAACAGGCTACACACACACACAAAAAAAAAGTTTGACACGTGAAAGATTTTTTAAATTTCAGTATTAAAAACCTCTTTGGTAAACTAAAATTAGAGATGGAAGCCATAACCTAGTAGGTCACCTTGTCAATGGCCTTGCCAATTATTTCTTTAAATATTCTACTCTTTGTCCAGTTCAGTTAAATTAATGTCTTTATTATTTCAGTACAATTTTCCAACCAGATTATTTGTTTTTACCAATTTGCTACATATTTCTATATCTTGCCTTTTCTACCAATTACCTTTCTAGATTATCAGAGGATAAAGAAGGTATACAAAGAAAGATCTCCTGCCGAAGCCAGTTTGGCTCAGTGGATAGAGCATCGGCCTGTGGACTGAAAGGTCCCAGGTTCGATTCCAGTCAGGGCACGTACCTTGGTTGCAGGCACATCCCCAGTAAGGGGTGTGCAGGAGCCAGCTGATCAATGTTTCTAACTCTCCATCCCTCTCCCTTTCTGTAAAAAATCAATAATATATATATATATATATATTTTTTTTAAAAAAAAGAAAGATCTCCTTAGTGTCTCTCTGAGCAAGAAGGGTACACGAGAGAGTAAAAACAAATAACAAACAAATACAAAAAAACTCCAATATTCATGTTATACAATGTCCTGCCAAACTAGAAGCACCAGATTCAATTTAATTTTAGGAAAGTGGAGTAAAGTAGAAGATAGCTAGTGATTACTACACAGGAACCATCTTTATTTAAAGCTCACAGATGGGACCGAGGATTTAGTTCTAGCTAGCCCTTAATATCAATATAGATAAGTAGGCTTGTTTTTATAATTTTGTTTAAGTGTTTTGGTACATATTTCTTATTGCTATCTGTCAACTTCAGTCCAAAAAATGTATTTTCGGTTAGTAAGAAGAGAACAGCACCTTTTTTCTTGAGAAAGAATTTCAGCATTTGTTGATAGGTATGCCTTTTCATGGGGAAAAAAATGGCAAAGCAAAGACTACTTAAAAGGAAATGTTCTCTATAGCTTGGTCTTGAAACTAGATTCTACAAAAGCTCTTGGGAATGTTTTCTACTGTGTATATTTTCCTTGCTGAATTCGGGTTTTAAATTTAATTCAGTAATTATTATTGGGGAGAAGTGGATGTTCCTCATACTGATCTAAGTGCAGAGAGAGAAAAAGGAGAGCTGTGAGATGGCATATGGGGAGACTATAATCTAGTTTGGAAAACAAGGGCAGATGTAAAGCAGCACATGATGAATTTAAACAACAATCTGTCTCTATGAGCATATTGTTGTAGCCACACTTCAGTATAGTTAGAAGTTATTAAAAATGTTAAAATAGAGACTAGCAGGAAAGAGCCAGATCACTGACTGCAAACATTGTTCCCATGGACACTGATGACCAAATTTACTTTGGTATTTATGTGGAGATAATATTTTTTATATAATATTTTGGTGGTTTTTATACTGTCATGTTATTTTATAAATTCTGTCTCAGAAAATATTTCAATTCTTGGGTGTTACTCTCAATGTAGAAATATGACTTAGAGAAAGACTTTTGTAGGATTTGAAGATGTTTATAAAATAGAATGGGCAGGAGGTAGTGAATTTTTCATCACTGGAAGTGTAGAGAGAGAGAATGAATGATCACTTGTTGAGAATCACTTGTTGAGAATGCCTTATTAGTGATTGGAATAAATGATCCCTGATGCCTTTCAAAATTTGTGAAGTTATGAGTCTGTAACAGTTTATGATGTGCTATAGCACTCAAGTAGAGGCTCTGCATTGAGGACTAGAATAGTCTTTGGCAAATATGAAACATAGGCTAGGTTATAAGTAATAGGTAGGATTTGGGTAGGCAGAAGGGTAAGATCATTATGGTTAAAAGGAAAGAAAGAAAAGCAGAAAAGAAAAAGAAAGGCACAAACGAACTTGGTATATTTGGAGACAATGAGGAATTTGGCCTAGCTAGAATATAAAATGCATGCTGGGGATTGTGGAGATAACAAAGGTATAGAGACGGATCTGTTACAAAGGGCTCTCAGTACTAGTACGTGGTTAGGGAGGATTTACCTTATTTAAATACAGTGGAACAAACTCTTAGATCATTGTTTATTAGAATAACCTATTGATATATGCTTTAGTGAAGAAAAAACTGGCATTGTTATATAGAAAAAAAGGAGAATAAGGTATGAATGATAATTTAGGCATTAGTAGATAAGGAACTAGTCTTGAAGATGGTAGTATGAATAGGGTCTTTGTACAAATAATTGTTTGAAAACTATTCTATGTATACTAGTATTTCATAATCCAGAACGAGAACATAAACTATTATTCTAATGTAGAATGAAATACTGTCAAGGTGAACATAAATTATTACAATAGTGACAGACATCCTCTTAATGGGTAATATTCTGGATTATCTAGAAAAACAGGGCAGAGAGGAGACAGAGATGATAGATGATAGATGGTAGATAGATAGATAAATAGATAGGAGATTGATTTTAAGAAATTGTCTCTGTAATTTTGGCAGGGGGAACGTCTGAAATTCTTGGGGCAGAATAATGGGCTGGAGACTCAGGTAAGAGTGGATTTTGTAGTCTTGAATCCAATTCTTCAGAGCAGCAAGCTAGAATCTTGCTAGAAATTTTGAAGAGAATTCTTTATGCCTCTGGAAATGTCAGTTTTTACTCTTAAGGCCTTCAACTGATTAGATGAAGCCCACCCACATAATGGAGGGGAAAATGATTTAACTCAAAATCTAAGGATTTAAATATTAATCAAATATTTAAAAATAAGGTCATAGTAATATTTAGACTGCTGTTTGACCAAACTAACTTGGCACAATAGATTAGCCAGGTGGGCATATAATATTAACCATTATAACATGTAATTTCTATATATAAAAAGCCAGCGACTGGAACGCCGGAATGACCCCAGAACGACCAATCGCCATGACGCCCACTGCAGCCAGCAAACCAGCCGGATCAAGGAGTAGGGCCTGCTGGCCAACCTCCTGCAGCTCCTCCCCCCACCTAGCCCCACCCCTGATTACATCCCCCACTACAATAGGCATGGCCAGCTGGCCAACCTCTTACAGCCCCTCCCCCTGGCTGGCCCCGCCCCTGATGCCCCCACCATCACAATTGGCCCATAGCCCCTCCCCACAGCCAGCTCCACCCTCAATCGGGCCCCCACACCCCAATTGGTGGTAGAGGCAGCTGGCCCACTGCCCACATCCCTTCCCCTGCAGCCCCTCCCCCAAGCCTTCCCAGCCCTGATCAGGCCCCAATCAGGGCGGGCCAGCCAGTCAAAATCCCACCATCACCTCCTCCCAACAGGACCTGCCCCGATCTGCCCCAACTGGGGCTGGGCCAGCTGGATCCCACCCATGCATGAATTCATGCTCTGGGCCTCTAGAGCATGAATTATATATAAAAAATGAATTGCTGTTTTAGCATTGATAGACAACTGTATCTGTATACATCTACACACAGATAAAATTATAGTTGATTACTTACCAGGTATTAAAAAGAACTAGAGAAAAAAACATGATTGGTGGAGCAATTTATTTCTTTAACCATCTGCCATTCTGGTTCATTAAGAAAAGAGTTTCTGATAGCTAGATTAGGTGTTAAAATATCAGATGAATCTCATTTTAAATAACTCTTTTAAACTTATTTGTTTTTTACATAATGTGGAATAATAGAAACTACTACTACTACACAAACAGGCACCCCAAAGGAAGCAAGTAGATTGTCCCTTCTGACAATTTCCTTTATACCCTGTGTCTTGGACTGGCAGAGGGGGAAGATAGCATTGATCTTCCCAGTATTCCACATCACGATAGAATAAAAAGGCACATTAGCATTGTTTTTATTCCACCATGGCTTCTGATCATTTTTTCTTCTTTTAATTGAATTTCATCCTTATGTATACACTCTCAAATACCTTCTCTTCTATATTTTTACTTCTCAAGTTTCTTTATCTTTACAATTAAATGATTAATTGTACACATAGCTAAAGCGTTGAAAATGGGCACCCTGATTATTCAACAGGAGAAGAAAAGGAAAGACTTATTTCTCTAAAAGTTAAATTTATTTGTTATTTTTCTCCTGGGATCACATTATTTAAGAAAAAAATGATATAAAAATTAAGAATGAGTTTGGCATATGAAGAAGTAATTAAAGTACACAGCTTTAGAAAATCAAATTGGCACTGCCAGTAGGACAGTGGATTATGCTGTATAGATACATCTTAGGCAAGTGGATTGGACAGGTGATTCCTCCTTAAATGTAACCTTATGATGTTTCATAAGTAATAAGATAGAGAGGGGACACAAATGGTAATATTCAATTTAGTGACCTCTGGGCAAAACAAATAAATTAATTTTAAACTAAAATTAGCCAACATGGAATAAAATTTGGTATTACATAATAAGACACATGGCTTTAAAGAAAATATTCAATTTGTAATAATACAAAGAGAAAATGTTCACCTGGGGAAGAATGTCCAAGGAGAAAAATTTGGTAATAGGATGACCTAGAAAGAAGCCCAATAGAGAAGTTACAAAAGACAAAGTAAGAAGGCAAGCAAGATGTGGTCTGCTTAAAAAAAAAAATGCCAGTTAATTTCAATTTTTCAGAAATTCCTTCACTGAGACTTGGTGATAAAATTACCTTGGTAAGGGATAAAGAATCAAGAATTGCTAGGTCCCTCATCCTTCAGTATAACAGCATTGTGAGTCATATTACAATGATCTTTAAAAAAAAATCAACTAAACAAAGTTAATCAGATTATCTACCTGTACTACAGAGAGGATGTAAAGATTAATGACTTAATTATTGTGAAATATTAAAACACTTTGGGATATCTGAATGAAAAATGGAAATAATTATTTACGCCTTTGCTAGATGTCCCAGTAATCATAATTACTTTTCACTATGAACTCCTTCCAATATATATATATGTATATATATATATCCCAATAAAATCAACCTTCTGGCATAGTTTTGCACCAGAACTAATATTTGATAGAACAAACTACTGGCAGACCCTGAGCTACAGATGAACAGATTGCTCTGTCACACGTTTCTGTGAAAGAGAGGGCTAAGGGACTACTTGGCTATCACCACCAAGTAGCCGTGTTCACCTGCCTCCTTTGGCTTTTATTCTTACAACAGCTTGAACTAAAATTAATCTCTAGATACAATCAGTAGGGCAGGCATCCTTGAGAAAGCACATGCTTCTACAAGGTCGGGTCTAAAAGACTAAACAGAGACCTTAGCAAAACACCCGAAGGATTGGACTTGTTTGGAAAAGTCAAGGTAGGGGCTGCCCCCTTGGCAAGGTCCCCCAGAGGCCTCTGACCTTTCAGAGATTCCTCCTTCCAGACTTTCCAACCAAGTTCCGTGCTTCCCCACAAAATAATGTTCAAATTAATATGACATTGATTATCTTCTGATAATTGATCATTTTCTACTATTAATCTACTAGTTTCTTTGTCTATGATTGTGTTTAGTTGATTAAACAGGGAATATATAGACTACTGTATATTTCTTAAAAAGAGATACATCTGTGGGCATTTGGCTATTTTCTCCTTTAGGTATACTTGAAAACACTATGAAACAATTTGATGAAAAAAATAATTGAATGAAATGTGTAACAATTACTCAACTTATAAAAGTGTAAGATTCTTGGTATTTGTTGAGTTGAATGCAATAGGAAAAGACAAGTTAAGCCTTGACAGATAAAATCAAGGACAGAGGAGTGCACAACCATTGAATCTGCGGGTGGAAAGGACTTGGCGAGGTCACGGAGGTTACCGCCTTTCTGGCAGGACCACACTAAACATTACTAAGCTCGTGAGAATTCAACCTAATGTTGAAAATAAAACAAAACAAAAACTAAAATCTTCTAGTGTGGGAGATAGATTTGGGTCTCTTGAATTTTCCTTTAGTTTTTCCTTGGCAATATTTTTCATGTTATTCTGTTTTTTTAATATTACTTGTTATAATATTGACCACCTTGTTGCAACTATACCAACAATATCTTTCTCTAACATTCATTTCAATGCTTAAATAAAATAAAATAAAATAAAATAAAATAAAAGCTTTGGGTTCTATAGAACAGCCTTTATGTATCTCTAGTTCACATTGTTACTTTGATACTAAATTCTGGCAGGTTCTAATACATTTTTCGTTTTGTTTTCTAATCACTGGGTAAAATATTCTAGACAGGGAATCCTTTGGCATAGGTGTTATTAAAATGTAACAAAGGTTATTGTTGCTGACACACTGTTGTTTATCAACACCTCTTTTCTCCTTAGCTCATCTTTTTTCTCATCTTTCTTGAAGCACATTCATTTTCTCTATACATCCCTCCCTCCTTCCTTCTATCGCCTTCCTTCCCTCCCACCTACTCTCCCTCCCTTCCTTCCTTTCTTCCTTCCTTCTTTTCTTCTTCAAAAACCCTCACCTTATCATTAGCAGGCATCCTATTGGCACTTAAAGTTAAAGATATCACCATCCCATAGTCTTGCTATTCAAAATGTGCTTTGAGAACCAATGACATTGACATCACCCAAGAACTTATTAGAAATATAAAATCTTGGACCCCACAACAGAGCTTCTAAATTAGGATCAGTCTTCTAACAAGATCCTCAAATGACTCATGTAAGCACATTCAAGTTTAAGAGGTTCAGGTCTAGACTACCTAGATGTCCTAGAGATGCCTCAAACTTCACACTCTCCTCCTTAGGTAAGACTGTCCTGCATTTTCTATCCAAGTGAGAAGACCATATATTCACAGGGCAACTCCAGTCAGAAACCCAGGGAGTCTTCTGGGATGCCTTCCTCTTCCTCATCAACCAAATGTAACATGTTACCTTGTCATTTCTATTTTCTAAAAATCCCTTGAATATTTCCTCAGCATATCTCACCAAGTGTCATTTCTGTAGTTCCCACATTTCTCACATGAACTTGAGCACAATCTTTAAACTAGTTTCAAAGGCTCTGTCACCTTTCTCTAATACTATGTCTTTGATAATTCCAGCTTTATCTTAAAAAGTTTAAATCTGACTTGCCATAGTAAAAATAATTTTATGATGTGTTCTTCCACTGTAAGGGAAAAATACGGTTTGTGTAAAACCTTTTAACTAACTTTATCTTCTGCAGCTCTCCAACTCACTCCAGATGCTGAAGTCATATTCAATGACTTGCATTAGCCTAAATATGTCATTGTATTTGGTGCCTTTATACTTTTATATATTTTTTCCTGGAACTGAAATGCTCTTCCCCTAACTTGTCTGTCAGATGAACGGCTATACAATATATCAAGACCAGATTCAAGTAATCCTTGCTTTGTAATGCTTTTCTTTTAACCTCTCTAGGCATTGCTCATTTCTCCCTTCTGCACCTCCACACTTGCAATGATTTGTTTACATAGTAGATGCTTAATAAATACTGTTGAATTGACAGCAAGTATAATAATTTTTTTCATTGAATCTAGTCAGAGAAGGGAGAGGGAGAGAGAGAAACATCAATGTGAGAGAGAAAAACCTGATTGTTTGCCTCCTGTACACAGCCCACCTGGATCAAACACGCAATCTGGGTATGTGCCCTGACCAGAAATCAAACCCACAACTGTTCCAAACAGAAGACCACACTCCAACCACTGAGCAACACCAGCCAAAGCTAATCATTATTTTTCAAAAAAATGTTATTAACATTTCTCCATATGATCATAAACCACACATTATTTGAATCAAATATTTTGTAAAATATATTTTGACCTTATTAAATTTCATGTGATAGACAACTTTTTTTCCCCCTCTAGGAACAATTCAAATTATTGATAGAAATGATGAGAAGCAGTAAGTGAACTGCTTTTGTTTTGGACTTAGGTTCTGGAAAAAACACATTAAATCTATTTTAATTTCTGAGTTTCCTAACAGTACATAAATAAGTACAAATACAAATAAATCTTCTCTGAAACTTTCTGTACAGGTTTTTGTGTAAACATATGTTTTCATTCCTCTCAGATAAATGCCTGAGGGCAAAAGAAAACAAATTGATAAATAGGATTTCATCACAATGAAAAACTTTTGCTTTGCAAAATCCCATGTGAAAAGGATGAAATGACATGCTATAGACTGGAAGAAAATATTTGTAACCACATACCAGATAAAAGACTAATATATAAAATACACTTGGAACTCTCAAAAGTGAACTTTAAAAATCAAACAATCCAATTAGAAGATGGGCAAAACATATTAACAGACATTTCACCTAAGAAGATATACAGATGGGAAATAAGCACACGAAAGATGTTTCACATCATTAATCATTATGGAAATGTCAATTAAAACCTCAAACAGCTATAACTACACACCTGCCAGAATGGCTAAAATAAAAGAAGAAACAACAACAAAAGCTCGCAAGGATGCACAGAAGCTGCATCACTTGTGCATTGCTGGTGGGACTGTAACATTGTTCAGGCACTCTGCAAACACTTTGGCAGCTTCTTATAAAACTAAACATCTATAGCAGTTTTTAGAAATAGATTGTAACCATCACATAGACTATTATCAGAACAAAATTCACACATAAAAATAATCTAACTTAATGGATGGATATTTAATATCTGCACATTGTAGATGATAGATTATACTCAGTAAAATAAATATACTGATATTGAAAATATATTTCAGTTAACAGAGAAACCCCAGAATTGAGCAATAGAATGATTGGTGAAAATATGGGCATCAGTAATGTAAGTAATGATGTTGTGCAATCTGTAAAGTGCTAGGAACATGCTGGATATCACCACCATTATTTATCTCAGAATCATTGTGAGAATCAATTAGATACTCTCTGTAAAGTCACTTTGAAAACTGGTAAAATATTGTAAATATTAATATTAAGAATTATTTTTACATCACCAAGTTAAATATCAATAGGGAAAATATAGAAGAATATTGAAATATCTAAATTTATCTTTAATCTTCTGCAACTCTTTTGTAAACTGATCATTTTAATCACTTTATTTTACCTTGGTTAGATGAATATATTAGTACCTATTTTTAAATTATGATCAATTTTGTGGTTATAGTACATTAACGTTATGATGCATATTTGAAGTTTTAGGAAACTTTAAATTATTTCTCAACATCACTGAAGCCAAACTATTCTTTCATCTCTCAGATATACTTCTTCCTTTTGATTGCTTTAGTCATTGCTCTAGTCCTAGCCATCATCACATCACAGAATAGCGTTTTAGCTGTTCACTTTGCTTCTAGCTTCTCATAAGTCCATCCTTCCCAAAGCAGCTCAAAAACTCACTGTTTTAATGGCTTCATAGGATTTTGAAAGGATCACCATAATAGTAACTGTGATAATACAATAAAAATATGTAAAATAAGGGTAAGAAAGAAAGCATATTTATCATCCTTTGTGGATTATAGAATTTATATCATGAAAAGCTAAGATAAATAACTAAAAAAAGAAAGAAAACCTCCAATCCATTGTTTTACTAGGGGACATATAATGTTAAAAAAAAAAAAAAAAAAAAAAAAAAAGAGGCCATTCACAATGGCCTATCTACACCACAGTGTTGGAGCAGAGAAAGGAAGACTGAAACATTTCTGTCCTTTTTTCTGTGCCTCACTTCAGAGCCTGTACTTTGAAGAAGTTTTACTTCTGTCTCAAGTCTCACACAATCCCCTTATAACGACAAATCTATCAACTTCTGGCCCTTACCCTTCTTAAATCCTGTTCAATAATGTTGTGACATCTTCTCATGCCTCCTAGATGAGACACATTTCCTGTAAAGTTCCCTTGATCTAAAAACATTGACAGTATATATATTCTTGCACCTAAAGGAGTTCCAGTTTCCATTTTGGTAAGAAGTCTTGGTTTTTATTTGTGTCTCCAAAAGGACCATTTGAGAGATTTTCTTAGAACGAATCTGCCTTGGAATCTCTATCTCTTGTCAGATAACAGCTATAAAGTGGTTTTCTAAATGTTGTTGTTGTTGTTGTGTTGTTTTGTTTTAGCTTCTCTCTACCGAGGTTCACAAAATCATAGGCTCCCATCATTAGCGCAGGAGTCCCACATGTTGCTGAGGACCCAGAGTGGTTCATGAACTGAATGTTTATTTTACTTCCATGAAAGAATGTAGAGCTTGGCACATGTGTGTGGCTTCTCTTGATCAGTGTTGCCTATAAAATTGATTCTAAAAAACAAGTTCTGTTACTGGGATGTCAACCTAAGAGTACTAGAAAGGTGTTTCTTTGTAGTCTTTGTTGAAGCAGTAAGACATAATGGAAAAGAGCAAGGATTTAAAGTCAAATAGACCTAGTTGTGCATCCCAGCTCTGTCACTAGTGAACTGTGTGGTCCCTACTTAACCTCTCTGAGCCTCATTTTTTTTTTCATTTGTAAAATAGAGATAATAGTCACTCCTACATTTAAGTTTACTGTGATGATTAAATGAGATATATAAAGCATTTTGCATGTAGTGCATGTCATGTAGTAACATGTAGGTAGCTTTATAATTATTTATGTTAGGTTTGAGAATCAGAGCTGATATGCCAAGAGAATATATTTAGCATTTTTAGCAATTTAATATTTGAAGGTAAAAAAGGAGAGTTGTGGACATTAAGTAGAAGGCCTGCAGGGGGGATCAGAAATGACTCCTCCTTCCCCAAATAAATTAATGAAAAAGGCTACTTCAGAAAGAATTCCATTCTCTTCAGTTTCTTTTATGTGCAGTTGGCTCTTCACAACTGCACATTCAACCAACATTGGCTTGGAAATAGTTTTTTTTTTTTAGATTGAAATACTATTTTCAACCCAAGGTTGGGAAACTACAGTCGGAAAATCATGGCTGGGAATGAAACAGTGTCAATCCGCAGTTGGATGAACCCTTGGAAGGGAAACTGGCTGATGAAAAGGGCCAACCGTATTTATTGAAAAAAAAAAAATCTATATATAAGAGGACCCATGCCGTTCAAACCCATGTTGTTCAAGGGTCAACTGCATACATAAGATTTGGTACTATTCCAGGTCTTAGGCATCCGCTGGGGGATCTTTGAACATATTGCCCAAGGTAAGGGGGGATTATTGGAATTTGATTCAGAGATGTGTGGAGGCTTACAGAGAATGCATGTAATGCCTCTGGTACAAGATCTGGTTTAGAGTACATATTCAATATTGGGTGCTACTGATATTAGAAATAATACCATTAATAAGAATCTAATGTATAAAACTTTTAAGCTAATTATATGTCAAGGTATAGAGTCAGTAGTGATAACCAGTTCTAGACCAGCACTCAGTCTTAACATGGAACATAAAAGAACACTTTTTTCTATCAACCATAAAAATATTTTTCTTGAATCAGAGTGCCATGTTTAACAACAAAGTTCTATCATTATCCTTTTATTTCCTTTCTAGAGGCCCGGTGCAAGGGATTTGTGCACTGGTGGAGGAGTGTGGCCTGTGGGGATTGCCGGGTCATCAGAGCAGCTGTGGACTCACCCTCTGAGTGGCTGCTCATCCTGGTCAGCCATCCCACTCTGGGAGCACACTGACCACCAAGAGGCAGCTCCTTCATTGAGCATCTGCCCCCTAGTGGTCAGTGTACATCATAGCAACTGGTCGACCAATCGTTCTGGTCATTGCACTATTCAGTTGCCGGGCTTTTATTATATAGGATTCACCCTAGCATTCACAGACCTCCCATAATACTGCAGAAGGTATTAAAAATGTGTGCAGTACTGGCAGAAGCAGACCTCCATAATTTTTTATATTATTATTGATTTTTCTAGAGAGAGAGGAAGGGAGAGAGAAAGAGAAACATTGATTGAGAGCAGAATATTGATTGACTGCTTCCTGCATGCCTTCTACCAGGGTTTTAGCCCACAATCCAGGCATGTGCCATGACCAGAAATTGAACCAGCAACCGTTTGGTGCATGGGACCATGGCCAACTAACTGAGCAACACAGGCCAGGAATAAAGACCTCCATAATTGATGTACCTCTATGTCTTTGAATTTTATTTTCTTCTTCAAAGGGATTAAAAAGGGAGACTCTTACTTACCAGATGCTTATCTCTCTCTTTTATATATTTGAAGAATACTCAGCAAAAATAAGCAGGCTTAAAAGATGGAAGATTTCCTGTAGGATAAAGAAAAAAAATTGTGATCTTAGGACAATCTATTGAAGAAGAGTGCATTTTAAAAGATATATTTAGAGAAATTGGTTAAATTTTAATTGATTACCCTTATTTTAGAAATGGAGATAAATTATCAATCTCTTAAGATAATTTGGAATTGAAAGTCTAAACATTACCAGCAATGTTTAGTCCCTAGCAAGTAGAAAGCTTTCATTAATTATTAGTGATTATAATAATTATAGTGGTGATGATGATGGTAATGTAAAGAAGTACATGGAGAGTTTTGAGATGAAAGAGGGATGACTTGATATGATATATTTAGTGCTTTATATAAATATTCCTGAATAAATAGAGCTATGTTATGGTATTCCTCCATAGAACGAGTATCCAAGAAAAACATTCTGCCCCTGGATGATACATATTTTAACATCTAATTATTTAGATGTACCACATAATTAGGAAGCAGGAAGAACAGATACATAAGTGTGTAAAAATATAAAGCAAATGATTTGAGATGCAGCACATATAATACTCATACAATTGAAGCAGCGCAAAGTATGATGTAAATCATTTTACTAAGTCAGATTAAAGGTGCTATTACTCATGATTATGTAATACTATCTGTAATTTCTGTGTTAAACTTGACATTATAAATCCTTTAATCTGCGTATTTAAAAGCCATTCTATGGCTCATTTTTCAAACAGATCCCCGTTAACACATTTACTGCTAATGAACCACTAACGTGTTCTCTCTTTCTTAGATAAATGCTGTTGACCAACATTATTATTTGCTCCTCATATAATTATTTTTTTTGGCTTTTTAATTTAATTGCTTCAATAAAAAATACACCAATAATGCATTTTTAATTACACTTCCCAGGTGACCTATGTAAAAAGAGGTTTCATAATGAAGCCACAATAATTAGCCTGTCACAGTCCAGTTTGGGGCTATTGTCTAGTTGTCCTTTCCATGGCTTGTGTGGCATGACTAGAATTCTAACGACCTTGTGTATTATCTCCCATAATACTGAGGAAGGTATTAAAAATGTGTGCAGTCCTGGCAGAAGCAGGCTTTCTAATTATTGTCAGCTATTTCTATTGTGACGTGGTCAATTCCCTTGAGAAGAGAAACAACAGCCCACTTCAGGGTTTGTAATAGGCCCTAGAGCCTAAGGAGTTGTAGACAGAGCTGTTTCCCTCCGGAGAGATAATTGGTTTACATAGCAGCTCAACATCTGAACCAAATCCATTTTTTTCCTATTGTGATTTCACTGTTTACTCTAATATACATAAACTATTTTGCTATTTCAAACAGCATATGACTCATTCTTTAATAGCTGAGTAAATTTGCATGTTCTGCCTCACCTGGAATACTAATGACGCTGATGCCTGCCCATTTTTCATGCATGAAATATTAAATATTTGGTTTGTTAAGCACACATTCTTTCTGTAAATAATGTGTGGTGGCAACTTGTTAAGCACAATTATCTTCTACTTTCATTTTTTCCCCCCACGGATGAAATATGGCTTTAGCTTGAAGAGAAATGCAGATGATTTTCAAGAAATTTAAGGATAGTTTCCCTATTAGTGCAATATAATCAATTATTGAGAAACATTTGTTAATGTTTGCATACTACTACTAATGCTAAAATAGTGATACTTTATTGTATAAACAGAAAAAGTATATTATATTTTCCTTGCTTCAAATGTATTGTGGCCTATTGAAGTTTCAGCTGGACTTGATTTTAACATCTCTGTCTCAAACAGATAAACTGCAATTGCTATGTGTTGTAAGCAAATCCTATTGTGAATTTTTTTTCCTTTTAAATTAATCAGGTCTTCAAGTCACCACTGTTGTCCTCAATGCCAGAATGAGTAAAGGTAAAAAGCATTATCCCACGTGGGAAAGCCAACCTCTTCAGCAGAATCTGGAAGCACCTGCTTTTTTCTACTCTTTCCTCCAGCCCTCTTTCTTTTCCCTAGAATTGACAGTGTAATCATCAGCGGATACTTTCTGTTCTTGTCCTAAGCATGACTCTTTTCTATGAGTCTGAACTCAGGGGGATCCTGTGTCAAGCACTTGTTACTAAGCCATCAGTATTTCCTTATGTACTATAAGGAGTCCTGTTAGAGACCCAGAATGATAGAGTTATTTGGCCAACTTGTATTTAAAGTCACATGAATGTTCATTATTGTTGGCCTGTCCGAGTTGATACAGGATTTTAATTCTCCCAAAACTGATCAAGTGATTCAACATATACCCAATAAAGACATCACTCTAAGATGTTTTGGAGAAAGCAAAAACCTAGGCTAGCCAAAATAATTTTGAAAAAGAGCCAAGTTGAAGAACGTATACTACCTGGTATTTAATATCAAGTTATAATCAATATAGTATGGTACTGGCAAAAGGCTAGACAGGTAGATTAATAGAATGAAGTAAGCAGTAAATATATGGTTGATTTATTTTCAACAAAAGACCAAAGAAATACAATGGGAAAAGGATAATTTTTCAGTAAAATGTTACTGGAATGATTGGACAGCCACTATGTTATATACTATGACATTCCGGTTTTTATTTTTATAGAAATAAAAAGATATCCTTAGTGAATAAGAATATAAAGTGGGAATTAAAAGATTATGTTGTATCACAGCAAATTTATTAGTTTCCTATGTGTGCCATCATGTTCAATAGAAAGAGACCCTTTCCCTACCTCACAGTGAGTAGTACAGGTAGCTCCATGACTTCCAACAAGCTCCGTAATGTTTCTGAGCCTCAATTTTCTCCTGTGCAAAAGGAGAAGAATAAATAACATCAACTTCATAAAGAGATAACATGGGCTATTTAAAATGCATCGCACAGTGCTTGAAACAGGATCAACACTCAATAAATGTCAGTTCCTTTACCTTCCAGTCATGTCTTTTTATGTTCAACTCTTTTTTTCTAATGAGATTAAGACAAAAATATTACATAAATATATATGACTATAATTTTAATCAGAAATGCAGAATTTGCCCTTTGAAAAAGACATCTTCCAAATACTTTACTTATGCTGTATGCATTTAACATCATATGAAATGCACATTAACTGTATGTCATTTTGAATTGTTAAATACCTGTTTGTATTTTAATAAGATTCAGTAAGGGGTGATCAGAGGTATTTTAGCAGATACTAAACGTCTAGAACATGGCAAAAGCAGATGAAGATTAGAACACTTTGCTGCATTAAAAAATATTCTTAGGAGAGCAGAAAAACAAAGTAAAAAATCATGTGGTCAAATATCACCTTTTGGCACTCTAATAAACTGTTGCTTGGATAGAAATATCAAGCTACTACTAATAGCTATTAATGTGTACATGCTTCATGTAATTTTATAGTATCTTATTTTAATATCTGTAATTTTAATGAATTGCAATTTAGAAAAGAAACAATTTTCATTTACTTTATATAACATAATTATGGACCAAATTAACCCCACACTAGTCTTAATTACATTTAGTTTCATTTGGCTGATCAAGCAATTAACATGCCACTGTTTTTGGAAGTAAAAACCAAGTTGTATGGTCTTTCTTCCAAAAAACACGTACTTGTTCATCTTGAGTGTAGCCACCATGTAAAATTATTTCTTGTCGCATTCTTTCTCTTTTTATTTTCTTCTTCTTCTTCTTCTTTTTTTTTGGTTTCCTGTACACTCAGTATGCTGCTGCTCAAGAATAAATATAATGAGGAAGTATTGAACTTGGGGTCCTGTTATATGCTACTGCTTAATAATCTCTCCTTCATGCCACCCTTTATCTGCTATATTCAGATTGGTTTCCATGCATTTCTCTTCTAATTGGAACTAATTTTAGGTTTGCCATTACTTGTGATTAAACAGTCTCTTTACCACACATATATTTCCTTCCATTTATGTATTGTTACCCTCACAGTTTTCTTTAGAAGAGAATGATTTGTTAGGAAGAGACCATCTTTTCACTCCATTAGCTAAGTTATGTATGTAAGGAGCATAATTTTAACAGCAATAAAAAATATTGGGTTTAATAATAATAGCATTCAGGACCGTATGAGTATCACTGCAACTAATCCTTTTCAACTAATTGAAAATGAAAATGGCTCTTTGCAATATGTGTGTATTGTGAATAATCCTAATTAGGATAATGCAAGGTTATTTTAGCAGTTCAGAGGCAGGGATCAGTCTCAGAAAAACAGCTTAGCTGAAGTGTAGGTCCATTTAGAATTACCTTGAAGCTGATGAGAAAGCACAAACTTCCAGTCGGGAACAGCACAGAAGAGAGGTCCGTTAGCAAGCACTGGTTCCCAATTGTATTGAAACAGGCTTAAAAATGGGAAAGGCTTAAACAATGAAACACTTAAAAAATGGGAAAGGGTGCCTAACCGGTTTGGCTCAGTGGATAGAGCGTCGGCCTGTGGACTGAAGGGTCCCAGGTTCGATTCCGGTCAAGGGCATGTACCTGGGTTGCAGGCACATCCCCAGTAGGGGGCGTGCAGGAGGCAGTTGATCGATGTCTCTCTCTCATCGATGTTTCTAACTTTCTATCCCTCTCTCTTCCTCTCTGTAAAAAATCAATAAAATATATTTTTAAAAAAATGGGAAAGGGTGCCCTAGTCGGTTTGGCTCAGTGGATAGAGCATCGTCCTGAGGACCAAAGGGTCCTGGGTTTGATTCCAGTCAAGGGCATGAACCTTGGTATCAGGCTCCTCGCGCCCTGGCCCTGGTCGGAGACAACCAATTGATGTGTTTCTCTCACATCGATGTTTCTGTCTTTCCCTCTCTCTTCTACTCTCCCTAAAACTCAATGAACCTCTGGTGAGGATTAACAAAAAATAAAAAATAAAGGGAAAGGGCCCATATTGTGATAATTCTAATACTCTCCAATGGAAAACAATTCTTAAAATCATAAGAATACCCATGGTAGAATATACTTTAACAGGGCTAAATATAAGATATTTAAACCAATTCTGTGATAGTGTATTATTTGTTCAGATTCCAAAGACTTTTTAAAAATGTCATGATAAGTGTTCTTTTCCTCTTCAGTCTGGATGAAGATAGTAGCTTTCTCTTGCTTTCCTATGACATTTCTTATTGTGACTGAATTTGTCAGATTGCATCAGTCATATTTGATTCCATTAATCATGTCAAGAAACAGTGAAAAATAAGGTATTTTTCTACTTTTTACTAAAAGAAACAGGCCTCGTGGTCCACCAGATTTTTTTTATGTAAATATTCCCTTTCACATATATTGACAGAAACAAAGATATATTGGAGTATTAAAAAAAATGAAGGAAACCAATAATTGCTGACAATTTAAGCAAGACATGCTCATTGTAACTGATTTTATTTCAGTCATATGGCAAGAAAATACAGCTATATATGTGTGTTTATTAGTGATTTATTCCTTTAAAAATATGATTAGAATTTGAGTATTTGTAGTGACTAAAGATGTTTTTTTGTTTTGTTTTGTTTTTTGTTTTTTGTATTTTATTGATATTTTACAGAGAGGAAGGGAGAGGGATAGAGAGTTAGAAACATCGATGAGAGAGAAACATCGATCAGCTGCCTCTTGCACACCCCCTACTGGGGATGTGCCCGCAACCAAGGTATGTGCCCTTGACCGGAATCGAACCTGGGACCTTTCAGTCCGCAGGCTGACGCTCCATCCATTGAGCCAAACCGGTTTCGGCGACTAAAGATGTTTTTACTAATTTGAACAACCATTCCTGAGAACTTGTGACATATTCACAGTGAGATAGTCACTGTTTTCACTATTCTCACTTTGTTTTTATAGTGATATAATCATCCAAACAGATATTCTGTCAATAAAAAGGGCATTTGGTTAATAAATGCATAATGACTAGTATTTTGAATCAAGTAAAAAAAATAAATGAGGTAGAGTGTTCATTGTCTTTAATTTCTTTTTTAAAATATGTTTTTATTGATTTTGTTTTTTTTTATAGAGAGAGAGGAAGGGAGAGGGATAGAGAGATGAAACATTGATGAGAGAGAAGCATCATCAGTCAGTTGCCTCCTGCACACCCCTGGGTACTGGGGATCGAGCTGACAACCCGGGCAAGTGCCCTGACCAGGAATTGAACTAGTAACCTGGTGACCTCTTGGTTCCTGGGTCAATGCTCAATTGCTGAGCTCCACTGGTCCAGTGACTTTAATTTCTTATTTAAAACAAACGAAATAGGTAAAATTGGGGAAAAAAAATACCAATTCTATTTTCTTTCCATGACCTCCAAGCAAAAACCACCAGGACACACCTACATTTTAACAAGTTGTGATTATTACCTGAGAGAACCTGTGTGTGTGTGTTGGGGGGTGCCTGGGGTGCTGCTGGTGGTAAGGCTGCTACCCAGGCTGCCTTTGCTCAGGTCCTCTATCAGGGGTCAACACGATGAATGAAGGGCTTCCTTGTTCCAGTTGATTTCTTCACCATTTTCTGAGTGCTTACTTGCTAAGTGTCCCATTTTAAACTCACAATAACCTTCTGAAGCTGAAGCTGAGAGGTTAGGCTTATTGTTCAGTAAGTGACTCAAGGAAAGCAGCACCTAAGGGAGCCATGCAGAAGAGACCCAGAGCAGGTGGAGTATGGGGAACTCTCACCAGTCTGAAAGGGGGCTTGGCAGGGAGGTGTGGAGAGGGCACGCCTTGGACATTTGCTCCAAGCTCCACATCTAGGCTTCACTGACCTGGGGTGGGGCATTTCCTCTCAGCTCAGGTGAGGTTTCTGGAGTCCCATCTTTCCACAGAGCCACCTGGTCCCATCTTACCTCCCTGAGGTTCTGTTCTTTCAAACTCTGCCTCACTGTGCTCCTGGCTGTGTCAGTGGCTTTCCCTGACCAGCCTTCTCTGGGAGTGGGCTGGGGCACTTGGGAGCAGGATGGGGACAGCCAGCTTGGGGAGCTCCGAGTCCCTAGTAAGCCATGGCCTGGGGAGAGTTGTAGCATTGGTCCTCCACTTTCCAGGACCTCAAAGGGTTTTAGTGGCTCCTTCTTACATTTTCAATCAGACCTGAGCCCTCTATTGGGAACACTGTGGTATCCCAGTAAAACGTTGTTGGGAAGACTTATTGTGGATTCAGGCTCTGGTTGTGTGATCTGAGGGTGGTTCCAAGTAAGTAGGGGTTTGCTGTGGATTCTGTACTATCAGTAAGTGGGGACGATTTTACTGCTTAGTATCTTAAATTCTTACTTATCAGGTCAGACTAGAGAGAGGTGAGACTGCATTGGTAAAGAAGCAGCAGTCACTCATGTTTGCCAGAATGGGCAGTGTTTGATCATTTTTTGTAGTGTGAATGCCATTCATGTGCTATCTGTGTTTGAACGTGATTACAGAGTGGTTTTGCTTCTGTCTTGTCTGTCATGATCACAGATTGGCCTTGTCTGTAAAATCTTTTTTGTTCAACAGGAGCAACCCAGGTTTAGCTAATAGTAGCGGGCTGCCTCTTGGCAACATGAAGGCCCAGATGATAGTCCTGAGCTACCAGCCCAGATGCTTTTCCCTTTCTCAGTTCATAGTGGGGTCCTCCCCAGAAGAAGAGGAAGGAAAATCCTATATTTTTGTCTCTACTTATTTTCCCCAGGACACTCATCCATTCCCATAAAATTTCTATAAAAAAACAGTTGTGCCTCATCTTCAAATCCAGACCTTTTATTTTTATTTGTGGCTACTTCTTATCACCCACTCAAACTTAAATTGTCTAAAATGAATCTTCAAATCTACCCTCTTAGATATGCTTTTCCACAGAGCCATCCTGGACTCCCGCCGCTCTCTGATGTGGCACCAGGATTTGTTGATTCCACTTCCAAAACTGAAATCTGTACTTCCATCTTTTTAGGAATTAGCTTAAAAGTAATCTTTTCACATTTCACCTGGAAACACAGATGCTTACTTTCTTTACAGCATATATTCCTTCACAAGGGTGTTTTCTGCATCTGTTATGTTTCTCAATGTGTTTCACCACCAGGGCTCTGTTCTCCTTACCTATTTCTTATTCTTTTTGTCTCTTCTGCCTCTTACATGGGAGGAAATATAGCATAAAGTTTAAGACCAGGAATTTCAAGTCACCTTGCCTAGGTTCTTTTCTTGTATCTGCCAGTTATAAGCTGTGAGTTCTTGGCCACCTCTCTTGGTCACTCGGGGCCTCAGTTACATTATCTGTAAGAAGGGGTTGTTAATATTGACACCTATCTTACAGAGTTGTTCTGACAATTAATGAGACATAGATATGTATGTCCCTGAAACAACACGCAACACATAAGCCCTCCATAAATGTGCTAGCTATCATTATCACACTCCTACAACACACAGGAGGCTCAATAAATCTTTGTTGAATTGGATTAATATTGGATTTCCAGTCATTACATATAAGAGGTGCAGTCAGTTTAGATATGAGGACACTATCTCATCTTTACCTAAGTTGAATTATGCTAGTAAGTTTTTAGGCAGAGGATGTCACCCTGTTATGCCACTGAAAATTATTAAATCAGTAGGTGCAGGGGTTTTGAAAGCAGTTAGAACTGGGTTTGAATATGGGCTCAGTTTTGAATAAATTACTTCAGGTACTGAAGATCCTCTGGGAAGTGGGAATAAGGTCTAATTCACAGGGTTATTTTGAAAATTAAATGAGTTAATATATATAAACTAATGTGTAAGCTACCAACCAGGTGATATATATTTATTAATTATTTTTTCTTAATTTCTTCTCCCTCTGTGCAAGAACATACCCTTCCACATACCACCTCCCAAGTAGTATGAGAGAGACCAGGAAGGGTTACAAAGAAATTTTATGGAGAATGTCTGGGAAGTCCATATATTGACATAAATACAAGATATTTAAGAAATAAAATTTTAACAAATTTGCACTGATATTATAAATATTATAAAATAAATTGCAAATATTTATGATTGTTATGAATGAAGATAATTTCCACCTTTAAAAACACATGTGTTCATGAGGTTACCAGATACCTTATTATAAAATTCCATGACTTTACATATAGTACATGAATTGAAAACACTATCCTCAGTTGTCTAATTTGTGGAGATAGATGAAGCTCTTTCAAACTTTTAGAGTAAAACATCCACAGGAAAACATAGATAAGACTCTCCCCTGTTAATTTTCATAGATAGATGTGCTCTGTGAATGCTATTCATTCCTAGTGTCTACATAGTGAAAACCACAAAACCATTTTGGGGGAAGAAACAAGATAATTCAGGTTGACACTTTCTTAAGAATCTCTAAGACAGAAATCTACTATCAGTTGTGGCTTGGTGATTCTATGCAGGAACAGATTGTAACTACAATCTTAAATCTATAGATTGGCAAGGTTGAGGATCTTTAAAGTATCTTACCCAACTAATCGAAGTAACATGGTGCCCCAACTTGTTATTTGGTATTCATTCAGTTTATATTTAAATATCTACAGTGACAGCAGTTTCATCACTTTTTGAGATTATCTGATAACCACAATTATTGTGATTAACCTTGTGAGGTTAGAACGAGGCTAAACTGGTCTATGTAAAGGGCCGTATCATACCACCTTGGAGTCAGCATCTCCATGAACAATGCTCATTTTCTACCACTTTTTCACCTGTGACAGTGTCAAGTTCTTTGAATATCCTAGCCAATTGTTTCAGAAGCAGAAGAGGTAGACTTTACATTCACCCACACCTCTAATATTTAAAGATACACCCAATGGTAACTTTATAGTAACTTATTTCACTGTTTCCAAAAGTGGGTTCTGTGGAACATTATTTTCATGCGCATACTCAATGAAAAAAGTTTCAAAGGACAAATACATTCAGAAAGTGTTACAAATGTTCTCATGGTGATCCACATACTATTATCATATTAAAATCTCTGTGAAGCCTTGAGAAAAGAAATATATTTAATTGTCTGTAGTTTAGTATTCCCTAACTTTCTTTTATCTTAGAACCCTTTTGAAGGTCACATCTGCTAGCATTTCTTTAAACCAACTGTTCTTTAAGATGCATGTTGAGAAATGATGGACATGGATTTACTGCTGAACACATATTGGTCAAGTAAGCTTTTACTAAAGAGAGATGTCATGTAATGAGAAGAAAAGGCAACATTGTCACCTCAATATTATTGCTTTTTAGCATTTGCTCTCCCTTGTTTTGCCGAAGCCCTCCCTTGTGGGTAACCATTTTACCCAATTTGTCTTGGTCTCTACATGAGCATTACAACTTCACATAAAATACTCAGAGTGGTGAGGTTGAGCCACTGGGCCCTATAGGACACCTACCACACAAGGCCACTCTATCAGCTAAAGGAGACTTAGCAGCTACCCAATACATAGAAAGAAACACAGGGAAGCAGCCAAAATGTGGAGACAAATAAACATGTCACAAATGAAAGAGATGGAAGAAAGCAAACTACTGGATATAGAGTTCAAAACCACAGTTATAACGTTATTCATGAATCTTCTAGAAACCTCTGAGGAACTTAGTGAGACTTTTAAGGTTCTTTGTGAGAATGCCAAAAAAAAAAAAAAATGGAAAAGAACCAGTCAGAAATTAAGCATACACTGACTGAAATGAAAAATAATATACAGGGATTCAACAGTAGACTAGAAGATCCTGAGAATCAAATCAATGATTTGAAATACGAGGAATCAAAAAACACCCAACCAGAAGAGCAAAAAGCAAAAATAATCCAAAAATATGAAAATAGTGTAAGAAGCCTCTGGGACAACTTCAAGCATACCAACATCCGAATTATGGGAGTGCCAGAAGAAGAGAGAGAGCAAGATACTGAAAACCTATTTGAAGAAATAATGACAGAAAACTTCCCTTACCTGGTGAAAGAGACTTACAAGAACAGGAAGTGCAAAGAACCCCAAACAAGAGGAATCTAAAGAGGACCACACTAAGACACATCATAATTAAAATGCCAAGGGCAAAATACAAAGAGAGAATCTTAAAAGCAGCAAGAGAAAAACAGTTAGTTACCTATAAGGGAGTGCCCATAGGACTGTCAGCTGATTTCTCAACAGAAACTATGCAGGCCAGAAGGGAGTGGCAAGAAATATTCAAAGTGATGAACAGCAAGAAACTACAACCAAGATTACTCTATCCAGCAAAGCTATCATTTAGAACTGAAGGTCAGATAAAGAGCTTCCCAGACAAGAAAAAGCTAAAGGAGTTCAACACCACCAAACCAGTATTGTATGAAATGCTGAAGGGTATTATTCTTTAAGAAGAGGAAGAAGAAGAAAAAGGTAAAGATTAAAAAATATAAACAACAAAGTGACAATAAATATCTATCATAAGTAAATCTAAAAATCAAATGAATAAAAAATCTGATGAGCAGAATAAACTAGTAAATGGAATAGAATCAAGGGTATAGAAATGGAACAGACTGATGATTCTCAGAGGGAAGGGGGTGTGAGGGAGTGTGGGAAGAGATTAGACAAAGATCTTATATGCATGTATGCATAACCTATGGACACAGACAATAGGGTGGCAAGGGACTGGGGTGGGGTGGGAACTGGGTGGAGGTGAGCTATGGGGGGAAAAGGAGGGACATCTGTAATAATCTCAACAATAAAAACTAATTAAAAAAAAGTCAGAGAACATTTGTAAAAGGTCTATGGAGCCTTAAATCATCTTAAATATGACCACAATTGTTCTTGTTTAAAACACAATGGATTAGGAAGAATTAGCAAGAGGAAATATTACAAGCATTCATATTTCTTCATTATACTTTAGAGACAAGTGGTTATATATCACACAATTCTTTGCCAGACCCACCACCAACCCTGAAACAGATCAAACCCTCTACAGATATTCAATATTTAAAGATTATTTATTCTCAAGTGGAGTTTACCAAAAATGTTCCTAGAAATAGTGCCTTTCATTTGAATGGCAAGCTATGGAAATAATGTGAAAACTTTACAAGCCATGCCAAGAAGGGAAAAAGGGTGCTGTTATTTAAACTATATCTTACAGGTAAATGCTAGGAATTGTGGCTCCCAACTGATATTTCCTTGTTATGATTAGGAACAAGAGTTTAATACTTTTGACCTGTATTTTATTACCTACCTGTAATTTTGCAGCTAACAACCAAACTAAAGCAAAATCTTAGAATGGACACAATTACAGTAGAATTTACAGAGAATACAGTTCATCTACCTCTGACAAGCTAATAGAAAACCCCTCCATTGCTATAAAGGGTCACCCTTAAATCACGCTTCTCTATCTAGATTGTTTGATTAGACAATATTTTAAAAATTAAGAGAAAATGTTCCTATGATAATGTGGTGGTTTCATTGACTGGAAATGAAGGTTTCCTTTTTTAAAACCTCCTTTTTTTAGAACATTAACCAATACTCTCCCTAATGATAATTACTGTATTTCTAAATTGAGAAAACTGGTAGAAAATAAAATCTATGTTGGCAGCCAGTAAATGTTAAACACACACACACACACACACACACACACACACACACACACACACACTCACACACTCACACACCTCTACCACCCTGAAAACAGAAGCAGCAGGATACCTCAGAATGTAGAACTGAGAAAATGGAATTGACTGAGATGTTGCCCAACAATAATACTTTATGAAGTGCAGTGTTTTTTTAATATATATTATACACATGAACACATATACACATACACAAGAACCATCTCCAAGGATGCAATGTATATTGAAACTTGATAGGAAAATAAAATGAATGGGGCCCTCCTTTATTTTGTGGTCTTTAAAATTGGAATTTGTAAGAAATTAGTTCACATAACATAGTAAGAAAAGCAGATGAGACTATCTCTGCCTTTATTTCAGTGGTTTGACTATGAAACTAGCAAGTATTGATTAAAATATGTTATTATACGGTAGATATTCAATAAATGTTGTAGAATGAATTAATATTTTTAGATTGAGGAATACTTTTATGAATGTTCCTAAACATAGACACCGTCTCATTGGAACCACTACTTTCCTGTCTTAGAGGGACATAGTGTGGGATGTTTGAATCCCAGTCCTGCCACTTAGTAGCTGTGTAATCATAAGCAAGTTATTCCCCCCATCTGAGCCTCAACCATTGGTTATTTGTATATAAAGCAGGTCTATAAACACCACATCACTGTGCTGTGGTCATGGCTTCTACCAAATTCCAGATTGTCTTCCCTTTAATAAGCATGCAGTAAGTCTTATATCTCTTCTTTCTTCTCACCCCCTTTCTTCTCCTCCTTCTTGTCTTCCTCCTACCTTTTATTTTCCTTCTGCATCTTCTTACTGTTATTATTAAATTCTCTGCTACTGAAAGCTCATTTAGAATTACCAAAGAATTTCAGCTTTCCATGGAGTCAGAGTTCACTAGATTAAAGGCAAATGTGCCACAACTGTAGTAGCCAAGAACAGAGTTACTTGGAAAAAGAAATGTTGGGAAGGGAACGGTGGTGAGTCAGTTTCTCAGATTTTCTCCTTCCATTCACTTCACCTTTAAAATATGACTAATGGTGCCGTGAAGCAGTTCTGAAGGATCCTTTCAGAGGAAGTGGCTTGAGGATAATGATGGGAAATGTGTCCCAGCCCAAATGGGCCTTGCTACCAGCAGAACTATATATAAGATACATCCTCCAGCTTCTCTCCTGGCCAATCACAGTCACAGGCTCGTGTCTGGGGTAGGGTGGGGGAAGAAGTTAAGAATTCAGTAGCAAAAGTTGAAGAAATTATGAGGATTCTGACATTTAACAATTTCTTTTTGCAGTGCCTTATAATTTTTAAATGTCAGAGAGAACTGGAGTGGCTATTAAATCTGAGATCTTAGCACAGAGTTAGGTCAGTTTTATTTTACTAAAATTGGCTTGTTTATTTCTAGAAAGTATGCATTACACCCCAATGTGACCATTTCTTTTCCTCATCTCTAAATTCTCTGTCATTGGTTTGAAGACCAAGGGCCACAGTTTCAAAGACTACGCAATAAAAACAAAAGCAGATTTACTTTATTGGCTACAGGGTTTTTTCTCTAGTAGGGCAATAAAAAAGAAAAGAAGCTAACATGTTTGATGCGTTTCACATCCAGATAGTTTTATTATCGAGAGTCGTATCAATAAGTACATTAAGTGCATCTACTCAGAGACCCCAGTGTCACCTTCAGAATCATATTGATATTTAGATTTTCTACAGTAATCAATTAGGCTGTAAAATAGTGTGTGTGTTTTTTTAAAAAGTAAAACAAAGGAAAAATCCAGTAAATTATATTTTTACTTAACTTACTCTCAATAAAAGGCAAGAAAGTTCTAAAATGTGTAATAAATGCCGAGTTACATAGAACGTGACATGCCAGTAGGAGGGGGAATTTCTGGATGAATAACCGAGTCTGCTCTGACATATTCTTCCTTCTGTGATCTTGTATGTACACAAAGAATTTTGGAATGACTGATTCCTCATCCTTAAGGTATGGTTCCAAGGCCATATATTTTTTTTGAAATATATTTTTATTTATTTCAGAAAGGAAGGGAGAGGGAGAGAGAGATAAAGACATTAATAGTGAGAGAGTACCATTGATCGGGTGCCTCCTGCACACTCCACACTAGGGATTGGACCCATAATCTAGGCATAGGCCTGACCAGTAATTGAATCATGACCTCCTAGTTTATAGGTCAATGCTCAACTACTGAGCCACACTAGCCAGACATCCAAGGCCATATTCTTAATAAAATGCTCCAGGTGGGAGCATTTTCTCCTTACTCCAAAATTCCAAAATGTTTTATCTATACTTCTTAGTATTGATTATTAGTTTCTATTTTATGTTGTCAATATTTTTATAGAGTTTGTATTTTTCCTATTTAAATGTTAATCCAGAAAAGAAGAGCATTTGTCTTACTCACTTTTATATTTACCACAGTGTCTTCCACAAAATAAATACCCAGTTTAGGCCCATCACGTTAGGGCCAACTGCCAAAGTGACACACACACACACATTTGACAGTTTTGCCATAAGCCAACTTAAAATTTCAGAGTCAAGCATGATCTCAGAGATCTTTCTTTTACTTTTTGCCATATTTTACTCATTAGGATCCTAGGGTTCAGAGATCTCTTTCTTTCTTTCTTTCTTTTTCATTATCCTCATCTGAGGATATTTTTCCATTGATTTTTAGAGAGTGTGGAAGAGAGAGGGAAAGAAAGAGAGAAACATCAATGTAAGAGGGACACTTCGATTGGTTGCCTCCTGCATGAGCCCTGACCTGGGCCCCGGCTATGGAGGAGCCTGCAACCTAGGTACATGCCCTTGACCAGAATTGAACCCAGACCCTGCAGTCAGCAGGCCAAGGCTCTATCTACTGAGCTAAACCAGCTAGGGAAGGATATGACATTTCTTAGCCTCTTCAGCAGCGGACCTTCATTTTTTCCTCCAGTAGTGAGGTGGAAAAACCCTAGATCACCTTCTTGGATTCTTATTATGCAAGTTACCAAGAACACTGCAAGTGGCGTACTGGGAGCTTAGCCAATGAGCTGTCAGAAAAGGGGTTTCCTCTGCACCTCACATGCAGAGGTGGGACTGCCAGTGTGCCTGGCAGGCAGGCCCTGTTCTCTGCCCTCTGTGGGCTTGTCTGCTTGATGGTGTTGTGGCTGGCAGGCAGACCCTACGCCCTGCTCTCTGAAGGCCTGCATCATCCGTGGCTTGCCTCACTGCACAGCAGTCCCCTCCTGCCCACCTGTGTGTGCAGCCTCCTCCTGAGCGGTTGTGGCTGTTATGGTGTCCTCGCTAATTTGCATATTACCTCAAAATCTTTCTTATTCAAGATTATAGATACATCTTTATATATACTTTACTTCTAATACTTTATGACATATTGAATCCATATGTAAATTTTGAATTTACTTTTTAAAATATATATAATATGACACTAAGATTGAAGTTTGTGTTGAGGCACCAAGATACAACTGATAGTTTATTCTAAAATATCTCAAGGGGCTGAAACATGATGCAGCCATTGTAATTTTCCATCATGATGACTGTAGGACTTTTCAAAACTCTAAACCTCATCAAGGATATCTGAGGGCCAGGAACTGATGATTAAAGGAGTGGATGTTCTTTAGAAAAGCTCCTAGTGTTCTGTGCATGTACCATACTCAGGGGGAAAAATAGCATAAGGTGGGTCTCCCTTTTCGGTTAAGGAGGTCATTTAGCAAGTTCAGTGTGTCCTCTGAAGTTTCAGGACATGGTTGATAGGTGTGTGATGTACAATGGAGAATTTAAGAGACAAGGGACTAGCTTCCTAGCTTCTTCAAGGTTAGAACAAAGGGCAGATTGCTACTGATTAGCTGGTTTGCATTCCAAGAATTTCTCAGAACAGAAATTCCTGAGTGTTTCCTATAATCAGAAACTCCTCTACCACATCCTTCAACACAAACATATAGAACAAAGAGTCACCTTAGGTCCTAACCCAAAGGGTCACCAACAAGGGCAAATCCTAAAGTGCATGAGTTGTCTGTGTGCACGTGCTTGAATCTTCGGTGAAGAATAAAACTGAAATGCTTTCACGTTTAGTAGTCACTTGAATTGCTCCAAAATGTTTATACATTTTAAAGTTATTAATTAATATGTAATTAAATAGTAATTTGATTTGTAAAGTTAAAGGTGAAATATGATTAGAACATTTATTAATTTTCTGAGATCATCATCAGAATATCACAGTAATAATTATATATTCTTAAGAACAATTTAAAGTTATTAAGTTACTTTCTATACTACAAGAAGAAGAAATGATACTGTACATAGAAAACCCTAAAGACTCCATCAAAAAATTACTAGACTTAATAAATGAATTCGGCAATGTAGCAGGATACAAAATTAATGCCAAGAAATCTATGGCATTTCTATATACCAAGAATGATCTTACAGAAAGAGAGACTAAAAAAGCAATCCCATTTACCATTGCACCAAAAAAATTAAGATACCTAGGAATAAACTTAACTAAGGAGGTAAAGACCTATACGTGGAAAACTACACGACACTGAAAAAAGAGATAGAGGAAGACATAAACAGATGGAAGAACATACCATGTTCATGGATTGGTAGACGCTGACGACGCCTTGTCATGCTAGCAGTCAGCAGCTGTGCGACGCAGCAAGTTGCCTAGGACCAAACCAGAGAGGGTCGGACCTGCATCGCCACCATGTGCCCACCATCCAGATATCATTGCTGACATGTACACTTAAGGAACTGTTTGACATTGAAACGGGGACTCAGAACTGTTGGACATGGAAATTTGGACTCAAACATTTTTTGTTATTATATGTTTATTTCTAGTCTGCAGAGGCAAGATTTTTTAAAGGAATGAAATGGGGAAAAACATAGATTCAGAGGCAAAGAAGCATTGAACAGACTGTCAAACTACAGCGGGAAGGCAGAGGAGGTTGGGGGGGGAGGGGGCTGTAAGAGATCAACCGAAGGACTTGTACGCATGCATATAAGCATAACCAATGGATAAAAAACACTGGGGGGGGGGGCAGGTAAAGGCATGTACTTGGGGGAAGGGGAGGCTGGGGGAAGGTCAATGGGGGAAAAAAGGAGACATATGTACTACTATTTGTAATATTTTAAACAATTAAAAAAATAAAAATTAAAAAATAAAAAAGAAAAAAGAAAAATATATAGTAATTTACAATGTTTCTGCCTGCAAGTGTCTAATTTATAATATTACTAGAGGCCTGGTGCACAAAATTCATGCACGGGGGTGTGTGTCCCTCAGCCCAGCCTGCACCCTCTCCAATCTGGGACCCCTTGAGGGATGTCCGACTGCCCGTTTAAGATTACTCTTTTATGCAGTTGGACATCCCTCTCACAATCCAGGACTGCCGGCTCCCAACTGCTCACCTGCCTGCCTTCCTGATTGCCCCTAACCGTTTCTGCCTGCCAGTCTGATCACCCCCTAACCACTCCCCTGCCAGCCTGATTGATGCCTAACTGCTCCCCTGCCAGCCTGGTCACCCCTAACTGCCCTCCCCTGCAGGCCTTGCCCCCCCCAACTGCTCTCCTCTGCAGGCCTGGGTCCCCCCTAACTGCCCTCCCTTGCAGGCCTGGTCACCCCTAACTGCCCTCCCTTGCAGGCCTGGTCCCCCCTAACTGCTCTCCCCTGCAGGCCTGGGTCCCTCCCAACTGCCTTTCCCTGTAGGTCTGGTTGCTCCCAACTTCCCTCCTCTGCCAGCTTGGTCACCCCTAACTGCTCTCCCCTGCTGGCCTGATCACCCACAACTGCCCTCCCTTGCAGGCCTGGTCCCTCCCAACTGCCCTCCCATGCTGGCCATTTTGTGGGGGCCATCTTGTGTCCATATGGGGGTAGGATCTTTGACCACATGGGGCAGCCATCTTGTGTGTTGGAGTGATGGTCAATCTGAATATTACTCTTTTATTAGATAGGATAGAGGCCTGGTGCATGGGTGGGGGCCAGCTGGTTTGCCCTGAAGGGCATCCCGGATCAGGGTGGGGGTTCCCTTGGGGTGTGGGGCGGCCTGAGCGAAGGGCCTGTGGCCACACCCCCCAGTGACCCAAGTGGAGGCCCTGGTATCTGGGGTTTCTTTATCTTCTACAATTGAAACTTTGTAGCCTGGAGTGGAGCCAAGCCTTCTGATTGATCCGTGGCTGCAGCCATTTCTATTGGGATATATGTATCTTCTATAATTGAAACTTCGTAGCCTTAAGCAAGGCCTGGGCCGGCCAGGGTGTGCAAAAAGCTTGGCTTCCTCCATCACCAGGGGCAACCCTAGCCTCCTGCTCTTTCCAGCTCCGTGGCTGCCGCCATTTCTGTTTGGGTTTATGTATCTTCTATCATTGAAACTTTGTAGCCTTGAGTGGAGGCCTAGGCCAGCAAGGGCAGGCGGAAAGCTTGGCTTCCTCCATTGCCAGGGAAACCCAAGCCTCCCTCTTGCTCTCTGTGGCTGTAGCCATCTTGGTTGGGTTTATTTGCATATTCGCTCCTGATTGGCTGGTGGCCATGGCTTGTGGGCATTGCTTGTGGGTGTAGTGGAGTGATGGTTTATTTGCATATTACTCTTTTATTAGATAGGATTTGCTAGTCATATCAAAATATGGGTCTTTATACACAACACAAGCACTGTTAATAAGAATGAGTAAAACTGGATCTTAAAGTTTAACATTGTAAGAACTTTTATTAAGAATGTATTCCATTTTCTCCTCTTGATGCCTCAGCCCACACAACTAATACAACTTCTCCTTTTAATTAAAATGAGAAAATATATTACTTATAAAGCTTAGTCTTAAGCAGAGCAAGATACAAAATCTATAGTTTCCATAATGGGAGATGCATTATAGAATGGACCAAAATGATAAACTGATAAATACATGGTATAATTATTTTCCCCTGTTGCTATCTATCTTTTATCAGTGCCATGAAAGTACAAATTATAAATTAATAAAATAAAAACTATGAATTATATAACTTATGAGATCTTATACTTTTTAAAGGTTTTTGAAATTAAAATTCTCCCTAGCTCTTTTTACTCTGGCCATATTTTTCTCTTATCTTTATAATAATTAATAAAATACTTCTGGACAATATCTCCTGTTGTTTATTTTGGAAGAGCCAAATTTTTGAAATTTAAAACAAGTTTTTAATGATGTATACTTTATTTTGTATTTGTGTATGGATGCTTTGGTTATACATTGGAAAATGAGAACAAACACAGCTGTATTATGAAATGAACTTTAGACACCAAATAAGTATTTCCTGGAGAGGAAGAAACAAAAATATGAGCTGCTTATTCTGGGAGCTTTTCAAACCCTTTAATGTATTTGAAATTATTTTGATGCTGTTATTTAAAGGTTAGAGTTGTGTTTTTGTTGCAAGCAAGCCTGGATCTAGCATTCCCTACCTGTGCTATCTTAACAGTTGTTAGGATTCTGGAATTAGGATTTCCCTGTATTCTGTCTGAAGTACAGATGAGTGTTTCTACTTAACATCACATTTTAGTCAAATAAATTTTTCACATTTCTGCTCTGCAAATAGATATTTCCCAGGGGGAGGGAAAGGGGAATGTGGAGATTGGGGGAAACAACCTAAATGGGCCACTATGCTCACATACACAATATCATACAGATGGATGGCAATACTCTGCCTCTATAGCTTTGTGTATAGGTTTCATATTAAATGAAAGAGATACAATAATGCAGAACTATATTTAGAGAACTACTCACACTCAAAGCATTTTTAAAATGTTTCTATCATAATATAAAAACCAAAAAATTACACCATTGTTTTATTGTGTTTATTTATCCATTGGCTGGTGTGAAGGAATATAAAACTCAATGGCTATTTCTTACGGAAGAAGGGGATATAATATGTATTTCATTTTAACTTTGTATAAAGTAAAGCATCAAGGTGCTACTTGGCTTGGTGGACAACTGTTTTTTCTTTATTGATTAAAGTATTACATATGTGTCCTTATCCTCCCATTGCCCCCCTCCGACCCCCCTGCTTGTGTCCTCACCCCCCTGAATCCATTGGTTATGCTTATATTCATGCATACAAGTCCTTTGGTTGATCTCTTCCCCTTACCCCCACCCTCCTCTGTCTTCAATTTTTGGCTTGAGCCTCCATTTAAGTCAGTTTTAAAATTGCAAAATCTCTAAGCTTGGGCCTGGAGAACATACAGAGACTACGTTGAATCCACCATTAACTCTCCAGTAATGATCAGAATAATTACAATAGCATTTACATACTCAATGTCAGATACATTCCTCTCTTTATTATAACTCTCAACTACTCTGTTAAAGCAGGTTATTTTAACCACTTTTATAGAGAAAACAATGGACTCAGAGCATAATGGTGGTGCTAAGGTTTAAACACAGTACTGTCTTACTAAAAAGGCTATACTGATTCCAACTCATGTAGCTGTCCCTGAAATATTCCAAAGCCTGTGCTGATTCTGTGGCTGACAGTTACTGCAACACATATGAAGTCATAAGAATTGGGGTGAAACATACCTGAGGCAAATCACAATTCTCATCTACCCTTGGCTCCAGCGAAGTGGTTCAACCAAGCACTTAAAAATATAAGAAATGCGTGAAAACACCAACATATACATTCTACAATGACTGCTCAATCATTGTCCAATCAGGGCACCACCAAAAATCCCCAGATGAATTGCAGACATGCTGAGATTCATAGATGTGGAATATCTGAGTTTTTGAGGTAGTTTGTTCACCTCCTGCCCCAAGCTGCTTCTCTGCCCTCTTTCTAGACACCCTACCATGGTTGTCAGCATAGGAGTCCTTTACTTTTCAAGAACACCCTTTGCTTAATTGGTCCAGATCTGCCTTCTGCCACTTTTCATTTGCCACGACAATATCAAGATCCTGGCATTCCCATGATGTACCATATTCTTTTAAACCATTGTCTTTGATCAAGGTGACCTCTCTGATTGGCACCACTACCATCTTCTTACTAAACCCAGCCTTTCCAGTTTGGGTCTCAGATCAAAGGCAGCCATCTCTGTGGCATCTTCTGTAAGTCCCAAGAAATACCAAAGCAATGATTTTTAGGGTCCCACCCACTTTATTTTTATTTTCTCTTAAAAGTAATTATTCAGATTAAAATTATTTCATTTTATTTTTCATTAATATCTTCTCACTGTAATCTGAAACTCATTCTGACAGAAACATTCTCCCTGCTAGAATAGCATAGACCCCAACTAAAATTGGCTTAAATGCTTAATAATTGATATAGGAAATAAGACCATAACTCCCTTTTTTTGGTTTTCTTTTGGCAAAAACCTAATATATATTCCATCCACATATAAATTAATGATGAAAATATATTCTTAGAATGATACACTACTACATACATAAAAGGTACATTATAGTTTCAAGTTCCCATTTGAAAAGAAAATTAAAGGAGAATACTTATTATCAAAGAATTATTCTTTAAAATTTTTTAAATGAGAAAAATTCTGAATTCTTCAGGGAAATTATATCTTAGTGATATTTTGTTCTAGTGTTTCTGTCATGTAAAAACTGAGGAGTTAAGTGACCACATAAATATAAGGTTAATGGATAGAATTTTTCCCAATTTATATTTAAGAGTAGATCCTACCTATGGGAAATACCAAAGATCTAAACCATTTTTCAGGAATTACCTTCAAAGGGGCTTATTATGTTATTTTCAGTTAGACTTTATATTTAGTAAATACTTGTGCTCTGTTCTTTATAGTTTAAGTAAGTTAGAACTTCGTTTTGTTTAAAATAACACAATCACAATGAAGTATTAACCAATGCCGAAAAGTATTACCATTCAGCATGCATATCTGATACTTGTATCTCTAATATAAATATATTTATAAAAGGTCTTGGGGAAAACATAGCACTTCAAGAATTATTTCATAATGGTTAACTCTACATCTATTATATTGTACCCAAAATTTTTCATCCATTATTTTTCAAAGATACACAAGAGACTAATCTCATGAAATTAAGAGGATGAGTTTTATACTGCAGGCTTACAAGTACAGAAATGCTGCTCACTGGATGATTGGGTTGGAATTAGAGAATAAGCCATAGGAGCCACAGGTCACCAGGAAAAATTTTCCAACAATATCTCATCTTGCTTTGCCATAAACATTGATGGGATAAATATCCTTGTAGCTGTATTTTTTTTTTTTTCACTCGTAATTCCTTTCTTCAGAAAATTATTCAGAGTTTGGGTAAAAAATAAGGTTTTTGATCTGTGTTCCCAAATTATTCTCCCAAAACTTTTCATAAATTTATATACCATCAGCAGTATGTGAGTTTGTTTTTCTCATAAAAACATAAGTTCTCATCAAGATTATGTTATTTTTAAAGAATGCCTACCATTTTGATTAATTAAAAATTTTAATTTAATTTTCATTTTGATTTATGATGAAGCTTACTATAATCATAGCCATTTGGATTTATGTGAGTGTGTGTAAACATCTGAAACTTTTCTCCATGTGGAAAAACTGGATGTTTGCCTTCCTCTTGCACATGTCAAGGGGCTTTTCATGTAGTAACTTTTGCCTGCAATATACATTTTCATTTTGTCACCTTATTACTTGATTTTCAACATTAAGTATCTTGATTCCTGACTCACAGAAATTTCAAATATTAATGTAATCAAAATCAACATCATTTTCCATAATTTTATTTTATTATTATTTTTTTATTAAAGCTGTCACTGCATAGACAGCTTTATCTCATGGTAACTGTTCACCTACATTTTCGTGGAGTGTGTTTTATCTCATCATGACATCCATAATGATGTGGGTGATTATATTCTCATATGTGCCTTTGCATTGATCATGAGCAAGCCATGCTACTGTTTTTCAACTGCATGAGGCTTTATACTTAAGGATCTTTAAAGTTCCTTCCAGTTGAAATATTTTCTGATTTTATGATTCTGCATTGTGACATTACTGCTGTCAGCATAAACCTCCACAAGTTACTAAATGCATCAGATGTTTGTTCAGACTCTATATAGCTTTTTATGAAAAGTTCCTTTCTTTTGGTCATCCCTTCAACGATGAGGCCATAAACATTTAAATTCAGACTGTGCTTGTGTTACAGCTTAGAAAAAAAATCTTAAAAATCTTGCAGCTTTTGACAGAATGACAAACGAGTGTCTTGCCATTGTTCCTCTGGACAGAGGCAGTAAAAAGTACCAGCAGAATGTAAGCTCCTAGTAAGCTCTTCAACTAAAAAAAAAAAGTGTTTTCTGTGAGATCGTGTCACTTCTGGTAGACCTATTTTATTTTGTCTCATGATTTTTCTCCCTTTGATGTTCACCTTACCTCTATTTGCTCTCATTATTATTTTATGTGAATCATAGACACAGGGACTATGGGGAAAATGACAGGTCATTGTATTCAGACCTCTGTACCTAGTGCATGTTATTGCCAGACACTTATATTATTCCCTTTAGAATTATATTTAATCTCTTTCTGAATGTCTTATTGATGTTTCCTCAATGACCTCTTTGGGTGACTATTCCATTGTTAAATTGCTCTTGCCTTTAGGATACTTTCTCTTATAAGTAATTTAAACATGCCCTTCTTATTTCTTGTAAAACATTCTAAGTCAACCACAAATGGTTCTTCCCTCTACTGTATATTATTTCTTTCTTTTCCTGTAAAATACCACATGTCATGGGAGGCAAGCTCTCCATTTAATGTGTAGGCCATTCAGAAGCAGTCTAACAAATCTATGTCATTCCCTCATGTATACTAGTAAAAGGAATGGCAAAATGTTTTCTAAAATTTCTTCCAGCTTTAATAGTCTGCAATCTTATGATTTCTACATTTGGTTGTGGAATTTTAAAATTAGTTTCTGACCCATAGTTGGTTATGCCTGTGAACTTTCAAGTCTTGTGTTCTTAAATTTATGATTTTAATTTTTAAACATATAAAACTATGAATTGTATCTTGTAGAAATAGTAATACCTACTTTTATTGAGTATTTGACTATGTACTACATTATACTATTGAAATACTTACATATTAAAATTGTCTCTTCTAATGATATTTTTAATATTTTATTGGAGTTAAATATGTGTACATATAAACATACACACACAAACATTTATATATATTTAAACTTATTCCATTGGAACCATTATACTCAACACATACTTTTTTCTATCATTTTTTTCTCTTGTGCCATCATATTGTTCTTTTCTTTTTCTTTATGAAAGATTTCTGGAGACACTTGTCCCATAAAGACATTTTTCAGAACTCTTGTCCTATTCTCTATGATACTATTTCCCAATTCTTTTTATTTTCTTTATGGCTAACAAAAATGTTTGTTTACTTTCATGTATTTTTAAGAACTCTAGAGCTAGATAATATTTTTTTAAATAAATGTTTTATTCTTTTTATAACTCAACTTGGAAAGTGAACTGTTTAATTGTTAATCTCAAACTAAATAGTGTCTTTGTGGTATGAATTTTTTGTTTTATTATTGATTTGGTGGTATCATCTGTCAATAATAGTGATGATTTGGCTCTCATACTGCCTACACATGAAAAGGCTTAGATCTACCAAGACATTTTTTGTATAGTAGTAGTGAACTGGAGGACATTTTTTGGTGTTGTTCTTCTATAATGTTCCCAGATGTTTTACTGAACAAAGTAGAAAACTGTGCCTAGAAAACTGGCATATTCTTAGGGCATATGTAAATAGAAAATAGGCTCAATACTGGTAAATCTTCAGGCAAGGTTAGTTAGTCCCAGCCTCTATATGCCTTAGTGATTTGGGCCTATATTTTTCTTCTAACATCCATCCCATTTCTCATTCATTTGAAAGTTCAGTTTCTGGAAAGACTATTTGCCAGTGTTTTCACAGCCTCTCTTCCTAACCATACCACTTTTCATAAAACTCACCTCCTTACTTCTTGACCCTATTCCACATCCCCACTGTCTCAAACTGTCCTCAACAGTGAGGCTTTGTTTGTGTTTAAATCCAATGGATGCAAAACCTTATCCTACATGATTTCCTAAGCAGTTGCCACTATTGCCATTATCTTGTTATTGAAATCTTTCAAAACATTGGTTTAGGTGACATCATTTCCCTCTTGTTGTCGTTCTAGTTAGATAAAATAATGGTTAAATATTCTGACTCTGGAGACAGGTTGCCTGAGTTCAAATTCTGACTCCTCCAATTGCTATGTAAATTCGAGGGTACCCCTGAAAATTTCTGTGCAAAATGGAGAGGATAATAACAGTATCTACCAGCAGGAATTGTTGTGAAGACTGGAATATCACATCCAGAGGCATTAGGAATAGTGCCAGGTATGTAGTAAATGTTATATACATGTTAGCTATTCTTATTCTAAAACTCTTTCCTGGGCACTTCTTACTTGGATTATAATTTTCCCTGTTTTTTCAGGAAATAGTGCCAATTGCAACAACATGGATGGATCTTGAGAACATGGTGCTAAGTGAAATAAGTCAGTCAGAAGAAGTTAAGAACTATACAGTTTCACCTATATATGGAATATAAAAATGAAACTCAAACACAAACAGCAGTGTGGTGTTTGGCAGAAGGGAGGGAGTGGGGCAGAGAAAGGGTCCTAATATATGGTGACAGGAGAAGATTTGACTTTTGGTGGTGAGCACATGGTGTGATATACAGATCTTATAACATAGAAATCCACACCTTAAATCTATATATTTATGGTGACCAATATTACCCCAATCAATTTAATATATAAAATTATTTTTAAAAAGGTTTCCATCCATGATATTCTTCTACAAAAACTATTTTATGGATGATTTCATCCTTTCCTAGGTATGAATAACCAATAAGATACTGATAACTTCAAATATTTCTATTGTTTTCTAAACCTGAATATACAACTAGCTATTGGTTATTATTTAGATGTCCCACATGTGTTTCAAAATTAACTTGGTCAAAGTTGAAATCTCTTTTCTATCAGTCAGTTCACTGACTGGCAATATCATCTATGTCAATCTTTTCCAGAGTGGGGTGCACACTCACAGGTGTGCAGCTAAAGGGAGAAAATATTATAGCTTCTATTTATATTAAAAATAAAAAATAAAGTTTATATTTTCAGATGTTTAAGACTTTGATTGACACTGGCTTACTCACTGAGCCAGTGTGTCTGAGAGCCTAAGCTAGGAGTTTGTGAGAAGAGCAGGAATCCATACCAAGGACACATGGACAATGATGCCTTCACTCTTTTGTTTGCTTTCAGCATTTTGCTTTTAAACTCTGATTAAGCAGAGTTTAAATTGTATTATATAACACTTATAAAGTGAAAAATAAGCCTAAAAATAAATAAACCAAGAGTAAGGCAAATTTTAACTTTGTAACTTCAAATTTGTACCAACAACATCCATTGTGTTACTAAATTCTCCAATTCTAGTGTCCTAACTCTATTCCTCTGCTCACACCTTATTATTTGGGCAGTATATAATCTACTAAATGATATCTCTACCTGCAGTTTTATTCCCTTTGTAATATACTACTGTTCTCTTTAATAGTACCCTTTTTGCATAATATACATCTGATCACAACACTCCCTTGTTTAATACCAAAATACACACACCTGCCAACTACCCTGCTCCTACCTCATGGCCAAGAGAGACTGCAGTTACCTTATGGACTGCCATGGTTCCCTCTTCTTCATTGATTGTAAGAGAACAATCACTTCAGGGGTGTGTGCAAAGGCCATCATGCCCTCCCTTCCTATTTTCTGGATGTCACTGTTATTGTAGCCTGTCTTTGTATGCCTATGGGTTTGCAACAGCTATAAACATTTCCTAACTAAATATTAGGGTTCTTGAGACAAATATTTAGTCATTAGAAGTTAGTTTTTACAAAGAATCCATTTACTATGTATGTAGTCAATCATCTTTTACTGTTGTTAGGATGATGAATATTAGAGGATAGCCAACAAATTCCAAAAATTGGTCACATATAATTAAGAAAAACTTCTTAATCATGGATGAAGTGTTTCAGAGTTCAATGATTTCTAGAATTTGTACCTACTAGTGGTTAAGGATAAATGAAACACAGTAGTTGAATAATTCACCTACAAGGCAATTTTTATAGCACCTGCAAAATACAGCTGTGGGTTCTTTCTTTAGGTAACATATGTTTCTGTGTTTTTGAACTGATGACCTGCTTTGCACTTTTCAAATAGCAGCAAAACAAAATTCCCTCAGAATCGAAGAATTTTTAAACATGTCAAATAGTATGTGAAGTTGAGAATCCTCCAAGGCAAAGGAATCCAGTTTTTAAGAAGGTAGAGAAATAAGCAAAATGACCCAGACAGAAAACTTACCCTAAGAGAGAAAATAGCTGGGAGTGGAAAACCAATTCTTCAGAGGACAAAGATAGGAGGATAATTGGTTCAGAAGAAAAACTTCTACCTGAAGTAGAGAAAAAGAAGGTTGATAACCCTTGTGGAACTATGAAGGAAGAGAACCACAGCTGTCTTCATAACCATGGAGGCTGGGATGGCCCCCAGTAATAGAGACTCTATTGTAGAAGTTAAAGGATACACGAAAAGGAAGTCATTGTTCACTTGAAAGGAACTAAGATGTTTTCAGGCCAAAGAAAATTCAATACTGGGATTGAAACTATGAGGAAATAAAAAGTAAATGAAACACTAGATGGAAAACCAAAAATAAATAACATTTAGAGAGATTATTGAAAGAAGGATAATGTATATTTCCCAAATTATTGAATTTTATTCACATTTTTATTTCTATTAATCCTGTGTATCATTTTAAAATAAATGAAATAGGTGATAGTTTTTATCTTTTCTATACATCAGTTTTTATGTATATATTGAGCATGTATGCATATCAAACATCATGCCTTCAGAGACTACTCAAATGCTATATGAGACAGTTAAGCAATTATGCTTTGAGCTGCTGGAATTGATGTTGGTGTTGTGCATGTGTTTAAATGTTTTACTAGTATACTGACATTGGAGTGGTATATACATTTCTTTAAAATCTGGGAGTCTTTTGTGTTGGGGTTATATCTGGAATTTTTTTCTTTTGTTCTAAAATCAAGAAGGCTACAACTCTAATACTTCAGATTATGGAATGTTAGTGGCACTATGCAAAGGAGAAATGATGCCAATGTAGAAGAATTTTGGACAAAGAACATGGGCATTTTGAAGAGGATCATTAAAAGGTAAGTGATTCAACATACAAATACAGATAAGACACTCACATAATATATTTCCTAGCCATCTATATTATAAAAAGCCACTGGCCATAATGCCGTAATGCCGGAACGACCAAACAACCAGTCACCAGGAGGTGCATTGATGCGTCATGCGGTGGCAGCAGGAGGGACCCTGGGTCTCATGCGATTTCGTGCTCTGGGCCTCTAGTATCTGTATAAAGACTTTTAAAAAAAGAATCAATCCTTTGTGAGGGCAAATTTAAAGCTAAGTAAAATATTTTATGCAATTCAGGAGACACCGGGAATCCTTTGACATTCAGAAAAGCAGTGAACACCTATTAAAAATCCTATCAATTCCAGGGCCAATGGAAATTAAAACTCCATTAGCATAGATGAAGTTGGTATCCTGTCCTAACCCCTTCATTCAATCTTCAAGTTTCAGCACCTGCATATTTATCTCTATCTCCTGGCACCAGAAATACCAAAGAATACCCTGTGAGAGTAACCCTCAATTAATGATTGACAGAAATGATATATACATATCCCAGTCCCTTGGGGAGAATAACTCTGAGATGTGTGTTTCATACTGATTCACCTTTCCCCAACAGGATTAAGTCCAGTCACCCATAGTGGTAGATGGCTTAATAATGAACATTTGGAGGCTGCCTTCCCTACCGTATCTCATTTCCTCCCTACCCTACTGGAGGTATCTTTCCTTCCCAAATAAACTATTCACACTAGACTCCGTGTGTCAGCACGTGCTTCTGGGGGCATACAAACTATGGCACCTTCTCTGGGATTTATATGTATTTCCAGGGTGATTTCATTTCTAGAGGCCCTGTAGTCCCATAAGCCAACCAAGGGTAGAACTCAGTTGCTTCTTCAGTTCCCCAACTTTGTGAATTTAAAAGACTTTATTGAGAATTTGAAAGGCTCTCTGGCAGGAGTCACTTTACAAATGTGCAGCTTTTCTCTCCTTTCTCTTTCTCTTCTTCCTTTTTGCAGGTTGCTTGGGGCACCTCAAATTCTTCTCCCTTCTATTACATAGAACCATTTCTTCTAAATTCTTCTTTCTCTTACAGCTTAGTGCAGGCCACCTAGAATCTGGGAGTCCCACATTCTACTCCAAGAATTTAATGCTTTTTTTCTCAAAGGGATTCTGGAATCAGCAGTTAAATTAATACCATTTTCTACATTTTGTTATGGTCACAACCTCATTGTATGAACACTATATTCTAAAGTTATTAGTTACTATTATATAAATAAAAATAAAGTATATGTTCTTAAAGTTCATGCACAATAAACTGAATTTATTTTTTTTTCCTACTCCGTATCACTGCCAACTTTTCTTTTTGTCATCGTGATAAAACTGAGTTAAATCCTCCAAGTAATTATGAGTAATTATCTGGATTTGGTCCACTTTATTTGATTAAGAACAAAATTAAGGATTTGAAGCTTATACAATTTGGGGTGTCAGTTAAGAAAAGAAAAATATAAAAATAGATAAGCTTCAGAAAGTTGGGAACTCGGAAACCTGACTTTAATTAGCCTCACAGTAATTTGGCCTTATTACCTGGCTTTCTTTCTGAGTTGGAAAACCAGAAATGTAGCACCTCTTAAAACCATCCCTTAAGCAGTTAGCTAAAATTGATTTATTTAATCTGTTTTTATCCCAGATTTACAGATAAGGAAGCTGCAGGACAGACAGGTTAAACAACTTGACGAGCACCACACATCTAGTAAATGGCAAAGCTAGTACAGTGCTTACTGGGTCTCTACAAGAAAGCTCGTACACATAACCTCTGAAAACTTTGTCTTCTTGGCCCTTAAATAGCTCACTATTTGTGAAAGAAAGTGCAAACCAAAGCTAAATCCAACCTGAAGAATAAAACTCTATTTGCTACCTTCATGTTACCTTCTAAGGTAATTGGATCCGTCATATACTCAGAGGGTTCCCCAAAGGCCCACTTATCTCACCAGTCTTCCTCACAGGCAGTCACAACAGGAGGAAGCTCACTACTTGATTCTCTTTGAAATAAAGTGAAATTGCCCGATTAACATCTACATTAGCACAGGCCTGTTAGTACATTGTAGTAATAATACAATTACTAAGGGGAAATAGGTCTAAATACAGAGTCCCTGAAGGAACCCTAAATTCCTGGGTTACTAAATGGGTCCAGGGTAGTGGGCTATAAACCCTTACTGGGATTATAATGAATACCTTATAGAATATTCATCTAATTCACAAGTAGCCACTGTCTTGATTGCCTTTTGTCAGCTATTCTTGAGTAAGCAATCTTATTATTCTAGTTGATTGAACCAAAAGAGAATATTTTATCCAATCTGAGAAGAAAAAAGATTTTTTTTTTCTCCAGGGAATTTATAATTTATACTAACATAGCTTTGTTCAATTAGGAGCAACTGTAGATTTAAAAGTGTGGTGTGATTCTCTTCTACCCACTACATGGTGGTCATTGAGATGCAGAGAAGGCCAGTTTGCAGAGAGAGAACCTGCCAGTGAAATTTCCTGTTCAAGGAGCTCAGTTGAATATTTTCTTTTAGGGGTCAATACAATGCCTATGCATCATTTATCTATACTAATAAAAGGGTAATATGCTAATTAGACCGGGAGACCTTCCAGACATCCTTCCAGACAAAGCCATGGTGGTAGGGCTGAAACAGAGGTGGTTAGGGGCGATCAGGCCAGGAGGGGAGGACAGTTGGGGCAGTTGGAGGCGATCAGGCTGATCCGGGGGGGGGGGGGCAGTTGGGAGCAAGCAGGCCGGCGGGGGCGGGGGGACATTTGGGGGTGAGCAGGCCAGCAGAGGGGGAAGTTGGGGGCAATCAGGCCAGCAAGGGGGGTGAGTTGGGTATGAGAAGGCCAGTGGGGGGGTAGTTGGAGGCGAGCAGGCTGGCAGGCAGAGTGGTTAGGGGTGATCAAGCAGGCAGGCAGGTGAGTGGTTAGGAGCCAGTGGTCTCGGATTATGAGAGGGATGTCCATCTGCCCACAGGGATCGGCCCCAAACCGGCAGTTGGACATCCCCCAAGGGGTCCCAGATTGGAGAAGGTGCAGGCCAGGCTGAGGGACACCCTCCATGCACGAATTTTGTGCACCGGGCCACTAGTATATATATAAAAGCCTAATATGCTAAGTGTCTGACCATTAGACCATTCGACCAATCACTATGACATGCACTGACCACCAGGGGCAGACACTCTGACAGGTAGATTAGCTGAGGTCCCGCCAATCAGGAGTGGGCAAGATTGGCCGGACATGCCCTGGAGCCTTCCTGCAGTCTCTCCTCGGCTGGGCAACCTCCTGCGTGCATCCCTCCCCAGCCTCTAAAATATTCCTTCTAATTAATTTCCTTTTAGTCTGCACGAATCCATGCACCAGGCCTCTCGTTTATAATATTTGAGCTTTTCTGTTTGATTCTTCATATCTTAATCTAGCTTGAGTTCATTTCTATTAATTTCAACTTACAGTCTGAATTAATACAGAGACATAACCCAAAACTTATTAAAAAGAACCCCCCCCCCTTTTAGATGAAGTTTGTACCCATTCAGAATTATAAAAGTTGTTATATCAGTTTTAGAATATAATTCACAAGAGCCAAAATGTTTAGATTCATCTGTGACCAGGATATATCTCAGTGTGATTTGGCCAGGACTGGTAATTTTTGAAGGCAATGGTTATTTCTCAAGGTAAATGGTATTAAATGTATCTTTATGATATACTTTCGTAATTCCATGTTCCCCTTTTAAAGATTGAGGTCATCTTATTTTTAGTCTTCAAGTCATTAATTTATTCCTGTTTTTCCTCTTCATAGAAACTTTTGATAATGAATTCTTGCTTTATTAGAGCTTGGGGCTTTATAAAAGTTCAATTTCTCTGTGAAGTCAAGGTCTTAACATTCCTTATAAGTAAATGATTTTTGCTTTATTTTCATCTCATTTTTTTAGATTTGTTATAGCCTTCCTTAACTAAACTTTGATTTAATATTTCCTGTGTGTTTGTTAATGCAGGCATTCATTTCTATATGCATGTATTCATGTAATAGTAGCTATCTAAAATAAATTGTCATACTGAAAGCAAGAAGCAGGTGAAGACCATCAACATTAATGCTTTAAATACAAATAATTTATTTAGTTAATCAGGTATAATCCATATGTGTATTTTGTTGCTTGAAAGCCCAAAATAATTTATTTTGGGGGTACATGTTTCTTCTATTAATGATTACTATTTTGGTTGTCTACCAGATTTTCTATTCATGAGAAATATGCAATTTTAGAAAAAGCTTAAAAATATTTTAAAAGGAAAAATGTAGTTTTTCCAAGAAGATTATGATGTATTTTTCTCATAAAAATTGGGAAATTGGTTCATATTCCCTTCAAATTTATGTCTAATGAGTAGTTTAAAAGGTTTGGATTATCATCATTATATCTTCCCAAAAGACAATAAAATATAATTACACAAACATAGATTTGATTCTTCCCGGAAGGGCTAATGGTATTTGCATATTATTATAATCCCCATTGTTATTACTCTTTTTAAGCAGACATTTAAATTTGAAGCTATATTTACTGTTTAAAGTAGCATAATATAATAGAAACAGTAGGAACCCTCAAGCCACATCTTTTTACATCTCTAATACATAAGTATTGTGTCCTCATATGACATTAGTAAGGCTCACGGGGGAAAATGAAATTTTATGATAACTGATTGCAATTTTCTTGTAGCAAGCTGGGTTGGGAAAACAATGTACAGAAATTAAAACTACAGTTAACGTTTAAAGATCATGCAGAATGGAGCAACCACTATGCAAAAAAATATGTTTACTTGTGCAGTTTGCCTTTTTTAGTGATTTTAACTTTTTGTGTGAAATATATACATAACATTCATAAAATCTGTAGGAACAATTCACTCTTTATTTATAGTTTTATCATATATATAGTCACCCTGAAATATTTTCTCATTATTTTTGGATGTCATATACATGTAATCATACTGTCTATATCATTTGATAAATTTTTATTCAACTTTATGACAAAAAATGTATCAATTTGTAGATCATTCATTTTTACTCCAAATAAAAGCTTAATTTTTTAAGACACATTTTTTAAGCTACATCGTTTAATTCATTATACTCTTGGTAGATATCACCTGTATTTTTTCCAGGTCTTAAAAAGTTGTTTTTAGTATTAGTCTATCGCTATGAACATTCTTGTATATCTAAGCTATATATCTAGAATTGAAAATGCTGTATCAAAGAATATGTTTACATTCAAATTCTTTAGATACTACAAATTGTTTTTGAAAAGTTGTGCTATTTAAAAATTCCATCCATATATGAGCACTTCATTACTTGAAACCATAGTCTGATTTAGAATTTGCTAATGTTTTAATTATTACCCATATGATGAGTGAGATACAGTAAACCATTATGGGCTTAATTTGCCTTTCAGTAATTACTAGAAAGTTGATTAACTTTTAAATATAATTGTATACCATTTGCTTTTATCTTCTTTGAAAAGTTTCTTTATGTCATTTGCCCATTGTTATCTACTGATTTATTGGTCTTTAATATTTTATTAAACATTTTTTGGTTTTGTCTGATGGGAAATGCTTCTTTGTACATTTAGGGCTGCACATTATGAGAAATTAAATGCATTGTTTTTTGTTTTCTTTTTCTCTCTCTCCACAAAATTTAGGCCATTTGGTGCAAAGATTATAATTTTAAGCAGACACGAGGTTCTGGCACAATTGTCTTTTAGTTCAAAATTGTGCTTTGGGTACTTATTAGTAGTGTGATCTTGGGAAAAATATCTAACCTATTTTACCTCAATTCCTTATCCTATCTAATAAAAGAGTAATATGCAAATTAACCATCACTCCGATACACCCACAAGCTACGCCCACCAGCCACACGCACCAGCCAATCAGGAGTGAATATGCAAATAAACCCAACCAAGATGGCTATGCCACAGAGAGCAGGAGGGAGGCTTGGGTTTCCCTGGCAATGGAGGAAGCCAAGCTTTCCACCTGCCCTTGCCAGCCTAGGCCTCCACTCAAGGCTACAAAGTTTCAATGATAGAAGATACATAAACCCAAACAGAAATGGCGGCAGCCACGAAGCTAGAAAGAGCAGGAGGCTAAGGTTGCCCCCGGTGATGGAGGAAGCCAAGCTTTCTGCACACCCTGGCCGGCCCAGGCCTCCGCTTAAGGCTACAAAGTTTCAATTATAGAAGATACATAAATCCCAATAGAAATGGCTGCCACCACGGAGCAAGCAGAAGGCTTGGCTCCTCTCCAGGCTACAAAGTTTCAATTGTAGAAGATAAATAAACCCCAGATCCCAGGGCCTCCACTTGGGTTATCAGGGGGCATGGCCGGCCTGCAAACCACCACAGGCCCCTAGCCCAGGCCGCCCCACGCCCCAAGGGAACCCCCACCCTGATCCGGACACCCTTCAGGGCAAACCAGCTGGCCCTCACCCATGCACCGGGCCTCTATCCTATCTAATAAGAGAGTAATATGCAGATTGACCATCACTCCAACACACAAGATGGCTGCCCCCATGTGGTCAAAGATCCTGCCCCCATGTGGACACAAGATGGCCACCACAAGATGGCCAGCAAGGGAGGGCAGTTGGGAGGGACCAGGCCTTCAAGGGAGGTCAGTTGGGGGCAATCAAGCCTGCAGGGGAGGGCAGTTAGGGGTGACAAAGCTGGCAGAGGAGAGAAGTTGGGGGCGACCAGGCCTGCAGGGAAAGGCAGTTGGGAGGGACCCAGGCCTGCAGGGGAGAGCAGTTGGGGGGAACCAGGCCTGCAGGGAAGGGCAGTTAGGGGTGACCAGGCCTGCAGGGGAGGGCAGTTAGGGGCAAACAGGCTGGCAGGGGAGCAGTTAGGCATCAATCAGGCTGGCAGGGGAGTGGTTAGGGGGTGATCAGGATGGCAGGCAGAAGCGGTTAGGGGCAATCAGGAAGGCAGGCAGGCGAGCAGTTGGGAGCCAGCAGTCCTGGATTGTGAGAGGGATGTCCGACTGCCCGTTTAGGCCCGATCCTGGTGGGGTCCCAGATTGGAGAGGGTGCAGGTTGGGCTGAGGGACACCCTCCTGTGCACGAATTTCATGCACCGGGCCTCTAGTGGATTTAATAATTGTATTTACAATATAGTGTTATAAAATTATTAAATAAGTTTAATAGAGTAGTAGCTTACACATTGTAGGAACTCAATAAGGGCTAATAGTATCGTGCTTTCTGATCACGTGGGAAAAATTGCATGTTGTCTTTTTGTCAGATCTGTTTACATAGGCAGAACTCCTTATGGTAGGACAAACAAAATTTGTAAAATTTGACTTGTAGACTGAGCTAAAGATGAGGATCTCATTAGTAATAATTAATAATAATAGCTATATCTTGTTAGTGTGTTTTTTTTTCTTAAATTGGAAGTTGTATACTTTGGTTCTGAGCTTATTTCCCTTAAACATCAAACCATTAATCTCCATGGCATTAAGCTCACAGTACAGAGTTGTCAAAAGTCTTAATGAAAATAATCTGGATCTGTATTTAAAATATTTATTCTCAGAATCATTCCTTGGAAAGCCTGATTCAATAGGCCCATGTAGAGTCCCAGAAAACTTTCAGTAAGTGCCTGTAGGGGAAGAGAAACCTCACTTTTTCTCTAGCCTCTTAGGTTCAGTAATTGGGAGTTGTAAATTAAACTGACAAAGACAATGAGAGGAGAAAAGGTTTATTTCTGCATGCAACATGCATATATGAAGGAAGGCTAAGTGGTGAGTAACTCAAAGAGGTAGTTAGAATTTGGGATTTAGATACCTAACCTAGTAGAGGAAAGGGAGGGGGAAAAAAGACTCTGCTAGAAAAAAAGAAATAGGTATTTTAAAGAATGATAAATGTTTTCTTCTTATGAGAAAAAATGGATAAGAAAAGTTTGTGATAATATTTGTCTATACCAGTGGTTGGCAAACTCATTAGTCAACAGAGCTAAATATCAACAGTACGATTGAAATTTCTTTTGAGAGCCAAATTTTTTAAACTTAAACTTCTTCTAATGCCACTTCTTCAAAATAGACTTTCCCAGGCCGTGGTATTTTGTAGAAGAGCCACACTCAAGGGGCCAAAGAGCTGCATGTGGCTCGCTAGCCGCAGTTTGCCAACCACGGGTCTATACAGTTAGGAAAGGTCTTTGCGTCATCTGGGTGATAAAACTCCTCCAGTGAGCATATTTATAGTAGGTTCACTCTAGGTTTCTCCCCTGGCAGTAAAAGCCACCTCAATGAGGGAATTTATGGCAGTTCTCATTTCTCAAAATTTTCTGCTTTTAGTCAGATACAGAGAGCTTTGAAAAGCCTTCTTTCTGTATTGACTAAATCTAAAATAACTTTTGCCTAAAATGATCTTCATACAACTCTGGAGTTTCAAATGATTACTCACAAGCTCTAGGGAAACCTAGGAAACAAACCTAAAGCATCCGTTACTAAAATAAAATGAAGCTTACACTCTAGTCCCGACTTCACTAAGATAGGAGACCACAAGGAGGTCATTGCACTACATTGCGCTGCATTTTTCTCAGATTATCATACTGGCCCTTTGTCATCAGCTAGTTGAGAAAAAGGGATATGAAAAACCTCTGGACATTTTGAGAAGAGATAACAAATCCCCTTGAAGCCAAATTATTTTCTAGAGTTAGTTTTGGCTCTTTCTTTTGGTGTTTACATTTTAGTTGTGCTCCACATCTATACAGATGATTGATAATCTTTTTTTGAATCTTCTTGTACCACAACATAATTTCTTCTTCTGTATTTTCCCTCACATTGCCACAAACCTCCTTCTACCACCTTAGAGATGTTTTTGACATACATGTCTTCAGTGACTTCATCTGGAAGTGTGTGCCACATGGAGGATGAGCTCACAGAGAGGGCAGCCAGATCAGCGTATATGTCTTATATCACAGAGTATTTGAATCCAATATATATATAACAAGGCCTGTCTTCTTTCACATTGTGGACAGCTTTGTGAAGAGATAAATTATACCAGATTTCTGTAATTCCTAAAGCAAAAATACATCATGCATATTGGAAAAAAAAGTATTTTAGCCACTAACATAAAGATACAACGTTCTGGTTTATATTTACTAAATATTTCTAACTGTACTTTATCAAATTCTTTTAAGTTATAGTTTTCACTAAGGCTCTCTCACTTTATTTAAAATTTAGAACTATGAGGCTCCAGATACAGATATATTGAAATATTCAATCAAAAGTATGTTCCCAAACCAAGAAATGTATTTACAACTTAGGTATTCTCAGACCATGTACTGAATGTTATGCATGTTTAATTGAAAAATGGATAAAATGATGTGGTCCCTGCCCTTCTGATTAATGTAGTTCTGCTCCCCCAGTTCCATTGCCCCCTGACTTATCTCACTAGAAAAGAAGTAGTAATGACTTTTAATAAAGCATACTTTAATTCTTCCACATATTGCATCAATTCTGATTATTGAATATAGCCCTATGGCTTATTTATATCCAGCATTGTGAGTTCTGAGGAAGGGGCAATTAGACTTCAACAATGGGATTCCAGAACATAATGAACAATATGTCAGGTATTTAGTTTCAGTATCTTCATTTCTATTCACTTTTCTATGTACTGTGTGATTTTTCCTTAATTTAATTTTAGGGCCATTATTGTATCTTCTGTTTAATTTTCTTATAGCTACTATAATTAAGCTTTTATATGGAAGTCATTTTAAAACCACTGCATCATCATGGAATTGTTGCTATTGTGTGATTACATTATGTTGTCTTTCGCCAGGACACTCTTGTAAATGAAGCATTTTCCTCAGAGATTTTTTTGGCTGGAAATGTAAGTAATTAAAAATGTAAACAAATATTATCTGTTACATATGCTGCAATAATAAATACTTCAGTATAATACAAGTTAATGTCTCTTTTGGGATACAATTTAATCCTACTACAACATGTTTTATAAATGGACAAATAAATGGTTAAGCATTTAATATCTTATGTAATATGGCATACAGATGCCCAGAGCTTTTACAATGTTCTTTCTATGAGTATTTATGTATTTCTCAATAGGCATTATCAAGAATCATTCAGCATTATTTGTTCTTTTACAATGATATCAGCTATTAAGATGTGAAAAAAGACTCACCAATCAAAAATTCCCAAGTAGCCCTGGCCTGTTTAGTGCAGTGGATAGAGCGTAGGTCTGCAGACTGAAGGGTCCCAGGTTCTATTCTGGTCAAGGGCACATGCCAGGGTTGCAGGCTCAATCCCCAGTAGGGTGTGTGCAGGATGCAGCTGATCAATGATTCTCTCTCATCATTGATGTTTTTATCTTTCTCCCCCTCTTCCTTCCTCTCTGAAATCAATAAAAATATATTTTTTAAAATTCCCAATTAGCATCCAACAATACTAACATAGAAAAATGGTCACTCATTGTCTATAGATTTTAGGATGAAAATTAATATATACTGCTTTGTAGGTAATTTGGCAGAATGTATGAAACTTAGCTTGACTGTAATGCTTGACACATAAACTGACACTTTAATGAAATTGTATAGAACTAAATGCACACATATACAAGCTAAATGTGTGCACACCACACAAGATTAAGCTAAAATTGAGAAAATTTGAATACGATAGATGAATTGTATCAATGTCAATATTCTAGTTACAATATTGTAATATAGTTTGGTAAGGTGTTATTGTTGGTGGAATTTACACAAGGTCATAGCAACCTCTTTGTATTATTTTTAAAACTGCACATGAACCTACAATGATCTCAAAATAAAAAGTTTAATTAAGAAAAGAATTATACCACAATCAAGTGGGATTTATAACAGTGATGCAAAGCTGGTTCAATATTCAAAACCATCTATAAAATCCCCCATGTTATCAAGCTGAAAAAGTAAAATCACATGATCATATCAATTAAGGGAGAAAAAGTCCTATATAAAATCAACCACATATTCAAGATAAACCCTCTCAACAAACTAGTAAAGGAATGGAATTTCATAAAGTGATAAAGGACACCAATATCTCAACAGTTAACATGATATTAAATGGTGAGACAAACTTTTACCATTTGCAACAGCAGGGGTAGACCTGGAGAGCATTATGCTAAGTGAAATAAGCCAGTTGGAGAAAGATAAATATCACATGATCTCACTCATATGTGGGATATAATGAACAACACATACTGATGAACAAAAATAGATCCAGAGACAAAGAAACACTGAACAGACTCTTCAACCTCAGAGAGAAGGCAGGGGAGGGGGGCGCGGTAAGAGATCAACCAAAGGACTTGTATGCATGCATACTAGCATAACCAATGGACACGGACACTGGGGTGTTGGGGGCTTGTCCTGGGGGTTGGACTGGCCGGGGAGGGGGGATCAATCAGGGAAAAAGGAGACATATGTAATACTTTAAACAATAAAAAAACAAGGCAAAATATACACTTTTAAAAATATATATTTGTATTGATTTCAGATAGGAAGGGAGAAGGAGAGAGAGAAACATCAATGAAGAGATAGAATCATTGATCAGCTGCCTCCTGCATGCCCCCTACTGGGGATCAAACCCGCAACCTGGGCATGTGCCCTGACAGGGAATTGAACTTTGTTCTGGTTCATAGATCAATGCTCAACCACTGAGCCACACCGCTCAGGCAATGTTCACTTTTTTACCACTTCTATTCAACATTGTATTGGAGGTTCTAGCTAGTACAATAAAGCAAGAAATAAAATAGAAAAAATAAAGGCATTCCAATGTTTGAAAAAATAGTAACAGTCTTTATTTGCAGATGAAGTTATCTGGTGTGTATAAAATCCCAAGAAATTCACATACACCTTTTATATATATACTAGAGGCCTGGTGCATGGACTCATGTGCCAGTGGGGTGCCTCGGCCTGGCCTGTAGGGATTGGGCTGAGACCAGCTCTCTGACATTCCCCAAGGAGTCCCAGATTGTGAGAGGGCAGTTCTCAGATGATGCACCCCAGAATCAGGCTCCATCCTCTCTGGTTCCAGGTGTGTCACCTGAGAACCATAGCTGCCACGTCACTGAAGCTCAGCAGCTCCTGCATTGAGCATCTGCCCCCTGGTGGTCAGTGTGCATCATAGCTACTGGTTGGAGCGTCTGCCCCCTGGTGGTCATTTCACGTCATAGCTACAGGTCGGATGGTCAAATGGTTGGATGTTGCTTAGGCTTTTATATATATAAATATTAGCAATGAAAATTATAAATGAAATTTTAAAAAACATTTTTATTCACAGTAACATCATAAAGAATAAATATTTTGAAATAAATTTAATAAAAACATTTAAGACTTGTGTACTAGAAATAAAACATTGCTCAGAGAAATTAAGGGTGATCCATTTAAACAGACTAGAGAGATAGTCCATGTTCTTGGATTAAAGTCTCAATATTGTCAGGATGACCTTTCTCCCCAATTGATCTCTAAATTCATTATTGCTGGCAAGCTTTATGGTAAAAATTGTCAAGCAGATAGTAACACATGAAAAAAATTCAAGTACCTAGAATAGTTAAAACCATTTAAAAAAATTGTTGGAAAACATAAAATACCTTGTAAAAAAACTTATTAAGTCCACAATAATAAGTGTCATACTGGCATAAGGATAGAAAGACAGATCAATGAAACAGTTGAAAGTTTACAAATAAATTATTTCAGCTAAGTTCAAATGATTTTCAATAGAGGTAACTAAATGCGGGAAAGGTTAGCTCCTTCAAAAAATGATGCTAAAACTATTGGATGTACATTTAAAAAACCACAAAACTTAAACTATACCTTAATTTTTTACTGTATTAAAAATTAACTCAAATGGACTTTAGAACCAACTGTAAGAGAAAAAAATTATAAACCCACAGAACCATCGTCATGATCTTGGGTTGGGTAAAGAGTTCCTAGATGTCACAAAAAACATGACCAATAAAAAATGTTATGTTGGAAGCCACCAAAGTTAAAAACTTAGTGCTTCAAAAGACATGATCTAACAAATGAAAAAGACAAGCCACAGACTGAGGGAAATTTTTGAAAATCATATATCTGACAAAAAATTGTATCCAATATAATAAAGAGGTAATATGCAAATTGACCCTCATGCCCTCACACAAGATGGCCACCCCCATGTGGTCAAAGATGGCCACCACAAGATGGCCAGCAGGGGAGGGTAGCTGTGGGTGAACAGGCCAGCAGGAGAGGGCAGTTGGGGGCAACCAGGCCTGCAGGGGAGAGCAGTTGGGGGTTACTGGGCCTGCAGGGGAGGGCAGTTAGGGGCGATTGGGCTGGCAGGGGAGCAGTTAGGCATTGATAAGGCTGGCAGGGAAGTGGTTGGGGGTGATCAGGCTGGCAGGCAGGCAGGCAAGCGGTTAGGAGCCAGCAGTCCTGGATTGTGAAAGGGATGTCCGACTGCCTGTGGGATCGGGCCTAAACCAGCAGTCAGACATCCCCCGAGAGGTCCCAGATTGGAGAGGGTGAAGGCTGGGCTGAGGGACATCCTTGCCCCCCATACATGAATTTCATGCATCAGGCCTCTAGTCTAAAATATAAAAGAACTCTAACAATTCAAAAAAGGACATACAACTCAATTTTTAAAAAGGGAAAAGATATTAATAGAAATTGCAACAAAGAAAACATATAATTGGCTGATAGGACACCAAAAGATGCTGAATATTATTAATCATTAGGAAAATGCAAGTAAAATCACTACATATCTATTCAAATGTCTGTAATCTAAGAGACATACAATTATATCAAGTAGTGGTGAGGATGTGAAAAAACTGGAAACCTAATGCCTTCGTGGTGGTAATGTAAATGTTAGAAACTTTCAAAAACATTTTGGCAGTTTCTTAGAAAATTAAACATAAACTTACCATATGAACCAATTTCCCTCCCCACCCCTCCCGCCCCAGGAATCAAAGAGATACCAACATGTATTCTGACCCAAAGACACATATGCAAATGCTCACAGCAACATTATTCAAAATAATCAAAGTATAGAAAAAAAATCCAAGGTGCATTAGCTGGTAAATTGATAAACAAATTTTGGTGTATCCACACAACGCAATACTATTTAGCAATTAAAAGGAGTGAGCTACTGACTTATGTATGTCAAAAACATTGTGCTCAGTAAAAGGAACCAGAGGTAAAAGACTGCATATTACAATTCCAGTTATTTGAAAAGTCTAGAAATGGCATTTTTATAGAGATTGAAAGTACATCAGTGGTTGCCTAGGACTTGGGGGGTGAGAACAGGGATTTACTATTGAAGGGCTCAGGGGATTTTTGGTGGATGAACGTTTTCTAAAATTGGATTCCGGTGAGTTTTTCACTTCTTTATAATCTACCAATATCATAAAAGTGTACATTTACAATTGGTGACTATTATGATATGCCAATTATTTATCTCAATTAATCTTTTCAAAAAGAAGCACTGATATTATTAGATGTAGCATGTATTGTAACATGAATGTTGAATAGACACAAAAGCCTAAACCCTTCAGTCAACACTTACATGATCCAGGCTTTTGATGACTATGCATTCACTTTGTTTTACTTCCTATATCTTGAGACAAAATTGTTTTTGTTTTCAAGAACTAAAGCATAATATGTATATTATGCTTTATAAGTGCATTATATGGTTAGTAAAACTTGTATTTAAATAACTTAATTTTTTAAACATATGTTTTTATTGATTTTAGAGAGAGAGGGATAGAGAAATAGAAAAATCAATAGGCTGCCTCCTGCATGCCCCCTACATGTGATCTGACCTGGAACAAACCAGGCATCTCCTGGTTCACGGGTTGATGCTCAACCACTGAGCTACACCAGCCAGGCTAGAGAACTTAAATTTTCTGTTCATTTTTTAAACTATATTCTTATATAACCCATTGATTCAATCATTTTTAGAAACATTGTTCACTCTTTAGTGTTTCCTAATGCTTTGATAGTTTTTTGAGCAGGTGGACACACAGGTAGATAGCTGTGTTTCTCAAGGAAACATTTGTTTAATGTCCACCTGTGCACATGTTTATTAAGTACTCAACTTATTCATTTTGTATCTTGCATCTTTAAAGTGTAAAAAATTCTATAACAGTGCTTTCTTATGAAATATCCTAAGATCATAAATTTGAGGAGATCTCAACAGTCAGAGGAGTGCTTTCAGAGGTAGAGCTAGAGAATGGAAATAAGCCAAAGGAAGCCCTGAAATCAAAGACACATTGCCTGTCTTTAGTTTTACTAAAATTAAATGTTATCTTCTGGTCTTTAACATCCAGCTCTAGTTTACGCCTTTTCTCTATGACTTAATGCACAAACTTTTACTTTCAATATCAGATTATCACATAAAAGCCCTTTTTATGTATCTTACCTATATACCTAATGGCATGCAGAACTGGTTACACATGTGGTCTTTGACCTTAAGCAAATAGTTTAAAACAAGTAACACATATAGGAAAGGCATATGAACAACTAAGTACATATGATTCTAATATTATGCTTTAGTTCTTTAAAATATGCTTACTTATTACTAATAGTTTATGAAAATGGTAATGTGCATTCACACGACATTGAGTCAATTTATTTCACCTTATTCTTCATTTACTTTTATACATCCATATAATAACTTCACAGCCTTTATTTTAAAGTGGTATAAGGAAAACTAAAGGATGTCACAAAGTAATTTAAATTGAGTTTAAAAGTTAGGCTTCCTTTATATTTATTTTTTATTTTTTGGTTAGTTTTGAAGATTTTTTTTAATCTTGAGGAGGAAAGTCAACCATATATAGTAGCCCCACCAAATTCCCAAGTGTCTCCACTAGTGTTGGAAATCTCTGTCTTTCCTGACTATGTGGAAGTTCACTGACCAAGAGGAGGAGGAAAAGGAAAGCTCATGCGACAGACAGTGGAGTAAGTGTTCAATCTGTGGTCATCTCCACTGCAGAAGCAAATAGAAAATGCTGCCATTAATTGAATCCCTCTCCCATGAAAACAAAGTGTCTTCAAATAAAGGCTAACAGAAGCAAAGAATTGCAATGGAAGGAACATATGTTAAACATATAGACTGCTCTATCTTCAGTTCTTCAATTGTGAAATCAATTGCTACTTTTAAAGAGTTACAGCAATCATAGCTGGCATCTGTGATTGCTGTTTCAAAGCACAATAAGGAGAGAAAGGAGGACATTATTAATCAGAAGAAATTAAATTACTTTTTTAAATAAAGGAAAGTAAGAAATAAACCAATAGAGTGTAATAAACATTTACATTATTTATTCAATGTTATAAATGCTTAGATTAAATTAAGAGAGGGATTAAAGCAGATTAATAAAAGTATCTCATATTTGTATACCACTTCCTGATACAAGATAAAGCCTTAACAAAAAAAAATGGGACCTATTTTTTAAATCAGCAGAAAAGACTTACCAAGGAGATAGGCTTTCAGTCCTTATTAATTCAAACTTGCTATCTTTTTTCAGGCTCAGACCATGCATCAGACATTAACCCTCCTATACCCTATTTCCTTTTCCCCTTTTGCTTTGCTCTGTAGATGACAAGGTATGCCAAATCAATACTGTGTAGAAAGAGCAGATATAACATTCCCAGAGACACTGGAGACAGCGAATAGAAGCAACAATTCATTTTTCTGTCTCAGTTTAGATTGTATTTATACCACCTGCTATGCCTGTGGGAATGGAATCTATAGTAGTGTCTTTAGACACAAACTTTCTCTTAGTGATTTTCCTTTTGCTATTCAGTGTGATAGGATTTTTTTTTTTCTGGGAGAAGTAGCCTATGGCACTTGGCTGAAGAGATGGGACTTCAATGAGATATAGGAGACAAAGAGTGACAAATTAAAATGACAAGGTTGTCTTATAAGATTGTGATCCAGTGAAATGAAGTATTTCTGGCCGAGTCAACATAGACAGCATTATGCCATGTGGTAATAGATTGCAAGACCTGGACAGCCTGTATATGTCTTCGAGATAACTGAATTTGTCACTATCAACACTCTCCCATATTGTGTCTTTCCTGCCTTTGGACAATAGGAGTATGGACAAAGGTATTCATGCAAGTCAAGTATTTCGGGGTATTTTATTATCCCTAGAAAAACTTTAAAAAATAATTTTTAACAATCTGTCATTCCTTGAATCAAAATTAATCCAAGGAGAAGCCTTGAAATAGATAACTAATAGCCCTGAAAGTGATGGTGAACTTTGGCATTGAATGTCTTGTTACATCTGTTTCCTCATAACTCTACCTGGTGGTTCACCACACACTCTCTTCTGAGATTTAGTCCTGCCTGCTGATCATCTTCACTTGATGTTCACACCATCACTACAAATTTAATAAGCAATAAATAAAAATTGTAGACTTTCTTAAAATAATCAGTGGAAATGCAATTGCACATTATTTAACAAGTTTAAGTTTAACCTAGAGTTAGCTGCTTGCCAAATGAATAAAGGAAAAGCAGAAGAGCTTTGTAAGCATGCTTGACTAGAGAAATTTTGGAGTCATCTCTAATATGTCTTGTCATCTTTATATGTGACTTGCTAATTAATCAAGCCCTATACATGTAGTTGTTTCTTTAAAAAAACACACACATATTTTTTTCATTGATTTCAGAGAGGAAGGGAGAGGAAGAGAGAGATAGAAACATACATGATGAGAGAGAATCAGCAATCGCTGCTTCCTCTACACCCGCCACTGGGGATTAAACCTGCAACCTGGGCATGTGCCTTGACTGGGAATCCAACCAACTGTGACTTCCTGGTTCAGAGGTGGATGCTTAACCACTGAGCCATGACAGCTGGGCTGCAATGTTTCTTACAAACATTTTTCTTCCTTTCCTTCATTTTGCCTCCCTCCTAACCGTGTCCTCATTTCTTTTTAAAGTAAAAAAACATTATTCATGGATTCTCTATGTTATAAGTACTTTCTGTGGAACATTGAGAATACTTGAGATTAATTTTTATACTTTTATCAAACTTCCTATTGATGATGTGGCCAATTATGTTATATTAAGGAATTGGAGCAAACCCTAGTAGGTTGTGTTTATGGTATATTTTGGAAATATTCTAAGATTTCTTGAAGACTCAAACCAAGAAAACGTTATCCCCTTAAAGGTAGTAGGTATCTTCAGTTGTGGGCAGACATCTTTTTCACCTTTTGGCTGGTCATGTAATTTTAGTTGTTCCTAATTTATTGATGCAATTACTAAAAAACAAAACAAAACAAAACAAAAACAACAACAAAAAAACAACCTAGAAGATGGCATTTTTTAGAGCATGTAACAGTTGTAGAGTGGAAATACTATTATATTTGTGTCTTTACTTAAACATTATGCCCATTTCCCTCAGACTCTACATTTCTTTTGAGGGGTATGTTAAATGATTTCTGTTTTCCAAGACTAAATTCTAAAATGTTTAGTTAATTAGTTTAAAAGTTTAATAAATGATTGATGTCAAATCTGATTGTTACAGAAATTTTAGACTCCCTATAATTCAGGGATCTCAGGACACCTCTTTCATACCGAGCTCTAGGAGTGGGGTATAGCAATAACCCTTGGGTTTGAGTGGAGCAATGCTTTGTAGTCCAGAAACACAAAGGAAAAGTTAAGATAGAGCTACTTTTCTTGGGATTAAGGGAGTTCCTTATGCTGAATCAGGAAAGTTGTCATACATATTCCCATAATATGAGAAAATAGAAACTACCTCTCAAAGTCCCAAACCTTACCCTATTATCATATTTTTGAAAAATTTCGATTGTTTTACACAGTTCCCACTTTGGGATTTTCTCAGTGTGTTAAATAGAGGAAAATAAAAAGTAAATCATAAAGTGTCAAAAAGAAATTTAAAATACTCATATAAAATGCAAGGCCAAATGTGGTTTACTTCTCGGATCCATCAGGTAAGAATCAATAAACATAATCTTTCTTTTGTAAAATTAGTGTTCTGAAATTATATATTGCTCAATATACAACTTTTCCTCTGAAGTCAATGGAACCAAAAAAGGTGACTTACTTCACATCAGAAATAACACTATGTGAATGAGCCCAAAGATGGTATTAGTAGACTCAATTGAATTTAAGATGAATAAACAATTTCAGTAAATTGAATTAATTAGATTTGGCTTAAATGTGCAAGCAGCCTATTTTCTGAAATCATGTACAATAACTTGTTCAAGAAGTGCTGGTTTATAATTGCCTGAAGTCAGAGGATAAAAAAGAAAAAGCTAAAAATCCATTATGTTTGTGTTAACAGTCTAACTAAACTAATTAACTGCTTTCTGAATTTTCACACCTCTATTATATGATTTTTCTTGCCTCAAAACCTCCAAGCCTCATAAGCAACAAATGAAAAAAACCATTTTAAAAGAAAAAAGTACTTAATACAATACTAAAGTATCCCATTTTGAAAATCAGTTACTCTTATTTTTTCCACCATTTTTTACATTGTTTGACCAACAATTTTGTTTATGCACTCTGTCTATAAACTTATACACCCTAATCATTTAAGTGCACACAAATAAAATAATAAAATATTTTATATAACTATCAACTTACCCTGTTAGGTATATATCTATTTTTAAATTTAATACTGAGAATTAGAATTCCCAATACTTTGGAAAAGTTAAAAATTTAAAAAGTATAATCAAATTTTTTAAGTAATTAAATAAAATTTTTCAAATCAAATATCAATACCAAGCTCTCCATATTTGTTGTACAATATTGAAACTGTCTAACAGTCTTTCTTTAGTTTCTATCTGGATTTGAGTATATTAAACTATTGGTTATAGCCATAATCAATTTATCCACATACCTTCATTAACTGGGGACTGCTCTTTCATATTTGTTTTTAAAGAAGGAGACAGAAGAAAAGGGAACTAATTTTCTTGATTAAGAATTTATGTTATGTGACAAGAAAGTGACCAACTGCAAATAAAATTAGACAGTAGTGTTATATCGAATCATATGAAATCTCCAATATTTGACTATTTTTTGTCTTGCATAAATGATCACTTAATATGGTTAAAACAACTTTTATTCTGTTTTAAATCAGAATCCTAATTTCATATACATATCAGTAAATGGAGTTATCTATATATATAAAAGCCTAGCGACTGGAATGGCAGAATGACCAGAATGACTGGAATGACCGGTGGCTATGACGTGCACTGTGTCACCCAACCAGCCTGATCTGGCCCCCGATTGGCCCCCAACACCCCGATCAGGGGCAGGGCTGGCTGCCAACCACCCACAGCCCCTTCCCCCAGTTGGCCCAGCCCCTGATCGGCCCCCAAAACCCTAATATATATAAATTGATTTTTAGAGAGAGAGGAAAGGAGAGGAAGAAACACTGATGTCATAGTGAAACATTAATTGGCTGCCTCCCACACCTCCCCTATCAGGGATCAAGTCCACAACCTGGGCATGTGCCCTATCTGGAATCAAACTGGCAACCTTTTGGTGCACAGAATGATGCCCAACCGAGTCACACCAGCCAGAGTCAAACAGTCTTCTAAGTCACTATAATAAAATGTAGTTCACAAAAGGTGCAATTACTCGTGTAACAGATTATTTTCTTGTAGAAGATACTAAGCTGTTGCTCAACCACTGATCTTATAAATATGTGTTTTATTGTGATTTACTTGGTATAATATAATTTAGTTCAATTTCATTTATAAAGATAGATATTGATAGTATTTTGCATTTCAATAAATATATTTCATTAAATTATTTATATATTATAATATATGAGTATACTCATAAATATAATATTTATATCATGTGTAAATTTACACCATTTACACTGATCATTTTTTATATTTTCTGATGTACTTTAATTTACATAGTTGCAAACAGAACAATACCAGTCATGAAGAGTTTGCTTATTGTTTTTAATAAAAGTTTTTTTTTGATGACTTTTTATCCATGATTCACGAATCATAATCAGTTTAAATAAATTAAGGACTCAAAAACCAACAATCACATTATATTTTAAAGAGCGAAATCTGTACTAGTCAGTGTCATATTCATGAACTGAAATCTTTGAGAATGATCAGACCCTAATTTCTTGTATTGCTATCCTTGTTTCACACTCTTTGTTGTACAGATTGTCTGGCAAATTTCTACAGTTGAGTTCTGACTGTGAAGTGGCATTGAAATTTAGCAGGACACATTTCCTGTACATACCCATGGCTGGTTGTGCAATTGTTGAGAACACCCAGCTAATGAATCCAAGGTCATGAGTTCACTACTGTGTGGCCCCATTTTACTTTGTTGTATTCAAGGGTTATGGATCACACCTCCCATCACAAGTAACATGCTGCATTATGTATGTTGCTTGTTATAAGAGAGGTTCATGTGATGGTGTTTGGAAAGATCAAAGCAAATCCATGTGCACAGTAGGGGGAATCTCTCCTAATGCATGCGTGTCAAGACTGAGTCAATATCTTCTTCACTTAGGTTCCCTGTTGCTCTATGTGCTGTGTTCACATGTCTTCCACACTCTCCTCCATTCCTCACAGCAGGGTAATGATGGGGTTTTCCAGTCTGGGGGAGAGAGACCTCTTTCTAATCACATTTGGCCACTCTACTACACCCACAGTAATGAAAGGTGACTCTAACACTCAGAGTCACTGTCACAAACCCTGTTCTTCCAGCCCTATGCATGGTTTTTTAGTTTTAATTGAAATCATTAAGAATACAAAATTTCTCAAACCAATAAATTCTCAAACATTAGGAAACAAATTGTAAATGTCAAAAAACTTTTCTTTTTAGTTACTTATAAAATCATTTTATACAACTGTGCTTTTATTACCATCTAGTCCCTCTCAGACTCCCCTACTCCCCAATTCCAGGGTATGCTTGCACTTTATTTATTTATTTTTTTTTTTACATTTATTATTTTACTAGAGGCCCAGTGCATGAATTTGTGCATGGGTGGGGTCCAGCCAGCCCACCCCAATGGGGGCCCATTGGGTCAGGCCAGCAGGGAGGAGGAGCCATGGGCAGTTGGCCAGCTGGCTCCACCCCTGATTAGAGTTTTGGGGGCCAATTGGGGGCGGGGCTCACTAGGGGGATGGCCACAGGCAGTTGGCTGGCCAGCCCCATCCCCAATCAGGGTGTTGGGGGCCTATCAGGGGCTGAGCCAGCCAAGTGTGGGGGCGGGGGGGAGGGGGAGCCGATCTGGGCCCAGATCAGGCTGGTTGGCTGCTGCAGTGCTCGTCATAGCTGCTGGTTGATCTGGTAGTTCTGCCATTCCGGTTGCTGGGCTTTTACATATATAGATTTTATTTTTATTTTTTAATCACCATTTATCCCCTCTATGTCCTCTTCCACCTCCAATCATCCCCCACCCTAAAATCACCACACTGTTGTCCATGAGTTCTCTCTCTCTCTCTCTCTCTTTTTTTTTTTTTTTTTTGCTCAGTCCCTCCACCCTCCCCACTCCCCACCAGAGCTCAATGGATAGAGCATCTGCCCAGGTACTAAAGGATCCCGGGTTCAATTCTTCTCCCTTCCACTTTTTCTAAAAATCAATGGAAAAATATCCTCAGGTGGGGATTAACCCCTCCAAAAAAAGTATTTTCATATTAGAATGTGAACCTATTGAAAAGAAGAAAAGGGAAAGATGGGGATAATGTAGAAAAAATAAAAGCAAAATAAAACAGTGATAGACTTTGCAGAGGTGGAAGATAATAAGGTGTAGTTGTGGAGGAATGTAATGTGTTCCTTTGCATCTGAGGTTATACAAGAGAAAGAAAATTGAGAAGAAGGTGAGAAGGGGCAGTAGAAAGAGGAAGATGAGAGGGTCAAAATCCTAGTCTGTCTAAATTGCTGAGTGTCATTTAAAGTGTTGATTGACTTCAGAGCAACAGGGGAGTCAATGTTCTCAGACACCTCCGACACCAGCGCATTCACAGATGGATGCGGTTAGTTTACTTTATGCTCAGCAATAACACTGCTGTTCTGATCCATCATATGTACCTTACATTCTAGTAATGATCGTCTCAGATTTTATTAATTCAGGAATTGTTTTTCTAATAAGGGTATTTGTGGAATGACATGCCCATGTAACTTCAAACACATGTGGTGAACTATTAGAATCTTTAAATTGTACAGTGGGTATAGTGAGCTTGACCAGAAAAAGTACCAGTGGATTGTAGCATGCAATTTCTGGTTCAAAATTTATAGGCATTTAGAAAATTAATCCTCCACAGAGAGGATCATTCAGGTGGTGAGCTTGGTAGAAGGAAGGCTTTTTGGATATTTACTTTGGACACAGTATCCCGGCAGACCTGAATGGAGAGCACACTGAACCATTTGCTGCAAAAACCCTTTCTTTAGGGCAAGTTCAGAAGCTGGTCTTCAGCTTAGGGAATAAATCTTGCATTTACATGGTCCCTTACATTTTAGAGTCTTAAAGTGCTTACATAGTATACCTGATTTAAGGGGTGAAAATATAAAATTTCAGGGGCTGGGGCAAAGCAACTCATGCTACTAACCACACACCCACAAATAGAAACAAAAAAGCCACCCATTTCTCTCTCTCGTAGAAATCAGTGTTGCCCGGGAAATCTTGCACAGAAAAGCCAACTGTGATATCCCAATCATAAGCTTATAGGCAAAATTTTTACCAGGCAGCTAAGTGGAAACCTCAAGCTGAAATCAATTCTTGGTGATTTTATTTCAATACTCAGAGGAATTTTGTAGCATAAATACCAAAGTGCAGAATTGACTTTGGAGCATAAATACATGAAATAAAAGCTGGTTTTCATTTAAAAAAGGATGTGGGATGATTAAGTCATGTAAGTTACATTACTTAATAGTTTCATCTTTTTCAGACAACTCAAAGGACCACAAATAAATTCAGAGCATTACAATACCACTGTATATCCAGCTGGAAACATTGTTCAAAATTTCTTCAAAGCGAGAATGAATAGGTAACATCTTGGAAAGTCTTAACCAGTTTAATATAGCTATATATTATACTTATTTATGTATATATCTACACACTTATTTTTTCAGAACACACCACAATAACAGAGATGCATGTAGCCCATATATATTCATGTGTAAATGTGTATATAAACACGTACACATACACACCAGAAATGGTTCCCTGTAGAAAAAAAAGCATGAAAATAAGCACAACTTGAATTTAACCACAAATATATGTCCAATTTTGAAAAGGATCTATCATCAGTTGTCTAGATTAGTGATTTTCAAATGGTATGCCATGACACATTGATGTGCTGCAATCATTTTTAAACATGCAATACCTGGCTATTTAGTCAGGGGCACTGACATCTTTTCCCTTACATTGTCAAATAGAAAAATAACAACAGTCAACACAATAACCATCTGGTGTAAATGAATCAAAATTATATTGATTTTTTGTTAGATTGCCAAAAAATACACTATATTTTTTGATGAGTCACAGAATTTTAGTACTTAGTTTATGTGTGCCATGAGATGAAAATGATTGAAAATCGCTGGTCGAGAGGAAAAAAAAGAATATTTATAGGTAAATTTAAAAAATAAAGTTTTGTTTATTATATTGACATTATCCATGCTGGCAAATATTATTAGGAAAATTAATAAATAACATTTTAAAACATTTATTTTCAAGTCTGTGCTGTCAACTCTCTCTGCCAATATATTCCAATATTGTGGCTAAAATGAATAGAGAAGAGACTGACTTTTTGGTTGATGACTATGAAACTAGGAAAGTGTTGGCAAATCAAAACAGTCTCCTGAGCTGGGGAATGTGACCAAATATGTCTTGCCCTTTTTGTTGTTGCTTTTTTAAGAAAAATAATTGGAGCTTAAAAACAGCAACAGTTCCTAATGAGAACCTACATTGGAGACTGTACGTCAGTGCAAGGATAAACCAATCATTTCAATAAAGTCAGGCAGTTGACATTAGCTGGACGTATAACATTCAAGGTGTCTGTGTGAGTTTTGATTATTTCCTTATTAACAATAGCTTCTGGACTGTGTGCAACCTCCCAGCCTTCAGCTAAGTTTACGCCAGTTAATATGCACCTATAGGATGAGGGTCCTAATTCCTTTCTGATAATGAGGTAATAGTCTAGCAAGACAAGCTAACACCCACCCCCTCCCCACACCCCCAACAATCTTCATGCCTAACACTTGATTTTGTGACACTTTCTTAATCTCTACTTTAAAACAAACTAATCTGTCTACTAATAGTATGGTCTGTGATTTTCATAAACAGGTATCCTGGGGAAAGGGTCAGTTTTAGAAATAAATAGGTTATAGATGAGGGCACACTCAGGCCTAGGGCTGTAGCACATCTGTGGCCAATTGTGAACAGATTTCCATGACCTTTCAGCCATAGCCTCTGCACTGCTCTGGCAGGTTTGTAAACATCTTTAAAATAACGAAGTGGGTAAGAGTGGTAGGGGGTAGTGTTATAGTAGCAACCAGATTGACAGGCACACCACATTATCTTTTACTCCTGTTTTTTAAGAAAATCAGATTACTCATTGTCATAGCACATAGAAGAGCAAAAGGAAGCTCTAAATATCTATTACCACAGATTATCTAGGACTACATGAAGAAGGTGCTGGTCAGCTTGGCTTCATTTGTCCTCCAGATGCTGCAGAGATGTGAGGCCAGGCCAATTGGGGTTAAAGCAGGCAGGGAACTGATACAGCTGGGGATCGTTAAGCGTGATCAAGGGCCAGCAGAGGAAAAAGCCAGCTGAAAACAAGGCTGAGAGCTGTTCCAGGCAGAGCCGCAGAGTCATGTGCATTCAGGAAACAGCCTAACCCCATCCAGCGAACTTTGTTGATTTAATTAGATTTTGTTTAAAATTCCAGAGTAGGAGCAGCTTGGGCAGCTTTGATGCAAAAATTGGCAGGGGAAAACTACTGTTAATTTTCAAAAGTAATATCATTGCGACATTTAAGAAATACTAAGTATGTTTTTTTATGGTGAAAAAAATATATGTAATACAACACACAGATGTCTCCTTGCTGATAAAATATTGTCATATTTTCTTGACCAAGTAATACATAGATTGTGGATTTGGGTGGGAGCTTGTTCGTTTATGCAGTTTTAATTTATTGGCTCGCTTCCTGTCTCTCCTCCTGTCACATTTACATGTCCTCACAGTGCTTTTCAGATGACTTTCCAAATAAATTATTTGCACTCAAATCCTCATCTCAAAGTCTAAATCAAGATGCACAAATCTCAGCAATTACTTAAATTTGAGTTTTACCTTGTGGGGATATTTTGAAGATCTCATTTAATAATAATTACAAACATAGGTTTTGATAGTAAAGAGAGTCAAGTGGAAGTTTTTCAATTTCCTCCACCAAACTATGAGTTCTTAAAGACCAAAAAAATGTATCTTTGCAGAATTGTCAAAAATAGAAGAGAAATTTAATAAATGACTGTGGAAAAATGCCAGAACTCTGATGCTTACTTAGCCACCTAAAATATTTTGAGAACTAAAAGAGGGTTTGTTGTTCCCATGGGCACATGTTTATGGGAGAAGTAGTCACTGAATTCTACCTTCCCCTGTGACTCTATGAGTTTAAGGGGAAACAACAAAAGGGGCAAATAGTCTTAGCTAAAACGAGATCCTTACCTACACTGACCTTGCCTGCAAATCATAGCCTTGAGAAAGACAATCAAAACCAACTAAAATAAACAAAATTCTCAGTCCCTAGAGACCAAATTATTTTTTCAAGGAAAAGTTAAATCCAAGTAAGATAATGAAGGAAGAGATGGACTCAGTTCATTCCTAGTATTTTTGTTGGTTTTCCGTGGAACCCTGGAAGTTTCATCTCTTCTAGAATTTGCTTGTTTATATACAACTTCCACTAATGATCCTCAAAGTGTATTCCTCAACACCAGTCATTAATATAATCTGAAAGCTTGTTGGAAGAGAGAATTCTATTTTTTATTCTATATTTGTATATATTGCAAAATGATCATCACAGTAAGTCTACTTAACATCCATCACCATATGTAGTTATACAATATTTTTCTTGTAATGAGCTTTCAAGATCTACTCTTATAGCTACTTTCAGATATGCAAAATAGCATTACTAACCATAGTCACTGTGCTACATGTTACACCCTATCACTTACCCATTTTATAACTGGAAACTTGTACCTTTTGACCCCCTTTACCCATTACTTTGTTTCATTTGCTTGTTTGTTTCTTGTTGTTTCAATTCTATATATAACATAGATCATATGATGTTTATATTTTTATATCTGAACTATTTTACTTAGCATAATGCCCTCAAGGTCAATCCATGTTGTCACAATTGGCAAGATTTTATTCTTTGTAATAGTTGAAAATTTTATCTATTTGTCTACCTATCATCTATATATCTATCTATGATCATCTTTCTTCCTTTCTTTCTTCCTTCCTGTCTTCCTTTCTTTCTTTCTTCCTTTTCTTTCTTTCTTTTTTCTTTCTTTCTATGGACCAACCTATCCACCTACATATAGATATATCTCTCGATATGTACAGAGTGTCCCAAAAATTGTATACACACTTTAACAGCTGATAGCTCAATATTGAAAATGAAATGTATTTTACTAAACACTGCCTTTATAATTACTCAAAGTGTGTATACAGTTTTTTGGAACATCCTATAAGATATGCATCACATTTTCTTTATCAATTCATTCATTGATGGACATTTAGGTTGTTTCCATGTCTTGGCTATTGCAAATAATGCTGCAATGAACATCGGAGTAGAATTGCTGGATGACATGGTAGTTCTAGTTTTAATTTTTTTTATTAATTTCCATACTATTTTCCATAGTGACTATGCCAGTTTACATTACCACCAATAGTACCAGAGCAATAGGAGGAAGCATTCTAGAAATAGGACATTGGAAATCAGGTTCTGTATAATTCAGTGAGGATAAGAAAGAGCAGAAGCCTATGCACATCTCCCAGGGTCCACAAAGCTAAGTTAGCAGTAGGAAAGGATGTGTGTCTCTTAAGTGACCCCCACAGAGGTCAGGAAATGATACCTTCCTATTGCTGTCTGGACAGTGAGAGCAAGGTCTGCTCTTGCACAACTTCTTTACCCTAGACTCTCGATTCCAATAATTACAGGCTGTTGTTGTTCCTTGTGATTAAGCCCCTATGCCTAACCCATCATAATTTACTCAAATGTATCATTTTCTTGGGAAAGAACATAACATGTTATTCTTGATCTTGGTTACTAGTATATGGCATGGTAAAAGTCCTGATGTGACCTCTGTGTATGGTACCCTCCAATATTCTTAATAAATGAAGGCTCTTAGATAAGTAGCACTCTATTTTATTTGGAAAGTGCATACAAATTAGATATATTGGCAGTTTATTTGTGTTTACTACTGAATTTTACTGTTTATTAATATGCTTAATCATGGAATTATAGCGAGATACTCATGTTAAGCTAAATGTGGAAAATTAAAGACAATATGAAGGGAAGATGTGGAAATAACCAGAAGATTTGGAAGCAGACTAGTGAGGAAAAGTTAAGGAAATTCAGATTAAATAATTTAGAGAAGGGAAGACTGAGAGGCAGCCTACCACTTTACTTCAAGCTTATGGAGAAAAGTCACTAATAATTCATCCACTTCAATGATAAGAATAAAAAGATGAGCTTAAATTACAGTAGGTAGGCTATAGGCAGGGTAGCTAGAATGACCTTGGAATTAGAATCAACAGTGGAATGTGTGATAATTAATGAAATTGGACTTCTTCAGTGGAAAACTGGTCAGTGACTTGAAGAGAAGGAAGCCTAAGCATTTTAATTTTTAGTCCAGATATGGGGAAGTTACTATGGATTCCCACACTCAGAATTTAATAAATGGCAAGGTGCGATGGGAAGTAAGCAGTTCTACCTCACAAATGGTTAAGCCATAGTTAACTACTAATGAATGCTAAAAGGATATTTACAACCTATAATTTAGGAAACCTTAGAATCAATGACCTACCATTTAGCTAAACTTTCATGTTACTTTTTTTTTAATTTGAAATTTTTAATTCCCACCATTTCCAAACATTGTTCGTATATAATCCTTTTGAAAAAATATTTTAAACATAAACTACTGAGTGTTGTAAAACTATTGTTGAAGTCTAAAGTAACTGATTAATTTTCAATTAGCTCCCTATTAAAATAAATTTTATTTTATACTGGAAAGATGGGAATATTCATATCTGACAGGACAACCTAAAAATGCTCATTGACATTCAAATCTCTATAACTTTTAAACTCAATAGAAAATTTCAAATGTTATCTTTATCCTTCAAATTATTTTTTGTATAATAAAGGAGTTGAAGAGTTAATAAATCAATAATAAATTTGTTTCAATAAGAAAAAGATTTGATATTTATATTTTTAATTAAAAAACATATTAATGTTTGATTTCTTTAGAAGTTCCAGGGGAACCAAAACTTTATATATGTGTCTTTGTATATCTGAAGATAGCTAGGTATGTGCACATGCTTGTGTATATATGAACACATACATTCACACTCATATTTCAAATTTCTAAATAATTATTAAAAACAGAATTGAGGACATGATTGATGTAGATGAAATCTTTAGATTTGATAAATGATGGAACACTGGAGAAATTTTGGTTCAAAGTTACTGCATACATCCTCGATTTTGTAAGTGGAGAACAGGGTTGTGTTGTAACCCATCAGAAAACTATAGAATCTAAAACTACAGTGCTTCATCCTGAGAAATAATTGTATTTCAAATTGATAGACTTATAAACTTGTATCCTGTAGTTGTGTTAACATAAAGAAGTATCACATGCCAATTTAGATAGTAACGATTTAAATGTGTTCACTATTATCATTGCACTATTTTATTAGTCTTTGCACATCTGTTAAATAACATTTACAACACAACTTTATATAAATCCATTAAATAGATAAATGTTTTGATTATCTTTTATTGTTTATTTTTCATCTTCAGGGATTCATTACATTGACTATACCTTTCAAAACATAATCTACAGCTTAATTAAGCCTTACAGTTATAAATTCTGAGCCAACATACTAAGAGAGAAGTTATTGCTTTTGGGGGTACAATATTACTAATGAATGTTTCGCTCTGTGACACCACTGCTGGTATAAAATTCTAAGTCAACCCAAAAGAAACTCTCCTTGATTTCACTATTCAGAGATCATAAGTCAACTTTTTATGTACTATATACTTCTTAGGAACAAAATCCAAACCCATGGATGGCTGAATAAATTTCACAGCTTGTAGAAAAGACACATATCATTGTAATGTGTGAAATTTTAATCAAAAATGTTATGAAGGAGAAAGGTAAACTGACTGCTATAATTAATGTGTTCTGACACAGAGATTTAGCTGGCATATTTGTGGACTGTGCTATGCTATGTTAACTGTTCCATTGCTTGAGGACTGTCAGAGTTTGAGGAATTCCTATGTTACGGTTTCACCATTTGACACATTTTCCTAGAGCGTCATCTTTGTCATGATTTGAAATGTAAAGTCATTTCTTCCTTGGCTTTTCTATTAATATTTGGTTAAGTGTCATAAGAGTCTGGTGATAGCGTGTATTGTCTTCCTTTTAAAAGCAGCTTCATTTAAAATTAAACTACATAAGCCATTGCTTTTAAAATGAATCACCATCACCCTATGTTTTGTTTCTCTGCTGTTTAATTACAGTATTATCCAATCTCTTATATGTGAGACTATTGAGTAAAACTAATTGAGGTAATAAGAAATTAGGAAGTACACCTACATGTAACACATCATAACAAAATATTTTCGTATTACACCACATATATTTCATAATTAAATAATACTTGCTTGGTCACATACACACACAAAAAAACACACAAAATATTTCTCAATATAGAAAATAAGCTCTGATTTTAAAAAGGAGATTTGCTATATGTTTATAATTTGGAAGTAGCATCAAATTTATGAACTATTTGTAAAATCCTAAAATATTCTTTTATGCCACACACTGTGTTAGATGGCAGCTCTATATTTCAGAAAGATTCTTCTGAAAATTATAGATTGGTTTCCTGGCTCCGTTATGTCAATCTACTTGCAGAGATCTACTGCAGACTCTCTCAGAGCACTGCCAGTGTGGTTGTGCAGTAGACAAAGGACATACCTGAAAGGGGAAGACAGATATGCCACTTAAATTAAATAGGAAATGAATTGGCCAGCAAGTTGGCATGTCTGCTGAGACAAATCATGGACAACATGTCTCTCAACAACAAAACTTATTTGTTTTCTCTTGCCAACAGATTCATCACTGCCCAGGCAAAACAGGCAAAATACATTAGTGTCATGGTAAACTGATAAAGAGAAGTGCCTCAATCTAACATCCTCAATGGCGAAAGTCTTAGGGCAGTATTGATCTGTGTTATATAAATCTTGTTTTCTGTCTGCAGAAGTGAATCAGGAATGACCCGTAAGGTTAACAAACATTGTAATGTCTTTCAGCTGGGGCAGATGCCTGTGCGTTCCACACATTGTATTTGGTCAAGTTTCATCTTGTCATTTTACCGGCGAGAAGTTTAACTAATTGCTGGCAATCACAAGAAGGTTTGACGGAAGGAGAGAATTCCTGCAGTTTTTACCTCCTCTCCCACCCCTCTTTTCTTTCTTTCTTTCTTTCTTTTTTTTTTAATCTTAACAAGCAGTCAAAGCCAAGTAGCCAAGTAGTGGGAAACAATCAACACTGAATTAGCCAGCAGGAGTCTTCACTTAGTTGAAAGTTTATGTAATTGGCATGTCATGTTCCTACATTGCCAAGAACAGACCTGATTAAGCTGATGCACTTTGTTTCAGTGAAGTTTGACAAAGAAAGCTTCTCATCCTTTTGCGTTACATGTCGGGGTATGTGCTTAACATGATTTTCTTCTGTTCCTAAGGAACCAAAGGCTAAATAAATGTGAACAGATGCAATAAAAATTCCCCCCAAACTAAGGCCTTGACAAAGTTGGTATCTGGGGGAAAAGAGAAGAGAATATTGGTGATGAAAGATAACCATCAATAAAAAGAAAAGTTATTAACAAAAGTACAATTGTCCATAATAACCTGATGCATTTTATAGACAGAACACTCTCAAAGGACTGACAAATTCAGTCCTATTTTAAAACAGGGCTCATCTGATTATATATACTTTGTCCACAGGCCATGTCTTATGCTTTTACTTAAAAAGAAATTGTTCCTGTAGCCTTAACAATTTCTTTTCAATGGAAGCTCTCTTCAGAGATTAATCAGCCACCTGAATTTGATCTCCTTACTTTTTCACAATGTTTTATTAGGCTGTGTACAATGGATTTTTGCCCTTATTTGTAGTCAGCCTTCATGGTGAGAAAACAAATGCCTAGCATTAGAAGAGACCCTATAAAGCTTCTGATATTTTATTTGTATTTGCTCACACTAGTGTCCTCCTTGTCATAAACCTAAATCAAATGATAGATTTCAACTTGGCTTAGATTATTAAAGCGAAAAGAGCAGTTACTGAGGGAGCAGTCTATGCATGCATTACGTCATAGTTGACAGTATAAAGGCAAGATTCAGGGAACTAATGGAGTTTCTTTTGCTTTTCCCCTTTTGTCATAGAAAGGTCAAGCTAGTTTTCAACATTCTTATGTATGTCATTCTGAATATAGCAACAGAATTTCTTATGGAAAACAATGTAAGTAAATGTCTCCACAATGCTTCTAGTCACCTGATCAAAAGCCAATGTTGAAAAACACTTCTAATGACTGTCTCTTATGCATCAGTGCACCTACTAATGAGCTGCCAGAAAAGGCTTTGTAACGCTTTGCTAAGATAGAGCAGGAATGCTGAGAAGCCTGAGATATAACTTCCCTGCTGTGATCCCTGCCTTTCTACTAACAGGGAGCCTAGACTTGGAGCTGCTAATGAGCATGCTGGAGAGAGTGTCCAAACCAATGCAGGCTGGAGACAATTCACCTGTCTGCTTTCAGATCCAGGGGATGATGCATGACAGTAAGGCACCTGATAGTAGCTTCTCTTTAAATAATTTAGATATTTATTGATTTTTCCCTCTCTACCCCCATATTTTTATTTAGTCCCTGCATTTTACTTTCTCTCAGTGATTGCTCGCACCATCAGAGAAAGAATAGGATTATTCCTTCTTTTGCCTTACTCCTGCACCCACAGATATACAAGAAATTAATGTCATTATGTCATATAATGGCAATGTGGAATACATAATTAGTTTTCCTGTAGGGAAGCGAAATATGTGATTTTCAGAGGTGGTATTTATAAAATGAGGCAGTTAAAATTAATAGCTTTTTAAAACCCACAATGTGGCTTATTTAAATTAGAGGAATTCAAAATATGGCATATATTTTGACACTTAAAACAATGCACGGCAAAAGTTAAAGGCTTTTCTCCCTCTAGCAATGCCTTGTTCAACATATTTATCCACAGGCAAAACCCAGCAGGATCTTTATAAAGAACAGTTACTTAACTTGGTTTGTAGAAATTCCCAGCCTATAAATGAAATAGTTAACTGCAGGATACCTTTCAAGCTCAATCCTAAACTGTTCGCATTACACATTTTAATGTTATGCTTTCTTTGAATTTTCCTGGAGGCTATTTTACTAGTTAATATTTTTTTTAGTCAAACAAAATTACAGAATATAAACTGTGTAATTTTATGAATTTGCTATGCCACAGTTATCCCAGAAGGAGAACCTACACCCCTATCCATTAATTATGATCCTGACTACCTAGCATCTCAGGAGGCAGCCCATGTGGTTCACATGGGCCAGTGCTATTCCTTCCAGTCACCAATGCCTCCTATTTTCCACAGCTCACCCTAGCTTTTTCTCTGGTTGATACAAGATGCCATGGGAAATAGCAGGCTCCGTGGCAACTGGGGAGATAAGAATGCTGTGTGCTTCGGCAGCCCCTTTTATCCAAGGATCTCCAAAGAGCTTTATAAAAATCTATTTTTTTTTAATCCTCTGGGTATCCCCATGAGATAGGTATTAGCCTGCCTTCACAGCTAGCAGTGCTGAAATCAGGAAGCATCTACCTATATCTGAGCCCCTAAACCTTCTCATTGTTGGATATGGTAGAAGGAGACAGGTTGAATTCTGAATCCAGTCCTAACATTGATGAGATAGGGTTGGCATACATGATTCCTGTCAAGAAATGTGTGAGGCCCCCGAAGACATTGAATTGTTCATTAGTATACTTCAAAAAAAAAGTAAACATGAGTAGAAATACAAATGCGATAACCAATATTTGAGGTAAAAACTAAGTATATTGTAATAGGCCTGACTTGGAACTTTGCCACCAAGCAATCCTTACCTTCTCAAAGTTGGTACTCCAAAGCACCCTATTTCAATTCTGTATTTGGTTAAAAACTTGCTCAAAGAGTAGAGGGAGTGGGGGTTAACTGGTAAAAAATTTTAGTAGATCTCAACTCTGTAGAGAGCTATCCAAGATTTAAAAATCAACTCTTTACTTTCCAGGAAACTTGCAACCAAAGAGGAAAGAGAAAAAATAGTTAAGTTTATAAAATAAATGATAAAAGTATCATGAGTATTACTGCTGCTGCTAACAAAATTATATTTTGAGAATTTCACTCTGTGTTTATAAAATACTGCAAAAAAGGTTTCTTTATGATGCTATTTGTGGAATTATGTCATTGCATGTCCACATGTAATAGAAAAATATATTCATATTTAACATAGTAATTTCTTATTAAGCAGTAATCTTGAAATACTATAGAATGCTCTAGTAAGGCCTGTCTATAAACCTGGATTCAGTAGATGTCTCCGTCTTTTGAAATTTTCTATTTTATATATAAACTTTTGTTTTAGCATAAATTTGTATCTTTTAGTCTCAGTTATTTGTCAAAATATATGTATAATTTATATAATTTTCTTTTCATTTTTTATTATTTAGATCAATACAATTAAGAGTATTTTTTGCCACTCAGTGGCCAAATATTTCAGAACCTAAATATTTAATAAATTATAAAACCAAAACTATAAGAAAACCTGCTTTCCCTTCTCTTTATTTTCCTCAGACTCTAAACTTGTGGAGCAATGCAAGTAAAGCACAACGTCATCTTAACCTATCATTAAATTAAACATATTCTTCTTTAAGCAAGGGAATTTTCTGAGAGTAAGTTAGGCCCTTGGAAAGAGATGTCTGCTCTTTGAGCCACTAGTGTCCCATTATATAAGTATCACATTGACTGGTGCCTTGCACTCAGTTTAAATTTTTATAGTCCCCACTTCTATCAGTAATGGAGCAAGCACCCCTTATATATTTGCATTTGTATATAAATAATATATATATATGCAACTATATTAAATATATGTTCTGCAAAACACAAAAGGAGAATATTAAAAAGGATGAGAAAAAATAAAGACACTATTTTAATACCTATTTAATAATAGGGAAAATATTTTGCTTCTCATAATGGTATTAAATATAATTATGCATTACTATGATGTTTTATTAAACTATATATAATGGAATATAATTTCTTATTTTTGGAGATCTTGGTTAAACTCCTGGTGGTATAGTAATTCCAAAGACTAGCTCCAGATTCAACTTATTTAGAGGCTTGGTTTTAATTATTACCATAGTTCAAAATAATACCTCAAAAAGCTATTATGAAAAAGGATGCATTTTAAAATAATGATACTGATTTAAAATTTCACCCCAAACCTGCAAATATTTTTATTTTAATGTTAGTAAATTTCCAACTGTCTGATGACAGTTATTTTTGCATTTAGTTGCCTTGAGTGTCATTTTAATATTTTTAAAGAAAGGCTTCAACATTGCTGAAATTCTTTGTTTAGCTTTCAAAACTTGTTAGAAAAGTCTTTTTTCAAGTTTTTTTTTTTTTTAAATCAACAAAAATTATCTTCCTGGAAGATATATATCACTTTGGCCACAAAAAATTAGAATAATAAATTATTTCCAAATTTCCAAATATCTATATTTACAGTCATTGTTCTTATGTAAGTTTATTTCAAAATAAAATTTATCACTGAATGGTATAAAAATACATTTATTTAAACACTAGAGGCCCCCTGCACGAAATTCGCTCAGCTTGGCCTGCATCCTCTCCAGTCCGGGACCACTTGGGGGATGTCCGACTGCCGGTTTAGGCCCAATCCCTGCTGCACATCCCTCTCACAATCCGGGACTGCTGGCTCCTAACCGCTCACCTGCTTGCCTGCCTGATCTCTCCTAAACCCTCTGCCTGCCTGATCACCCCTAACTGCCTTCCCTGCCTGACTGATCACCCCTAACTGCCCTCCCCTGCCTGCCTGATTGCCCCAACTGCCTTCCCCTGCCTGCCTGATCACCCCTAACTGCCCTCCCCTGCCTGCCTGATTGCCCCTAACTGCCCTCCCCTGCCTGCCTGATTGCCCCTAACTGCCTCTGCCTTGGCCCCTGCCACCATGGCTTTGTCCAGAAGGAAGGCAGGATGACCAGAAGATCTCTGGTCAACCCGGTCAAATTAGCATATTACCCTTTTATTAGTATAGATATGAGGGGAATGAATAATTTATTATACCACTGAAGTCATTTGTCATCATCAACACATTTGGAACACATGTTTTTGTTTTTTGTTTTAAATAAAACAAAGCACATCTCTTCTAAGAACTTCCTGTAAGATAACCAGTGAACATTTTTTTCATGTCACTCAAAATTATAGCAGCATGTTCTTGTATTTTGGTTATTGTGTATATAATATGGTGTCATGGTACACTCTTTGAGAGTATACCTTTGAAATTCTTTTAACATCCTTTTTCTTCTTTTAATTTTCTCTGATTCCTCTGATATTAGTCCTTCTGCTATTTTCTCTTTTTCTTTTAAACTGCTGATATTCTCAAGATCTTATGATTCTTTAGTGATTGGTTTTTATTTCTGAAGAACTAGTTTGATTAAGATAGATAGTTCATGTGGGCTTCTCTTAGTATTACTGTCACCTCACCTGATTCAAGAGGACTGGCCACAAAACCTACGTGAGTGGATAACGTTTGTTAACATCAGGAAGACTGCAATTTTGGTCTATCAGACAAAAGACAACATACCTCACTCTCGGCCATGTGCCAACACTAAAAGGCCATACTCTGAGGAATATCCAGGATACATGTAGATATAGATATCAATATAAACATATATACATGTATATAATTTTAAAATTAGCTTCTTTACCCATAGGTTTGATTTTATATGCTTTCACTTTCCAGAAATTCTACAAAATGATTAGTTCTCTGATATTCTTGTCTTCATCTTACTTATGGCTTTTACCTCAGAATTTTAAAGATTTTTTTTTTTACATTTATACCTCTTTATATTCAATTTAACAAGTCTTAATGAGAGAAGGTAGTTGAAATAAGTGCTCAGCTCTCTATCTTGAATCATGCAGTTGATTTGCATCTTAATAACTTACTAAATAATAATACTAATTTTGACTATTTGGAAGATTTTCACTTCAAGGAAATAGATTTCCAGTAGGATATTAGAAATTCGTGATAAATAGAATTTGCATTGTCAAATTTGCAACTAATTGGATTATATGTATAATCTGGGTTACACCTATAAGTAAAAATTATCTATAGCATATCTTACGTTCTCAAACTTAATATTTCCTTGGGAAAATTGGGAGGTAGGGGAAGAGTTTGATAAATGTGAATTTCATACTTAAGGAAAACTAATTAGTATCAACGTTCTATATAGTTTATTTAGATATAGGATATTGGGTTTTCATGAGGGAAAATGAAAGATTAGATGCATTTTGAATGTGATATATCAAGTTTAGCAATAAAAAAAGAGCTGTTTCCTTTGGAAATGTTTTTGTCTGTATGGATATTTAAGTAATCATTGCTTTGTGAGTTATGACAAGAGAAAACTTAACTACAACCTCTAAATTATATGTGGTTGACTATTGTGATTAGACACAAGAAGGGTTTGTTGGCTGTTTGAATTCTTTATTTGCCCTGCTTCTCGAGTTCCTGGAACTTTTCCTTTATTAATAAATACCCTTCACTTGAACTTAACTATGACAAGTGATCATTGGCATATCTGTCTATTTCCAGCATTTGAGCAGGCAGTCTATAACTCTGCATGCTATAGATTTGTTGTATTATAACAATATATTAATGCCATTCATTTGCAATGCTACCTGCTGATTGTGATGTCTCCTTGGTTTCTGGAAAAGATGTAAGTCAATTACTTACAGTACTTGTTCAGCTGTCTTCTGGATTGCTGCCACAGGTTCAAAATTGAGGGTTTTTAAAATAGCTATCTCTAAGATATCCAAATCTCTAGGTTTTGGTTCTAAGAGATGGCTTCTATGGACTGCACTATCAGATTGAATAATCTGTGCTAGTACCATTTGTAATTTCAGTGTCTTTTTTCACCTATAAAACAAGGGAATTGTATTCATTATTTCATGTACCTTCTAGCTTTAGAAGTCTGTGATTGTAGATTAAAAAATGGTAACACATACAATAATAATATATTTACATAATAACATATAATATAGAAACCTAAGAAGGATATTTAAATTTGGATGTATTACCTTATACAAGTTTAAAATTATGAGAATGACCCTTGGTTAATGCTAAAGTTTTACACTTTAAAACTCTTAAAATTATATTACTTTAAAGCTTTCTTGAACCTCTTCTTCAATTTTGGCAAAAAGTTAATCACTTTTCAATGTATTACTATAGAACATATTATGTGCCAGAAAAATGATTAATAAAAGTTGAAATCAGCTAGTAATTTCATTAAGTTAAGTGAAATGGGAAATCAGTGGCACAAAGGTGAAAAGTAAATGCCTCTCTCATGTTCTCATTTAACTCATAAATAATGCAATTAGAGTTTTGTCTTAAATGTTTATTGAGACCACGCTCTCTCATTGAGAACTTTCAGACTTTGCTCTCTTGGGCTTAAATGTTCAATTTCATTAATAGAGTGTTGGCATGCGTAATAAAGTGCAAATATTTTACAAAATCAAAGTTCTAAGGAGGGACTATGAAACAGTTGGTGTGTTTCTTAAAGTAGTTCTGTCCAAATTATTTGAAATTGGCTCTGGAATGAGCACTGAGTTTGCTTAAGAACCATAAAAGAAAGGTAATTATAAATAGGAGACCATCTGACTTAGGGGAGCTGTCTGGTTGATTATCTGGTGTATATCCAAGTTTTCCATAACAACTTTATTAATTATCTGGAAGAAGAAATAAATAGCAAGTTAATTGAATTTTTAGCTGATAATAATTAGGCAATGTTGCCAACTTCAATAAAAAATTAAGAAAAGAAAAAGAAATAATAAAGAGAAAAATAGATTGGGTTGATATATGATGAAAACTATAAGAATACAAGAAAAAAATGACAAATATGATAGAGGAAAATAAAAGACTACAATGAAAGATATCAATAATAAATCTATGAAAAGGACAAATTAATAAATAATTTTAAAGATTTATAATATTGCTAGTAATACAACTAATACTGTAAGCTTAAATGTGGCAAAAAGTGTACATGGTCATCAATAATGCTTACACATGTTAAGTATATTGATCATCAATGACATTATTCAAGAATCCCTAACACAAAAAAATGCATGAAACCTTGGTGGTTGAGATTTGGAGAAATCAATGTGATGATCACAGTAAAAGTACAGTTTATTAAACCAAATCATGTTTAGACTTTCTTATACCAAATTTTCATTTGAATACTCTATCACCAGCCTTTATACCGTCTTCATCTATTCTTGCAGGCAAACAATAAAATTTTTCTAAAATTCCGAAATTGTTTGCTTTTGAATGACAACTGTATTATGTAGTGATTGTTAAGCATAATGTCAGCATTCTTTGCTAACAAAGAATAGTTTCTATCATATATGCAAGTATACATAGCCATAAAATACAAGGAAGAAGAGAAAAAATAGCATTACAAGTTTAAATAATGATGCAGTTCTTTCTTTCCTTACTTTTTTTCTCTCTATGATCCATTATTCTCCTAGTCATGATATTCATATTACAGGAAGATATAGATTAAACTTCCATAGTATCTAAAAAAATAGATCCTTTACACTACCTATCACATTACAAGTATTTATTTATCTGCCTCTCTTTTCGATATGGTGAGATCCTTAAGGCTAGAAGCTGCATCTTAAACATTATTGTATTTTTTAGCATCTAGAGCCATGTCAAATAACTACTAAATGCTCAGGTAAAGTAACTGATTAAACACATGCTGCATGATATTTTGGAAACCTCTTTTGGATTCTATTAGTTCTGTGACTTTGAGCATATTTTTACCTTTCTGAGTCTTAGTCTTCATATTCAGAAAAGTGGAGAAGATAATATTCTACTTTACATGGATTTAGATAAATCCTACACATAAAATACAGTCCTTAGCCAAGAAAACTCTAGATCCCTTTCCTTTCCTTTTCTCTTCCCAACCTGCCCAGTTTTATCTATAATAATAAAAGCATAATATGCTAATTAGACATCCTTCAGTATGAAGCCAGGGCTGTGAGTGCCTGCTGGCAGCCAGAGGGAGGCCCAGGCCCCCGGTGCCAGAGGGAAGGAAGGCCTACTCTTGCACGAATTTCATGCATCGGGCCTCTAGTTGAGATATAATTGACATAAAGCACTGTTTAAGGTACACAGCATAATTACTTGACTAATATACATATATTGTGAAATGATTAACACAATAAGTTAGTTAATATCCATTATCTAAATATACATACAAAAAATAGTTTTTTTTCCTGTGACGATAGCTTAGTATATGCTCTCTTAACAACTCGCAAATATACCAAATAGCAGTGTTAAAGATAGTCACCATGCTATATAATTACATCTTGATACTTATGTACTTTATAACTGAAAGTTATAACTGAAAGTTTATGATTTTTGACCACTACCACTTTTAAGGACTCTCAACAAAACCAATATGGGTAAAGATTATTCCCCTAAAATAAAATATGTTTATAAAATAAAATGTAAACTGTCTATGAATATCAGTATTTTAAAGAAATAGATGCTTCTAAGAGAAGTAGGCTTACCTATATTAAACAGCTATAATGGCACTATATATTTTTTAAACTTAGCTTTTTCTTGAAATTTGTAGTTTTCTTTCAAGATTTTATCCAAATTTTATGTTCAACTCTATATGCATTGTTAAGTAAGTGTTAAGTGATTTACTTTGACTTCTCATAATGATAATATATGAAAAGATCTTATGATTTATGTATTTGGGAATTTTAAGATAATTATTAGAACACTATATGACCACTCCATAAAAATACACATCACCATAAAATAACTGCATATGGAGTATTTAATCCTGAACTTCTAAAGATAAAAAGTGAAAGTAGTTACAATAATCATTATTTTCAATTTTATGTAGTTAAGTGGTTTTACAAAAAAAAAAAAAATTAGCCTTACAAATGACATAGTTATAATCCATTAATGGTAGCATAACGTGTTATTACATTATGCAACATAATTTCATGGATATTATGTATGGCATTTTAGAAACTCATGTACTTACAGTTATTAGAAGATACTCAATTTTTTCAGACCATATTCTTTTTAACCCTGTTACTTAATGTAATCCTTGAGTGATTTCTCTGCCTTTTGATGAGGTCTTTGTATGATTGTGTAACCTTTTTTCTAATAATTTAACTTACTGGTCTCCAATTTCTTCATTATTATCTTTTTGTCTTATTCTTATTTGCAAATGAATATTTAGAATGTCTTTAAGGGATTCCAAGGTCAAGAAGTACTTGTTATCCAATGTATCTACTTTATTAAAAATGGGTTGTTTTTGAAAATAGACTATCTAATAAATCTTAAATTTGGATGGAATATGATATTTTTTATCCTCACTAGCACCAAAAATAGGGCTCTATTTATCATAATTAATCAATTATTTAATGATATTTAAAAAGTATCATTTCTCAAATACGCAACATTTAGTTCAATTCACACTTGCTGCATACTTGCTATTCAAGAGACTATGCAGATCATGGTTAAAACACAGACTTTCCCTTCAAACAGAACTGGCTCTAAATCCCACAATTGACACTTAATTCCTGTGTGAATTTAGGCAAATTAATCTCCCCTAGTTCTATTTTCTTTACCTATAAAAACTTAGTAATTATCACTTTAAGATCATCATTTCTTAAAAACATATCAAAATAGCATAGCTAAATTCTTTGGCACATGTAGTTGTTCAGTACTAATAACCAAAATTGTTATTCTAATTTATAATTCAGTGTGTCAGTGGTAGTATTACAAATACAAACAGAGTCTACAATTTTAAGAAGCTAATAGCTAAAAAGATTACATAATCAGATAAGGTTAAAGTCTCTGCCTTCAAATAATGCCATGTTGTATTTGTTGAATAAATAAAAAATTGGGAACATCCATTTGTACAGATTAATGTCAATGGAAGTCAATGTGTTAATTACTGTAATCAATATACAGTCAAACCTCAGTTCTTGAACATCTCCCATCTTGAACAATTCAGTTCTCGACCAAGTTGTTCATAGAAAAAATGTCTGGGTTGTTGAACAAGACTTCAGTTCTCTATCTCACAACCGGTTCATGCTGATATATCAGTGCAACAAAAAGTGTCTCTCAGGCCACAAACAGGGAGAATGTGAGTAAATTTACTGCTACAGCCCCCTTGTTCCCTCATTGAAAACTTGTTAATATCTCAGGAAATTGTGCTGTGAATATTTTTGTGGGTTTTTTGTTTGTTTGTTTGTTTGTTTTATTGCTGGCAAAACAGATAATCAGAACAATTTTAAAACATAAAGAGGCCATCAAGAGTGGTATTATTGCTAAGGGTGTGAAATAAACAATGACAGCAGGCAATTGAAGAGGTAAAAAAACTGTTTTGATTTGGATAAAGGAAAAGCACTTAGCCAGTGACAGCATTCAATGGCAGTGATATATGAAAAAGTGAAGATGCTCTAAACTGACCTCTTGAAAGACACCCTGGAACAAGTACTGAAAGTGATACATTTAAGGCTAGTATGGGGTAGTTCAATAAATTTAAGAAAATAAGTTTTGTTTATAGATTGAATAGTATATTAGACATGTACTGTATATAAGAAAGGTTAAAACAGGGAATCATTTGGGGATCTGGAATGAATTAATTCAATTTACATTATTCTAATGAGAAAAAATGATTTGGTTTTCGAGCAAATTGCTTCTCAGTCTTCTAGAATGAATTAAGTTCAGAAACTGAGGTTCCACTGTAGAAACAAAGTACTGTGACTACTAGGGAGAAAGAGATTAAATGATTATGGTTAAGAATGGAAAAATGTGTAAAGGTTAGAGTTTGGAAGATAGGTTGGAATCTAATATTTGGAGAAGACTGGGAGGGTATTCAAAGTCAGGAGGAACCATGGACAAAGTCATGAAAGCATTAAAATATTGAATGTTTGCAAGGCCAACATTTCATGTATTCTGTCAATGAGAGGTGTAGAGTTCAGGAAATGTAACAAAAAGTGGTGGAGAGCCCTGGCCAGTGTGGCTCATTTGGTTGGGCATCATCCCACGCACTGAAGGGTTGCTGGTTCCATTCCTGGTCAGGGCATGTGCTCAGGGTGCGGGCTCGATCCCTGGTAGGGGGCTGCAGGAGTCAGCCAATTGATGTGTCACTCTCATATCAATGTTTATCTTTCTCTCTTTTCTCCTCCTTTCATCTCTCTCTAAAGATCAATAAAAAAAATCTTTTTTGAAAAAAGTGATGGAGCCCTAACTGGTTTGGCTCAGTGGATAGAGTGTCGGCCTGCGGACTGAAAGGTCCCAGGTTCGATTCCGGTCAAGGGCATGTACCTTGGTTGTGGGCACAACCCCAGTGGGAGGTGTGCAGGAGGCAACTGATCTATGTTTCTCTCTCATCGATGTTTCTAGCTCTCTATCCCTCTCCCTTCCTCTCTGTAAAAAAATCAATAAAATATATTTAAAAAAGAAAATAGTGGTGGAGAGGTATGCTGGTTACATTGATAGGACAGTATATGTGACATAATTTTCTGCAGAAATGGGGCAACATTCAATGATTAAAAGAAAGGTGTATATCTGCATTTTCATGGGTATGTGGAATATTTGTGAGCATTGTGATAGACATTTTGGTTCTATTCACACCATACCAGAGCCTGCCTTTTGGTATCTTATAATCTATTCGGGCCCAGATTGTAATAGATAAATAAAAAACATTCAGAGAGTGGTCTGTGATCAACATGTTTGGGAATGTTAAATTAGAAGGAAAATGATGGTTCTGATGTGTCTAGACCAGCCGTGGGCAAACTACGGCCCCGTGGGCCGGATCCGCCCCGTTTGGCTGTTCTATCCGGCCCGCGGAGCCCAAAGAGCGGAGGGTTCTCTTGCTCTCCCCTCCGCTCCTTCACCAGCAGCAGTGTTAACATGGCAACATCGGGAAACATGGCCGCAGCTCCTTCTTCTGAGTGGGCGGATTTATATCCGCCCTTTCAGTAGAAGGAAGAACCTCTCAATCTTCCAGAGGCTCCTTGTAATGCCCGCGGACGCGTCTCCCCACATCACCCTGGGAATACGTAGACACATTATTGTGGTGATGTAGGGAGACACGCCCCTGGAGAGCACAGTATCAGAGCCTTTCTGAGGTAAGATTAAGAGCTCTATTCAAATACAATTTTTTTCTGTTCCCACATTCTGTACATCACAATGACTTGTTAATAAAACAACAAAGACTTTCAGCTTTTAGGGCTTGTATCCACTGCAGGTTTTTTTCCCACTGCGGATGTGCGCAGCAGGGAAAAAGACACACAGAGGACATGTCACACTAGCCATGCTGCGGCTGCATTTTTTTGCTGATACGGATGTGGTATCAGTAATGCTACCGTGGCCACTAACAGCATGTGTTAGTGGCAAAACAAATGCATTTTGTGCTGCGTTTGCTTCTCCCCCTTGCGCCTGTAAAAATGCGTGCTACAGGGCATTTGTGTTAACATGCACCACTGCACATTAGCATCAACGCAAACATGATGGAAACCTGTGTACCCTGCATTAACCCTAGCTGCGCTGCATTGCAGTACTGCACCACACTGCAATGGCAGCACGGCTAGTGTGAACGAACCCTAATTCAGTGGGTTGAACAAAAAGATTGTATAGAAATGTGATGAACTAAAGATTTTATTACAAAATCGCTTAATTTCAGGGTTTCAGAAGTAATTGGACAAATGAAAAACTGAAAATCAAATGTTCAAATGTTCATATCTAATACTTGGATGAAACCCTTTCCTGGTAATGACAGCCTGAAGTCTTGTACTTATGGACATCACCAGATGCTGGGTTTTCTCCTTTGTAATGCTCTGCCAGGCTGTCACAGTAGGGATATATATATATATATATATATATATATATAAAATGTATCCTGCCATTTCCAGCTTTTAATAAGAAAAACTGTTGAATGGGCATTTAAAAGTGGCACTTGGTTGTTTTTATAGAGTCCAGTGGATGCAATCTGACATTGATAATGGGCTCTTTCACACTATGTGCACTGCAGCTGTTTTTTGCCAGTAACGGAAGTGCTAGTGGTAACTACTGGTTACCCATGTTTTGCACTGCCCTAGCACCTCCCATACAAGTGTGTCTGGAAGACACAGCAATGTGCAGCTATGTGTGTTACTATAAACAAAGGGCCTGTGTGAAAGATACACATGTTTCCTATGGAGGAAAGGGGTTGTTCTCTATGGTCAGGGTGTGCCTCTGTCCCGTGTCTGAACTTTTTCAGATGATTTTGATATATATATATATATATATATATATATATATATATATATATATATATATATATATATTTAGAAGACCAAAAATGTTATAGTAGAGCAAATTTAATCACTTGTATTTATATTTTACTTTCTTATTTTAATAAAGAATTTAATAAGAGAATGGTACTGTTGGTTTTAGCCCAATATTAAACATGAGTGGACCAAAGAAAAGGAAAGTGGACAGTGAATGCCAAGTGTTTAAGAGGGAGTGGACAACAAAATATTTTTTCACTGAAGTCCAATCAATGCTGGTATGTCTGATATGCCAGGAAACACTTGCAGTCTTCAAAGAGTACAATCTCAGCCATCACTTTGCCACAAAGCATGGCAACTATGCTAGCAAGCAGTCACCTCAAGAACGGGAGGCTACTGCACAGAGGTTGATGGCTAAATTACAGGCTCAGCAAAATGTCTTTCACAGACAAACTGCAATTCAAGAGACAACTACCAAAGCAAGTTTTATGCTATCATTCAAATTAGCAAAAGCTAGCAAACCTCTCTCTGAAGGCGAGTTTTTGAAAGAATGTATGATAGAGACAGCAGGTCTCTTGTGTCCAGAGAGCAAAGGCAAGTTTGAAAAACTCAGCTTATCGTGCAGGACAGTGACTCGTCGAGTTGAACTGATTGATGAAGACTTGGCCAGCATGTTAAATAGTAAGGCAGAGTTCTTTAAGTTTTATTCACTAGCATTGGATGAAAGTAATGACGTAAAGGACACTGCTCAGCTCTTAATTTTTATCCGAGGGATTAGTGACAATTTTGAAATTACGGAGGAGTTTTTAGCCATGGAGCCACTGAAAGGAAAAACACGGGGAGAGGACTTGTATGACCGGATGTCTACTGTCATCGAGAAAATGAAGCTACCATGGAGTAAACTCGCTAATGTCACGACAGATGGATCTCCAAATTTAACTGGAAAAAATGTTGGACTGCTAAAAAGAACTCAGGATAAAGTGAAAAAGGAGAACCCTAACCAAGACGTTATTTTTCTTCACTGTATTATTCACCAGGAATCATTGTGCAAGTCTATATTACAACTTAATCATGTTGTTAATCCAGTCGTAAAGCTTGTTAATTTCATTCGAGCAAAGGGACTTCAGCACTGTCAGTTTATTAAGTTTCTGGAGGAAACTGATGCGGATCACCACGACTTACTTTACCACTCTCGTGTCCGCTGGTTGAGTTTGGGCAAAGTTTTCCAACGAGTGTGGGAGCTCAAAGAAGAGATTGGTGCATTTTTGAAATTAAAGGGGAAGTCTGACGAATTTACTGAGCTGAGTGACAAGAACTGGCTGTGTGACTTTGCATTTGCTGTAGATATATTTTCATATTTGAATGAGCTAAATGTGAAGCTACAGGGAGAAGATCAGTATGTACATGACATGTACACTAATGTGAAAGCCTTTAAATCGAAGCTGATTTTCTTTTCCAGACAAATTTCAGACAGTCTTCACTCATTTTGCCACACTAGCCACACAGAAGGAGACCATCCAAAACGTGAAGAAATACAGCAAATCACTGGATGACCTGCATGCAGAATTCTGTCGTCGGTTTTCTTATGATGAAAAAATTGACCAGTCACTTCAACTGGTGGCCTGTCCTTTGTCACAAAACCCTGAAACAGCACCAGAAGAGGTGCAACTGGAACTCATCGATCTTCAGTGTGACTTTGTCCTAAAGGAGAAATTCAGCTCTCTTGAACTAAGAGACTTTTATGCTTCACTTAATGAAGCCACTTTTCCAAACATCCGGAGGATGGCACAGAAGATACTGGTGCTATTTGGGTCAACCTATGTTTGTGAGCAGACATTTAGCGTCATGAACATCAACAAAGCCCCTCACAGATCCAGCTTAACTGACGAACACCTCAGATCTATCCTGAGAATAGCCACAACAAAACTAACTCCAGACTTTGATGCATTAGCTAAAAAAGGAGACCAACAACACTGTTCCCACTGAAGTTGATGTTTTAAAGACCAAAAACCTTTCAACCCAGTCTACATTGCCATCTACACCTACGTCCCAGGCATAATGTGGAAGCTGCACTAAAGAAAATGTTTAATTTACTGTTTACACATTTTGTTCTTTTCTATTTGTTTTAGTTTTAAATTATTTTATTATATTTAAGTTTAATTTGAAAGGCTTTTGTACCTTTCCTTTGTTAGGCAATTTTATTTTGCCTTTGCCATCTTCAACATAAGGTTTGTTATTGTGCTATGATTCCTCCATTTTTTGAAGTTTCAAATTATAATAATTAGTGTTTACATTCTTCTTGTTAAAATGTTTGAAATGAATAAAACTATTGAAATAAAAAAAAAAAGACCGTACCCTTTTATGTAATGATGTTTACTTTGAATTTATATTAGTTCACACAAACACTCCATCCATGCTTTTGTTCCAGCCCTCCGGTCCAGTTTAAAAACCCATTGTGGCCCTCGAGTCAAAAAGTTTGCCCACCCCTGGTCTAGACAGAGTAGAGCAGTAGTTACAGGCTGAGAAGTCCCAATTATAGTGAGTGGGCATGTGACAAGCAGAGGATTTATTTCTCAAAGGCTACAAAATGATGAGAACATTGCTCCTGGCTTCATTTCTCTGTTAGCTATTAATCCTTTATACATGAATGCTATTTTCACCTCTTCATTTCCTCTTTTAAGCCACATTACATTTTGCTTTATTCCTTCTCTCTCTTCCTTTTCCTTGGAAATAGATAAAGAAATGCCACTGTCAAGAATCCTGAAATGAATTGATATGAAATAGTCAGTTTAGGGTATTCAATTAGTATGAGCTTAGAATTAGAGTCCCATAATCTGCTTCTCACTTATTGGGCATGGTGTTTAGTTATTCTAAGCCTTGATTTACTCATCTCTACAATGAAAATATTATGACTCCTTTATAGGGTTCTTCTGTAAATTAGGTTGAATAATGCATACAGTTACCAGCATATAGTATTTGCTTAATACATATTAACCTTTATTATTATATTAGTGGTAAAGACACTAGACTAGTGCTTTTGGAAAAGTTGATTATCCTGCTTTTGCTACTTATGAACTGAATAAATTAAGGCAAAGTGCTGTGAAGAAAACACAACAGTGTGAAGACAATGACATTTGTTATCTTTATTATGGTTGTCAATGGTAATTTGCTAATTTTTTCACTCCTTTTATATTAGTTGGCCATATCTATTTCTTTTGTTTGCAAATAATTTCAAGTTGCTAAACTATGAAGTTCCAAGAAGGTCAAGGATAAATCTGTCTCATTCACAGCTGTAGAGCTATACTCAGCACAGTTCTTGGAATGATGATGAATAAATATTTATTGGTTAAATTAATCATAAAATAAATGAATAAAAATTGATAGAAGATTTAAGTTAAAATTTTAAAATAAATAGAAATAAATAAATGTAAAGATAATTTAGTAATAATTAAGAATAATAAATTATCAACTTACAGAATAAACTACCGAAAGCACTGGTGAAGAAACCTGGAAATATCCACATATAATCAAAAGGATTAAACTATATCCTCAGGTCCAGTAAATTCATTTATATCATATTATGACTGAGAAAAGAGTCATTTCTGAAGGGTGGTTATGTCACTGAAGTAGTAGTATTTTTACTATTCACCATAATATATTCCCTTCCTGTAGAAACATCATATTTCCCTTCTCTGTTGAAATCAGAGGACTTATTACTGACTTTGACCAATAAAATGTGAATGAAATATGTAGTAAACAACCATAGTAGAATGCACATTTTTCTCAAGCTTATATAGAACATTAAACAACACAGACCACATTCTGGATCTTAAAATCTATCTTCATAAGTGTAAAAGAAGAGACATTATGCAATGTCTGTTCTTATATCACAGTAAAGTAACAGGAAGATAAATGAAAATGTTCTAGATATGTGAGATTTAACAACATAGTTCTCAATAGCACATGGGTCAAAGAAGAATCTTAAGAGAAATAAAAACTTTGATCTAAATGAAAATAAGTACACAACTTATAAAAATTTGTGGAATAGAGCAAAAGCAGTGTTAAAAAAGAAATTTATAGAATTGAATGCATATATTAGAAAGGATGAAAGATATGAAAATCTCTAAGCGTCTACCTTAATAAACAGAAAAAGTAGAGTAAATTAAATCCAAAGTAAGCAGAATAAAAAAGAAATAATAAAAACTAAGGTAGAAATCAAATAAATTGAAGCTAGAAACACCAATCAGAAAGGATATGTGCCCCCCTATATTCATAGCGGCAAGTTGGTTTTTAGAACAGATCAATAGAATGGATAAGCCTCTAGCCACGCTAACAATAACAACAAAAAAGAAGGCACAAATTACAATTTTAGAAATGAAAGTTGGTGCAACAGTACAGATCCTTTGGACATTAAAAGGATAATAAAGGAATACTGGAAGCAATTCTATGCCCATAAATTTGATAACCTAGGTGAAATAGACCCACTACTTGGAAGACACAATCTGCCAAAAATGACATAAAAAAGAAATAGATTATCTGAATAGATTATCTGAATAGAAATTGAATCAATAATTAATAACTTTCCAAAATAGAAAGCACCAGGCCCAAATGGGTTCAGTGGTGAATTCTACAAAATGTTTATGAAAGAAATAGTACTGGAAGTGCTAGCCATAACAATTAGACAAGAAGAAGAAATAAAATGTATCCAAATTGGAAAAGAAGATGTAAAACTGTCAATATTCACAGTTGACATGATACTGTACATAGAAAACCCTAAAGACTCCATCAAAAAATTATTAGACTTAATAAATGAATCTGGCAATGTAGCAGGATACAAAATTAATTCCAAGAAATCTATGGCATTTTTATACACCAATAGTAAACTTATAGAAAGAGAGATTTAAAAAAACAATTTCATTTACCATTGCACCAAAAAAAGTAAGATACCTAGAAATAAACTTAACTAAGGAGGTAAAAGACCTGTATTTGGAAAACTACAGGACACTGAAAAAAGAGATAGAGGAAGATATAAACAGATGGAAAAACATACCATATTCATGGATTGGTAGAATCAACATCATCAAACTGTCCATACTACCCAAAGCAATCTATAGATTCAATGAACTCCCCATTAAAATACCAATGGCATATTTCACAGACCTAGAACAAACTCTCCAATAATTCATCTGGAATAAAAAAAAAAGACCCCAAGTAGCTACAGCAACCCTGAGAAAGAAAGAGGGATCTCAATACCAGATATCAAGCTGTATTACAAAGCCACTGTTCTCAAAACTGCCTGGTACTGACACAAGAACAGACATATAGACCAATGGAATAGAATAGAGAACCCAGAAATTGACCCATAGATTAATTATCTATGCTCAATTAATATTTGACAAAGGAGGCAAAAGCATACAATGGAGTCAAGACAATCTCTTCAATAAATGGTGTTGGGAAAATTGGACAGATACATGCAAAAAAATGAAACTAGACCACCAACTTACACCATACATAAAAATAAACTCAAAATGGATCAAGGACTTAAACGTAAGATGAGAAACCATAAAAATATTAGAGGAATCCACAGGCAATACAATCTGAAACATATGCCGAAGCAGTATCTTCACTGATACAGCTCCTCGGGCAATGGAAACTAAAGAGAAAATAAACAAATGGGACTACATCAAAATAAAAAGCTTCTGTACAGCAAAAGAAACCATCAACAAAACAACAAGAAAGCCCACTGCATGGCAAAACATATTTGCCAATGTTATCACTGATAAAGGTTTAATCTCCAACATCTACAGGGAACTTATACAACTTAATAAAAGGAAGATAAAGAACCCAATCAGAAAACGGGCAATGGACCTAAATAGATACTTTTTGAAAGAGGACATAAAGAAGGCCAAGAGACATAGGAAAACATGCGCAAAGTCACTAATCATCCGAGAGATGCAAATCAAAACGACAATGCGGTACCATCTTACACCTGCCAGAATGGCTATCATCCACAAATCAACAAACGATAAAAGCAGGCGAGGATGCAGAGAAAAAGGAACCCTCATGCACTGCTGGTGGGAATGAAGACTGGTGCAGTCACTGTGGAAAACAGTATGAAGTTTCCTTAAAAAACTAAAAATGGGACTCCCATTTGACCCAGTGATCCCACTTCTATGAATACATCCCAAGAACCTAAAAACACCAATCAGAAAGGATATGTGCACCCCTATGTTCATAGCGGCACAATTCACCATAGGTAAGATTTGGGAACAGCCTAAGTGCCCATTAGCAGTTGAGTGGATTAAAAACTGTGGTACATCTACACAAAGGAATACTACGCTGCTATAAAAAAGATGGAATTCTTACCATTTGAAACAGCATGGATGGGCCTGGAGAGCATTATGCAAAATAAGCCAGTCAGAGAAAGATAAATACCACATGATCTCACTCATTTGTGTAATATAATGAACAACATAAACTGATGAACAGAAACAGATCCAGAGACAGAGAAGCATCGATCAGACTATCAAACATCAGAGGGAAGGTAGGGAAGGGTGGGGTTAAGGGGGAGAGATCAACCAAAGGACTTGTATGCATGCATATAAGCCTAACCAATGGACACAGACATCAGGGGGGTGAGGGCATGAGGGGGGTTGGGGGGTGGGGAGGCTTGGGAGGATAAGGACACATATGTAATACCTTAATCAATAAAGGAAAAAAAAGGTTGAAAAAAAATAAAGGCAGATCTGAGGGTAAAAAAAAAGAAATAACATTTTTTTTATATTCTCTTTAAGAGGATTGAAGCAGAGACATTATTTCCAAACTCATTCTGTGAGGCCACAAGTATCCTAATACCAAACCAGACAAAACATCATAAGGAAAGAATACTATAGACCAATATGTATTATGTACATAGAGGCAAAATCTTCAGCAAAATATTAAAAAATTGAATCTCAAAAGTATAAAAAGAATTATATACCATAACCAGTGTATTTAAGTCTGGTTCAATATATAATAATTAATCAATGTAATCTATCATATCAACTTGTTATCAATAGATGAAGAAAAAGGATTTCACAAAGTTCCATACCCATTTTTGATACAAAAAAATCTTAGTAAACTAGGAATAGGAAAGGGAATTTTCTCAACTTGTCAAAAAAGACATCTACTACTACAAAAAAAAAAAAAAACTTATAGCTACGGTAACATCAGACTTAATTATGAAAAACTCAAAGCTTCCCCACTAAGATGAGGTACAAGTCAAGGATGTCTCCTCTCACCAAAGCTTTACAAAATCATACTGGATATTCTTGCTAATGTATTAATGCAATAAAAGAGAAAAAGAAGAAGAAATAAAACTATTTATTCACAGATAACATGGTTGTCTATGTAGAAAATCCAAAAGAATTGACAAAAACTACTGGAACTAAAAAATGATAATAGCATTGTTGCAGAGCACAAGGTTAATATTATAAAACTAATTGCCTTCCTTTATAACAACTATGAGCTAATAAAATTTGAAAACAAAAATACCATTTATATCAACCCTCCTAAATATGAAATACTTAGATATAAATCTAACAAAATATGTACAGTGTTTATATAAAGAAAACTACAAAACTCTGATGAATGAAATAAAAAACTAAATAAATGGAGAGATATTCAATGTTCATGGACAGAAAGACTTAATATTTTCAAGATTTTGGTTGTTCCAAATTTTATCTATATTCAATAAAATCACAATAAAAATCCCAGCTAGTTGGGTTATGGATTTTGGCTATGTGATTCTGAAGTTTATGCAGAGAAACAAAAGACCCAGAGTAGCTAACACAATACGGAAGGAGAAAGAAAAAAGTTGGTGGACTAATGCTATCCAAGTTCAAGATTTACTATAAAGCTACCATAATCAAGGCAGTGTGATATTGAAAAAAAGAATGGACAAATAGATCAGTGCAACAGAATAGAAAGCCCAGAAATGAACCCATAATCGACTAATCTTTGACAAAGGAGCAAAGATAATGGAGCAAGGACACTCTTTTCAACAAATGGTACTGATCAACTGGTCATCAACATGCCAAAAAAATCAATTTAGACACACATCTTACACCTGCACAAATACAAACTCATAATAAATAATGTATCAAAATGTAAATCACAAAACTCTAAAACTTCTGGATAAATAGGAGAAAACCTAGATGACCTTGCCTATGGCAATGCCTTTTTTGATATAACACCAAAGATATGATCCATGAAAGAAATAATTGATAAGCTAGACATCATTAAAGTTAAAAACTTCTGCTCTGTGAAAGACAATGTCAAGAGAATTAAAAGCCAAGCCACAGACAACAGAAAATACTAGTATTTCCAAAAATAATCTGACAAAGAACTGTTATCCAAAATATAAAAAGAACTCTTAAAACTCAACAATAAAAAAGACACCCTAAATTTAAAAAAATGGACTAACAGACACCCCACCAAAGAAAATATAAAAATTGGAAATAAGCATATGAAAAGACAGACAACAACATCACATCATATGTCATTCTAATGCAGCCATGGACAAACTACGGCCCACGGGCCAGATCCGGCCCTTTCAGCTGTTCTATCCGGCCCTCGGAGCTGAAAGAGCGAGGGTTCTCTTGCTCTCCCCTCTGCTCCTTTACTTTGAATTTATATTAGTTCACACAAACACTCCATTCATGCTTTTGTTCTGGCCCTCCGGTCCAGTTTAAGAACCCATTGTGGCCCTCGAGTCAAAAAGTTTGCCCACCCCTGTTCTAATGTGTAAAAACCCAGGGTCCGTAATTTTCAAAACAATCGAAGGCTCAACCAACCAGAAGTCAGTCCTACAGTCAGTGCAACCCAGCACTGACTGCCGCTGCTGCAGGTGCAGTGACCCAGCACTGACTGCTGAGGGAGCTACAGATCAGGCCTGGAGAGAGGCCTGGAAAGAGAAGCAGGATCTGATCCATAGCCTCTGTGGCAGCTGTTGTTCTCTCTTTCTCTCAGGGCCTGACCAGCAGCCGCACCTCTCTTTCTCTCTGGGCCTCCATGGGGGCTGTTGATCAGCCCCGCCTCTCTGATCAGGCCCAGAGATAGGCCCGGAGACGCTGACTGGCATAAAAACCAACCAATCAGAACCAAATCTGGGTGAGGTGTGAGGAGCCAATGGCTGCCTAAGAGGTGGAGCTTTTGACACTGACTGGCATAGAAACTGACCAATCAGAACCTAATCTGGGGAACTGCGAAAGCAGAACCTAAGGTGGGGGCTGAGAAGGGGTGTTAAGGGCAATAGCTATTTGGTGTAAGGTGTGAGAAAGCGGATCAATTTTTTAATGACCAGTTTGGCAGTATAGTGCATATGGCTGGCTATCAGTCCAGATATAGGAATTATGTATTTTTGTCTGCCAAGAGCATCTCCTCCTGCTGAAAAAGTCCCCCCCCCCCATTTAAGCAATTCTATCCTATATAATCTATCTATACTAATAAAAGGATAATATGCTAATTTGACCTGGTCAACCGGCCATCTTCCCGATGTCTGACTTCCTTCTGGACAAAGCCATGGTGGTGGGGGCTGAGGCAGAGGCAGTTAGGGATGATCAGGCCAGCAGGGGAGGGCAGTTGGGGGTGAGATCAGGCCGGCAGCAGAGGCAATTAGGGGCCATCAGGCAAGCAAGCAGAGGGGTTAGGGGCAATCAGGCAGGCAGGCAGGTGAGCAGTTAGGAGCCAGTGGTCCCAGATTGTGAGAGGGATGTCCTACAGGGGTTTACAGTTGTGAGTACATGAAGCACAATTTATTTTTGTATTAATATGTATTAATCATTGTATTATTTTTTCATGCAAACTAATATGAACCTACTTTTGCTTACTCTTGTATTTATTTAACTTGAGAAGTGATTTATCTTAAATGTAGGGACAATTTATAAGGTTTTTCCATATGCCTAATTCTATTCTTCGTACAAATTACATATTTTTGTTTTTAGTCTAGCTTAATCAGCTATCATATCTGCCTTGAGAATGAAACTATGTTCCAGTAATGATAATTTCTCTTAGTAGAAAGTTAAAATTGTCAATGAAAATATATAAATTAACATTCTTTTTATATGATTCTTCAAAGTCAATCCTTTAGGATCTCATCAATTAGTAAAGATTAATTAACTTGTGAAGTTGAGAAAAGATAAGAATATATCTATTTGATTCTACCATATTGAGAGGCTCTGTATTCATTGACAACTTCTATTTGCATAGCTCTTTAGACACTAAAAGGTTTTCAAATTCTTCAAATAAAATTATTATAAAGAATGATGTTAAATCAACTATTTATGTGAAAATGATATTTTATTATAATTTGACGTTTTTACCACTTTTCTTTAGAACATTTTTTTTTCTTTTTCTTCCTAAAAGATATCAATCATGTATAAAGCTAGGAAGGTACATTGACATACTAAGGGAGAAGAATAAAAACCTATTAGCTAACAGCCAGGAAGAACCAATTTGTTTTAAATAAACCTCATTTAAATCTATACTGCATTAACATAGCAATTTAAAATAGATGATTCTAAATTACCTGCCACCTTCTGTCAGGAATATGCTACAGACATTTCTTGAACTATAAAGATTGGAATAAAGACAATTTGTTAATAGAATCAATTAGTTGATGGTTCCTTCTTTTTCTTCTTCCACTCAGAGGTTAAGATCATCTACCCTACCTCTGGGGCAAGCAAAAAACAGGCTCCTATAGATGACTTGTGTATTGGCTAATAGTGATTCTCAACTTCCTTCTAACCTGTCCACCTTTCACTACAGAGATTGAGAGTCTAGCTACTTTCTTTCCCAACCTCTTTTGTAGATAGGAATGTCCATATGATACAGTTCTGGCCAATACACTATTAGTGGAAATCTGCTCTGAGGTTTTTGAAATAAAAAGCTTAATAAGCCCTAGCTGGTTTGGTTCAGTGGATAGAATGTTGGACTGTGGACTGAATGGTCTCAGGTTCGGTTCCTGTCAAGGGCACGTGCCCAGGATGCAGGCTTGACCACCATTAGGGGGCGTGCAGGAGGCAGCCGGTCAATGATTCTCTCTCAGCATTGATGTTTCTATCTCTCTTTCCCTCTTCATTTCTCTCTGAAATCAATAAAAATATTTTTTTAAAATCTTGATAAAAGAAGAGAGACACTGTTGTAAAGTTCTCATGGGTGTCACTTGGCTCTTCAGAATAAAAAACGTTCTACTTATGAAGTGTTTATTTTGTTCTGGGTGCCATACAAGACACTTCCTATGCATTCTCATATTTAATCCTCACAATATCACTATGATAGGAACTAGTGTCAGAGACAAAGCTATAGCTAAGAGATGATGCAAACCAGGATAACAAAAGGAATGTGTAACAAAAGAGATTTGCTCATTTTCTCTATGAATATGGATTGCAAGAAACAAAAACATATATTTCTTAGTGTAAATATTTTTATAAGGTAAATATTTTCTCTCAGTCTACATTCACCAATTTTTTTTTTTAATTTTCAGAAAAACCTCCTCTGATATTGAGAATGGAATGATGATTCCATGAAACTTTTTCTGGCAAAATAACTTTCAAATTTGTGCTCTGGAGAGTGTTGTGGGGTTTGTTGGCCTGTCCCTGGAGATAAAGCACGGATGTTGGGGCAGGAAGCTTCTCCACAGATTCAAGCCGGGCCATTGCTGGTGCCCTTTCCACTGGCTGTTCATGGCAACAGATGCTTCTCTCTGCTGTTGTGACAGTCGGAAGGCACTGTGTCTTGATTCTTTTCATTATCCTGCTGGGCCTGTTCCTGAACTTTTGACAGTAGCTGCTGCTTAATGACAGCAAGTCTGTTGGTAAAATAGCTGTCGCTTGTGTTAAATGATCTATAAATCTATGATCAAACACTATGGTCTGGAGAAAGTGGGTGTAGAGTTAATGTGGCCCAGCCATTTAATAAGATGAACTGAGAAAATATTGTAAGGAAGACCAAAGTTTAACACCATGGTCATCAGAATATAAAGACTTCCTTATTACCACATACTGATGATCTGGATGAAGCTTTCAAATTCAGCAATGAGCTGTATTTTTTTTATTTGGTCTTAGAAGTCAGAGGGACTCCCCAATGAGTCCATTTTTCCAGCGGACAGATGCAAGTTATCTGTCTCTCCTCTGCATGCCATAGGTCTCTATGATCTATGTGGGGCAAAGCTGAGATTGTTCTCCACTTTATCAAAGTTAGTCATTAAGAAGATTTGTTTTACCAGTTTTTAAAGATTTCGTAAAGACTATCCCAATGAACTGTGTGAGTATGGAAATGTAAAGATAAGAGTAGATCATCAGTTATTTTCAGCCACAAAATCAATGATAGGATTTGTACTGAAAGAACTCAGATGCATCTGAAGACTTTTTCCTCTGCTTCAATTCTACCTGGGCTTTTTAAAGCCAGAGAAAGTCTAAAGTAAAACAGAAATAAATTCATGCTTTTGAAAACTCTCATCAGAGCCTTGGTGCCCAAGCTTGTTTCTGCTGGTGAGATATCTGTTCACCCAGCAGACTGGTTTCCTAAAAGATGGTGAACACAGACAGGGAGCAGCTATCTAAGCCTGTGTCAAACAGCCTACAACAGGGGTGGGCAAACTTTTTGACTCGAGGGCCACAATGGGTTCTTAGACTGGACCGGAGGGCCGGAACAAAAGCATGGATGGAGTGTTTGTGTGAACTAATATAAATTCAAAGTTAAGGAGCGGAGGGGAGAGCAAGAGAACCGGATAGAACAGCCGGATCCGGCCCGCGGGCCGTAGTTTGCCCACGGCTGGCCTACAAGTTGACTTGAGGCGTATTCCACCAGATCTACTTTAGCAAATGACGACTAACTTGCAAGTAAAATGTATTGGTTTGAAGGAGTTACCTAAGTCTGAAAATGACTTTTGTTTTGTGTTGTTTGGATAGAGGCATGCTGAAGGCTAGATTTTAGACAGTGTCAAAGAGAGAGAAAATGAGGGTCAGGAAATAAGCTCCTCCTAATCTATTCCACAGCCAGTTGCTGGACAGGCAAGATCATTTCCATAAAATTCAAATGAGGCATTTAAATTGGCTCCCCTGGATAAATTACTCACGTGTATATTCTCCTATCTGACATACATGCTGATTTTAGATCTGTCTTGCTGCTGCTAGAGTGTAGTTTATGTAAAATGGGTAAAGACTGAGAAAAAAGAATTTTAGTTTGGCCCAATGAGCAGGTTAAACTTGTTCTCTTTTCCCAGAGCTTATACTATTGATAAAAAATCTAAGTTAATGAAAAGATGAGTTTGAGCTCTTCATTACAAAATATAAGAAAGTTACAAGTTACAGAAGGATGATTCCTTCAATAGGAAAGACTGGGGTTCAGGAGCTTACAGTGCTTTATTTGAAGACAAAGAGAAGAATCATCAATACCAAAGGACAGAAAGGGGTCAGAGAAATTGGTTTAATTTCATGCATCTCCTGAGCCTTGCAAGTTTCCTCTGTTGAGAAGTGAAACATTGTTTTAATACAAGATGTGAATAGTGAAGGGAGCAGGCTCACCCAGTCAGTTATATCACTCCTTTGGCTTCATGCCTTCCCCAGTACTCTAAGGCCAATTTTCCTCTTCCTCTCCTGGTTTACCTCTGTTTCAGAATTAGTACAATAGCTCTAATTTAGCTGGAAATGTCTGTCCTGAGATGCATGTGAAAGGGATGGCATGAGTTCTTCAGAATAAATACTTGCTCTGTAAGCCATGTCTTATCATTAACATGAGAACACTGATTATAAAAATACTAGAGGCCTGGTGCATGAAATTCATGCAGGGGTAGGGTCCCTAGGCCTGGCTGGTGATCAGGACCGATTGGGGCCTTCTGGCTGCTGGCTGGGGCCTTCCTTTGTTCCATGCCACCCCCTGGTGGTCAGTGCACGTCATAGTGAGCAATCGATCTCCCAGTCTCCAGATCAAACTCCAGAGGGAACACTTTGCATATTAGCCTTCTATATATATATATATAGACTAGAGGCCCGGTGCACAAAATTCATGCACGGGGGGAATCCCCTCGCCCAGCCTGCACCCTTTCCTATCCAGGACCCCTCGGGGGATGTCCGAATGCCAGTTTAGGCCCGATCAGTTGGACATCCCTCTGACAATCCAGGACCACTGGCTCCTAGCTGCTCACCTGCCTGCTTGCCTGATCACCCCTAACAGACTCCCTGTCGGCCTAGTCGCCCCCAACTGCCCCCCCTGTCGGCCTAGTCACCCCCAACTGCCCCCCTTGCCAGCCTGGTCACTCCTAACTGCCCCCTCTCACGGGCCTGGTAACCCAATGCAGCCTGCTGCTCAGTCGTTTGGTCACCCCTCACTGACCCCCCTGCCGGCCTGGTCACCCCACGCAGCCTGTTCGGTCGTCCGTTCGGTTGCGATGATCACGCAAGCTTTTATATATAGAGATTTTAATTGCTTTATGCTTATTCTTTTATAGAATATGAATTCTTTCCTTATTGAAATACACAAAACAGGTCTAATAATTATATTGACTGAAGAACCTATAGTATTATCATATTTTAATTATATGAAATATTAGACTACAGATTCTTCAGAATACTTATTTTGCATCTTTGGATACTTTAAATTTGTACTCAGGAAAGTATTTAGAAATCCATGTAGTATTCTTAATAAACTATTTAATATTCTCCAATTGAATGATATACTAATAGAATACAAAGAAACTAGGGAATTTTAAGGATATAAACAATAAGGGGATTACAAGTCACATTGTTTAGTGATGTCTGTTAAAATCTGAAACTCAAGGTGTCTTTAAATTGCTGAAGAGTCCATATAGATTCCAGCTTATTAAAAAACTAAGAGCTGAATTTTGTATTTCCAAATTTCTTGTGTTGATGTCCTAACCTCTATGACCTCAGATTGTGACTGTATTTGGAGATAGTAATTAAACAGTAATTAAATTAAAATGATGCCATTACAATGAGACTTAGTTCAATACGATTGGTGTCCCCATAAGAGGAAATTTGGACATAGACACAGACAAAGGGAAGACCATGTGAAGACCTAGGGAGGAGAAGGCCATCTATAAGCAAAGGAGAGAGACCTCAGGAGAAACCTACCCTCCTGATCTCAGACTTCTAGCCTCCATAATTGTGAGAAAATAAATTTTTGTTGTTTAAGCCACCCATTCCGTGGTTCTTTACTATGGCAGCATTAGCAAACTGATAAAGTACCCTAGAGATTGTAAAGAGATAATTTCTTCCCTGAATTACTTTGCTTATTCCCCCTAAAAATAGTAAACTCTGAGACAATCTGGCTGATTAACTCCTTCAGTAATTCATTAATTAATTCATACTGTAAACAAATATGAATTAATTGGATATTTTCTGCCCACTGGTCACTTGCTAAATTCTGGAGATATAGGATGTCTTCTCAAGAAATTTACAGCTAGAGTGAGATACAGACATACAGATATAATTGCAGCCAATGTGAAAGATGTCAAAGTACATGCAAACTTGTTGAGATCTTGCTCTGTGCCAGCACTGAGCTGGAGGAACATTGCACTCTCATGAAAAGATTTTTCAATGATACCTAATACTGTGCTTATTCTCTATTGAGGGAGAAAGGCTTTATTCGCTGTTTTATTGGCTATCATTTGGCTATCCCACCAATAGCTCACAGTGAATCTTCCATAACAGTGCTTACTGTCTTCCCCACTGAGTCTGCTCCTCTTGTTGGCTCTCTCATCTTTTCATGGCACTCTCATCCATCCTGTTACTCAAGTCAAAACCTGAAATCAGCCTCAAATTATCCTTTCATTCCCACCCCATCAGATCTGGTGATTCTTCTCAAATGTCTGTACACACTTTGTGTCCATACCTTATTCTCTATCTCAAGCCTTCATCATCTCATGCTCCTATTAGTGTAGGCTATATCCACAACCTAGTTACTATATTCTATAGTAGGAGAACTTCTACTTCCTGTTGCCTCTAATTTTATTCAACTTTCCATATTGAATTTCAAATTATATTTTTAAAGTGAAAATATGGGTATGCAGCTTTCTTGCACAAAATTTCATGATTGCTATTCAGATGTAACATGAATTTCTTACCCTAGTATACTAAGTCTTGTCTGCTTCTCCAGGGGTACTTACCATCATTTATCAAAAATTATCTTATGGTATGGTCATAAGGAAATTAAGACATTGATATTTTAAATATATCATACAAACTTGAATAAATATAGAGGGGGGGAAAAGGAAAGTTTTTCAGTAATTGTCAAACTAAGGAGAAAATAACCATCCTAGATCTTAATATGTCTGTGTTTTCAATATTTATGATTCAATATTTATTAAACCAAACATTCTTGTCTAGGTCCTGCATTACAATTATCATCATCATCATAGGATTTTACTATATGTAGTGGGATGGGGGAACTATACTATGCAAATAAAAGTTATGATTATAATTTATTAAATAGAAATGATCTCTGCCTTCTAGTGACTCAATAGGTATATTGGAAAACATGGATATAGGTGAACAACAGGGTAAATGAATTCAACATGCATTTGATTTACTTAGAGAAATATGACTATATAAAATCATGTAATAGACCCATTAAAATGTTTAATCAAATAACAAATTTCCATATTCCTTCTTTATGTTTTATTGATTTCAGAGAGAGGAAGGGAGAGAGAGAGAGAGAGAAATATCAATGAGGGGGGAGAATCATTGATTGGCTGCCTCCTGCACACCCCCTACTAAGGACCAAGCCTGCAACCCTGGCATGTGTCCTGATGGGGAATCGAAATGTGACCACCTGGTTCCTGGGTCGAGCAACACCGGCTGGGATTCACATTCTTTTCTTGCTTGGAAAAGAATTCCCAGTGAAGAATAGTTTAAAGAAAAATTAGAAAATTCAAACTTTGAACTCAATGAAAGCAATAAGCTAGCATATTGTATTATAGTTTTTGAATACAGTAGTAGGAATATATATCTCATAACTTCTAAGTGTTAAATGCCATACATGACCCCGGATGCAGAATCAAGAAGTTATTGAGATAATAATGAAAACAGTTGTTGTATCCTTACAGTAGTGTTGGTTAAAATTAATAAATATTAATTTTTTTGGTTGATATTTTGAATCAGCCAAAGAAAAATTCTCTCAATTTTTGATTAAAAAAATAACAACACACACACTGACAATCTGAGTCTTTATACATTGAATTATTGTTTTTCCCCCATTAAAGATCAAATTGCTGATATTTCTAGCCTCCCTTTTTAGCATACATCACACTGTTAGAAATCAGTAAATATTAAGCCATTATTTTTAAAAACCTATCATTTTTCAGGCCATCCAACCGTGACTATTGTCTTCAGAAGTTCCAGTCTTCTGGAACCAGCTGTCTGTCGAATTCATGAGATTTATGGGAGGGAACAACCAAGGACTGCAAGGATGTTTGAGGGTAAAGGTGCTGAATATTTTGCGAAGAAGCGCTGATCATCAAAGAAAGAAAAAGAACCCAGCTTGATTTTAATGAAATCGTTTTCAAGTTCAGGAGAGGCAAGGACGACGGAAACCATCAGTGACTTGGAAAGCAGGTTAGAGGAGGAAGCCCCCAGTCTATTCAAAAGATACTTCATATCAGATAATAATTAGATAGTCTGTTGGAAATGAGTTAGTGGACGACCCTTATTCTGAACAGGTATGTTTCCTGTACAAACCCGAAACTGTTGCCCACACTGTATCTGTTAAAACTCTACTGCCTTCATTGGTGGGCGTGGAGAGTGTAGTCTCTTCATTGTCATTTCCAGGGCTTGTAGGAAAGTATTTTGTGCTCTATAGGTTTTGTGGGTAAACGGAAATTTCCCATCTCCAGGGCTGCTAATTTAACAGCTTTCATGAGTATTAGAGTTCAAGGAAAATAATCCCTTTTAAAAAGCGTACATTAAGCTATTTCTCATTAAATCATGAGAAAGGCCTTCTCTACCAATTACTAAGTACTAAAAAGTTACCAATTATTAGGGGCTTTCCTGACAAGGTCATTTACAAAAGAATCATTCAATCTAGACAGAGAAAAACTATTGCTGAGAACATAACTAAAAAATTCTTCAGCTAAATTCTCAGAAAATTAATGTTTTGGTTATCTATATTTAGAGAAGGAACGGTGAGAATGTTTCATCCTTGAACTGAGAAACTACCTCTGAACACTTTGCAGAGAAAAAGAAGCAAGTTTGATTGCAACGCTAGGCTTGGGCAGAGTATTGATTTCTCTCCTGTATTTATTCTATTCTTGTGTTAGGAAACGTTAAGTATCTGGAGAGGGATGGCAAAGTGGACATTTTTAAAACAGTTTGACATGATTGAAAGTCGTCATATTTGTCAAGGTGTTTTCCTGCTACATGGGATTGTTTAGTTTTTACATTTTTGTTCTCAATAGATGTCATATCCTTGAAATGCGGCAGATGCATGTCTCTGATGTATCCGTTTTCCAGTTTAACACCAGATGCAGTCAGTTGTGGACTATGGAGCCATGCTATGTTGACATATCCATATGCTTTTGCTCCTCTCTTTACTAATAAAGCAGTTGGTACGTGCAAGAAATAGCCTGTATTGTACTGTTCAGCACGCGGATCAAACACTGTTCTTAGCACTGTATTCTAACCAGCCATGGCCATTCTTTAGTCATGTCTCAAAAGGTACCACAGTTCCCAAGCTGGTTTCTCTGGCAACTATAGAGACAGTTGAATTACAATTCGTAATTGACCAGTCACTGGCCCCGGGGATTTTTCTTCATCCGCCAGGCTTCCATGTGGCCTGTGGAGTGTGGAAAGTGGTTGCTCCTCCCAGTTTCCTGAGTCCTTTGAGGCAGAACCAGTGAACCACAACCCTCTGTGTTCTGATCACTGGAAGGATGTTTTTTTCTTTACAATTCATTCAGAACTGCTTTGACTTTCTTAAAAACTGTCATCCCAGGGAACAATGCTGCTTGTTTTGGATTGTTTTGTGCTTTTCATACCTGTTGAGCACAAATTATGCTGAAGCTGCCAACTCACTTTATAAAAAGTCATCTGGAAAACAATTTGAAAATGTCACCCTTTTTGCTTCCTTTATAATCTTTACACATCTCCAATAGGACCAAATGTAATGAAATAATAACTTGCTACGCTCCGAAAACATCTCTCAGATATTCCTCGTATGCAAGTGATCTCAGATAAGTTGTCTTAAGATAAAGATATTATCAAAGACTTCAGTCTTTTTTTTTTTGAGAAATGAAACATTACATTTATTTTTAAAATAAAAAATGAATCAATGTGTGAATTTAAAATATATCCTATTTAAATTCTTTTGAGCTATTTTTTTCACAGAGCAGTGGGAAAAATATAAATTTGTGATAAATATTAAATCCTAGTTTTAATAAAAACAACTGTGGTCATTTTCATTCTTTACCTTCCTATTATACATGCTAACACACAAACACACACTCACAAGCGTTATTCACTTAAATATGTATCATTATTTGGACATTAATAGTGGAAAGTTCTCTTTTTCTTCTTCCCATAAAGATTAGCTTGATCCCCACATGTATCTATGATATTTTGAAATATCCCCTTGGGACACATAACACACATTTTCATTTAAAGGCTCAGTTCAATAGTACAGAAAATAAGGAAGTTAGAGGTTGGCAGCTACACATGCACATTTATTCTACAATTGTGACTTTTTTAAAAATTTCTTTATTGATTAAGGTATCACATGTTTGTCCTCATCCCCCCATTCCCACCCCAAACCCCTCCCCACGCATGCCCCACCCCCCTGTTGTCTGTGACCACTGGTTAGGCTTATATGCATGCATACAAGTCCTTTGGTTGATCTCTCCCTCTTACCCCCACCCTCCCCTACCTTCCCTCTGAGGTTTGATAGTCTCATCGATGCTTCCTTGTCTCCGGGTCTATTTTTGTTCATCGGTTTATGTTGTTCATTATTTCCCCTAGATGAGTGAGATCATGTGATACTAGAAATACACTTATAAGAACCGAAAATGAGACAAGCAATAATGGTTATGCTGAGAGGCAAATGAATCAGTCTGTAGTGAGTTTCTTTCTGGGCCAACAGTTCTTTTGAGTCCCAATTTCAATGTCAAACAGTTCCTTATGTGTACATGTCAGCAATGATATTTCAGTTCTGGATGGTGGACAAATGGTGGTAATGCAGGTCCGACCCTCTCTGGTTTGGTCCTGGGCAACCTGCAGCGAGGCACAGCTGCTGACTGCTAGTATGGCAAGGCGTCGTCAGCATCTTCCATCTCTGGACTGTTTCTCTTCTGTCTTCATGGCTGGAGCAGTCCTGTCAATTCCTCTCTGTTGCAGGAATCCACATGGTCTTGGAGTTGTTTTCTGAAAATATACAAACATATTCTGGACCAAAAGTTAATAAAGGAATCCTTTCTATAAATTTGACTTGGGATCTTTTTTCATTTTTTGCCCAAACGATTTTCCTTTGGCTTGTTTTGACACCATGTGTGTTTTTCATGGGTGTCTTGCTGTTAGCATTTCAAATGAAAGTTAATTTTCTAAAGTGAAAATTTTCTAGATGTAATTTGCTTACAGGATATTTTTCCTTACATGATATTCTTCTACTATCCCCCCTTTTTTGATTTAAATATTAGGAGGCTTTTGGAAATTTTATAATGTAGTCTTGATAGCTTTTAAATTTTAATTTTTTGCACTAAAATATGACTGCTTTAGGTTCATTACATGTTATGCAATTTTACCATGAGATGAACTACCAATAAAAATTTTAGTTAACACTTTATCCAGTAATAAAAATAATAAAAAAATAAATTAAAAAAAATAGAAAAGAAATTGTGAGGTAACCAGAACCCCAAGAACGCCTGAGAACGTCTTTCTTGCCATGCTAGCAGTCATCAGCTGTAAGGTAATATTACCTGGGGCAAATGGGGAAGTATTTTGGACTTATGCTCCTGACCCTTCATGGGTAAGAGCCCTTATGTGGGCTGATCCCCCACCTAATGTAGTCACCAATAATACCAAACACCTTGATCATCCAGGAGGACCATGGGTGGGGCTAGGAAGTATAATTACACAGGGGTCGCCACCCAGCTTCCCTTTTGTATGACACAAAATCAAACCACTGCTCCTTTGTGTGTAAAATTAAAGAGAGGTTTCTGGCTTGCGTGGACACCAAAGGAAGGGACTATCACTACTTGCTCCTGGAAGAGGTGCAGAAAATGTAACTAAGACCTTGTCTATACAAAAAGAAATTGACAGCCAGTTTGAAATGGAATTGCCATGGCCTAGAGCAAAGAATATCCTTACATGATATTATTCTACAATGTCATTATAATTTTTCCCAGATTTGTATTACCCCCATTACCTATAATAGTACCTTGCACCCTTGGGAATCAATAAAAAATCATCTTTTTGGTGCTTGGAGACAAAGGTAACACATCTCTTGATATTTTAGAATTACAACAGCATAATGTACAATTATCCCAAACAAACTTACAAACTAATTCTTTGAATGTCTGGCAGCAATTTAAAAAGGACATGAAAGGATTTAATCCCTTCCACTGTGTAGAGGGCCCCCTGGGAAGGCACCTGAGCATTCTATATTGGCCCCTCTTGCCCTCCTGGCCAAGAGGGACCCTCTTCTCACAATCCAATTGCCCACAGCTGTTGCCTGAGCTTTCTGTTGATGCCGAGGTTGAAGCCTCATGGTGGCTGGTACCATGGATCTGTCTCTCGCCCAGTGGCATGAGCTGGGCCCTCCCTGGAGAAGAAACCTGGGTTCCCCAAGATATGTGATCAGTGCCGGGGCCCCACCAGCAGGCCAGGGGATCCCAAGGCAGGTGCTGGGCATGGAGGCCATAGGGGCATAGGCTACCAAGGAGACAGAACTGAACCTCACATCACCCTGCTTGGCCCCGGAGGATGGCTGGTTAGCCAGAGACGGGTAAGATTTCTCAGGGAAGGAACAACCTAAGACAGGCACAGTAACAGAGGGGCCATCAGGAGAGAACTTGGGGGTCAACAGAGGTGGGGCACAGACCCTCACAGGGGCCTGAACCCTCACCCCTTCTGAGGGAGGTCTCCTGCCCCCAGGGCTGCTTCGATTCCCATGCCCAGCTCAAATCGGGACCCAGGCAACAGACAGAGACGTGGCCGACAGCAGCTGCCCTCTCACTGCAACAAGACTCGTTTGAGTTGTCTTGTACCCATGGTGTGGGGAAGTGGGTTTTCGATATCTAAATCCAGCCTAGCACCAGGAAGGCTCAGGGCCTACTCAAGAAGGCAAATAATCCTTTCCACTAATATTTACAGGGTAAAATAAGATTGTTGATAGAGTATTAAATTTGACAGTAAAATAGTAGTTAAGTTCTCAGACTAATTTAAATTGGCTAATTGAAATAAACAAATATTCTGGAAAAATTAAAGACTTCAGTATTTGGAAAACTCCTTTTCCGTCCTTGAAAGAATATGTTGCATATTTCCTTTCTGAGTTTATGTGTAAGAAGTCTTGGCACCAGAAAATATGCTAGCTAGCTTAGGCCCTGAAAGTCTGTCAAATTTGTCACAAATATAGAATAATTCCAAATGAGCCTAATATTGGGAAGCATTGCATATTTGGGGATATATACAAGAACATTTCTCCATTAGTTGATGTATAAATAAATCACCATATTTAGATAACTAGGGTAATTGCAATTGGAATTATAATAACTTAGAGCTGCATTAACATTTACTTTGCATTTTCTGTGAACACAGATAGGTTGGTGAAGATAGTACAGTAATGGGACTCTTTGTCTTTCTAAGTTCACATCAGGATCCATACACTGCACAGACATTTGGGCAGAGACTGTGTGGAATCACCAGGCTTAAAAGAAACAGTCTGCAAGCACCCAAATACAGAGGCACTTCAAATGCTACTAGAAGAGAACTACTCCTTTTGCTTAATATTGTTATTCACATTATCAATCACCAGCACCAGAGGAAATGTAGCCAGCAATGGTACAAATTGAGCTGGAGAAGTAACTCAATTAACACAATTCCAATGCCACTGCCACTTTTTTAAGATGTGTTCTTGCTCACTCAGTGATTTTCCTATTTCATTGATTCTGGGCACTTGGGTTCCCTAAGAATATATATGGCCAAGCACTTTTGCTTTTATGGCTTACCATAGCACAAATTGCTGCCAATGTGAATGTTCTTATTGGCATACATGGAAGAATGACCTTACTTTATAGAGCTATTATAAAAGCACAGTTTAAACCAGCTTTTCAATTTTTGTGTGACAGAAGAAGGGGCTAATCTTATGGGTCTTGACCTCTCTCGAGCATTCAAACTATTGATGACAGAGCACAAGGCTCTTTACATTCCCTGCTTGTCATTTTCTTGGCCTTAGATGGTTTCCAACCCATTTCAGTGCATGCACTTTATTGATGTCCTGCACTGGAGGGTAATGCATCTTCTCAGACTCAACATCTCTGGTCTACTCTTCTAAGGATTAAGGAAAGAAACAATATTCTGGAGTCTCAGACCGACTTTCTACATTTCTAGTTTATGGGAGCAAAAATACTACTAGAGGTATAAGACCTCCTGCCTTACTATTCAATGCATTATTGCAAGCAAGTGGTTGACCATCCAATTTCATGGCTCACATTTGTTCACTAAACTAGATCCACTTCAGAGATATCTTTAATTTCTTTGACAGCTTATGTTTCAAATTAGTGTTCAGTTTTTTTATTGAAATTTCAATGAGGATTCTATCCACTGTGCTTATTCTTCCCTTAGGCATCTATCAACACTCTATACAAATTTAAGCAGAAACGTTTTTAAATTCCTCATATGGGTATACAAGTGAAAAATACAAAATTGTTAAGGACATACTAAACGCAGTATAAAAAGGAGATGTAAATAATGCTAAAAGGGAACACTCTAAGCCATCTGTCTGTTTCATGGTTTCCCTTGGAGATTACAAGGTGCCTGTTACTTCTGCATTCCCTCACAGGGGTTCCTTATGCAGGTGACCTAATCTCTCTGACCATATACAATTGGTCCCAGAGCGTGTGCCAGACACAAAGGCACCCACATAGAGTCTGGCCAACAGAGTGTACGTTGTCCTGGCGAGAGCACTTTTACCAACTGGGTTGCCTTAAAATGGATGAGACTGACAGACCCAATCAGATTTCCATCTCTTTTGTGAAGTTTGAATGGGACATTCAAAGAAAGGCTCAAGACAATAGCGGGTAAGTTGCTGAGAGATGTACAGAAAAGAAGCAGTAAGCAGAAACTATGGGGATGCAGGACACAGGGTTAAGAAAATGCCTCAATAGAGAGGAGAATAATGAGGGTCAGTTTGCAAGTGATAGCAGTAGCTATAGAGGCAGAGAGAGAATGAGGAAGTTGGCATCATGTGGAACACTAAATCAGGGAGGAGAAGGTGACAAGTCTTAGAGACACCTTAGTTGTCCAGAGCTGTTTCTAATCTAAATGATCATCCAGTTCTCCATGATAGTTAGTTGGCTGTGTGGTTGTGGGTATTTTCTGAAAGTTGTTTCCATCTCCATGGATCCAAGTTAGGAATCTATTTTGCTCTTCCTTACGTATGTCCACCCTATTTTTCTTCTCAATAAACCGTGTCCAGAGTGCATGACTATTCTTAGGAGACAGAAAAAGTAGCACAATATTTATAGTCATTTGAGGGGGTGGGAGTGGTGATTTCTAGGTTAAATCACATGAAATCATATTATTGAGAAAGGTTATATATTTGGTAAAACAACATTTTACATTAAAAGGAAAGGGATAGTAAAAGAATTGTCAGGGTGTTTTTTTTTTAAACTATTTTCTGAGTTACAAATATTGAGGCAATACTTAAAAAATGAGAGCTAAGGATGAGAATAGTGTGTTAAGTGTAGGAACAATTTAGTAGTACATTAACTTACTAAAAGCTCTGTGAAATCTTGTAATTAAGACCAAGTATTACTTCTGTTTAACTTAGCAAGAGAAAATCCCTTTTTATTTCATCAGAGCAACAGATAATATCTCACCAAATTATTTTTATAGTATATATACAGTTTTTAAAATTTCAATTTATATAAATGAGCTTAATAACCACATTACATCTTGTAAAATATAGCTGCTCTTGAGATTGTATTTAGCTGTGAATTATTCTAAACTTTGGAATTCTTATTACTTCCAGTGTCATGCAACAAGTCTTAGAAATAATACAAAAGGTATATTGATTATTAAAAGTTCAATAAATATCAGTTTGAATTTTTTTTTCTCTTTCTTCCTACCCACCATCTGGTTGTCTGTAACAAAAATTTCCTTTGTGGAATTTAAAGTTTTTGCACTAAAATATTTTAGTTGGAGGAGATTGGAAGAGCAATAAGAATAAGACCTTTTTGAAATAATGTGATAAAGATTGTAGATACTAATAGGGATTAGATAAACACAGTTTATATCCCAAGTATGGCTATAACTGGATTTAGATACTACTTGCCACAGGATATTGAAATACTGAATTGTCTAAAACACCGTTTAACATGCAAAGTAAAATATTCAAATTCTGTATTTCAGGAAGGAGGATGGGAATTAACACTACTTTAATGGGAGTTCTACTTGAATAAGGACAGAGGAAAGGATTCTAGTTATAAACGCATCTATTGGTTTAAAAAGATTTTTAGGAACATAAATGCAGAAAATCAGTTGTAAAGTATGAAATTTCCTTAACAACTCTAAAAAAAAAAAAACTTTATTTAGTCGAGTAGCTTTTAACCCTGATAATATTTATGTGTAGAATTATGAGGGCAGGGTGGGGAAGAAAGGAATGTTAAATTTTTCTGATTGTTGAAATAATAAATGTATATTTTGAAAATTTGGGGAAGCATAAAAAAGAAATTACCACGGATTAATAATTAGCAAATTGACTCTTTAATAATTGGCATATATTTCCTTAAGCCTTTTTTATGCATAGGTTCTATTATAGAATTTATATATTGATACATATTTTACAGGTTTTACATGTGCTATTATTTTATTAATATTTCCATACTTCCCATGCTACTCAACCAAATAAAAATGATTAAAAACTCTTTCCAATACTCATTTTAAGGGTTACATAATATCCCACTGCAATTTATTTAACATTCCTACATTGGTTAATTCAGGTTGCTTTCTAGCTGAATCAAATTAAAATTTTAAAAATAGTTTACCAATAGATTCCAAAAATGGGTAATGGGTATAATGTTTCAACATTTTCAAACTTATAATACACTAAGGCCCGGTGCACGAAATTCATGCACGGAGGGGGTGTCCCTCATCCCAGCCTGCACCCTCTCCAATCTGGGACCCCTCTCACAATCCAGGACTGCTGGCTCCCAACTGCTCACCTGCCTGCCTTCCTGATTGTCCCTAACTGCTTCTGCCTGCCAGCCTGATCACCCCCTAACCACTCCCCTGCCAGCCTGATTGATGCCTAACTGCCCTGCCTTGCAGGCCTGGCCACCCCTAACTTCCCTTTCCTGCAGGCCTGGTCACCCCCAACTTCCCTCCTCTGCTGGCCTGGTCCCTCCCAACTGCCCTCCCCTGCTGGCCTGATCGCTCACATCTGCCCTCCCCTGCTGCCCTGATCCCTCCAAACTGCCCTCCCCTGCTGGCCATCTTGTGGCGGTCATCTTCTGTCCACATGAGGGTAGCCATCTTTGACCACATGGGGCAACCATCTTGTGTTTTGGAGTGATGGTCAATTTGCATATTACTCTTTTATTAGATAGGATACCTTAGAAAAACTAAAAAAAAAAAATCTATTAAGATATATTATAATTTCTTCCCCATGTGGATACAAGTTGGCCACCACAAGATGGCCAGCAGGGGAGGGCAGGTGGGAGGGACCAGGTCTGCAAGGGAGGGCAGTTGTGGGTGATCAGGCCAGCAGGGGAGGGCAGTTGGGAGGGACCAGGCCTGCAGGGGAGGGCAGTTAGGGGTGACCAAGCCTGCAGGGGAGCAGTTAGTCATCTATCAGGCTGGCAGAGGAGTGGTTAGGGGGTGATCAGGCTGGCAGGCAGAAGCGGTTAGGGGCAATCAGGAAGGCAGGCAGGCGAGCAGTTGGGAGCCAGCAGTCCTGGATTGTGATAGGGATGTCTAAACGGGCAGTCGGACATCCCTCGAGGGGTCCCAGATTGGAGAGGGTGCAGGGTGGGCTGAGGGACACACACACCCTGTGCACGAATTTCATGCACTAGGCCTCTAGTAATTTATAATAGATTGCAGTTTGTTGTAGTAGAAAGAACAGTGAGTTAGGAATTAGGAGACCTAGTTCCTAGGCCTAGATCTAGATTTTTCTACTTTTGTGAACCTGGGAAAATTAATTCATTGCTTTACGGCTCAGTTTTTATTTGAATAATAAAGAGGCTGTACTATGTAAGGCATTAGAATGGTCAATGAGTTCCATTCCAAATTTTGGATAAAATGAGTAACTGATATTATTAAAAACTAGAAGCCTGGTGCATGAATTCGTGCACAGATGGAATCTGGCTGGCCCACCCTGATTGGGGCCGATTGGGGTCAGGCCGGCTGGGGGCGTGGGGGTGCTGTGGGAGGTTAGCCAGCTGGCCCTGCACCCAATTGGGCTGGTTGGCTAGTCATTCCGGTTGCTTGGCTTTTATATATGTAGATAACTGTTGGGTGCCCACTGGCTACTTAACAATAATACCATCTTAGTTTAACAACCACTCTTTCTGCCCTAGCCAGTTTGGTTTGGTGGATAGAGCATTGGCCTGCAGATTAAAGGGTCCCAGGTTTGATTCTAGTCAAGGACACATGCCTGGGTTGCAGGCTCCATCCTCAGTAGGGAGCATGCAGGAGGCAGCCAATCAATGATTCTCTCTCATCTTTGATGTTTCTATCTCTCTCTCCTCCCTTCCTCTCTGAAATCAATTTTAAAAAAAAATGTATTAAAAAAAAACAACCACTCTTTCTCCAATTTTAGCTCTCCTTTTCTAGGTAAAAGATACAGTTCACAGAAATAGATAGAAATTATTATGCATTAAAATTATGCTTGCCATATAAAAGATTATCTAATTATAAGTAGAATGGCACTCTATATTTTACATGTAAAATGTAAAATGAGAATCTTAGATTCAATTAGTTTGATTTTCCTACTGTTTCCATGATATCTTTTTTTTTATTTTTTTAGTTTTTTTAAATTTCTTTATTAATTAAGGTATTACATGTGTCCTTATACCCCCGTTACCCCCCAACACCCCCCTCCATTTGTGCCCTTACCCCCCTGTTGTCTTTGTCCATTGGTTAGGCTTATATGCATGCATACAAGTCCTTTGGTTGATCTCTTCCCCTTACCCCCACCCTCTCTACCTTCTCTGAGGTTTGATGTTCTGATCAATGTTTCTCTGTCTCTGGATCTGTTTTTGTTCATCAGTTTATGTTGTTCATTATTTTCCATAAATGAGTGAGATCATGTGATATTTATCTTTCTCTGCCTGTCTTATTTCACTTAGCATAATGCTCTCTAGCTCCATCCATGTTGTTGCAAATGGTAAGAACTCCTTTTTTACCACAGCATAGTATTCCATTGTGTAGATGTACCACAGTTTTTTAATCCACTCATCTGTTGATGGGCACTTAGGCTGTTTCCAAATCTTAGCTATGGTGAATTGTGCTGCTATGAACATAGGGGTGCAAATATCCTTTCTGATTTGTGTTTCAAGTTTCTTGGGATATATTCCTAGAAGTGGGATCACTGGATCAAATGGGAGTTCCATTTTTAGTTTTTTGAGGAAACTCCATACCTTTCTCTACAGTGGCTGCACCAGTCTGCATTCCCACCATCAATGCATCAGGGTTCCTTTTTCTCCGCATCCTAGCCTGCACTTGTCATTTGTTGATTTGTTGATGATAGCCATTCTGACAGGTGTGAGATGGTACTGCATTGTTGTTTTGATTTGCATCTCTCGGATGATTAGTGACTTTGAGCAGGTTTTCATATGTCTCTTGGCCTTCCTTCTGTCTTCTTTGGAAAAGTATCTATTTAGGTCCGTTGCCCGTTTTTTGATTGGGTTGTTTATCTTCCTTTTGTTAAGTTGTATGAGATCCCTGTAAATGTTGGAGATTAAACGCTTATCGGGGATATCATTGGCAAATATGTTATCCCATGCAATGAGCTTTCTTGTTGTTTTGTTGATGGTTTCCTTTGCTGTGCAAAAGCTTTTTATTTTGATGTAGTCCCATTTGTTTATTTTCTTTTTAGTTTCCATTGCCCTAGGAGCAATATCAGTGAAGAAATTGCTTTGGCGTATTTCTGAGATTTTGCTGCCTGTGGATTCCTCTAGTATTTTTATGGTTTCCCTTCTTATGTTTAAGTCCTGGATCCATTTTGAGTTTATTTTTGTTTATGGTGTAAGTTGGTGGTCTAGTTTCATTTTTTTGCATGTATCTGTCCAATTTTCCCAACACCATTTATTGAAGAGATTGTCTTGACTCCATTGTATGCTCTTGCCCTCTTTGTCAAATATTAATTGAGCATATGGTTTGGGTTGATTTCTGGGTTCTCTATTCTATTCCATTGATCTATATGTCTGTTCTGTTTCCATGATATCTTACACAGAATTCCAGTACACAGAAATTAACATGGTAGGAGTAAGTCATAAATAACCAAAATGAAAAAATAAAACAAAAAATAAAGTTCTACAATAAACATAACTATTACTATGCTGCAAAATGATTTTAATGCAAAACAACTTGGTTAAAATTAAATCCAATATTTTAAGTACATTCACAATTCTATAGCTATCAATCTAACATATAAAAGTAATTTTAAAATAATGGTTTATAAAGCATGATGTGTGAGCTGCTGTAACAAGATTCTCAAGTTTAATTGTTTAAATAAACAAAGTTTATTGCTCTCCCATGTTAATATTCAATGTGGTTTTGCTCTATGCTGTCATTGACAGATTCAGGGTCCTTACCTCCAATGGCTTTATTTATTTATTTATTTATTTATTTATTTATTTATTTATTTTGCATTTAATGGCATGGATAAAAAAAAAGAGATTGAAAATAAAAAAAGGAAAGAAAATGTCAGATTTATGCATAGAGATATAACAAAAGAGATTGAGGGAGAAGACACATTCACTCTTAGGCATATTACTTCTTATTTTCTTTGGCCTCCATTGTATGATTCTTCATTACTACAAGGGAATCTGTCTAGTGATGTTCCCAGGAAGAGAACACATCTAGTTGTGAGAACTAGTAACCTCTGCCATAGTCAACCATTCTAGCAATGGAATGGTTAGGTATATTAATTATCTCTTTTTCTCCATATGTAGGACACACACACCCTTCTCCCCAGGAAAATCATCCAACCCAATATTTGCATCCAGTACTAAACCTGGGCTATCCACATAGACAGTACTCTCCATCAGTTCAATTGCGAATCCATGTTGTCTGAAGACCTATAAACTAAACAGGCAAATTTTCTTCTCTTCCCATAACCAAGGGGCAGACCTGCTGAATATCACCTACCCTGGCTGTTGAGGAGTTAGTTAGACTCTGATGCTGCTCTCTGGAAGGGACTCATTTGCTCACTATTATTGGGTTCCCTTCTCTCTAACCTCTGGGAGCTTATTCTTTGTCAAGTATTCCCCATAATCACATAGGCTTGAGGAGTGTGTCCTGCTTGAAAGCTGTGAAATTTTTGCAGACTGCTTTTAATAGAGTCAAACTGAAAGCTCAAAATGTATTTTACAGTTTGAACAATCAAAGTCTCTATTTAGCATGGGCTCATGGTTTCTTTAAGACTTGACAAAAATATAGTTGACATAAGATCTAATTGCTTCTAATCAAATCCATGTGACAGTAATTATGTTCCTTCTTAGACAATTCCTTACTTCTTACTTCTTTTCTCCTAATACTTCTCTGCCTCAACTTAATAATGCTAACTTGAGGCCATACAGAACAATACCCTCATTTTGCCATGGCTGAATCACTGCCTTCAGCTGTGATTTATCTCTAAATTTTCATTTCCCACTCAATCTCTTACTGTTTGTGGTCTAGAAGGCAGTTCTAGAACTTTTGTTCTTCTCAACTCAGGTTTACTTCTATTTGTAAACAACAAAAAATTGCTCTAACTCATTTATTTCATTTAATAGTTTGCCAAAGTCACTAAGAGCCATCTAACACAAACTAATACAGTGCTTCTCCCTAAACAATATTTCTAGAACTGCCTGCTCAATGGCACAAGGTCTGCCTTCCAAAGTATCATATCAACAATTTGATTGAATATTTTGCCAAAGAATATCAAGGTCCTCCAGTCTACTAGCCCCAATATATATATATTTTTTTTTCTCTTGTGTGTGTTTTTTTTTAATTTATCTCAGAGAGAAAGGAAGAGGGAGAGAGAAATAGAAACATCAATGATGAGAGAGAATCCTTGATTGGCTGCCTCTTGCATGCCCTGTACTGGGGATCAAGCCCACAACCTGGGCATGTGCCCTTGACTGGAATCAAACCTGGGACCCTTCAGTCCGCAGGCTGATGTTCTATCTACTGAGCCAAACCAGCTAGGACTAGCCTCTATATTTTTTTAAAAAAATACATATTTTTTACTGATTTCAGAGAGGAAGGGTGGAGAGAGAGAGAAACATCAATGATGAGAGAGAATCATTGATTGGCTGCTTTCTGCATACCCCGAACTGGGGATCAAGCCCGCAACCCGGGCATGTGCCCTAACTGGGAATCAAACCATGACCTCCTGGTTCATATGCTGCCACTCAACCACTGAACCACACCAGCTAGGCCCAATATAGACTGGATCTTCATTACATGTGGCCCACTCACTAAGCCTATTGTTGAATATTTTATGGCATTTTACATTGGCATTCCACTCTTGAACTTATTTTCTCTTTTGGTCAACATATGTTAATGGCTATAACAAACTATTACAAACTCTCAGTCTTTTAAATCAATACATATTTATTTTCCAAATATCAAAATCCAGTATGGGTGGCTTTACTTTCAGAGAAATAAGCTTTTCCCCTTATGTTGCTTAACTATTTTCAAGCACTTTTTTCTCTTCTACATTAAGTGTCTGGATGGGAAAAGAGGGTGAGTGAGTAGAAAGTACACACATTTTTATTGCCTTGGTACAAACAGTGAAACATATCATCTATGCACACAATCTATTGGCCTGAATCATCACTCCACTGAACTGACAGCAATAGAGGCTGGGACTGTATTCTAGATGTATTCTAGGAATTCAAGGAACCCTGCAGCTCTACCACAGCCTACAAAATACTTGACAAAGAAGATAAAAATGTACCTTTTGTTAAAAATTGTCTGTCTTTTTTTGTCCTGGTCGGTGTGGCTCAGTTGGTTGAGCATTGTTCTAAGCACTGAGAGATCACCGGTTCAGTTCCAGGTCAGGGCACATACCCAGGATGCAGGCAAGATCTCCAGTAGAGGGTTTGTTGCAGGAGGGAGCCAATTGATGTTTTTTCTCTCCCTCTTTTTTTCTTCTCCTTCTCCTTCTCCTTCTCCTCCTCCTCCTCCTCCTCCTCCTTCTCCTTCTTCTCTCTCTCATCAATAAAAACTTATTAAAATAAATTATAGAGTGTATGTATTATTTTTGCCATGGTGAACCTGAAAAATGGGTAGTCAATCAATGGAAAATCTAGCATTTACTACAAAAGAGATGAACATATATATTCTCTGGATTGTTGTTGGGTAGCAATCTGGTAACTATTCCTGCAGAGGAGGTTTGTTTAAAAGTCTCTGGGCCAGCCATGGGCAAACTACGGCCCGCGGGCCAGATCCGGCCCGTTCAGCTGTTCTATTGCGGAGCCAAAAGAGCAGAGGGTTCTCTTGCTCTCCCCTCCGCTCCTTTACTTTTTAGTTCACACAAACACTCCATCCATGCTTTTGTTCCGGCCCTCCAGTCCAGTTTAAGAACCCATTGTGGCCCTCGAGTCAAAAAGTAGACTCTAGGGGCTACTAGATCAGAAAACCACTTATTTAGTTCTTGTTATTGACAGTTATTTTTTTGTTCTAATTTTTTACCTACCCCTAAATTCATATTCTTTTCCATATAACTTTGTAGTTCCTCTCATTAGAGGCAGAATATATTTCTCTACACCTTGATTTAGGCTTAGACATGTGACTTACTTTGACATGTATTTTAGAAGATGTGAAGGAAGTAAGCAAAGACTTGAAATGTACCTGAGTTGTTGGGCTTGCCATTACATTTCTGACTTCTCCATTAGAAACGTATGCTCCACTAATGCACCAAATCAAGAGGGATGATAGACATTTGGGGAAGAGTTTGACCCACCTTTGTTTAAGGAGCCAAAATTACCCAAGCCCAGCTGAGCCTGCTCTGGATGATCCAAACCCCAGTCAACTGTCAGATGCATGAACAAGAATAAATGATGGCTATTTTAGGGCACTGAGTTTTAGGATGTTTTCTTAAGCAGGAATAGTTGATCGATATACCCCTTAACAGGTAATAAAATGGACTAAGATCCCTAAATTAAGAGACAATATATATAATCAAATTACTGCATTTGCCAATGTATAACCTTTAAAACATTCTCTTCAGTTCAAACCTACTTTCTATAGGGATCTACCCTATGCAAAGGCTTAAGTTCAGAATAGCAAAACTCATGTATTTTCAAAGTAAGCAGAATAAAAATGCTATTAGAGAATTAAGCTTTGTTCATGCTTTCTGTTATAGTTTTTTTGGAGTGTACTTTGAGCATTGGCTTCAAGCCACATGGGTACATTAAGTAATCACAATACTATCACAGCACAATATTCAGCTGGCAACAAGGCCTACAGTTATAGTTAAGCTTTTATTCTCTGTGTCTGCAATTACCTAACCTGTGAAAGGGGATTTCATGATTGCCATTAAGGATTTAATTATGACTGAGCTAGATATAAGAACAGTTGTTAGCTACATATCTATCTATCTCTGTGGGCAAATTGGCCCATCTGAGGAATGGGTCTAGAAACATAAGCCAAAATAGTAAAGGCAGTGTATCAGTTGCATTATTGTGGATTCAAGACACATTGCTGCCATTCTCGTTCCCTTTCAGCAGCTTTATATGGTACTAGTGGCCCAGTGCAGGGATTTGTGCACATTGAAAGGAAATTAATTAGGAGAAATATTTTAATATTGCTATTTGTCCTTTCTCTATAATAGAAGTATTCACCAAATTCACGACCCACAATGACAGATTGGAAACATATGTGTGCAATTGGTGCCAGCGAGAGCTTTATATGTACTATGCATGCGTGAGTCAATTTAGCCTTTTATATACATAGAATAAACTTGCTTAATTAGACCTGCTTTCTGATGGAGCTAAACCTTTTCCAGCCCAGTGAAGCACCCCAACTTCTCTTTCAGGTAATTGTCAGCAACACAGCAGAAAATATCAACACAAGGCAGATTATTACTGTAGATCATACAGATTATTACTGTAGAACAAAGAGTGAAATATTTAACTGCAGCAGTGTTTGACTATATTCTGTGCAGTGAGAAAACCTGAAATCATTTTCAAGGTCTACCATTTCTTACTTCTTTTCAGTAGGGTAAAGTTTCTAAACTTTCTAAATCTCCATTTTCCGGCTAATGAAAAGAAAATGGGATTCCACCAAGTCTCCTATCTAACTACTCCAGGACTTCTGTGAGGATCAAATGAGATGAGACATGGGAAAACACTTCACAGACATTTGGTTAAAGTGTGAAATGTTTGCACCTGGCTATAAATCAAGTCGTGTTCCTGGGCTGAAGAAACTGCAAGGAGGCTAGTCACTAGGGAGAGGAAGCTGGGTGTTGCTATGTGACATCATTAGCTGGTGCCCACAGCAACCCTTTACGGGCTGGGCTCGGCTGTGGGCTGCATTTTGCTCCATGGGGTCTCGGCAGCATTGGCTGCGATTTGGTGGGCTGTCACTCTAGGGTAGTGGCAGGGCCTGTGTCCCACTTGAGGGAAGCCGAGTAGATAAATAAAGCTATAATAGCCTCAAGAGAAGAAAAATAGGCCCCACCAACTGTAGACAATGCTTTGTAAGTAATAGTGTATCATTAAACATTTTCTGAATATTTTATATAAAAATAGTGTTTATGAATGTGCCAAAAAGGTAGGCTTATGTGCTGGAGGAACATGGATTTAGACTTATTCAAGAAGATGATCTCTGTGAAGGAATTTAAAGAAATTGATTGACACCAATGAACAATGGTTATCACAAGTGTCAGAAAAAGGGTCTTACAAATGACAGGAATTCTCATAATATTTTTAAATAATAGATAATGGAACTTGTCTGGCTGGAGAGATGAGGAAAAGTAGCAGTGCGTGTGAGTGTGTGTGTGTGTGTGTGTGTGTGTGTGTGTGTGTGAAAACCAGTGTCTTGAAATTCAGATGGGGATGGAGTTGGATATAAAATTAAGAAATTATATTTAAATTAATACATAAATGATGTCTACTGAAGATGCTTGATTGAAATAAAATACCTTGTAAAAAGAGTTGTGAAATGAAAATGGCCTTTAAGTAAAATAATCCTTTCCATATAACTGTGTATATGATAAACAAAAGCAACAAGAAATTAGATTCTAGGCAAATCAGAATAGGGAGATGGCTATTCAGTGTAGAGGAGTTCATTCATAAGATGATAAAAAGAATATATACATGGAGAAAAGTGGGAATAATATATATGGCCAGATTATTATGATCTCTGAAGGCATAATAATCTGTAATCTGGCCACTCAGTGTGTGATATATATATATATATATATATATATATATATATATATATATACACACACACACACACATACTAGTGACCCGGTGCATGGAATTTGTGCACATTAAAAGGGAATTAATTAGAGGAAATAATTTAATATTGCTATTTACCCTTTCTCTATAATAGAAGTGTCAGATGAAAAAAAATTAGTAAAATGTATATGAAAACCTTCCTCCTGTCAGAATCTGGGGCTCACCATGGGACCCAGAGTCAAGTCCCCGCCCACCCACATGCACCTCAAAATCGCATGAAACCCAGACCCAGCCGCACCCCCCCATAATTAGGCTAGATCCAGATCCGGCCAGTCCCACCTTTGTCAAGCCCTGCTGGGCAGGGGGCACAGCCTCAGGTCCCCTGGCCTGGCGACAGGATGGGGGACGTGGCTTGAGGTCCCCCAGCCCAGACCGGGGCGGGGGGCGTGCCTTGAGGTCCTCCGTCAAACCCTGCCAGGTGGGGGACATGGCCTGAGATCCCCTGTCAAGCCCTGCTGGGTGGGGGGCATGGTGTGAGGTCCCCCATCAAGCCCCGCCAGGCGGGGAGGCGCAGCCTCAGGTCCCCCGGCACAGCACCGGGAAGAGGGTACAGCCTCAGGTCCCCTGTCAAGCCCCACTGGGCGGGGGCGCAGCCTGAGTTCCCCCAACCCAGCACTGGGGGTGCACCTTGAGGTCCCCCAACAAGCCCAACTGGGTGGGGGCCATGGCCTGAGGTCCCTTGTCAAGCCCCGCCAGGCAGGGGTTGCAGCCTGAGGGGTCCCCTAGCCCAGCACCAGGATGGGAAGCGCACCTTGAGGTCCCCCATCAAGCCCCGCTGGGTGGGGGCCACGGCCTGAGGTCCCTTGTCAAGCCCAGCCAGACAGGGGGCCACAGCCTGAGGTCCCCTGGCCAGGTGGCAGGGTGGGGGGAGTGGCCTGAAGTCCCCTGTCAAGCCCCACCTGGTGGGGGGTGTGGCTTGAGGTCCCCTGGCCTGGTGTTGGGGCAGGGGGAGCAGCCTGAGGTCCCCTAGCCCAGCACTAGGACAGGAAGCACACCTTGAGGTCCCCCGTCAAGCCCCGCCGGGCGGGGGGCTTGGCCTCAGGTCCCCTGGCCTGGCACTGGGGCAGGGGGTGCGGCCTGAGGTCTCCTAGCCTGACGCCAGGGCGGGGGGCATGGCCTGAGGTCCCCTGTCAAGCCCTGCCAAGTGGGGGGCATGGCCTGAGGTCCCCTGTCAAGCCCTATGGGGGTGGAGGAGGGTATAGCCTCAGGTCCCTGCTGATTGCTCATTAAGGCTCCTCATGGGAACTTGGCCTCAGTGTGGGTGCAGCCATCTTTGTGACGGAGTGATGGTCAATTAGCATATTCCCTCTTTATTAGATAGGATATATCCTATCTAATAAAAGAGATATGCAAATTAACCATCACTCCACTATACCCACAAGCCACGCCTACCAGCCAATCAAGAGTGAGTATGCAAATTAACCCAACCAAGATGGCTGCAGCCACAGAAAGAGCAGGAGGGAGGCTTGGGTTTCCCCAGTGTTGGAGGAAGCCAAGCTTTCTGCACACCCTGGCCAGCCCAGGCCTCCACTCTAGGCTACAAAGTTTCAATTATAGAGGATAAATAAATCCCAACAAAAATGGTGGCAGCCAGGGAGCTGGAGAGAGCAGGAGGCTAGGGTTGCCCTGGTGATGGAGGAAGCCAAGCTTCTGCAGCCCTGGCCTGCTTGGCCTCTGCTTAAGGCTACAAAGTTTCAATTGTAGAAGTTAAATAAATCCCAGATACCAGGGCCTCTGCTTGGGTCACTGGGGGGCGTGGCTGGCCTGCAAACGACCACAGGCCCTTCACCCAGGCCACCCAACACCCCAAGGGAACCCCCACCCTGATCCAGGACACCCTTCAGGACAAACCAGCTGGCCCCCACCCATGCACCAGGCCTCTATCCTATCTAATGAAAGAGTAATATGCAGATTGACCATCACCCCAACACACAAGATGGCTGCCCCCATGTGGTCAAAGATCCTGCCCCCATGTGGACACAAGATGGCCACCACAAGATGGCCAGTAGGGGAGGGCAGTTGGGAGGGATCAGGCCTGCAAGGGAGAGCAGTTGGGGGGGACCAGGCCTGCAGGGGAGGGCAGTTAGGGGCGACCAGACTGGCAGGGGAGCAGTTAAGCATCAATCAGGCTGGCAGGGGAGTGGTTAGGGGATGATCAGGCTGGCAGGCAGAAGCGGTTAGGAGCAATCAGGAAGGCAGGCAGGCAAGGGTTTGGGAGCCAGCAGTCCTGGATTGTGAGAGAGATGTCCGACTGCCCGTTTAGGCCCAATCTTACCAGAATCGGGCCTAAACGGGCAGTCGGACATCCCTCTAGGGGTCCCAGATTGGAGAGGGTGCAGGGTGGGCTGAGGGACACACACACCCCGTGCACGAATTTCATGCACCGGGCCTTTAGTATATATATATATATATATATATATATATATATATATATATACACTTACACACACACACACACACACACACACATATATATATTATGCCCAGTGCATGAATTCATGCATGTGTGGGGTCCGACCAGTCTGGCCAGGTGGAGGGGATATGGGTGGTTGGCCAGCCTGCCTGCTGGTCGAATTCCTGGTCAAGGGGACAATTTGCATATTAGCCTTTTATTATATAGGATATACACTGAGTGGCCAGATTATTATGCATTCAAAGATCATAATAATCGGGTCACTCAGTGTATATAATATTCAGGGGTCCTCAATCTTTTTAAACAGGGGGCCAGTTCACTGTCCCTCAGACCGTTGGAGGGCCCGACTATAGTTTAAAAAAAACAAACTATGAACAAATTCCTATGCGCACTGCTGTCCCGGGACAAGTCGGCTGCTAAGCAGGACAGGTAGCGGCACCCGGCGGGCCGGATAAATGTCCTCAGCTGGCTACATGTGGCTCGTGGGCCGTAGTTTGAGGATGCCTGGTATATATCAATACAGTAGGGATACCTCAGATAGGCTTAATTTGTGATTATCAGTTATATAAAAATATTCATTGTTTGATTCAAAATTTCCATTTTTTAAATTAAGAAAACTCATTACCAAATTTATAAGAAAATCGTATACAAAATTAAGATGAATTACATAAACCAGTCTCAGAGAGATAAGAGAGAAAATGTTTAAACACAAGTTCCTACTCCTAAGAGACTGGTCCATAATGCCATCTTGTGTTGTTTTGTATTTTGTTTTCAAAGACTGATTTTCCTGGTGCTAAACTATTTGCCCTAATTTCAAATTAGTGAAATATATAGCAAAAAAAAAATATTTTAAGATAATTATTGTCCACTAGTTAATTTTTCTGTTCACTCTGCTGCAAATTAGGGAGTTCTTTTTTTCCCTAAAATGTGGTCAATCCACTGGAACCATGGAAAGGAGGATTGGAAACAGATGGATTCTGCACTGAATCTAAGGGTAGGACTAAAGAAGCATATTGTTTTAAAGTAATTGTAATCAAAGAAGATGCATGACTAGAAAAAGAAGGAATGAACCTTCTAATATAACTCCACAACTAATGGTATTGGGTGGTTTCTAAATTTTTATATCTATTTTAAAAATGGATACATGTTACTAATATTTTAATAGAAACAAATTGTGATTCACTGTTTTGAGAATAACTGAAATATAAACTGATCAAATCTATCTTTAGAAAGATAGCAAATCTATCTTTTTACTATATCTCAGCCTTTATTATTTCAACTAACATTTGATTACTATTGCTGATCACCAGCCAAATTGGATCTCCTCCCCTTAATTCCTGGAGAGCTAGTAGATAAAATGCTGGGGATGTTCACTCAGACCATAAACTACAAGCACTATTTCTAAAGCTACTATCCAAAATTGCCTTATGGCCTACAAGTCTTTGGATGCTTTCAATTGAATACTATTTCTTCCTAGAAAATCATAGTAGCTGTTTCTTTCCTATCTTCCCTTGTTCAATGACTGATTCGTTTAAGTAAAAATAAGCTTGAATTGACTTTTGGTACTTTCCTTTTCCTCCTGTCAGATGACTTTTATGCTCTTAAATACAGCCCTATATTAAGTTAGAAAATAAAGTAGCATATATAATATATTTAAAATGCAGCCTGCTAGATACTATACCTATCCCTGAAATAGAAATGGAATCCTCAGATTCTAATTTACTCAAGTCAGTATAACTTATTAATTAAAAATTTATATATACCAACAGACCTCCTGAACCCTTAATTATAATAAAATGTTTAGTAAGTTGAATATCTGTAAATACAGTATTTATAATTATATACAAATCTTAATATATAAGTTTTGTGTATGTATAACATATATAACATGTGTGTATAATTCTACTAAAAATTGTATTTCCTATGGTTGTGGGATGTGCTGATAATGGCATTACACATTCTATATCTTCAGTAGAATGGATAATGCTTTTTTTTAAGTGTGCAATAGTAAATAAGACAAATTATCTACCGAATAATTTTAGATACTATATAAATTTTACTTCCCTTCTAGAACTAAGTAGAAAGAAATTCATTTCTAAAGAGATTGAGTATATTAATTAAAATTTTAGATTCTTCTGACCAATTAATTCAACAATATGCTGAATTATTGTCAAAGAACCTCAACTCTTTATAAAAACACATTTCTTATCTGACAATCAGTAATTTTCACTAACAATTATTCAAGATGGCATGTATTTCCTTTTCATCATAAACATTTTGTATCATCCCTTTGCAGAAATTATTTTTGTTTATTTGAAATGCATTGTTTTTAGGGGAAAAGCTACTTGACAGATTAGGAAATTTGAGCTAGCTAGTGGAGAACTTAACTACATAAGCCCAGGACACATAATTATAAAAGATGAAGGTTTTAAAATTTGCATAATTGCAACTATTGGTAGGGGTCGGTAACATATTTGCATTATCTACTTATGTTCCATACCAACACTTTTAAGCACCACTTTAAAAAAAGTCTGCTAAGTCAGCTGCTTATAGGTGTCAGAACACCATAACCTAAAATACAGGCAATGCCTTTACTACCTACAGTCCTGGGTTCTGACAGCTTTCTAAAATCAATTTCTAGGTTTTATTTCAATTTCTGAATTTTGAAATAAACAATCTTTCTATCCACAGCTACATGCAGCAAAAGAAATGCCTGGTGCTTTTAAACCAATTCCCAAGCACTCAATCAATCAATTTGTTATAATTCATAATAATTAATATTTACAAAATGGCATTTAAACAATAAAAGCAAAGAGATAGTTAAAATCATGGTTGGCAATAAGGTTCCCTTATCTACCCAATAATACAAAAAGAGCATTTAGGTTATGCTAGAGAATGTTTGTTCAATACCTATTGAATATACACTGAGTGGCCGGATTATTATGATCTCTGAACGCATAATAATCTGGCCACTCAGTGTATATCCTATATAATAAAAGGCTAATATGCAAATTGTCCCCTTGACCAGGAGTTCGACCAGCAGGCAGGCTGGCCAACCACCATGTACCCTCCCCCTGGCCAGGCTGGCCGGACCCCATCCATGCACAAATTCATGCACCAGGCCTCTAATATATATATTGAGTGGCCAGATTATTATGCATTCATAGATCATAATAATCTGGCCACTCAGTGTATTTTGATATGATATTTGTGTCTTATGCACAGGAACTAGAAAAGTTTTCTATACACCATTCAGAAGCTATAAAGCAGAAAAGGTATTTGCATTTCAATCTACACAAATATGAATATGCTAGAAAAATGTAATTTTTTGGGTTTTTAAAAAATTATCTTTCAAAAGCTTTATAGTTTAAAATAATTAGCAATAATTATAAAAACATTTTTTATGAAAGAGGATAACTATCATTATGCCAGTTAAATAACAGTCATCTAGTTATTGTTTCCATTATAGTTTTTAATTTGCCTACTGTGGTTTTGGTTCTCAACATTTTCTTCTCAGAGTACTCTTCTTTTTTTGTCTCAAGACATAGTTTTTAATATTTAGTTGAAAACTTAAAGTATTTTAGCAATCCCATTGTAGCAATTTACCTGTCCTCAGAATATTGGTTTTCACCTTCCGTACTGAAGGATTTTCCCCTAACTTCCTATTTTGAATTTTGTTTTGTTCTTTTTTTCTGAAGCAAGCTCTACACAGCCACCAATTCATTATAACTGGTATAATAATGTTTATGTTTTTATTGCAATACCCTAGGCTCTGCCCGCTTACTATCTGATACTCCCATTATGGCTATAGTAGCAAGTTGCACAGAGCATTTAGACAGTATTAGTTGAGTAAGTGAATGAATATATGAAATGCACTTGGTGTTATTTTGAGGACAACTAATATTTACCAGGAAAAAAATGTTGAATTTATTATCTATCCTATTAACTAGATTATTGTTTCTGCATGAAGGTATTATTTATAAAATATAGTTGTAATTTTTTTGGAAGGAGGCAGTGTTGAATAGTGGAAAAACCATGGACTATAGAGTCAGAAAAAGCATGTTTAAATCCAGGTTTAATTTCTATAAGCTTATAAACTTGGACAAGACATTGAATTTATCTGAGCTTTGTCTTCATCTTCTATAAAATAGGGGTAAAGTATCTATTTTACTTAGTCTTAGTGAGAATTAGAAATAATATATGTAAAGTGCCTGGACCTTGCACCTAGAAGCTACCAAATCAGTGGAAGCTATTATTGCCATAATTTTTATTAACAAACTAGAAGCCCAGTGCACAAAATTTGTGCATGGGTAGGGTCCCCAGGGCTGGCTTGTGATCAGGGCCGATTGGGGCCTTCCTCTGCTGGCCAGGGCCTTCCTTCGTTCCGCATCACCCCCAGGTGGTCAGCGCATGTCATAGTGGGTGGTTGAACTCCCGGTCTGTCAAACTCCCAAGGGGGCAATTTACATAGTAGCCTTTTATTATACAGGATTCTCAAAATTGAGTTACCAATCCCTTTTTCTTTTTCTTTTTTAATTCAACTATTTCAGATGTATTTTGATAAGCAGGAGCAGCTACAAAAAGATGTGTATTTCCCTAAAGTATTTCTTTTAGCCTCTAAAGCATGCAGGCTCTTGTATGGATGCATAGACTTCCTGGGACACCTCCAGCACTCTTGGTCTCCACACACTTAAATACTTTCAGGCAGAGGGAAGATTCAACCAGGACGATTTCTGAAATGTCCCAGCCTACCATCAGAAATTTCTACTTTCCTTTGTTCTCCATCCCCTTAAAATATGACATTGGATCCTCTTGTATCAGGAAAATATTATTATTGGGTGGGGAGAAGGAATGGAGCATAGCCTAAGGTGATTTCTACCAAGTATCAATCTCTAAATATTTATTTCAAAATGTATGATATCCAGGGTACTAAATCACAAACTTACATTTTCGAAAATCCAGAGTCACAGGGGACATGTATTACTTCAAATGTGATTATTTTTGAAAATTTCTTAATATAAACTTTAAAATAATAAGTCATTCAAAGAAATGAAAGAGAGAACTAAAGCCATAGACTATTATTAGAAATTATGTTATAGATGAGAAAATGATTCTCAAGAGACTGGGTGATTTCCTTCAGTTGATTTGCTAAATGAAAGTGGCGATGACAAGACTGGAATTCATGTGTTCTACTCTAGGTAAGCGTATACCGGATACCTTTGAAACAATTTACCTTCCAGGAATATTGTGACTTGAGATAGGTAGTAAGACCCTCATGGAAAGTCCAGCTCAGATCTGGCCTTCTCTGAAGTATCTCTTGGCCTCTACTTTATTGGGCCTGCAACTTTTATCTTGTCTAACAGTAGATTTACATATGCATTGATGACACAGCTTTGTGTATATTTGGAGTATGTCTTTTTGCTATTCAGGCATTTCTAAGAGAGAACATTTTAATTCTAGTTTATACAAGAAATGTGTCATTCTTGGCCAGCTTAATGTTTAGTCAGATACAAAGACTTAGAGAAATTATTTAAGAAAGGGAGATTTAAGGCATTTTATTTCCACAATGAGTCATACTTTGTAGAGTAAGAGTCTGGAGAGTCAAATTATTATTTTTTTTTTACTATACAGATGTAACTAAAAGATAATTGATTTAGTCAAAATGCTATATTCATAGAAGAAAAAAACAACATTTGCTTACAAATCAAACGTGACAAGGAGATATATTTTCTGTAATTAAAATTGCTTGTGGTGTGCTGGCAGTTTCCAATAATCAAAATTGCACAGAAAGTGAGTTTGTTTTAGCTGGCTCCTGGTGAGTGCATACATTTACTTCACACTTACAGTAAAGATCAAGATTTTTCACTTGTATTGCCCAAGTTGCCTTCAACCTCTGCACTCCTGAGGTAACATCCAAGCCAGGCATTTTCTATAACTTGATTCCTCAGCACTTTCCAGGAAAGAAGGGTCTCAATGAGCCTCTAGTTTTGTTAACTCCTTCACAATAGAATAAAGTCTTTTCATAGTTTCCAGCTTTTTGAGTCATGACAATAAAAGGAAAGTATATAACCACATTCTCTGTTATGTAAAGTTAGAATATTACCACTATAATAAAGCCTATACTTGGATTTCTGAGTATCAAAAATAAGTGTATGTGCGGGTATGTTTGTCATATATTTCCTGTCATATCTTCACCTTGATGATGACAAGTGTATGACTCTGAATGAGTATTTTTCTCACTGCCAATTTTGATTTTCTGGTTTGTGAACTCTTGACGAATTTGGTGACGCTGTGGCTGGTCTGCTTGATGCCTGCTTTGGGCATGGTCCTGCTCTCCAAGGCTCCTCTTCCCCAATTTCAATGACTTCAGGAAAAGGTTCATTAAGCCTGATCGCTCAGTCTTTTTTCTTCCTCCCCTTTCTTCTCTCTTCTGAACTCTGGGCTCTCAGGCTCTTTATTCCCCAGGTCCCCTGTAGGTTAAGCCTAAGCTCTTATTCTCTCTTCTCTTTAACTCAAATACAGCATTGGCATCTCTATTTGATAACCCTCCCTATAAATAAATGGAAGAAGGTAGCAGCCTTCCAAATGTCCAGGTCCAACCACACAAAGAAGTTGAGAAACAGTTCCTGTCACAATTTCACACCATCTTGGAGCAAAAACTTTCCAATGCCATTGAGATACATCTGACTAGAACTTTTCTTCCCTGGCGTTTAAGTTTACCAGACTCTTACAAATAATTAACATCTAAAGGAAATCAAACTATGGACATAAATGATGCATGAAGGAAAAGAAATGCATGTATTTGTGCATGAGATAATTAAGGTTTTATGTGGAAATTTTCATGCTTTTCAGAGGGTTTGATCTGTCAATAGACAACTAAGGTCTGAGCCAGTTGAAATAGTTGGGTAGGAAATTTGCATTTGCCAAGAATTTTTACACTTTATTCTGTATATACATAATCTTGGTATATATATTTGCAATTTTCAAATGGTATGCTCCTATGAAATTATTCAAAAATGATTATTGTCTAAAACTATAACTGGTGGTTAAAAGGGCTAATACTCCAGCTCATGTGAAGTTTAGTTTTTGCTTCTGTTTTTAAACTTGAAGTTTAAACACAGTTGAGGTGTTTATATTATCAATTCACAATACATTATCATCCTGGGTATGTAAATCCCCCATCTTGGTGAATAGGTTGGTTTTTGATTTATGTATTTTTAAAATTTTATTTTAATTGTAGCTTCTTAACCATACTTACCAGTCCCTGAATAAATAAATATTTGAATATTTAGTTTTTTATTATATTGTGTTCCTACAAATTATGTATTGAGTTATGTACATGTATTTTAACATAAATAATATTCTTATGTAACTCTTTCTGTTTCTTACATTAACCTACTATGCTTTCAGTACCTGTCCTTGCTTTTAGGTATACATATTGTTCATTGTTTGCAAGTGCTACATAATGTTTGAGTATACTGCATTTTGCTTATTAATTAATGTAGGTCTGAAGTTCACTGCTGAGTAGAGGAAAACAGACAAATACCCTACAGTTTGTTTTGGGGGTTTGTTGTTGTGTTTTTGTTTTGTTTGTTTTGCTTGCTTGATTTCAGCTATTTTTGTGTGTCTGTGCTGGGTGAAGCACAATAATGACCAAATTTTAGTTGGAAACAAAAGGACAAAGGATGTGATCAGAATTATGAGTAATTTCAAATAAACTGGATTAAGGATTAGGTGTTTTAGATTCAATATTGTACAGTAGGAGCATCTGCAGGCTTACATCTATTGAGACTTCCTGGCTACTAATCTCATCTATTCACCAACTCTATAAACGTAGGCAAGTTACTTAAAACTTTATCAGTTTCAGCCCTAACTTGTTTGGCTCAGTGGATAGAGTACCATCCTGGGAACTGATGGGTCCCAGGTTCAATTCTGGTCAAGGGCACATGCCAGGGTTGCAGGCTCAATCAACAGTAGGGGGTGTGCAGGAGGCAACCCAACAGTGATTCTCTCTCATCATTGATGTTTCTATCTCTCTCTCTCTGAATTCAATAAAACATATATATATATATATATATATATATATATATATATATATATATATATATTTTAAAAAAACTTTATCAGTTTTTTTTTTCAAATTTTTATTAAGGTATTATATGTGTACATATCTTACCATTGCCCCCCCCACCCCACTCCCATACATGCCCTCACCCCCCAATGTTTTGCATCCATTGGTTACTCTTATATGCATGCATACAAGTCCTTCAGTTGATCTCTTATTTCCCCCACCTCTCCCTGACCTTACCACTGTAATTAGACAGTCTATTTGATGCTTTACTGCCTCTGTAACTATCTTTTTGTTCATCAGTTTATAATGTTTTTCATTATCCCCAAATGTGTGAGATCATGTGGTATTTTTCTTTCATTGACTGGCTTATTTCACTTAGCATAATGTTCTCTAATTCCATCCAGGTGCCTACAAATGTTAGTAATTCCTTCTTTTTTATGGCAGCATAGTATTCCATTGTGTAGATGTACCATAGTTTTCTGATCCAGTCATCTGCTGACGGGCACCTAGGCTGTTTTCAAATCTTAGCTATTGTAAATTGTGCTGCTATGAACATAGGGGTGCATATATCCTTTCTGATTGGTGTTTCTGGTTTCTTAGGATATATTCCTAGGAGTGGGATTACTGGGTCAAATGGGAGTTCCATTCTCAGTTTTTTGAGGAAACTCCATACTGTTCTCCACAGTGGCTGCACCAGTCTGCATTCCCACCAGCAGTGCACGAGGGTTCCTTTTTCTCCGCATCCTCACCAACACTTGTCGTTTGTTGATTTGTTGATGATAGCCATTCTGATAGGTGTGAGATGGTATCGCATTGTCGTTTTGATTTGCATCTCTTGGATAATTAGTGACTTTGAGCATGTTTTCATGTGTCTCTTGGCCTTCCTTCTGTCTTCTTTCGAAAAGATTCTATTTAGGTCCGTTGCCCATTTTTTTATTGGATCATTTATCTTCCTTTTATTAAGTTGTATAAGCTGCCTGTAGATGTTGGAAATTAAACCTTTATCAGTGATACCATTTGCAAATATGTTCTCCCATACAGTGGGGTTTCTTGTTGTTTTGTTGATGGTTTCCTTTGCTGTGCAAAAGCTTTTTATTTTGATGTAGTCCCATTTGTTTATTTTCTCTTTGGCTTCCATTGCCCTAGGGGCAGTATCACTGAAAAAGTTCTTTTGGCATATGTCTGAGATTTTGCTGCCTGAGGATTCCTCTAGTATTTTTATGGTTTCCCGTCTTATATTTAAGTCCTGTATCCATTTTGAGTTTATTTTTGTGTATGGTGTAAGTTGGTGATCTAGTTTCATTTTTTTGCATGTATCTGTCCAATTTTCCCAACACCATTTATTGAAGAGACTGTCTTGACTCCATTGTATGCTCATGCCTCCTTTGTCAAATATTAATTGCGCATATTGGTTTGGGTCGATATCTGGATTCTCTATTCTATTCCATTGATCTATATGTCTGTTCTTGTGCCAGTACCAGGCTGTTTTGAGGACAGTGGCTTTGTAATACAGCTTGAAATCTGGTATTGAGATCCCTCCTACTTTATTCTTCTTTCTCAGGATTGCTGTGGCTATTCGGGGTCTTTTTTTATTCCAGATGAATTTTTGGAGAGTTCTTTCTAGGTCTGTGAAATATGCTGTTGGTATTTTAATGGGGAGTGCATTGAATCTATAGATTGCTTTGGGTAGTATGGACATTTTGATGATGTTGATTCTACCAATCCATGAACATGGTATGTTCTTCCATCTGTTTACATCTTCCTCTATCTCTTTTTTCAGTGTCCTGTAGTTTTCCGCATATAGGTCTTTTACCTCCTTGGTTAGGTTTATTCCTAAGTATCTTAATTTTTTTGGTGCGATGGAAAATGGGATTGCTTTTTTAGTCTCTCTTTCTGTAAGTTCACTGTTGGTGTGTAGAAATGCCATAGATTTCTTGGCATTAATTTTGTATCCTGCTACATTGCCAAATTCATTTATTAAGTCTGTTAGTTTTTTGATGGAGTCTTTCAGGTTTTTTATGTACAATATCATGTCATCTGCAAATAAGGACAGCTTTACTTCTTCTTTTCCAATTTGGATGCCTTTTATTTCTTCTTCTTGTCTAATTGCAATGGCTAATACTTCCAGTACTATGTCAAACAGGAGTGGTGAGAGTGGGCATCCTTGTCTTGTTCCTGTTCTTAGGGGAAATGGTTTTAGTTTTTGCCCATTGAGTATGATGTTAGCTGTTGGTTTATCATATATAGCTTTTATTATGTTGAGGTATGATCCTTCCATTCCCACCTTGTTGAGAGTTTTTATCAAGAAAGGGTGTTGGATTTTGTCAAATGCTTTTTCTGCATCAATTGATATGACTATGTGATTTTTATCTTTCAATTTGTTTATGTGATGTATCACATTTATTGATTTTCGGATATTGTACCATACTTGCATTCCTGGGATAAACCCTACTTGGTCATGGTGTATGATCTTTCTGATGTACTGCTGGATCCGATTTGCTAGAATTTTGTTGAGGATTTTGGCATCTACATTCATGAGGGATATTGGCCTGTAATTCTCCTTCATTGTGTTCTCTTTATCTGGTTTTGGTATTAGGGTGATGCTGGCTTCATAGAAGGAGCTTGGAAGTGTTCCTTCCTCTTGAATTTTTTGGAATAGTCTGGGGAGGATAGGTTTTAGTTCTTCCTTAAATGCTTGGTAAAACTCTCCTGTGAAGCCGTCTGGACCCGGGCTTTTGTTTGCAGGAAGCTCTTTGATGACTGCTTCAATTTCTTCCATAGTTACTGGCATATGGAGCTGTTTAGATTCTTCTTGATTGAGTTTTGGAAGGTTATATTTTTCTAGGAATATGTCCATTTCCTCCAGGTTGTCCAGTTTGTTGGAATAGAGTTGTTCGTAGTATTTTTTAACAATCCTTTGTATTTCGGCGGGATCTGTTGTTATTTCACCTCTTTCATTTCTGATTTTGTTTATTTGGGTCCTCTCTCTTTGCTTCTTGGTGAGCCTGGCTAGAGGTTCATCAATCTTGTTTATCCTTTCAAAGAACCAGCTCTTGGTTTTGTTGATCTTTTGTATTGTTTCTTTGGTCTCTATGTTGTTTATCTGTGCTCTGATCTTTATTATTTCCTTCCTTCTGCTTACACTGGGCTTTTCTTGTTGCTCTTTTTCTAACTCTTTGAGTTGTTGGGTTAGGTAATTTATTACCATTGTTTCTTGTTTTTTGCAGTAGGCTTGTAGAGCTATGAACTTCCCTCTCAAGACTGCTTTCGCTGTGTCCCATAGATTTTGGATTGTAGTGTTTTCATTGTCATTTGTTGCCATGATGTTTTTTATTTCTTCTTTGATCTCTCTGGTAACCCAGTAATGGTTTAATAGCATGCTGTTTAGCCTCCAAGTGTTTGATTTATTTGGGTTGTTTTTATTGTAGTTGATTTCCAGTTTTATGCCACTGTGGTCTGAGAAGATGCTTGATATGATTTCTATCTTCTTGAATTTGAAGAGACTTTGCCTATGTCCCAACATATGGTCTATCTTTGAAAATGACCCATGTGCACTTGAGAAGAATGTATATTCTGTGGCTTTGGGGTGAAATGTTCTGAAGATGTCAATTAATTCCATCTGGTCTAGTGAGTCATTTAGGATTGATGTTTCTTTGCTGATTTTTTCTTTAGAGGATTTGTCCAATGGTGATAGTGGGGTATTAAAGTCTCCTACTATGATTGTATTGCTGTCAATCTCTCCCTTGATATCTTCCAGGAGTTTTTTTATGTATTTGGGTGCTCCTGTATTGGGTGCATATATGTTTACCAGAGTTATTTCTTCTTGTTGGATTGCTCCCTTTAGTATTATGAAGTGGCCTTCCTTATCTCTTGTTATGTCCTTCAGTTTGAGATCTAATTTGTCAGATATAAGTATTGCTACCCCAGCTTTTTTTTTTCAGTTCCATTTGCCTGGAAAACCTTTTTCCATCCCTTCACCCTCAGTCTGTGTGTGTCTTTTTTTCTGAGGTGGGTTTCTTGTAGACAGCAGATATATGGGTCATGTTTTCTTATTCAATCCATTACCCTATGTCTTTTGATTGGGGCATTTAATCCGTTTACATTTAAAGTTATTATTGATAGGTACTTATTTGTCGCCATTCCTAATCTTTAGACCTGTGTTCCTTCTTCGTTTCCTATTTCTTTTTTTTTTTACAGCAGACCCTTTAGCATTTCTTGCATTGCTGGTTTGGTGGTAATAAATTCCCTTAGTCCTTTTTTGTCTGTGAAGCTCCTGATTTCACCTTCAATTTTGATTGATAGCCTTGCTGGGTACAGTATTCTTGGATTCAGACCCTTCCTTTGCATGACTTTGTATATTTCATTCCATTCCCTTCTGGCCTGATGAGTTTCTGTTGAGAAATCAGTTGCTAGTCTGATGGGGGTTCCTTTGTATGTAACTTTCTGTCTCTCTCTTGCTGCTTTTAAGATTCTTACTTTGTCATTGGTGTTTGCCAATTTAATTATAATGTGCCTTGGCGTCGGTCTTTTGGGGTTCATTTTGCTTGGGACTCTGTGAGCTTCTTGGATTTGTGTGGGTTTTTTCTTCTCTATATCAGGGAAATTTTCTGTCATTATTTCTTCAAAGAGGTTTTCTATTCCTTGCTCAGCTTCCTTTCCTTCTGGAACCCCTATTATGCGGATGTTGTTTTGTTTCGTGTTGTCCCAAAGTTCCCTTAGGCTCTCCTCCTGCCTTTTAATTTTTTTTTCTAGAAGTTGCTCTACTTGGGTATTTTTTCCCATCTTGTCTTCTAGCTCACTGATGCGGTCCTCAGCTTCTTCTAGTCTACTCTTGATGCTTTCTATTGAGTTCTTTACAGCAGTGATGTCATTTTTCATTTCTTCTTGGTTCTTCTTCATTTCCTCTTGGTTCTTGCTCATATTGTCGAATTTGTCTTCCATTCTTTTCAGCCACCTTATGACCATTTCTCTGAATTCTTTCTCTGGAAGGTTGCTTGCCTCCATTTCGTTTACTTCCTTTCCTGGTGATGCCTGCTTTTCTTTCATATGCGGGCTTTGTCTTTGTCTCCCCATGGTCTCTCTTCTCTGGGTGTCTGGTTATGTAGTTCTCTCTCTCCTGCATTGATTTAAAGGCACAAAATACAGCACTACCAGGTACAACACACAAGGCACTGAACAGAAATGTATTCACGATATTAATAACCTCCAATAAAGTTGACCACCAGAGAAAGGCAAATTAGGGGATAGGAGAGAAAGAAGAAGAGGAAAAAGAAAGAAAGAAGAAGAAAAAAAAAAGGAGTGTCTAAATGAAATTGGGGAAAGGGAAAAAAAGAAGAAAAAAAAGTAAGAGAGACAAGTAAGAGACTAAGAGAGAAAGGGAAACAGACTATATATATTGGGGATAAATCTCCAATAGAACAATCACTTATCCCAGCAAATGCCAGCAACAAGTACCTGGGGATAAATACAAACTACAACACCAACTAATATTGAGTGAGGCAAGGGAAGACAGAAGCACTAAACAAACAAAAAAATAAATGAAAGAAGAATAAGCAAAACAATCAACCAAAAAAGCATAAAAATTCGATATAATCTACATTCAAGCGAACAACAACAAAAGGACAGAGAGAAAAACAATTTTTTGGATAGTTAAGACAGCGAAGAGAGAGGTGTGTATGGACTTGGAGCAGGGGATTGGAGATTAGATATATAAGTAGGGTGAAATTTTAACAGGGGGTAAACAGAAAGAACAGGGAAAATCTAAAGCAGGAAAGGGTAAGATAAACAGGGCACCGAGAAGGGAAAAGTGAGGAAGAGAGTGATGGCATAAAGGTAGAGTTGAGATAGGGTAAAATGATGCTAAAGGAAAGATAAAAATAGAATGTAGAACATTAATCCCAAAACAAAATGAAGAGAAAATAAAATGACACTTAAAAAAAAAAGATAAAATAGCAGTAGTAATAATACGGATTGAAAATAAAAATGTAATAATTAAAAAGGTAAAATCAAGTGAGGAAAAAAGAAAAAAAATTAGTTTCTTGAGTTAAAGATGCAAAAAATGAAAATAAAAAAACAAAAAATAAAAATAAAATGTGGAGTAGTGAAGGTCATTCACTTCCTCTGTTGTTCTGTTTAGCACGCCTGTTTCTCAGTCCGGACAGTATTGCAGTTCCCTGCATTCCACTGCTCTTCAGTGATGTAAGCCAGTCCTGATTTCAAGCAGGCGGTGTGTCTTAATTCGTATTCCTTTACTTTTGATTACACAAGAGTTAATTTGTGATTCAGCCCCTGGGTGGCAGTGTTTCTGGATTGACTTCCGGGTTTATCTATGGCCTCTCTAGGCAGTGTTAGAGCCTTCTTTCCCTGTGGCACTCACTACCGGTTTGTGGGAGTGGGCTGCCTCAGAGCTGGCTCTCTGATGGTCACTTCCTGCTCCAATCCCCAGGTTCCAGAAAAACAACTTTCCCCTGCAGTCTCCCAGGGTGTCCCCAACTGGGTGATCCTATGTATTGGGCTTAGTAATCAGAAGCAAGAATTTCAAGAGGAAAAAGCCCAAGTGTGCGCACTCTGTGGCTGCGCGTAAGTCTAGCACACCCCTGAAATTCCTAGGGTGTCCCTGCACGTCAGATCAAAATGGGTTGCTTTTTAGAGAGCCCTTCTGTTAGCAGCTCTGAGGACCCCCTTCCACATTCACAGATCACGCCAGCCCCAACAGCCACGGATTTTTCTAGGCACAGACTTCCCTGGTCCTCCAGCTCCCGCAAAACGCACGTTCCTCTCTCCCGCTGGGACCAGAGACCTCACCTTATCCCAGGCGAAATCTGACCTTTCCGTGGTGGAGTGTAGAGCTCCTCTGAACCCGTGTGTTTGAGCCAATTGGGGAGCGTTGTTCTGGGGCTCGCAGCTGTTCCGTGGGTGCCGCAGTTGTGGATTCTCAGGCTTCCGATAAGCTCCACTTTCCGGTTCCAGATGGCGGCGACTCCGCGTCCAAGCCCGCAGCTCTGGGAGGGGACCCAGCTGCAGTGGGAGCTGCCAGGTCAGGGGAACCCCGTCTAGCAGTCTCCCACCTTCTTCTGGAGTTCAGCTGTCCCCCAACTTGCCAACAAAAACTCCTCATACGACCCCCAGCTGTTCTTTCTTTCTGCTCCGGGACAAGGCTCGGAACACATCTGTCTATTCCGCCGCCATTTTTCTCTTTGGAACACTCACTTTTGAAGCCGCAAGCCCCATGTCTGACTACCTTGAGGTCTCCATGCCATTAAGAAACCCAAATCCCTCAGGAGCATTAACCAGAGATGCCAGTGAAGCTGTCCCCAGATGATCCCAGCCCCCCGTCTTTCAAGTCACTCACAGCCCTCTGGGTCTTTTTAGCTGTGCCTTTATCAGTTTTTTATCTGTAATATGGATATAGAAATAATACATATCTTGTACCAATCCATATAAGCTATATTATGCTGCTACAACAAACCACTCCCATATCCCAAGGAATTAAAACCATAGAAGACATATCTTATTCAAGTTACATGTCAATCAAGTGGCGCAACCACCATATGGATTTCTGGTTGCTAAAGTAAAGGAAGAGAGTTCTAAAGTCTCAAACAGGAGATTAATTTCTCAGCCCACAGATAATGACTATAACTTCGACTCACAAGTTCTTGGCCATAACTTATCATGTGACCCTATTCAACCCCAAGAGTTTATAAAGGAAAATCTAAGTGCCCAGAAGTTAAAAAGCGTAAAATAGTCAGTGAACATCCTCAATGACTGCCAAATGCTTAATATGGTTGTTCTAAAAATTAATAGGGTTATTTCTTATCAAGTGGTTAGTATAGTACCTAGAGCACAGTAGACACTGAATAAATATTAGCCTTTGTTTTATAATTCATACTAAGATATTTAAGACTGTTCATGCTTTCCCAACATTCTAATGTTGAACCCTGCATTCTATTACTTTCAAATCTTCCTCCCCCATCACAGCCCATTAGAAAATATGCCAATGCCTCCTTCATGTTTTCAGTGAGAAGTACCTTGCAGAACCTTGAATCTCATTCCATTTCTCTTGGCTCTCCTAGCCACTGACTCCTTGCCAATTCTGCCACTGAACTATATTTTGCCTCTTGGATCTACTTATCCTACTGGTCTGCTTATCCTCTAGCTTTATTTATGTTTTATCATGTAAACACCATCATTATTCAAATTGGCACATTTTTAAAGAGTAAAAGGGAGTCAGTAAGTCAAAACTGACCTACCTCAGAGAAACTGGGATAGCCACTTTGTCAATTTTAGCAATAAACCATATGGTGCCAGCTCACTAGGGTGATTCTAGTCTTGAGGATTATTTCATTTTTCAAAATGCCCCAAGCATCACTTTTTCTGAGCTCCCTTTCACAAATCCCTCCTTCCTCCAGAGTTAGTACATTCTTCCTTTGTGTTCCCAAAGAAATGGGTATACTTTGCATTGCATGGACATTGCTTATTTACCTATCTATCTCCATCTTAAAGCTATGAGTTCCCTGAACACAGGGATCTCATTTCATTCATCTTTGTATCCTCAAGAATCTGCAGAGTCCTGACACAAGGAAGACAATCAATGTTTGTTGCACAGATGAATGCAGTCCTAGAAATGTAATACTTTAATGAAGGGAACCAAATCTTAAATAGGTTGGGAAGCAGTCTGTATTTCAGGCATTGTTCACGGACAGCTGGAGGCAGATTTTGAGGAAGAAGTTATTTAAGTATTGTCTTGAGATTCTATGTCAATCAACTTTCCTATTGACATTTGAATGCTGTTGCTAATCAATTTGTAGCATTTGGAGTCATTAGTTTCTAGAAAGTATAGTGTTCTACTATGTATGATAGTCATATTTTTCTAAAATGGCAGATATTTTATTAATAATAACAGTGTTAATAATAATCAACACATAACTCTTTGGAGGATTTAGGTCCTTTAAATACCTGACATTTTTAATTGAAAAAAAAAATCTAAGCCCATCACTAACAGGATTTAATGGGCTTCTCTAAAAGAACTACTCATAAAGGCTGGTAACAAAACTTTTTTAAAAAAAAGCCAAAATTGCCCTGGCTGGCCTGTCTCAGTGAATAGAGCATTGGCCTGCGGACTGAAGGGTCCCAGATTCGATTCCAGTCAAGGGTACATGCCTGGGTTGCGGGCTTGATCCCCAGGAGGAGGTGTGCAGGAGGCAGCCCAACAATGATTCTCTCTCATCATTGTTTCTCTCTCTCTCTCCCTTTCCCTTCCTCTCTGAAATCAATAAAATATATTTTTAAAAAATAAAAATAAAAAAGCCAAAATTTTCAGGAAAGTTCCATAACCTCTATAACTCTTATTGGGATACATGTTCTCTATATTATTACCACCCTGAATGAATATACTATGTACTTGCACAATGTGTCTTTTTTTTATTTCTTCCTTCATCCCTCTCAAATACCTTGAATTTTTAAATGGCCAACTTAAGGCACTTTCCTTCCATTTCATTTCCATATATTTTAATTTCACCTTAGTTTAGCCTTTACATATCCAACTGGTTTTAAGATCCTTGACAAGAACTTTCATGTCCTATTTATAGTTATTTATTGTAATATCTACTTAAACTCCTACAAATATTAGTTACTGATTTTTAAATTTTAATTGAATTAATTATTGTAAAATTGCATTGCACTAATTTCCAATTCTGAACAAAGACATAGTTTTTAGAACCACCAGATTTTTGGAATAGTTTAGACTTTAACGGTTTAATCTTTCTCCTTTCTTGATTTTATTTTTAAAATCAACATTTATAAAAAATAATGATGATGCACCCTTATTAAGATATAAATGTTTTGTAAAATATACACAATGATCTTGTACTCAAAATTGTTAATATTGTTCCAAGCTAAAATCTCTGATAACCTTAATATAAAGTGATACATAATGCCTATAATAGTGACATCTGGTGGTTCATGGGGAATGTTACATTAACTTACTAATTTTAACCCCTAAATATATGTCTAAGATAGTTGGGTTTATTCCTATGAATTAGTCCTAATCATTTAAAATATTTGCTTCATTCCTTACAGAGAAAATTAATATTATTTTATATTACTTTATATTTTTTTCTCTAATATACACAATTCTTAAATTCACATTTTCAGTTAGTAAAAGTTGGCTAAATTACATACTTGAGTTCTTTTTATGCCTAAAAGGGGTGGAAAGTGAAAGAATGTATTAATACCACCTGTAATCTATACCACTGTAACTCTGAACTCAACCCTCCCGAAATAACCTGGTCTCCTAGAATGTATATGTCATCATCTGTTTTTTATACCTGGTGTGAATCATTGTGGTGGAACAAAGATCAAAGCCCAGGATGTTGGAGTTCCAGACCACCCTTAACACTTACTGATTTGTGTGACCTTGAATCAGTTCTTTAATTACATGTGCCTCAGTTTTCTGATTTAGAATTGATTTCTTGAAAATTATGAATGATAAGGACTTAATAGATAGTGATGATTAATTATAATTACATAGCTCTCCTCTGATATTTGGCTTTTGGTACATAGAGGATAGATATTTTTAAAAATGATAATAAGACTTTTTAAAATTTATATTCAGTATTCATATAACATGCATTCTGGTAACATTCATTACCAGAGTACCAATGGGATAACTCAAGATTCCCAGGACCACTGGCAAAGAGCCAAAGCTATTACAGTCTCATTTGCGAATAAATTAGAAAGAGCTTAAGCTCAGTCTTTTACACATAAGGATTTACTAAATGTACCTGGTGCTCTATTCCTATTCAGTAATTTCAAGAGTCTGTCAGAGAATAAATTCATGAGAATCATTTGGACACTTGTTAGATGTATGTCTCTCATGTTCTCCACTGATCTACTAAAGGAAAAGGACTGAAATCCACATTTTAACATGTTCTCCTGGTGATAATTATTGTTATTCTGATTTTGGTACAAGTTACTATTTCAAATCAGAAACCACATAGATTCAAACAGAAAAGGAGACTAGTACCATCTAGTTGATGTAAGATCAAGTACTTTAAATCAGGACTTGTAGAGTTGTGTCTACAGGGCCCACACAAATAAAGTAAAAGAAAAAAATTGCCAAGTAAGAATTAAGAGGAGCTCTAGAGAACATACTCTATGTAAAGCATACAACCTTTAATTAGCTGTGAGTAGGGCAAGTTTCCTAGGTTGGTCATGTACTTTGCAAAAAGAAGATGAAAATAGGATTCTTATGTGAAACCTCCAATTTGTAGGAGTTGGAACAAATTCCATGTGAGCTAAATTAAACACATTCGTGGCTTCAAGTTTGTATTCTCTGTATTTGATCCAATTTTTATTCATGCCCCTATACTACACTTCTGTCTTTCTCAGGTCCACTGCATTTTTCAGTCTAATGCTTTTAACCAAGAGATGATCCTACATTTCATTGTAGGCATAGGATGGTCATTTTATCTTTTCTGTTGCCCTATCCTTTCTAATTCTTATAAAATTTGTTGAAACCTTGTCTCTTCCATAAAATATTTTGAAACTTTATTCTCCAAACATTTGCAAAGGTTTACACTCCCAAACTTTTTCAACTCCATCTAGTTAACAAATGTTATTATAGGTATTATTCATCTATTCATGGTAATATTGGTTAGTGCTTTAAAGTAAGTGGAGATAAATAATAATTCCAATAATAATTTTTGTTAATGACCAAATGCACGAAACAACTAGAGGCCCAGTGCATGAAATTCATGCACTTGCCAGCTTATGCCCAATCCCTGGGGATCAGGCCTAAACCTGCAGGTGGACATCCCTCTTACAGTCCAGGATCCCTTGCTCCTTACTGCCTGTCTGCTTGCTGTTCCTTACCGCTCGGCTTGCTGCATCTGCCACCTGGTAGGGAGGGACTGCGGGAGGGTTCCAGGGCATGTCTGGCCCATCTCACTCAGTCCCGACCGGCCAGACCCCAGCAGCAGGCTAACCTACCAGTCAAAGCATCTGCCCCTGTTATAGAAGACTGGAAAAAAAAAACAAGCCATGCTTAGAGAAAGGGAGTTACATTTTATTAAGGGCAGGGCCAGAGAAAAATGTGCCTTTCAAATTCTGGGACTCCCCACATGGAGGAAACCTTTTCTATTTATACTTTTCCTACCTCTTTTGTCTCCCAAACTTGGAATGAGACTTCTGGGATTTCTGGGAAAGAAGGCCTATGTGCTGAGAAGGGGCCGTGAGACCATATCACAAGGCCTGGCCTGGTGTCAGCACTGACAACTCTGTCTGGGGCATAGTCCACGGCCTCTCTGGCATGGGAGTAGTCTTATTTTCCTTATTATTTAAGCAAGCAAGCATTTACAGAAGCCAATATAGCAGGGTTAAAATTTCAAACAGCAGTTTTTATATAAGATAGATGCTTCATTCCCCACTGGTTTTATGTACATGAGTCAAATCATTGACTCTTTGGGTCATTCTTGGCGAGGGAGTTATATTGACCCCTGAGGACTATAAGCTTAATAGAATTAATTCTCTGCTGAATAAAGTCAGTGGGCCTGTTTATAAGATAAGGGCCCAGAATGAGGGCTAGGACTAATCTTTAGAGGGTATGAAGAGTCCTGGACTTTCTATTTTGCCTGGGCTGTCTTAAGCCAGGTGTGATGAAGCCACGTCGGGATCTCGTCGACCTTGACTGCTGTGGAGGTGGTCCTTTCCAAGTAGGAGTCAGTCCTTGTGTGGCAAATTTCTTTATCCAAACAGAGTCACCAGGGTGGAAGGATGAACTGTATCAGAAGTTGGTATAAGTAGAGTACCTTGGACATGCTTCTGCACTGCTTTCTGGGTGAACTGTAAAGCCTGTAAGAACTTGAGTAAAAGATTGGTTATGGATTTCAGCTTTTATAGATTGGGTTTCCATGTAAGCTGGTGAGGTGGGTAGGTTAGGGTTTGGAAGAGTCACAAGAATCTGTAGAGGCCCCACTGGTTTTAGGGCAGCCTCCCAGGCTTCATCTGCAGCCTTGTTCCCTCTTGCTTCTGGGGAGTCCCCTTGTCTCACATAGGTAGAGATGGAAAGACTTAATTACAACTGGTAGTGCTAGTTGGCCCATCGTCCTTGCTCTGCTCATATCTGTCTAACTGCCTAATATATTACCTCAAGGATCCTGGCTCTGAATTCTTTTAGGGAAAATGGACGTCGGTGGGCTCTTCTAGCTACTTCCTGCTGAGGCGGGTCAGAGGTTTCTCTCAGAGCCAAGAGATCCTTGCTGTCTGTCAGAGGGACAATGAGGCCTGGGCACAAAAGGAGGTGGGCTTGTGACCTGGCGGAGACAAACTGTAATAAATGGTCTGGTGGAAGGGAAAGAAAATCTTTCAGTTTTAATAACTTCTATTGAAATAGAATTTTTCTCCTTAAAATTACCCCCATGTTTATCAAAAGAGCCAAATCAAGACTACTTTATCTATTGTATTTAATTTGGCCTGATTGTTTGCATAAACATAACAAGAATGGTAACTGACTACCTTTGCCGGAATTTCATGATTGAATCTTTACGTGCCCCATAGGGCCAGGAAGCCAAGCCATCCAGCTACTGTCAGGCCTGCCTGTAGTATCTGCTGAGTTAGGTGAAGTCCTCACCTGTAGTGGCTCTACCCAGGCCCATGCCCTAGGCTTCAAGGCCCATCTCAGCAGCCCTCCTACTCATCATGGCCCAGAGTGGGGGTCCCGCAGGGATGCAGAGGCACCCTTATTGCTCCCCTTCTACTCTGACCAACCGCCAGTGATGGTAGGGTATGGGCCTGATGCTCCAGCACCAGCTATTTTCAGGGCTACCAAGCAGGATACCAGACTTTCTCCGTGGCACTCTTATTGGCTTCAAGTCTTCAGAGTTCAGGCAGGGCTCTTTAAAACATGATACTCCAGTCAAAGTTTCTGGTTAATAAAACCACTATTGGAAACTGGTCTTATTGAATTTATGCAAAGAAAGGTATTGCCATGATTTATTTATTAAGTATTGCCAAATTTCAGAGGCATTGTATAAGGAGAAAAATATACTGACCTGCTTTAAGATAGAATTTTCCTTGCCAGTCCTTTTTATAGACTTTCCAAAGTAATATTTTCTGAATGTATTATAACAAACAGTAACTGTTATATTTCTTTTATCAGTCCCTCCCTAAGTACTTTGGCATAACTATTTACCCTCTGTTTAGGGAAGCAGAATGTAAATTATTTACTCTTCCTGGCTTACTGGCCTGTATTATGTGATTTCCTTTCAACATTTCTCTTCTCCTTCTTATAACATACACAACCTTTATAAATTTTACACTTCCAAATGAGCCTTCAAACCTTCTTTCTATGTCCTTTAAAAATGCATAATCATGCCTCAGACCTTCTGCTCAGTATTCCTTATTCTTTGAAACCTCAATCCTTTAATGATTCCTAAAAAGTAAACAGCCAGAATTTCTTAGATTAACATTTATGACTTAGACCTTCTGTGATAAAACTAAGAGTAGGTAAAAATATTTTTTTTGAGAGATAGAGATTTTTAAAACTTAAACTAGTTGTAACATTAAAGATATTACATCTTAAAGTTCCTTTGCTGAATATTCCACCACCGCCCAAGAAGTACCCAGTAACCCTGCCCTGCCAGACTCGGACAATGAGATTTTCTTTATGTGTATTGGAAGGGTTAAAAAGAAGAAAACGGGGCAGAGGAAGATCCACTGTGTTTGCAGAAAGCCTTGAGTCCAGCATAATTCAGATAAGCAAAAATCAACAAAAACTTATCTCTCCCTGCTCTCACCCCCCCCCCCCCCGCTTTTCTGCATTAACCATTTACTCTGTCCTTAGCAGGGAAAATAAGGCAAGTGGTCTGAGATCCTGTATAACCAGGCTTTTTACACTTAAGGAACAGCTGCTCTCCCTCCCAGATTTTCCTTCTTTACTCCAAGGTCCCAGAAGATCTCAAATCCTCCTCCTCCTTTACCACTTTTGATATCTCCAGCCATCCCCCTGTCCCCTAGCCTAGGGCTTCTCTATCTCAGTAGGATGAGAGTGAATTCCACCACATCTACCCTTTCTCTCACCTGCACTGGAGCAGTTTTCAGCTCTCTTCCTCCCCCAGAGACCCACTGTAAATCTATCAGGAAGGGCAGGCAGGTAAAGTTCTCGGGACCACATGATTCTCTGTTTGCTAGCAGGGCTGAAAAAGGCAGCCTACAAAGCAGTTAATTCTGACTAATATTAACCCAACAAGCCTTTGTTTAAACTTCTCTGGATTGGCAACCTTCACAAATTTTATACCCTTAAATTAACCCTAGAATTCCAAAATTTTAAACTAACACAGCAAAATTATAAATCAAGGAAAAGCAATTCAAAGTTCTCTACTGTCTTCCCTCTAAAGCAGGGTTTGCACTATCTTTAAACAAATTAAACAACAGAAAGAGATAACAAATATTCTCATGTGTACAACCAGACAGCACAAGGTAGCTTTCACTTCACACAGACCCTCACACTTACATTTATATACCAGACAGTCTGAGTTTTTGACTTCTACCAGATATTTACTCAGAGTTTAAACAGTCCACCTGATTCCTGATTAATTGCCTGAGGAAGTCCTTGACTTCCAAGGAGGTGATCAAGCTCCCCCTTACACTCACTCAGAGTGGGCCTGACTGATAGGGCCCCTACCTTACTGATTCTGTCGACATGTCCAGAAGTGTCCGTCCACTCTCTCCAGATGCCGGCCGGGTCCTAGGCTGAGGTCCGGGAGTGCCCAGAGTCCCCTGGTTCAATTTTGCTAAATCAGCAGAGTGGTGCATCCCGGGGGCCTGTCCAGCTCCCCTGGGCCCCAAACCCAGTCCACTCACCAGAGGCCAAAAGGCCAGCATGTTTGCCTTCTTCTCGGTCAGGGAACCATTAGGTTACAGAAGACCAGAAAAAAACCAAGCCATGCTTAGAGAAAGGGAGTTACATTTTATTAAGGGCAGGGCCAGAGAAAAATGTGCCTTTCAAATTCTGGGACTCCCCACATGGAGGAAACCTTTTCTATTTATACTTTTCCTACCTCTTTTGTCTCGCAAATTTGGAATGAGACTTCTGGGCTTTCTGGGAAAGAAGGCCTATGTGCTGGGAAGTGGCCATGAGACCATATCTCAAGGCCTCGCCTGGTGTCAGCACTGACAACTCTGTCTGGGGCATAGTCCACGGCCTCTCTGAAATGGAAGTAGTCTTATTTTCCTTATTATTTAAGCAAGCAAGTGTTTACAGAAACCAAAATAACAGGGTTAAAATTTCAAACAGCAGTTTTTATATAAGATGAATGCTTCACGCCCTGGTGGTCAGTGCACATCATAGCAACTGGTTGACTGGTTGACTGTCTGCCCCTTGGTGGTCAGTGCACATCATACCATGCGGTTGAGCAGCTTTAGCATATCATTAGCATATTATGCTTTTAAAATATATATATATATATATATATATATATATATATATATATATATATATATATTTATTTTTATTGATTTTTTACAGAGAGGAAGGGAGAGGGAGAGAGAGTTAGAAACATTGATGTGAGAGAAACATCAATCAGCTGCCTTTTGCACACCCCCTACTGGGAATGTGTCCACAACCAAGGTACATGCCCTTGACTGGAATCGAACCTGGGACCCTTGAGTCCACAGGCCGACACTCTATCCACTGAGCCAAACTGGTTAGGGCAGCATATTACACTTGGATTAGTTGAATGGCCGACTGGATTACCAAACACTTAGCATATTAGGCTTTTATCATATAGGATTAGCCTTCACATATAAATTTAAACATTGAAACCTTAATGTATATTCATTATTGAGTGCCTTTCATTTGATTAACATTACCCTGATTAAAAGCAAATACTGTGAACATTTATGTTCATTCTAAAGCAAGAGTTAGACTTTTAAAAGTAAATAAATAAAAATGACCTTTCTTAATTTAAAAAGTAGAAAAAATGGCTTTTCTAGGAGGTGTTCTCATGTGCCTGGATCCTAAGGCAGTTTAAGACCAAGCCTATGCGGAAGGTAGCAAGTGAATAGAAACCCAGAAACTTTTAATAAAATAAACACTACATTTTATGCTAAAAAGGAGAATGAATAATTGGCCAAAAGTATTAGTCAACAGGTCATATATGTTTTCGTTTGTTTTTTGCTTGTTTATTTTTGGTCATAAGGAATGGTGGAATGATGATTCAAGATGATAGGGAGATACCTCCCTTCCCCTGAAAAATAAGGAAGAAAAATAAAAGCATATTTTCCTGAGAGACGATCCACAATAAGTGTGTGAGGAGTGAAGGCAAGGGTCAATTCTTTTCACTTATTTGAATTAGTCAACTAAAGAAATTTGGGGATTTATCATAACCTGGAATGCATCCAAATGCCACTATTTCTGAATATATGACATATCACCAGGACTCATATCATTGTAAAATGATATGACTCAATTAATTTGAGTGAAGATAAAAGATATCTAAATTTTATGTCCTATAATAAGCATCACATATATGACACATTAGTGAAATTTATAGAGGGTGATGATTTATTGAATGTTAGCTATGATAAAAGTTTTATATGAGATAATGAAGAAAGAATAAAAGTAAAACAAGAGATCATCTCCACTTTAGAAGAGTTTAAACTCTAAAAAATACAAATAAAGTACAGGAATATAGATGTTTCAGAACAAGGTAATATTATGAATGAATTGTGCATTAAAAAAATTTGTTAATCATCACCCAAGGATATTTTTCCATTGATTGTTTTAGAGAGATTGAAAGGGATGGGGAGAGACACAGAGAGAGAAACATTGGTGTGAGACAGACACATTAATTGATTGCCTCCAGCACTCACTGGGATTGAGCCTGCAATGGAGGTATGTGCCCTTAACTGGAATCAAACTCAGGACGCTTCAGTCTGCAAGCCCATGCTCACTCCATTGGTTAAGCCAAACCAGTTAGGGCTGAATTGTGCATTATAATGAGAACACTCAGTGGACCAAGAGTGTTGAAGAAGTCAAATATTCAGAGTAAAGTGGCAATAGCTGGGGAAATTAAGTAAGGCATTTTAATTTGTCAGCACTGCTAAGTAGCTTTGAGTCTTCTGATTTATTCAATCATTTATTCATTCAACAAACATTTGTTAAGTGCTTCTCTGCATTTCTATTATAAGGTAACACGTTCTTGTGGCTCAAAAAAATATATATTAAGAAGTTTCACTACTGTCTTATCCCAATCTATTTCCAAAAATGATGTTATTTATTTATTTATTTATTTATTTATTTATTTATTTATTTATTTATTATCCTTCTAGTTTATTTAACCCCATTAATATACAAAAGGTAGCATATATATACTGGTCTTCACCTTACTCCCAGTATTATGAAAGCTCCCTATAAAACTGAATAGCATTCCAGTATGTGACTGCACTATTATTTAGACCATCCTCTATAGATGGAGGCAAGTTATACCCAATCTTTTTGCTCATATCAACACATCCATGCAATAATAATCTTGTAGATGAGTGTTTGTTCATAGGCCTTATCTTTTCTCACCAAACTTTTTCAATAATTTATAACACTGTAATAATACTGATGTAAATTCTTATTGATTCAAGAGATAGAGGATTGTGAATGGTGGTTTGGAGCATAAAGTAGGAAAGAGAGAAAGAAGAGGTGATGTGGGAAGGAGGTGATAAAAGTGGACAGGTCCTGCTCTGAATGCTGCCTATTATGCAAATGTTATTTCTCTTTCCACAGGAGCTGTAACTCTGAAAGTAAACTGGCTCATTATTATCAGAGTGTGAAAACTAAAAATCTTACTGTGGTTGTCTATAAAACATAGAGAAAAACAATATTTAAAATGAACAAATAAATTCAGGAGAGTTATTAATTGCTTAAGAAATACTAAGCACTATTTTAAGATACATATGAATGATATATATAAAGGTATCTATGAATTATACATGTAATTATATATAATACATATGCTATATATAATTTTAAACCTGAGATATTGATGTTGTTGGTAACATCTAATGTAAATCACAGCAAGAATTATCTTCCATTTCCTTTGAAGCAATTTTAAGGGACCCTAGTGCAACTAATCTTAAGAGAGAGATGAAATTCTTTGCCTATCTATACCTCACACTATAATTTTTTTCATTGTAATAACTATTTTTTTATCCTAATCTATTATGGGCACTAAGATGTGGATCACGTTAACTGAATTATGTCATGTCCCAAGGAGTTTTATAGTGTTAAAAATTTCAAAAGTTGATTACTTATAGGAAAATGAAAGGTATTAAACACACAAACACACACACACACACACACACACACACCCAAAGCCCAGGTTCTTCCCAAGCTCGGACAGCTTGAAAGGAGCTCCAACAGAGAAACACAAATAAAATGAAAATTCATGGAGCCTGAGCACACCCAAACAAGACCAATTGTCAGCCTTCACAGAGAATTTTTAAACACAGACATCATCTGAGATTGTAATTGGTCTCAAAATTAAAATAACATTAGTTTGAGATTTTATAAAAGTTTTTGTTTAACATGCACATTTCTTTTAAAACATGTTCATTACATATTCCTTTATTACCTTTTACTAGAACTGCTGTTTAAATATATAATTTGGATCCCAGACCTTTGGCAAATGATATCATGTTCATGATGTTTTAATTCATAGCTCATTTAGTAAATTGATCTATTAAAAATGTCTCTATCTAAACGTAAAATATTTTAAAGCTTTTCTCTGCAATGTGGGTACATAATAGGATACACCTGACATACACTTGAAAACTTGTAAGATCCTTTGCTAGTTGAAAAATTATTAATGTTGCTGCCTCAGAAGATCTCAAATAACTTTCAAATTATCTGGTTTTTAAATCCTGTGTGCCTCTGAGGGATCAATATTATTTTGAAGAATATGTGACTTCTGAAAGCTCAGAGTCAGTGGTGGAGCTCAAAATAGAACCAATGAATCTTGACTCTCAATTTGTGTCTCTAGCTAACCACATTAACTGGACAATTTGCTTTCATCTGTGTATTATTAATAACATAATATCCTGTGACACAACAGACTAATAGCCTCTTTGGAGAATTACCTTAGAGTTATGGGGTACACGTTTTTAAAGAACATGGTGTGTGTGTGTGTGTGTGTGTGTGTGTGCGCGCAGAAGAGCGGAAGATACCTATGTCTTCTGGAGTGTCATATAAGTAGTTAACTGCTGGCTATTTTGATGAGGGTTTTCATTACCAATAGTCTTAGTCTTATAAATAGATATGGGCCACTTAGAACAATGATACATCTTAAATTTACAAAGTAGTTTTTTTCAAGAAATGCCAGTTTTCTCATACCCAGATACCTCATCAAAAGGGAGGTATTCAGGACTTTCAATTTTATCTTTATTTTATATTTGGGAAAACTGAGGTCTGTGCTAAATAAGCTACTGCCTCTGGATCCAAATAAAATTAGTATTAGAAAGAATCTTGAACCCACACTGTTCAACTTGAAATTAAGACCAATGGGTTTTAAAAAAATATGGATTGTGGTTAATCTTATTATTGTTAGTTATTAAAATATCATAATGGCTTCACTATTATTTCACTACACTTTGGATTCTTCCTTTCCTTACTGGCAATGATAATGTGCTTTAGGGTATTCATGTTATTTCTCTATTTCTAATTTATTTTATACCTTAAATTCAGGTTTCCCTCAATAGTTAGTCTCTCCTTGAACTTCTTCCTTTCTTTCTGTCATAAGCTTGCATGGCTACATGTATTGCTTATGAGAAGCTCATGCTAACATGTATAGTACTAGCTTAACCTTACTCCTGAGATTTATTTTCTTATAATTGTTTTCCTGGGTTATCATTAGTAGCTCAGATTCAACATATTCAAAGCCCTCCTTAACTTTTTACATTTGAGAGTATCAGCCTTGCCCAGCTGGTGTGGCTCAGTGGTTGAACATCGACCTATGAACCAGAATGTCACAGTTCCATTTCCAATGAGGGCACATGCCCAGGTTGCAGGTTCAGTCCTCAGTGGGGTCATGCAGTAGGAGGCCAATAAATGATTCTCTCTCATCATTGAAGTTTCTATCTCTCTCCCTATCCCTTCCTCTCTGAAATCAATAAAAATTAAATAAAAAAGAAAGTATCAGGCTCTTATACTCAGTGATTCCATAGCATAAATGACCTTCGATTTTCTTAAAATTATATATTTATAGGTCTTTTTTTACATTTTATTTTTTATTGAATTTATTGGGGTTATATTGATCAATAAAATTACATCAGTTTTAAGTATACAATTGTATAATACATCATCTGCACATTGCATTGTGTGTTTACCATCCAAAGTCTAGTTTCCTTCCATCACCATTTACCCCCATTTACCCTCTTTATCTGCCCCACTTCCATCTGGTTATCACCATCCTATTGCCTATGCCTCTGAGTTTGTTTTCTTTGCTTAATCCCTTCACTTTTTTCACCCTATCCCCCAGCCCACCCACCCCCGACAGATGTCAGTCTGTTCTCTGTATCTATGAATCTGTTCCTATTTTGTTTGTTTATTTTGCTCATTAGACTTCACATATAAGTTAAATCAGATAGTATTTGTTTTTCTCTGACTGGCTTATTTCACTAAGCATAATACCCTCTAAGTCTATCCATGCTGTCACCAAAGGTAAGATTTCCTTCTTTTTATGGCTGAGTAGTATTCCATTGTGTAAATGCACCACATCTTTTTTATCCACTCATTTACAAATCTCAGCTACTGTAAATAGTACTGAAATGAACATAGCTGTGAGTATGTTCCTTTGAAACAGTGTTTTGGGTTTCTTCAGATAAATTCCCAGAAATGGAATCACTGAGTCATCAGGCAGTTTCTTTATTTTTCTTCTTTTTTTTGAGGAAACTCCATACTGTTTTCCACAGTGGCTGCACCAATCTGCATTCCCACCAATAGTGCAGAAGGTTTCCCTTTGTAGGACTCTCATCCCAACTAAGCTGCAAGTTCCCTGTGAACCTGGTCTTTTTCATCTTTGTTGTCCTGGTACAAAGCACAATATAGCACCTGGCTTATGTTCAATAAGTTTTCTGTGAATGAATGATTGAATGATCCTTATGTAGATGTCTAGGAAGCTTTTTGTGTATATGAGACGGAAGGAGATCAATTCATGACAAGAAATATAATTTAAGCCTTGTATTTTAAAATGTTGTCAGAGAATAAATTATTAAAATCCTATATAATAAAGAGGGAATATGCTAATTGACCATCACTCCGTCACAAAGATGGATGCACCCACAGCTGAGGCCAAGTTTCTACAAGGAGCCTTAACTAGCAATCAGCAGGGACCTGAGGCTACACCCTCCCCGCCCCCGTGGGGCTTGATAGGGCACCTCAGGCTGCACCCCCCCCCCCCCACCCGGCAGGGCTTGACAGGGGACCTCAGGCTGTGCTCCCCACCCTGGTGTCAGGCTGGGGGACCTCAGGCCACACCCCCTGCCTCAGTGCCAGGCCAGGGGAACTGAGGCCATGACCCCTGCCGGCAGGGCTTGACTCGGGACCTCAAGGTGTGCTTCCTGTCCTGGTGCTGGGCTAGGGGACCTCAAGCTGCTCCCCCTGCCCCAGCGCCAGGCTGGGGGACCTCAGGCCGCGGCCCCCACCAGGTGGGGCTTGACAGGGGACCTCAAGGTGCAACCCCAGTGCTGGGTCGGGGGAACTCAGGCCATGCCCCCCACCCAGCGGGGCTTGACAGGGGATCTCAGGCCATGTCCCCCACTTGGTGGGGCTTGATAGAGGACCTCAAGGCACATCCCCCACCCAGGTCTGCGCTGGGGGACCTCAGGCCATGCTCCCCATCCTGGCGCCTGGGGGCCTGAGGCTACGCCCCCTTCCTGGCAGGGCTTGATAAGGGTGGGACTGGCCAGGTCTGGATCTAGCCCAATGTCGGGGGGAGGCCGGCCGGGTCTGGGTCTCACACGATTTTGAGGTGCATGTGGGTGGGCGGGGTCTTGACTCTGGGTCCCATGGTGTGCCCCAGACTCTGACAGGAGGAAGGTTTTCATATACATTTTACTAATTTTCTTTCATCTTTGACACTTCTATTATAAAGGGCAAATAGCAGTATTAAATTATTTCCTCTAATTAATCCCCCTTTAATGTGCACAAATTTCGTGCACCAGGTCACTAGTATATTATATCAATCTACTGGGACACCATTGCAATATGTATCACAGTTATGGGGTTTGGGGATATAATTTTAATAAAATTGTATTCTCTTACGGGCAGCTTCAACAATAGGTGTTAGTCTCTTAAAAGTCAGTTTTCTGAAGGGATACCATTCTAGTAAAATTTGTTACCAAAGTGTTAGGTATTTATACTTATGAAGGAAATACAATTAAGACAAAGTCATTTTCAATCAAACAGGATTTGATTATCCATTAATGGTAAATGGGAGGTTCATGACCTTAGCCTAATGGGCCCTTTACAAGTTGTAGTGGACAATTAAACGACTCAGCAGTGAAACTGACATTGAGGAGCAGATTTTGCCTGCCAGCAGCTCTCAGGTTTGGATTTCACTGGATCATGTTCCGAAAGGTCAGCACTGGCCAGATGACCAGTCCAGAGCTGCAGATGGCAATATAGTCACCTGACCACACTGGGGCTCCCCAACCTGCTGCACAGGCTCAAGTTCACTGAAAGGTCATGGCAGGCCCTGGGCCACTGCTCTGAAATACTATAATCCTTGGGTATGTTTTCTTCTACATTATGTGGATAAAATAGATACTTTTGGTCTCCTAGCCAGAGGATAAAATAATGGCATTGTTGTAACAGTTACAAGATAGCAGCTTAGTTATAGGGAGCAGCTGAGTGTGGGAGAGCTTTTTCCAGAGGAATATTCACAATTTGTGAATGAAACAGCATTTTTGTACTCACCAGAATTTCAGGAGACATACACTAGCCTTCAAATCTGACTGCACCAATTACAAGCTATACATCCTTGTGCCAGTCAAGTCATCTTGAACCTCCGTGTTATTTCCACTATAAATTGGAGAAAATAGTAGGATACCTATACTGCCTTGCCAACCTCAGATAGGTGAGGAATACAGCATTAATTGGCAAACTATCTGAGAATATTCAACCAAATTAATCATTTCACTTCCATTTGAATCAATCAATCAGAGAAAAAGGTGGGAATTTTTTTTTTTTCTTATTGTTAAGCCATATGGATTAGGCTTAGCAAGCAGGCAAAAGTACACTTATAACCCCTTAAGTCTTTTAAGAGAATACCCAAAGGAACACAGGATAATCTAAAAACTTCTCTGGTCAATGATTCTTTTGCTCAAATTTTGCCTAACTTAACAAGCAAATAAGACCAACTTTAATTTTAAATATTTTATACTATTTCAGAGTCAGAATTAAGAAATATTTATTTGAACATGGCTAGAAACTATTGTATTATTTATGTTCAAAGAGCATTTAAAAAACGTATAAGATATAGTCTCATAATTTCTTTTTTTTTTTAAATATATTGTATTGATTTTTACTGACAGGAAGGGAGAGGGATAGAAAGTTAGAAACATCAATGAGAGAGAAACATCGATCAGCTGCCTCTTGCACACCTCCTACTGGGGATGTGCCCGCAACCAAGGTACATGCCCTTGACTGGAATCGAACCTGGAACCCTTCAGTCTGCAGGCTGATGCTCTATCCACTGAGCCAAACCAGCTAGAGCTCATAATTTCTCTTTAGTTATGTTATTCTTTGCCAAGACAAGTAGGTTGTACTGTAACTTCACTACTTCAGTAGGGTGTTTTGTTTGCCCTACAGGCCTGATCTCTTGGACATTACTCACTCAAGGTAAATGGGGCAAAATTATGTTCATAACTAGAGGCCCAGTGCATGAAACTTGTGCACGGGTAGGGCCCCAGGCCTGGCCGGCGATCAGGGCCAATCTGCGGGGCACCTTGGCTGGCCTGGTGCTGCCTGCTTGCCGGCCAGCCCTGCTCCCTGCCGCCACCACCAGTCGCCTCCCTCTGCAGGGTGACTGGCAAGGTGATGGAGAAGGGGGGCCGCTGACACCCTCCTTGGCTGGCCTGGGGCCTGTGGGCTGGGGGCAGCTCCTGAGTTGAGCATCTGCCCCCTGGTGGTCAGTGTGCATCATAGTGACAGGTTGTTCCACTGGTCATGCCACTGTTTGGTTGATTTGCATATTAGGCTTTTATTATATAGGATATGAAGTACTCATCTATACCAAAAGATTGAAAAAGCTGGGCTCACAGCTTTTTAGAAAAGCAATTTAATAATAATGATACCGAATTTTTGGACTGGAACCCGGATTCTTGTCCGCCGGAATGGAAGAATGAATCCACGGACAGAAAGTGGTATAGCAAAGGTAGAGATTTATTGAAGAACAAGCACAGACTCCCATGTAGGGAGTGGGGAGAGTCTCACAGAATGGACTCCCAAGTAGGGAGGGAGAAAAGTCCCACTGTGTTCCTCTTCCCAAGGGCTTATAAAGGCTGCAGAACCTGGTTTCCCGATATCCCCTCTGATTGGTCACTATTCCCTTAGACTGGTTACTATAGTAACTCCTGGGCTTCCCCCCCCTCCTTCTTTATTGTTTTCCTATTCCCTTTGGACTTTCCTCCCCTCCTTCTGAAAGAAGGGTTTCCTTCTCTTTATTTTGTAAATATGACCTTTCTTGGCTACTTCCAGTTCCCTTGTCTTATGTAAATATACCTATTGCTGCCTCCTTGTCTTATGGAGATGTAACTGCACCTGGCTTCCTTGTGTTATGGAAATGTACCTTTTCCTAGTCTGCAGCCCCTCGCTTTTCCTATGGACCCCAGTTCTAAAAAATCCCTAAGCCTGCCTATGTCCCCCTAAAATTCCTGCTTCAATAATAAAAGCCCTAGTCAGTTTGGCTCAGTGGATAGAGCATCAGCCTGTGGACTGAAGGGTCTCAAGTTTGATTCTGGTCAAGGGCACATGCCTGGGTTGTGGGCTCGATTCCCAGTAGGGAGCAGGCAGGAGGCAGCCAATCAATTATTCTCTCTCATCATTGATGTTTCTATTTCTCTCCCTCTCCCTTCCTCTCTGAAATCAGTACAAATATATTTTTTAAAAGAATGATAAGAAAAGGATTATAGATTTGGAAACAATCCCTATAACCTCTAGATGAGTTCTTAGCAGTGATTCTGAAGAGTCTGCACACAGAAGTCATTAGAAAAAATATTACTCTTGGAGGAGAAATTTTAACTTGCTTGTTTCAAATTGTAATGTCCTACAGAAGAGCTTAAAACATACTAACTTAGAATAAATGCAGAAAAAATTAATATATTGGTTGAGGAAATTTTCACCAGACCGAATCAAATTTGCATTGGTGCTTTCTAATTTTGCCCAATTTTATTTCTGTCCTGAATCAGCTAAGAGAAGAGACATCTGTGTACACCTAATACAGCATTCTCTGAATGTTCTCAGGAAAAACAACCAAGAACACAATGGAATACAGTCCTCCACCCTCTGTTGGCTTGGCTGGGCTTCAGGTCCTGGGTAATTGAGAGGAGACTGATTGCATGGCTGATTCAGATCAAAGGGAAGGCAGACTGCCCCACTGCTCTGTAGCTTGTGCCCCAGTAAACACGTTTGGCTACTTGGAGCAGAAGCAAACAGACAATACGTAGATCGGTTGTCTCCTAGAAACTATCAAGCTAGAATTTCTGTGTGTGTGTGTGTGTGTGTGTGTGTGTGTGTGTGTGTGTGTGTGAGAAAACTTGAGAAAACGGCAGGTTTTGCAGCATACAGGAAAGGAATATAGAGATAGGCATAGACAGTTGTTATTTCTTTAAGTGTCTCCTTTCAGTGTGTGGGCAATCAGCGTTCTAAGCAGCTTCTGTTCTTCGTGCAGCACCTGCTCTGCTGTTGAGTTCTAAAAACTCTGTCCACACATGCGTGGCTGAAACATCTCTCCTTCAGGTGTCTCCCATGCGTACTGAAGGTGGGATTTGGCTCCAGGAACCTGCATTCTTATTTGTTCACCCAGCCACCATCTCCAATATGGTACCCACATATATGACTAACACACTCACCTACTGTTTCTGCCTTTATAGCTGGCCCCAATCCCTTAGTCACTGCCAATTGTTGTTCTCAGGATTTATTTGTCCTGAGGGAAAATTGGGACACCTGGTGGGGACAAACTGTAGTCCTCAACTCTTCTTCTATCCTGTACTTTGAACCTCAAGGGCACTTCTACTAGAAAAGGCAGGTTCCGTGGGCTTGAAAGTGCTCCCATGAAGGCAGCTTTACCAACATTTGAACTGTATGCAAATCTGTCACCCCTTTCCCTTTCTGAAGTAACCCTCATCGTTTTTTTCAGTCTAGGAGTCTGGACAGGGCCACACAACCCAAACCTGGTTTACAGGGTCAAGCTGTTTTTTCACAGTGGGAAGAGGCTGATGAAAATCCTTCACACAGAGGTGTTAAGAGCTTAATGATGAGCATTCCCTTGAGTATCTTCATTTTGAAAGAGATTGCCTGGAGAGGTTATTGATTTACACAGAGAAATGGATTTCTAGTCCTGGAATTTCATCGGAAGAAGTGAGGAGATTTACTTGGATTGGGATACATATCATTTTAGGGGGGCATAACTCCAGAAATTAAAGAGAAGCAGCCACCTGATTTGTCTTCTGATGAAGTGGCCCAGATTATGTGAGTGCCTTTGATCCAAATGTAGTAATAACCTTAGGATGGAGAAAACAAAAGAGAAAGGAAAGAGAAGAGGAAAGAGAGGGGAGAAAGGAGAAAGAAAATCAAAGCTGTATAGTTATTATCACCACACGGTAACATAAAGGGAGGCGAGAACTCCACAACACCTATCCCTGTGAGGAAATCTGTTTCTAGGCAGATATTTGGAGTTTGGCGATTGAGCTCGATTAAAACGAATTTGTATTGGCAGTATACTATGAAAATCAGAATTAATTTAGCCAACTATAGAGTTCTCTTGAATGTGTTTCCATAAGAATTATTAAAATCTTACCTGCTAGAAATTATGGCTCAAAAACAAAACAAAAACCAAAAACAGATTAGAGCAAAATGAGATCACTGTAATTGGATAGCTAAGATCACTTTTAAAAATAGCTACTTCGAATCAAGATAAGCAAGTACAGGATGAATAAATTAGCTGTAATGCAGATAATATTTATGTGAGATAATGGTAAGGATGACCACACAGCACTATTTTAAATCCTTACATAACCAGATCATCAGGACAATTCCATGAGATAGAGACTATTAGCATTTTAGAAGGAAACGACACAAAAAGTTGCACTTACAATGAGCAAGCAGCAGAGCCAGAAGTAAGCAAAGTCCTTCTGGTTTACCTTTCTCCTAGTCTGAGGCTATGTATTATCATTTCAGTGCAAAGTTGTACTGACCTTTTGCAGTGCTTCTGAATTGTCTTTAATCTGCTCCTTTGTTTCAGTGTCTTGGTAGTTCCTGGTGATATGGACCAAATCATGACACATCCTCTTAGTATCTGCAAGTCCTGCAAATCAATACTTCAAAGGGAGTAAGAACCAGTTGTTTGGGGGATTTAAACAAATGGAGGATGATTGCTCCCATTAATTAACTGCCATCATTTTCTTATTTTAAACAACAACGGAAATAATACTACTTAAAATTCTTGGTTTTGAAGTTTGAAAGAGACACTATATGTAATCTTTTTCCTTACTCTCATTTTACAGATGAGGAAACAGAGACGCAAAAAGTGTTAACTAATTTGCTGAAGGTAACACAGACATAAAAAGGACTCATTTCCGAAAATGTAACTATATCACAAATCCCTAAAAAACACAATACTTGCTGCCATCGATTGCGGATATAAAATAGGCATTTTGTTACTTTTTGTTAACCTTCATTCTTTTAATCAACTTGGTCTTCTCCCCACAGGTTCCAGAATCACTTTTGTTACTTGAGAGCCTGTACCCCTTTTCTTCACTGCTATAGTACATTAAAGAATAAAAGCCTCTCATAAGTTTGTTTTTTACTTATTTATGTATTTTCATGTTTTTACTGATTTCAGAGAGGAAGACAAAGATAGAACCACTGAGCCATAGCAGCTGTGCACAAGTTTGTTTTTTAGAGAGGGATCATGGTGTGTGTGTGTGTGTGTGTGTGTGTGTGTGTGTGTGTGTGTGTTTATCTTCCTTACTTTGTTTTTCAAGAGTATTTCACTCAGCCAGTGTGGCTCAGTGGTTGAACGGCAATCCAGGAACCAAGAAGTCGCCAGTTGAATTTGATTTCTGTTCAGGACACCTGCCCAGGTTTTGGGGCTTGATCCCCAATAAGGGTGTGTGCAGGAGGAAGTCAATCAATGATGTTCCTCTCTCATCAATGTTTCTATTTCTCTATTCCTCTCTCTAAAAATCAATAAAAAATATTTTTAAAAATGTTTCATTGTTTCATTTTTAGGACCAGAAAAGAAGATATGAGTTAAGATGCTTAGTTTTAATACATTTTTTATTTATTTTCCTACAAATTCCTAGTTTCAGAATTATTTACCTACCAAAGATATTTTGTAATGAATTAAGTATGTACTAGAGGCCCAATGCACAAAGATTTGTGCAATAATGGGCCTTCCTTCCCCTGGCTGCCGGTATCACCTTTGCTCTGGCCCTGGAGCCACCTTTCTGCCTTCCCATGTTGACCAGAGGCCCAGAGCAGTGAGGGTGGTGCAGAATGCCTGCGTCATTGCCATGGCGATGACACAAGCATCCCGCCCCACCCCAGCCGATCAGCACCTGCATATGCAAATTAAGCCAACAAAGATGGCGGGTTAATTTGCATACTCACTCCTGAATTGCTGGTGGATGTTGCGAAGGTACTGTCAATTAGCATGTTACTCTTTTATTAGTGTAGATTAGAGGCCTGGTGCACAAAATTCATGCACTCGCGGGAGGGGGGGGGGGCGGGCAGGCGCATCCCTCAGCCCAGATTGTGAGAGGGTGCAGGCCAGGTCGAGGGACCCCACTGGTGCACTATCGAGGCCGGGGAGGGATGTGGGAGGTTAGCCAGCTGGGAGGGAGCAAGGGAGGGCTCCAGGGTGTGTCCATCTCATCTTGCTCAGTCCTGATTGGCTGGACCCCAGCAGCAAGCTAACCTACTGGTCAGAGCTTCTGCCCCTGGTTGTCAGTGCATGTCATAGTGACTGGTTGACTGATTGACTGCCCCCTGGTGGTCAATGCATGTCATAGTGAGTGGTTGAGCAGTCTAAGCATATCATTAGCATATTACAATTTGATTGATTGAATGGATGACTGGACGACAGGACACTTAGCATATTAAGCTTTTATTATATAGGATTATATAGGATGTCTGCATATATACAAATACATCACAGATTTATATAAATGCACATATATGTATATGTATATGTGTATATAGTTACCACCTACCCCACATCTCTCATGAGCCTTGTGTCATCTGTGAGGCATTACAGAGCCTAGATTTTGGACTTAAATATTTTCTCTAACTCATATATATATATATATATATATATATATATATATACACATGTATATATATATATATATATATATATATATATATATATATGTATATATATATTGGTAGCCCTGCGCAAGAATCTGTGCGCAAGTCCCTTGCTGCCACTTGCCTCAGCTGGCCACCTGACCACCACTGCTGGTAGCTCTCCGCTGCTCTTAGCTCACTGCCCTGCCCTCCTGGAGCTCCCCCTGCTCCCCTTCTCCCTCCCCCCTCACAGCTTGCTGCCCTGCCCCCTCCTGTAGTACTCTGCCACCTGCTTGTAGCTTGTAGTTCACGGCCCCACCCTCCTGCAGATCTGTGATTGGTCCTTACACAGTGGGTTATTATGCCTCAAGGCATAACGGATAATTAGCATATTCCTCTCTTATTATATAGGATTTTATTGATTTTTTACAGAGAGGAAGGGAGAGGGATAGAGAGTTAGAAACATCAATGAGAGAGAAACATCGATCAGCTGCCTCCTGCACACCCCTTACTGGGGATGTGCCCACAACCAAGGTACATACCCTTAACTGGAATTAAACCTGGGACCCTTCAGCCTGCAGGCCGATACTCTATGCACTGAGCCAAACCAGTTAGGGCTCTCTAACTCTTAGTGGATAGGTAACTCTGAGCAATTTACTTGCCTTCTTGACTCTCTTGTTTCTCCCTATATAAATTAAGAAGAATAGTGGTTTTATTTTTCAGAGCTCTTTTAAAGATAACAGATATATGTGATTGTGTAAAGGGTCCAGCAGAGTGCCTGGCATATAGTAAGTGACCAATTAATATTACTCTTATTATTTTTGTCTAGCCTATAATAGGTGTTCAGTAAATGTTGTTCTTGTTGTTATTATTATTCTATGTTTCGTACCATTTGTAATTTCTCTCATACTATAGCAACAATGCTTTATAACTATCACCATAAATTTATTCTTTAAACAGAAAAACATAGGCAGGGTGTAATAAATTGGTGAGAATTATAAAATATAATCCATATGCAATGGTTGTATAAAGTTCTCAACAAATAAAATCATTACAGTTTTGTTTGCCAACATAATTGTTATACAAGGTTGGTTATGCACATTTTCCTTCCCTAGCTGCTCTAACATTTTAATTTTTGATATTTTTTATCTAGTAGGCTAAGCAACTTACCTCTTCATTTCTAAGAGAGATGTAAAACCATGAATGATTTGAAAATCTTAGTTCTGCCTACACTGTCCTTTGTGGCTTTGGCCAGGTTATTTATTATCTATAAGACTCAATCCTAGCCCAGCTGGTGTGGCTCAGTGGTTGAGTGTCAACCTATGAACCAGGTGTTCATGGTTCAATCCCTGGTCAGGGCACATGCCCGAATTGTGGGCTCGGGATTACCAGTAGGGGGAGTGCAGGAGGCAGCCAGCCAATGATTCTCTTTCATCATTGATGTTCTCTCTCTCTCTCTCTCTCTCTCTCTCTCTCTCTCTCTCTCTCTCTCTCTCTCCCTTCTTCTCTGAAACAAGAAAAAATTATTTAAAAAAAAGACTCAATCCTAAAATGAAGTGTTTAAATGAGATCTTGAATGTACCTTTCACAGTTTCATACAGAAATTATTTTCTTGTATCTGTTATGTGGGTGGAAGCCATAGGTTAATTACCATTCACCACAGAAGCATGAGTACTGCTTTGCTTTCAGAGTCCAGTTTGAAATGATCCAATGAGATTTCTTGGTTTGTTTTTTTTTTTTTTAAAGGTACATGCCTCTTGTAAGTAAAGTACTAAATATCCATGCTTCAAGTATAGTTCTTAACTTTCCATAGTTTCTCTGTTTCCTAAATTTGACTGCTGGTTGCAACATCAAGATAAAGGGCAGTGCACACTTTGTGAGGATCTCAGTGTAATTCATTTGTTTTGTTAATGTCATTGTAATTTTCTTACAATGTTACCCTAGACCTCATCATGTGGAAGTACAGAGCCATAATATGAGGAGCCATAAAGCAATACAGTTTTGTCAAAAAACGGATTTGTTGAGGAAAGGGATTTAAGGTTGCTTGTTTTAATACATGGTGTATAGTGACATCTGTCGGATATTTTGTGTAATGACATACATGCGCTAAAAATCAGGGTGCGGTAAGTAAGCTTTTAGGGTGAAGAAATGGAAATGGGAAAATATAAATTCAGTATTAACACTTAAGGTGGGTGTCTCCCTGAAGAATTAAAAGTGCTAAGTATAAATTCCATAAAGCAAATACCAGTAACTTCTAATTACAGAACAAATTGAAGACGAGAGTGATTTCCATGGTAACCATAAAAAGGGGAACTTTTAAAAGGAAAAGTAAGGTGCCCTAGCTGATGTGGCTAAGTCAGATGAAGCATCGGTCCTGTGCACCGAAAGGTTGCGGGTGGTTTGATGCTGGGTCAGGGCACACACCTGGATGGAGGTTTCCATGCCCAGGTGGGGGCGTGTACAGAAGGCAGCCCATCAGTGATTCATACATTTATGCTCCCCCCATTTCCTCCCCCTCTCTCTAAAATCAGTAAAACATATCCTCAGGTGAAGATAAAAAATAGTAATTAAAAAATTAAACATTAAAAGAAGAGTAAAGTGAATAAAATAAAGAGAGGTTGACCAGAAAGGAAAATAGACCGGGCAAGCACATAAATAGGACAGAAGTGGTCTTTAGTTGAAATATCTGTGAAAAAATACTATTTAATTCTTGAAAACAATAACACTAATAAAACAACTGTGTATATAATTACAGTTATGCCATTTGCTATGCCACATGAATTACATTTCCCAACTAAAAATACTGTGTAACAGACCCATCTGAAATCATAGCGACCACAGAGTATGCAGAGAAGAGTAGACTGTGGTCAGGGGCATGGTTCCATATATCAGGTCTCGTGCAAGCTCAGATGCTTACTTATTTTACCCCCAAAATGAGGAGGTTTGAAACGGCAATTTCAAAGGCCAAATCTAGCTCTTAATTTTTCCAAATACAGTATAACTTTAAATTAGTAGCTACTTTTCTTTTTTGATGATTTTATGATTAGAAGTTAACGTCATGTGCAACCTTGTGCAAAACACTTAACATCTCTGTAACTGTTTTCTCACTTATAATTGCAGGTGTTTGGACTAGGGGGCCTCAAAATTGACATCTGTAAAATGTAATTATTTCTCAAACACTTTATCATATTCTTAAACTCAATTTAGGTCTTGAGTGAATTAAAATTCTACCTTAGTAGTGGTAAGAGAATCAGTGAATGCCCAACCATATAGATAGCAGGACAACTTATATTAAACGTGAATAGGTCTCTGTGGGGTGGGTAAAACTTCCTCTGCCTTCAAAGTTCTTCTGGCTGGTCTAATAATCAAATAGACATGAGGCAGATTAGTAAGAGAAAGTAACAGATTTAATACATACATGTGTAAGGGAACCCTGCCTACAGGAGAGAGTCAGAGACCCCACATGCACAAGAAGTTCAAAGATAGAGAGAGAGGTTGAGGGATATCAGACATTCTGAGCGAGGGATGAGATAATCACTTGGCCGGGGGCTTTAAAGGGTCATCGCTAGACAATAAAAAGAGTTGATGTTTAGTAATTAGAAATTTGCCCTGTTATTTAGATAGGTTAAAAAAAAGGGGGGTTATCTCTGGTGATGTCTTATTATGGGCAAGGTGCCTAATTCAAGTTCTTCTAGGTAGTTAAGGGTAGGGCAAATGTTACTCACACTACTTCTGTTGTTTGGTCAGTACTGGGGACAACAACAGTAAAGGTAGTGTACCTCTGAAGGTCTTGTATTCTTTCAACCCTGCTTTTACTTATTTTTTTAAATATATTTTATTGATTTTTTACAGAGAGGAAGGGAGAAGGATAGAGAGTTAGAAACATCGATGAGAGAGAAACATCGTTCAGCTGCCTCCTGCACACTCCTTACTGGGTACGTGCCCTTGACCAGAATCGAACCTGGGACCCTTGATTCTGCAGGCCGACGCTCTATCCACTGAGCCAAACTGGTTAAGGCTCAACCCTACTTTTATTCAGGCCTGATGTTTAAACCAGTGGCATCAAAGAGAAAAAGCAGCCTAAATTTCTGAGTTCAATTCTCTGGATCTTCCCAAACCCTTTTTAGTTTAAACTGACACTCATTAAGAGATTATCTAAGATTTTCAAACACAACTAAATATGTATTTCTATTTTACTTCCTGCAGGCTGGTCAGGCCAGCATAAAACCTCATTAGTATAAGCTCCAGTAAACAGTTTCTCTTCAGGCCAGGCCTTGTTAAGTAGAACAGATTCCTCTGTTTGTAAGTCCTTGTCTTACAAACAGTAGATACTTTCTCCTCCTCCTCCTGGAAGCCCAAAGGGGTTTATCTCTGACGTCAGCATTCTCACAGGAAACCTGTCGGAGCTCCAGGAGCTGAAGATCATGGAAGTGGGGCTAGGTCCTTCTGGCTGGGTCTCCCACTTAGGCGGCTCCATTCTGAATCTCCAGCAACTTGGTATTTGTAGTTCAGGCTTCCTACCCTGGTTTCTGCTCCTGGGTTTCTACTTCAGCAAGCTGGGATGCTTTCTAATTTGGGGGCAGTGGTTTGCTCTGTGGATGGATCTAAGAAGAGTTTTTGGTTATCAGTTTGTTCATCATTTTACTTGTGGGAGGGGGATGACTTCTAAGCTCCTCACATGCTGGACCGGAAAACAGACATCTATAACCTTTCATTCTTTCTTATATCTAATTTTGTAGTGGGATTTTACTAGTGTCTTAAAATCCATTGGCTGCTTCAGTGTGTCTTTTTGCCCATCTGTTTGCCACTATAACTCTATAAAAAGAAACTACTCATTCCCTAGGTGTTTGCTAAAAATCACCCGCAAAACAGTCTGAGCCTGGGGGTCTTACAGTTCTTTAAAAGTTACTTCATTGTTATATCCAATAAGGGCCTGATCTCCAAAATTTATAGAGAACTCATACATCTTAACAAAAGGAAGATTAACAATCCAATAAAAAAAAATGGGAAAAGGACTTAAATAGACACTTTTCGAAAGTGGACATACAGACTTATGAAAACATGATCAAAGTTACTAATCATCCAAGAGATGCAAATCAAAAGGACAACGAGGTACCATCTCACACCTGTCAGAATGGCTATCATCAGCAAATCGACAAACAAGTTCTGGGGAGGATATGGAGAAAAAGAAACCCTTGTGCACTGCTGGTGGGAATGCAGACTGGTGCAGCCACTGTGGAGAACAGTATGGAGTTTCCTCAAAAAACTAAAAATGGAGCTCCAGTTTGACACCATAATTCCATTTCTAGGAATATATTCCAAGAAATCAGAAACACCTATCAGAAAGGACATCTGCACCCCTATATTCATAGCAGCACAATTCACCATAGCTAAGATTTGAAAACAGCCTAAGTGTCCATCAGCAGAGGAGTGGATTAAAAACAGTGGTACATCTACACAATGGAATACCATGCTGCTGTAAAAAAGAAGGAACTCTTACCATTCACAACAGCATGAATGAACCTGGAGAGCATTATGCTAAGCGAAATAAGCCAGTCAGAGAAAGATAAATATCACATGATCTCACTCATTTATGGAATATAATGAACAACATAAACTGATGAACAAAAATAGATCCAGAGACAGAGAAGCATCAAACAGACCGTCAAACTTCTAAAGGAAGCGGGGGGCGAGGGGTGGTAAGAGATCAACCAAAGGACTTAAAGGACTTGAATGCATGCATATAAGCATAATCAATGTACACAGGCACTAGGGGAGTGAGGGCATGTGCTGGGGGTTGGGGTGGCAGGGGAGAAGTCAATGGGGGAAAAAGGAGACATTTGTATTACTATATGTAATACTTTAAACAATAAAGAATTAAAATAAAAGAAAAAGCCATAAAAAAGAAAAACAAATAAACAAACAAAAAGTCACTTCAGGTTATATTCCTATATAAATTAATTAAATTATTTGGATTTTTTTAGTTCTCTGAGATTAGTCATAATTTTTTTTTCAGTTTTCATAAAATCTCCAGGTGTTGTACATACTAGTCCTCTTTTGAGAGTACTCGCTTTTTTCCCCATGTATCTAGCCAGCTAACTTTTATCAACCTTCAGTTTCTTTGATTCTTTAATTTGCAATCAATAGCTCTCATCAAACGGTAGTAATTGTATGTTATAGAGAACCATGTTTTCCAGAAAGCTTTCTGTGATTTAAGTTAGATTCAATGTATATTTTACCCAAACACATGGAATCCTATACTTCTGTTCTCTATTTCTTATCAGATAATAGTGTCATTCCTGAAGACTTGTCATTATGCCCTACTAATCCACAATCTCCCTGAAGGCAAGACTTGTATCCCCTCTTGATTCCTTAATGATTGATATATATGAAGTCCTTAAAATATTTGTTAAATAAAAGAATTATTCTATAAGACTATAACAAGGTTCTGGTGTTAAAGAGGAAGTGGTTAGCTTTCTCAATATCTTCGATTTGAAATAGACATTTGTGGATTTTAATTGTTCAGTGTACGCTTTAAAACAGATAACCACTACCATCTGATGGCAATTATATGAATTACAGTCAATGGCCTCAAAGTGACTCAAAAGTGTGTTCTTTTAAGCTAGAAGTTCTCACTTCAGGGGTTAGGAAAGAAGATTAGTGAAAAGTTACATGGCAAATAATGTGTTTCTCAAAATACTAAAATGGTAAAAAATAAAACATTACTTTTTAAAAACATGTGAGTATATTCCATGGTAAATCTATAATCACATATTTTACTCACCATCTCAAATCTCAAATATTTTTTGAAGGTATTATTTTTTAGGTGGATACACAATTATCATTGCTATATTTTCCCACTGAATTAACTTTTCCATCATTATGAATTGTTCTTTTTTATTTATAACAACTGTCATGGCCTTAAGTTCTTTGTTGATATTCATATACTACTCCACTTCTTTTTGCAGTATTATATGCATGTCAAGTCTTTTTTTCACTTGCCATTGATCTTTGTCTATATATATATTTTTAATATATATTTTTATTGTCCTCTGGAGGTGGCCACACCTATCTTCTCTGAGGGCTTTCAAGACCATCTATCTCTTGCCTTCAACAATGCGTGACATCATGCTATCCTGGCTTGGTCTTACCAGTGGTCGGCAAACTCATTAGTCAACAGAGCGGCAAACCGCGGCTCGCGAGCTGCATGTGGCTCACGAGCCGCAGTTTGCTGACCACTGCACTATACCAAACAAAGATGGTTATTCCTTGGCAAAAGGGTGCTCTTTATGTTTTGCTGATGAACTCTTGCCTATCCTCTCTGCTTGTGGCCTCGTAGGGAAAGCATTGAACAAAATTACATTCTGGAAAAGCAGTGGATAGCCTAAAGTGTTGCAAAGACATAGGTGGACGATGTATAACTTATGCTTTGAATTCCCAAGTAGAAAATTTAACATGACCAATATATAAATTATTATTCACATTTCCCTGCATGCAATAGAAAATTACCAAATATATACTCACAAATATAAAGACTTGCTGGAAGTTTCATTATGTAAATTTATTGCCAATTCAGTTGTCTTAAAAGTTGTGCTATAAAGGCATATTGTCTTTTGCTGTCCCAAATCACATTTGAATGAAATAGTAAAGTTCTTAAGATTAAAAAAACACACACAAAAAAAGTAGTATCTAAGGGCAACATAGCAGATGATGCAGTGTTGTAAGCAGCAATGTGACCAGTATTAAATTGACAGTATTAAGAGGTTGCAGAGCCAAGTTCTACATTATTTCTATACAAACAAGGTCTAAAGAAACACAGCATTGTGATTAATAACACATTGCCCTTTAAATATTGGAAATATGAAGCTGGCCAGAAAAAGCCATTTGACAATATAGAACACAAACACAAAAATCATTCATGAACCTGAACAGAAAGAGATTGTGCTTGGACACAGCAGGGAATCATCATGTGTGCCAATAAGTAAATACATAACTGCCTGTTTCTGCATGTTAAAAATCTTCACAATAAATCACTCTACCTTATACAGACACAGAAAAATTGTAAGGCATTTTAAAATCATGCTGTAGATATTGAAGAACTCCTGCATAAAATATTTGCCTGATGCCCTGTTCACTCTAATGGTGAGCCCTGGAGGTGGTCCTGTTTATATGAAACTCCCAGTAGACAGTAGGGGGCTTGTTTAGGAATGGGAACATAGAGGGAAAATATCCTTAACTGAGCAAGATATAATTAAGCAGGATGAAATGGAAACTTCCGGTGGGATCGGGCCTAAACGGGTAGTTGGACATCCCTTTCACAATCCAGGACTGCTGGATCCCAACTGCTCGTTTGCCTGCCTTCCTGACTGCCCCTAACTGCTTCTGCCTGCCAGCCTGATCACCCCCTAACCACTCCCCTGCCAGCCTGATTGATTTATTGATGTCTAACTGCTACCCTGCCAGCCTATTTTCCCCTGACTGCCCTCCCCTGCAGGCCTTGTCCCTCACAACTGCTCTCCCCTGCAAGCCTGGGTCCCCCCCAACTGCCCTCCCCTGCAGGCCTGGTCACCCTTAACTGCTCTCCCCTGCAGGCCAGGGTCCCTCCCAACTGCTCTCCCCTGAAGGCCAGGGTCCCTCCCAACTGCCTTTCCCTGCAGGCCTGGTCGCCCCCAACTTCCCTCCTCTGACGGCTTGGTCACCCCTAACTGCCCTCCCCTGCAGGCTTGATTGCCCACAACTGCCCTCCCTTGCAGGCCTGGTCCCTCCCAACTGCCCTTCCCTGCTGGCCATCTTGTGGCCACCATCTTGTGTCCACATGGGGGCAGGATCTTTGACCACATGGGGGCAGCCATCTTGTGTGTTGGAGTGATGGTCAATCTGCTATTACTCTTTTATTAGATAGGAGAGAGGCCTGGTGCATGGGTGGGGGCCAGCTGGTTTGTCCTGAAGGGTGTCCCAGATCAGGGTGGGGGTTCCCTTGGGGTGTGAGGCGGCCTGGGCGAGGGGCCTGTGGTGGTTTGCAGGCCGGCCATGCCCCCTGGTGACCCAAGCGGAGGCCCTGGTATCTGGGATTTATTTATCTTCTACAATTGAAACTTTGTAGCCTGGAGTGGAGCCAAGCCTTCTGCTTGCTCGGTGGCGGTAGCCATTTCTGTTGGGATTTATGTATCTTCTATAATTGAAACTTTGTAGCCTTAAGCGAGGCCTGGGCCAGCCAGGGTGTGTGGAAAGCTTGGCTTCCTCCATTACTGGGGGCAACCCTAGCCGCCTGCTCTTTCCAGCTCCATGGCTGCTGCCATTTCTGTTTGGGTTTATGTATCTTCTATCATTGAAACTTTGTAGCCTTGAGGGGAGGCCTAGGCCGGCAATGGCAGGCAGAAAGCTTGGCTTCCTCCATTGCCAGGGAAACCCAAGCCTCCTTCCTGCTCTCTGTGGCCGTAGCCATCTTGGTTGGGTTTATTTGCATATTTGCTCCTGATTGGCTTGTGGGCGTGGCTTGTGGGCGTGGCTTGTGGGTGTAGCGGAGTGATGGTTAATTTGTATATTACTCTTTTCTTAGATAGGATATATGTGTGTGTGTGTGTGTGTGTGTATATATATATATATATATATATGTATATATATATATATATATATACATATATACACTAGAGGCCCAGTGCATGAAATTCGAGCACGGAGGGGTGTGTCTCTCAGCCTAGCCTGCACCCTCTCCAATCTGGGACCCCTAGAGGGATGTCCGACTGCCTGTTTATGCCCAATCCTGGTGGGATCAGGTCTAAATGGGCAGTTGGACATCCCTCTCACAATCCACGACTGCTGGCTCCCAACTGCTTGCCTGCCTGCCCTCCTGATTGCCCCTAACCACTTCTGCCTGCCAGCCTGATCACCCCTTAACCACTCCCCTACCAGCCTGTTTTCCCCTAACTGCCCTCCCCTGCAGGCCTGGTCACCCCTAACTTCCCTCCCCATGCAGGCCTGGTCACCCCTAACTGCCCTCCCCTGCAGGCCTGGTCCCCGCCAACTGCTCTTCCCTGCAGGCCTGGGTCCCCCCAAACTGCCCTCCCCTACAGGCCCGGTCACCCCTAACTTCCCTCCCCATGCAGGCCTGGTCACCCCTAACTGCCCTCCCCTGCAGGCCTGGTCCCCACCAACTGCTCTCCCCTGCAGGCCTGGTCACCCCCAACTGCCCTCCCCTTCAGGCTTGATCTCCCCCAACTGCCCTCCCTTGCAAGCCTGGTCCCTCCCAACTGCCCTCCCTTGCAGGCCTTGTCCCTCCCAACTGCTCTCCCCTGCTGGCCATCTTGTAGTGACCATCTTCTGTCCACATGGGGGCAGCCATCTTGTGTGTTGGAGTGATGGTCAATCTGCATATTACTCTTTTATTAGATAGGATAGTGGCCTGGTGCATGGGTGGGGGCCATCTGGTTTGCCCTGAAGGGTGTCCCAGATCAGGGTGAGGGTTCCGTTGGGGCGTGAGGCGGCCTGGGTGAGGGGCCTGTGGTGGTTTGCAGGCTGGCCACGCCCCCTGGTGACCCAAGCGGGGGCCCTGGTATCTGGGATTTATTTATCTTCTACAATTGAAACTTTGTAGCCTGGAGTGGAGCCAAGCCTTCAGCTTGCTTGGTGGTGGCAGCCATTTCTATTGGAATTTATGTATCTTCTATAATTGAAACTTTGTAGCCTTAAGCGAGGCCTAGGCCGGCCTGGTTGTGTGGAAATCTTGGCATCCTCCATTGCTTTGGGCAACCCTAGCCGCCTGCTCTTTCCAGCTCAGTGGCTGCCACCATTTCTGTTTGGATTTATGTATCTTCTATCATTGAAACTTTGTAGCCTTGAGTGGAGGCCTAGGCCGGCAAGGGCAGGCGGAAAGCTTGGCTTCCTCCATTGCCAGGGAAACCCAAGCCTCCCTCCTGCTCTCTGTGGCCGTAGCCATCTTGGTTGGGTTTATTTGCATATTCGCTCCTGATTGGCTTGTGGGTGTGGCTTGTGGGTGTAGAGGAGTGATGGTTAATTTGCATATCACTCTTTTATTAGATAGGATATATATATGTGTATATATACATATATATGTATATGTATATATATACATATATATATATATATATATATATATATATATATATATATATACATATAAAGTAGAGAAATAAGCTAATTAACCTGGATGCTGTAATGTGTCGACCTGACAGGAGGAGGTTGTGCCTTTGGCATTGGGGGTGGGGTGGCAAGGGCCTCCACACGCCTGCGCTGGGGAGGGCCTGATGAGCAGCGGCTGTGGCTGCTTCAAGGGCTGGAGAGGGAGGCAGGGCTGGACCCGCAGCGGCCGCAGCTGCTGCAGGGCCCAGAAAGGGAGTCAGGGCCGGACCAGCAACTCGAGGGTGGGCAGCGCCGCGTGATTTCGAATCGCGTGCTAGGCTCCTAGTATTATATAATGTTGAGTGGAACAAAAAAGAATCAGATCTTTTTTTGTCAATGTGGATATTTTTTATGTAAGAAAGTTGAACATAAAATGATCCACTTTTGTAAAAACAAACAAACCAAACCTCTATATATGTACATATATTTGTACATAATTTTGTATGGACAAAGGATAAGAGGGAGTATGAAGGCTATTAACATTGGTTCCATTATGAGTAGATGAAAGAGGAAAGTAATTAGGGAGAGATTATTAATTATTTATACTCACTTGCATTATTTTACTTATTACAGTGATCACATATTTATTTAATTAACACTTCAATAAGGAAAACATTAATTAATTAATGATTCTTTATTACTATGGAAAAACATTCAAATATTTTTCTTGAGCACCTACTATCTTCAAGATACTACACTGAAGTGGAAATTTTAACTCACACAGGAAATCTGCCCTTAAAAAACTACCAATCATTTTTTCAATTCTGTTAAAGAGAGAATAGGTTGTTGCAGACCAATCATCTGGACATATTCAGGCTTTGGACAGTTATAAACATTGGAATTAAAGTGAAACTCATAAAGGTTAGCTCAATATTTAGTGAAAGATTTTTTTCTTTGATGTAAATGCCAATAATCACTTACTAGGCTAAAAAGGTGAAAAGCAAATGGTAGCTTAGAGCATAAGAAATGGGGCAGGGAAATTGGTCATTTCATGAGGTTGATGGGACAAATTATGTTTCAAAGCGACTAAGGAGGAGGATATTGGTAAACACTTCAGGTTTTCAGCTAAAGACTTGAAGTGTGACAACCTAGAAATGGGGGAATAGATATAGACCTTTAAACTCTCATAGCAGCATCTAGGTAATAATATGTTTGAAGTTTAAGTTTATTTACCCCTAATCTAGCCCAACAGAAACAACATTGAATCTTCTTTGGAAAAATACATTATCTATAGCATGAAAATACCTTTACATACACAATATTTGGCATTAAATCAAAATTACTAGGCATAAGAGATGGCAAATTATACAAAAAAGATCAAGAGGGAAAAAATAAACAAAATAGAAACAGACCTAGAGAAGGAAAACTAACTCTGTTATAATAAAAAAAAATAATACAATAACAGAAATTAATAAATAAAAACAGGAATTTAATAGTAGACAGGAAGAGCAGAAAAGAATGGTAGTTGCTAGGGGCTGGATAAGGAGAAAAAAGGATTTTAGCATAATGATATGTCATTGTTGCTTTAATTAGCACTTTCCTTGATAAATAGGATGTGATCGTTAGGTACATGTAAAGTATATTATATTGTAAAATGCTTGTATATGATCAACGCACCTTCCCCCTTATTGTGTGTGTGTGTGTGTGTGTGTGTGTGTGTTTTATTACCATTAGCCAAGTAATCTCAGAGCCTAATTGGTTTATAATTACAAAACTATTTGAACATTATATTTTCTACTCTTAGAGTCACATGATCCATAAGCATGAATCTTATTCATCATTTAAGATATTTTCCTTTAATTTATTGTTCTACCCTTAACATTCTAACATAAGCTACAACATTTATGTCTTATGTCATCCTATCCTTTTCCTGCATCCCAATTTCTTTATTTTTTTAAAAAACGGTAATATTTATTTGGAGTCATAAAAAAACAATAAGTAAATTGTGATTATGGAGAGAAAAATGGCGGCGGAATAGACAGACGTGTTCCGAGTCTTGTCCCGGAGCAGAAAGAAAGAACAGCTGAGGGTCGCACTAGGAGTGTTTCTTGGCAAGTTGGGGGACAGCTGAACTCCAGAAGAAGGTGGGAGACTGCTAGACGGGGTTCCCCTGACCTGGCAGCTCCCACTGCGGCTGGGTCCCCTCCCGGAGCGGCGGCTTGGACACGGAGTCGCCGCCATCTGGAACCGGAAAGTGGAGCTTATCAGAAGCCTGAGAATCCACAACTGCGGCACCCACGGAACAGCTGCGAGCCCCAGAACAACGCTCCCCAATTGGCGCAAACACACGGGTTCAAAGGAGCTCTACACTCCACCACGGAAAGGTCAGATTTCGCCTAGGATAAGGTGAGGTCTCTGGTCCCGGCGGTAGAGAGGTACGTGCGTTTTGCGGGAGCTGGAGGACCAGGGAAGTCTGTGCCTAGAAAAATCGGTGGCTGCTGGGGCTGGTGTGATCTGTGAATGTGGAAGGGGGTCCTCAGAGCTGCTAACAGAAGGGCTCTCTAAAAAGCAACCCATTTTGATCTGAAGTGCAGGGACACCCTAAGAATTTCAGGGGTGTGCTAGTCTTACGCGCAGCCACGGAGTGCGCACACTTGGGCTTTTTCCTCTTGAAATTCTTGCTTCTGATTACTAAGCCCAATACATAGGATCACCCAGTTGGGGACACCCTGGGAGACTGCAGGGGAAAGTTGTTTTTCTGGAACCTGGGGATCGGAGCGGGGAATGACCATCAGAGAGCCAGCTCTGAGGCAGCCCACTCCCACAAACCGGTAGTGAGTGCCACACGGAAAGAAGGCTCTAACACTCCCTAGAGAGGCCATAGATAAACCCGGAGTCAATCCAGAAACACTGCCACCCAGGGGCTGAATCACAAATTGACTCTTGTGTAATCAAAAATAAAGGAATACGAATTAAGACACACCGCCTGCTTAAAATCAGGGATGGCTTACATCACTGAAGAGCAGTGGAATGCAGGGAACTGCAATACTGTCCGGACTGAGAAACAGGTGTGCCAAACAGAACAACAGAGGAAGTGAATGACCTTCACTACTCCACATTTTATTTTTATTTTTTATTTTTTTATTTTCATTTTTTGCATCTTTTACTCAAGAAACTAATTTTTTTCTTTTTTCCTCACTTGATTTTACCTTTTTAATTATTACATTTTTATTTTCAATCCGTATTATTACTACTGCTATTTTATCTTTTTTTTTTTTTAAGTGTCATTTTATTTTCTCTTCATTTTGTTTTGGGATTAATGTTCTACATTCTATTTTTATCTTTCCTTTAGCATCATTTTACTCTATCTCAAATCTACCTTTATGCCATCACTCTCTTCCTCACTTTTCCCTTTTCAGTGTCCTGTTTATATTACCCCTTTCCTGCTTTAGATTTTCCCTATTCATTCTGTTTACCCCCTTTTAAAATTTCACCCTACTTATATATCTAATCTCCAATCCCCTGCTCCAAGTCCATACACACCTCTCTCTTCGCTGTCTTAACTATCCAAAAAATTGTTTTTCTCTCTGTCCTTTTGTTGTTGTTCGTTTGAATGTAGATTATATCGAATTTTTATGCTTTTTTGTGAGATTGTTTTGCTTATTCTTCTTTTGTTTATTTTTTTGTTTGTTTAGTGCTTCTGTTTTCCCTTGCCTCACTCAATATTAGTTGGTAAACAGAATTTACCCCCTTTTAAAATTTCACCCTACTTATATATCTAATCTCCAATCCCCTGCTCCAAGTCCATACACACCTCTCTCTTCGCTGTCTTAACTATCCAAAAAATTGTTTTTCTCTCTGTCCTTTTGTTGTTGTTCGTTTGAATGTAGATTATATCGAATTTTTATGCTTTTTTGTGAGATTGTTTTGCTTATTCTTCTTTTGTTTATTTTTTTGTTTGTTTAGTGCTTCTGTTTTCCCTTGCCTCACTCAATATTAGTTGGTGTTGTAGTTTGTATTAATCCCCAGGTACTTGTTGCTGGCATTTGCTGGGATAAGTGATTGTTCTATTGGAGTTTTATCCCCAATATATATAGTCTGTTTCCCTTTCTCTCTTAGTCTCTTTCTTGTCTCTCTTACTTTTTTTTCTTCTTTTTTTTTCCCTTTTCCCAATTTCATTTTGACACCCCCCTTTTTTTTTCTTCTTTTTCTTTCTTTTTCCTCTTCTTCTTTCTCTACTATCCCCTAATTTGCCTTTCTCTGGTGGTCACCTTTATTGGAGGTTATTAATATCGTGAATACATTTCTGTTCAGTGCCTTGTGTGTTGTACCTGGTAGTGCTGTATTTTGTACCTGTAAATCGACGCAGGAGAGAGAGAACTACATAACCAGACACCCAGAGAAGAGAGACCATGGGGAGACAAAGACAAAGCCCGCATATGAAAGAAAAGCAGGCATCACCAGAAAAGGAAGTAAATGAAATGGAAGCAAGCAACCTTCCAGAAAAAGAATTCAGAGAAATGGTCATAAGGTGGCTGAAAAGAATGGAAGACAAATTCGACAATATGAGCAAGAACCAAGAGGAAATGAAGAAGAACCAAGAAGAAATGAAAAATGACATCGCTGCTGTAAAGAACTCAATAGAAAGCATCAAGAGTAGACTAGAAGAAGCAGAGGACCGCATCAGTGAGCTAGAAGACAAGATGGGAAAAAATACCCAAGTAGAGCAACTTCTAGAAAAAAAAAATTAAAAGGCAGGAGGAGAGCCTAAGGGAACTTTGGGACAACACGAAACAAAACAACATCCGCATAATAGGGGTTCCAGAAGGAAAGGAAGCTGAGCAAGGAATAGAAAACCTATTTGAAGAAATAATGACAGAAAATTTCCCAGATATAGAGAAGAAAAAACCCACACAAATCCAAGAAGCTCACAGAGTCCCAAGCAAAATGAACCCCAAAAGACCGACGCCAAGGCACATTATAATTAAATTGGCAAACACCAACGACAAAGTAAGAATCTTAAAAGCGGCCATAGAGAGACAGAAAGTTACATACAAAGGAACCCCCATCAGACTAGCAACTGATTTCTCAACAGACACTCATCAGGCCAGAAGGGAATGGAATGAAATATACAAAGTCATGCAAAGGAAGGGTCTGAATCCAAGAATACTGTACCCAGCAAGGCTGTCAATCAAAATTGAAGGTGAAATCAGGAGCTTCACAGACAAAAAAGGACTAAGGGAATTTATTACCACCAAACCAGCAATGCAAGAAATGCTAAAGGGTCTGCTGTAAAAAAAAAAAAAAAGAAATAGGAAGCGAAGAAGGAACACAGGTGTAAAGAATAGGAATGGCGACAAATAAGTACCTATCAATAATAACTTTAAATGTAAACGGATTAAATGCCCCAATCAAAAGACATAGGGTAATGGATTGGATAAGAAAACATGACCCATATATCTGCTGTCTACAAGAAACCCACCTCAGAAAAAAAGACGCACACAGACTGAGGGTGAAGGGATGGAAAAAGGTTTTCCAGGCAAATGGAACTGAAAAAAAAGCTGGGGTAGCAATACTTATTTCTGACAAATTAGATCTCAAACTGAAGGACATAACAAGAGATAAGGAAGGCCACTTCATAATACTAAAGGGAGCAATCCAACAAGAAGAAATAACTCTGGTAAACATATATGCACCCAATACAGGAGCACCCAAATACATAAAAAATCTCCTGGAGGATATCAAGGGAGAGATTGACAACAATACAATCATAGTAGGAGACTTCAATACCCCACTATCACCATTGGTTAAATCCTCTAAACAAAAAATCAGCAAAGAAACATCAATCCTAAATGACTCACTAGACCAGATGGAATTAATTGACATCTTCAGAACATTTCACCCCAAAGCCACAGAATATACATTCTTCTCAAGTGCACATGGGTCATTCTCAAAGATAGACCATATGTTGGGACATAGGCAAACTCTCTTCAAATTCAAGAAGATAGAAATCATATCAAGCATCTTCTCAGACCACAGTGGCATAAAACTGGAAATCAACTACAATAAAAACAACCCAAAGAAATCAACCACATGGAGACTAAACAGCATGCTATTAAACCATGACTGGGTTACCAGAGAGATCAAAGAAGAAATAAAAAGCATCATGACAACAAATGACAATGAAAACACTACAATCCAAAATCTATGGGACACAGCGAAAGCAGTCTTGAGAGGGAAGTTCATAGCTCTACAAGCCTACTGCAAAAAACAAGAAACAGGGGTAATAAATTACCTAACCCAACAACTCAAAGAGTTAGAAAAAGAGCAACAAGAAAAGCCCAGTGTAAGCAGAAGGAAGGAAATAATAAAGATCAGAGCACAGATAAATGACATAGAGACCAAAGAAACAATACAAAAGATCAACAAAACCAAGAGCTGGTTCTTTGAAAGGATAAACAAGATTGATGAACCTCTAGCCAGGCTCACCAAGAAGCAAAGAGAGAGGACCCAAATAAACAAAATCAGAAATGAAAGAGGTGAAATAACAACAGATCCCGCCGAAATACAAAGGATTGTTAAAAAATACTACGAACAACTCTATTCCAACAAACTGGACAACCTGGAGGAAATGGACATATTCCTAGAAAAATATAACCTTCCAAAACTCAATCAAGAAGAATCTAAACAGCTCAATATGCCAGTAACTATGGAAGAAATTGAAGCAGTCATCAAAGAGCTTCCGGCAAACAAAAGCCCGGGTCCAGACGGCTTCACAGGAGAGTTTTACCAAACATTCAAGGAAGAACTAAAACCTATCCTCCTCAGACTATTCCAAAAAATTCAAGAGGAAGGAACACTTCCAAGCTCCTTCTATGAAGCCAGCATCACCCTAATACCAAAACCAGATAAAGACAACACAATGAAAGAGAATTACAGGCCAATATCCCTCATGAATGTAGATGCCAAAATCCTCAACAAAATTCTAGCAAATCGGATCCAGCAGTACATCAGAAAGATCATACACCATGACCAAGTAGGGTTTATCCCAGGAATGCAAGGATGGTTCAATATCCGAAAATCAATAAATGTGATACATCACATAAACAAATTGAAAGATAAAAATCACATAGTCATATCAATTGATGCAGAAAAAGCATTTGACAAAATCCAACACCCTTTCTTAATAAAAACTCTCAACAAGGTGGGAATAGAAGGATCATACCTCAACATAATAAAAGCTATATATGATAAACCCACAGCTAACATCATACTCAATGGGCAAAAACTAAAACCATTTCCCCTAAGTACAGGAACAAGACAAGGATGCACACTCTCACCACTCCTGTTTGACATAGTACTGGAAGTATTAGCCATTGCAATTAGACAAGAAGAAGAAATAAAAGGCATCCAAATTGGAAAAGAAGAAGTAAAGCTGTCCTTATTTGCAGATGACATGATATTGTACATAAAAAACCCGAAAGACTCTATCAAAAAACTAACAGACTTAATAAATGAATTCGGCAAGGTAGCAGGATACAAAATTAACGCCAAGAAATCTATGGCATTTCTATACACCAACAGTGAACTTACAGAAAGAGAGACTAAAAAAGCAATCCCATTCTCCATCGCACCAAAAAAATTAAGATACTTAGGAATAAACCTAACCAAGGAGGTAAAAGACCTATATGCGGAAAACTACAGGACACTGAAAAAAGAGATAGAGGAAGATGTAAACAGATGGAAGAACATACCATGTTCATGGATTGGTAGAATCAACATCATCAAAATGTCCATACTACCCAAAGCAATCTATAGATTCAATGCACTCCCCATTAAAATACCAACAGCATATTTCACAGACCTAGAAAGAACTCTCCAAAAATTCATCTGGAATAAAAAAAGACCCCGAATAGCCACAGCAATCCTGAGAAAGAAGAATAAAGTAGGAGGGATCTCAATACCAGATTTCAAGCTGTATTACAAAGCCACTGTCCTCAAAACAGCCTGGTACTGGTACAAGAACAGACATATAGATCAATGGAATAGAATAGAGAATCCAGATATCGACCCAAACCAATATGCACAATTAATATTTGACAAAGGAGGCATGAGCATACAATGGAGTCAAGACAGTCTCTTCAATAAATGGTGTTGGGAAAATTGGACAGATACATGCAAAAAAATGAAACTAGATCACCAACTTACACCATACACAAAAATAAACTCAAAATGGATACAGGACTTAAATATAAGACGGGAAACCATAAAAATACTAGAGGAATCCACAGGCAGCACAATCTCAGACATATGCCAAAAGAACTTTTTCAGTGATACTGCCCCTAGGGCAATGGAAGCCAAAGAGAAAATAAACAAATGGGACTACATCAAAATAAAAAGCTTTTGCACAGCAAAAGAAACCATCAACAAAACAACAACAAACCCCACTGTATGGGAGAACATATTTGCAAATGGTATCACGGATAAAGGTTTAATTTCCAACACCTACAGGCAGCTTATACAACTTAATAAAAGAAAGATAAATGATCCAATAAAAAAATGGGCAACGGACCTAAATAGAATCTTTTCGAAAGAAGACAGAAGGAAGGCCAAGAGACACATGAAAACATGCTCAAAGTCACTTATTATCCGAGAGATGCAAATCAAAACGACAATGCGATACCATCTCACACCTGTCAGAATGGCTATCATCAACAAATCAACAAACGACAAGTGTTGGTGAGGATGCGGAGAAAAAGGAACCCTCGTGCACTGCTGGTGGGAATGCAGACTGGTGCAGCCACTGTGGAGAACAGTATGGAGTTTCCTCAAAAAACTGAGAATGGAACTCCCATTTGACCCAGTAATCCCACTCCTAGGAATATATCCTAAGAAACCAGAAACACCAATCAGAAAGGATATATGCACCCCTATGTTCATAGCAGCACAATTTACAATAGCTAAGATTTGGAAACAGCCTAGGTGCCCGTCAGCAGATGACTGGATCAGAAAACTATGGTACATCTACACAATGGAATACTATGCTGCCATAAAAAAGAAGGAATTACTACCATTTGTAGACACCTGGATGGAATTAGAGAACATTACGCTAAGTGAAATAAGCCAGTCAATGAAAGAAAAATACCACATGATCTCACTCATTTAGGGATAATGAAAAACATTATAAACTGATGAACCAAAAGATAGTTACAGAGGCAGTAAAGCATCAAACAGAGTGTCTAATTACAGCGGTAAGGTTAGGGAGAGGTGGGGGAAATAAGAGATCAACTGAAGGACTTGTATGCATGCATATAAGAGTAACCAACGGATGCAAAACATTGGGGGGTGAGGGCATGTATGGGAGTGGGGTGGGGGGGGCAATGGTAAGAAATGTACACATATAATACCTTAATAAAAATTTGAAAAAAAAATTGTGATTATGGAAAAACTATGAAGTCATAAAGATTTCCTTGAGAAACATCCATGACCTAGACTGAAAGTTTGCACTATAAAGTGCTCACATTCTTGTGCTGTGTTATCCTTATATTGCTATAAAAAAGTCAGACTAACAAAATCCCAATGGAATATGTACATTGCAGCAGTTGCTAAGGTAACCTCTTTAAAATTCTCTAAATAGAAAAAAAAAATTAAAAATACATTCTTTGAGGGCAGATAAGTTAAGGCTGTCCCAAAACTTTCTAAGTGTATTTTTGTGGCAGAGATAAATGACTGTAAAGAAAATAGCTGGGCTCTAACCTGAGACTGGTCACAGATCAACAACTAATAGACTAGTATTCATGAAATTAAAGCAAAACAGGCAGCGATTTTCAACTGCTGTTCCACAAGAATTTTTAAAACATGCAATATCTGACTATTTAGTCAGGAGCTCTGTCCCATTTTTCCTTAGATTGTCAAATAAAATGACAGCAGCCAATAAAACAATAGCCTTCCAGTGTGAATAAGTCAAAAGTATACCTATTTTTTGTCAGATTTTTGTGTGCTGCAGAATTTTAGTAATTAGTTTGTGTGCCCTGAGATGAAAAGCTTGAAAATTGCTGGCATAGGGTAAACCCTTCTGAAGTTCCCTTTGGTGCCCACAAGTAAAGTAGCCTCAAGATAACTAAAAATGGGGAAATTAAAGTCTATTGTTATATTCATCCCTTAGGGTGAATTCACGATTAAGCAGAAAGAAGCTGGGAGTAATTTGCTCACCATATAATTCTTCCTATGTAAGCTTTATCTTCCACATGGTTTGACCTTTGAAATTACAGTATAGATCTCTTATATAAGAGCCTGGAAATGCACAGAGAACAAGTTTCAGAATAAGATTAAATTACTCTCTATTTGAAAAGTATACAATAGCAAATATATTATTTAAAGATGATGCCATTGTCATGCCATAAAAATGAGTTTCATAAGTAAACCTTTATTCCATATCTTGGGTAGCATTAAGCATTGTTCAGTCTCTTTACCTAAAAGACCGTCAAAGATACGCTTCCCAGATTTGCTTTGTTTGATGGTGACAGTGATGAGATTTAAATACATTATTTAATTTTCATTACTTTTCTGTTTATTGGTCAATTGATTCCTAGACTGAAAATATTGTTACTCTATTTTGGGTATTTAAATTGAACTAACACTTTATTAACTAAGTCATTATTATGGTTCAATGGAACCAGAGAGATGATGAGAATTTTAGGCCCATCCCATGGATGCCGTGGCTTTTGGGGGAGCTACTGGAAATAAATGATTCATAAGGACAATAGGCACCCTGGGCAATCATGAAGACTAGACATCGAAACAATATATCTGCCAGTGAAGTTGGTGCCTTATACTACTCAGGGCATCCTGTTCAGAGTACTAGTTGCCAGAGAAACTCCTGATAGGTTCCCAAAGTTTCGTATAAATTTAGCAATTAAGCTTGAACCATGTTCTTTTTCTACCCTGCTCAAAATTATATCTCTGACAGAAACACCAATGGATGAGGTTAACCTTGTTCTATTTGAGGTCAGACCAGAAAGCTTAGGTAATTAGAAATGTCCCTTATTCCTATCTTTGATATCCCCATCTCCCTTAATAGTAACTCACATTAAATCTATTATTTATTGATCTAAAAAATCACCAAAGTAAATCAATTAAATCAGGTTTCACCAAAACACTAAATTTGAAAACCAATCTCTATGAAGTTGTTGGAACTTTATGAGTTTTATAGTGTCAAAGGCTCTGAAAATTCCCCCAGTAAAGAATTTTATATGTTTAATATAGATTTTTCTTAGTTTTAATTTCCATAATAAGTTATCAGTTCTAATCTGTTGTTTGTTATGCTATACTTGTAATTTACTTACAGATTTTCTAGAGAAAAAGAAACACGATATTAAATGTACATATGTAATTATTAACCAATCATAATATTTAAATATAGACTTAAATATAACTTTCTTCTCAAGAAAAACATCTAAGTTTCAGTCTAGAATTTCACATTCTGAATTCAAGTTTCTTCTGAATCACTCTTGGGTCAGAATTGTAAGATTTTTCTTACCATGCAATGTCCTTTTATCACATTCAGTTCTGATGCACTATTTCAAAGATGGTTTCTCAGTTATTTGGGGTGTTTTATTTCTACCATGTTCTCATTCTGCAAGCTTCAGTACAGATGTCCCTTTAATCTTACCATAAGGCAGCAAAAGAAAAACTCAGTACATTGTAGGTTTCATACTTTCCCTTAGATAACTGGTTTTAAATTTCAGGATGCCTCAGAGATACACTTGGAAAGCTATAAAAACACAGATTGCTAGGACTGTTAAAACACAGATTGCTAAGGCCCACTCTCAGAGTTTCTGATTCAGAATGTCTGGGTTGGGCCTCAAGAACTTATATCTAACAAGTTCCCAGGTGATGCTGATGCTGAGCCCACATTTGGAGAACCACTGGCTTAGGTCTTCTCTAAAATGATTTGTTCATACATCAAGGGCTTGAAGGAGCTTAGCTGTACTCTCAGGAATAAACACTAAATCATTAAGCATTCTGCTGAACTTATTTTCAGCTGATTGGATGAATTTATTGTTCACACAACCCATTACAAATTTATGAACTAGTTGTGCTAACTAGATATCTCTTGCATGAATATTCAAAAAAGTTTACCAGTCTTATACCAACACAAAAATCTTATATTTACTTTTCATGAAAGTATCCTACCTAATAAAGAGGGAATATGCTAATTGACTGCCACGCCCTCAAAGACGGTGGTGCCCACAGCCACAAGATGGTGGTGCCCAGTCCCCTCAGCCCCGCCTGGGTGGCAGGCGCGTGGCACGGCCAGGCCCACCCCCAGGTGGGTCCAGCCCCTCCGCGCACCTGCCTCTGGAGTCCCCCAGTCCTTTCAGCCCCCCAGCCACTCAAGGCCAGCCCGAGGAATGACCAAACAACTGAACAAGCAGGCTGCGTGGGGGAACCAGGCCGGGAGGGGGGTTAGTGAGGGACGACCAAACGACTGAACAAGCAGGATGCATGGGGAAACCAGGCTGGTGGGGGGGGCATGAGGGGAGACCAGGCTGGCAGGGGGGGCAGTTGGGGGTGACCAGGTTGGCGGGGGGGATGCAGTTGGGGATGATTAGGCTAGCAGGGGGGCAGTTAGGGGCAACCAGGTTGGTGGGGGGGGAGGTGCAGTTAGGGGTGACCAGGCCAGCAGGGAGGGGGCAGTTGGGGGCGACCTGGCCAGCAGCGGGGAGCAGTTAGGGGTGACCAGGCCAGTGTGGGGGGGTAGATAGGGGTGATCAGGCTGGCATGCAGAGGCAGTGAGGGGCAATCAGGCTGGCGGGGGGCGGGGGAAGGGGTGTAGTTAGGGGCAACCAGGCAGGCAGGGAGGTGAGCGATTAGGAGCCAGCATTCCAGGATTGTGAGAGGGATGTAGACTGACAGTTGGACATCCCCTGAGGGGTCCCGGATTGGAGAGGGTGCAGGCTTGGCTGAGGGGACCCCCAGCCCATGCACGAATTTTGTGCACCAGGCCTCTAGTAACTATATATTTGAGAAAGAAAATACATACATTCGCATGTAACTTATTGTCTTTTAAAATGATATAAGATAACAAATAACATCAAAGTGAAGCTACATTTCAAAACTAGTGTTTTTGACATTAATATTTTTAACAGCTTTAGAATTGGCAATATAATTTTGAGGTATATATTTTATAATAATTACCTATTTCTTATCTGGTTCAATTTGAGGTTGATTTCTTTCTTCATTGAAAGTCTTCATTGAATTACTGAAAGTCATATAGCATCTTCTGAAAGTTAAATGTTGAATTTGTAACCTGATTGATAGTCCTTGATGATGCACAAAAAGGATCATGAATTCTTTTAGCTTTGAGAAGTTCATGATCTTGTTATAGAGATTTGGCCATGTCTTTGGTCCTTAAGTGTATTGCCTAGTATGTGTGACAAAAAATTATTTTGAATAAGTCTCAATGACAAAATGAAATACAATAGTCCCCCTTTGTCCATGGGGGATACATTCCAAGACCCCCAGTTGGGGCATGAAACTGCCGATAGTGCTGAACCATATATATATTTCACTTTGCTTTTTCCCCTAACATCATATGATAAATTTTAATTTATACAGTAGACACAGTAAGAGATTAACAACAATTAGTAATAAAATAGAACAATTATAGCAATGTACTCTAATAAAAGTTATGTGAATGTGGTCTTTCTCTTTCTCTCTCTGATAACCAATCTGATAACCTAGACTGCTCCTAAGTGACTAATGGGCGGGTAGTATGTACTCATGTGTAGTGTGGATAAAAGGATGATGCAAGTCCCATGCCAGACAGAGCAGGATGGGGCAAGATTTTATCATTCTACTCAAAACAGTATGCAATTCAAAATATATGAATTGTATATTTCTGAAATTTTCCATTTAATATTTCTGGAGCATGCTTCAACTGGGGTAACTGAAACTGAGAAAAATAAAACAGCAGATAATGGGGACTACTGTACAACTCTGTTTATTTGCTGGTATCTGCATCTTGAAATTCTGAAAGTGTTTTGATTGTTTCTTCACAAGAAAATGTAGATATGTAGTCTTTTATCCAGTGATAGGTATCTAAATCTCATAACTATATTTCTACGTTTTTTTTTTTTTTATTGTTTCAATACTCTATTATAGTAAAAACTTTTAGGACATTTTAAATGACTTTTAAGTGTACAAATAGAAATATAAACTGATGTGATTTTATAAAATTTAATAATGTAGGTGACAATCTGTTAAGATTCTTTTTAGATTCTGTTAAGTTACATTTGATGTAACTACAAGCAAGGACAATATACCTTTATCTTCTGTCCCGATATTGCCTATAAAGATGGGAGAAAATGAATACAAGACGCATGTATATGGAATCAAGAAAATATGGTATTAAAAACTAGAGAAATTATGATAGAAACTGATGAAATTAATTCTTAAAATTTCAGGAGTTGATAAAAATCTGTAAACTCTAACAATAGTTGTATTTTTTTCTTTATGTCTTTATAGACCAAAGATAATGGTTAGGTTCAACTGTTGTCAACACTATTCAGAAGAGAGCTTCTCTATGAATACAAACTACTTTCATCTCTTTACCTGAGTTTGAAATTACCAAAGGAATTTGTTTTAGGAAATAAAAATGATATAAAAATAATTCACAGTCCAAGTAGCATGTGATATTACATCACATGTATATGTATGTAATGCAAATGTTTTAAACCCATTCATTTTTATATAGATAACTAAATGATATAAAGTTTTGTCTATATTAAAAGAGCAAGGGAAACGAAATGTTTAGTTAAGAGGATATGGTAAGTCTCAGTAACATTTTTTTCCTCAGGTGACTACAGACTCCAAATATATTCTTCCCCAGAAGACATTTGTCTATAGCTCCTTTTCCTTCTGTTCCCTTCCGCATAACACTCACTCTAAATTATCTCCTTTTTATCTTCACAGTCTAAATCCCTCATGACCAAGGAGATAATTCCCTGAGCAAGGAGTGGTCAGGTGGTTAGCAGTAATACTTATGAAAAGGGTGAGGAAGAAGATAGTGCATTTGGGGTAGGGGAGCCATCGTGGAGATGGAATTTGACATTACTGAACACAAATGTTCAAGCTTAGTCATAAGAGTTAGGAATCAGTTGTCATCCACTCCTGTTAAGACAGCATCTAAAAAGACTTTACATTTTAGCATCTTATTCATCGTGTGTGTGTGTGTGTGTGTGTGTGTGTGTGTGTGTGTGTGTGTGTGAGAGAGAGAGAGAGAGAGAGAGAGAGAGAGAGAGAGAGAGAGAGAATATCTTCAAACTGTAAAAGTATAAATTCTTATTAGTTGTGAAAGGACTTAGGATCAAATAGCACAGTACTGAACACATAGCAGAGACTTTATAAATTACCTATTGATTGGTTGATCAGTAATTTTATTATATTTATTTATTTTAATTTTTTAGAGATTTTTTATAAAAATTTATTTGAGCCAAACTGATAACATGTGCCTGGGAACAAGATCTCAAATGCTCCAGTGAAGGACAATTTGCCTGATTGATCAGTTATTTTGCATACATGTTTTATGTTTTCAGGTTTTGTGTTGCAGATTTATCCAATTATTTGTGGTTTGAAAGCAAAAATCCATTTATTATTTCATTTATTCAACAAACATGAGTTGAACGCTGATTATGTGGCAGGCAGGAACTGTGATAGACTCTGGAGATGCAAAGATGTTACTACTTTCACCACATCCTCCACCACCACCACTAATGAAGATGTTGCAGTCATTGCTGCTGCTGCTGCTAATAAGATGATGATAATTATTGCTAACATTTATTGAGTGCTTACTGTCCCAGGCCTTGCTCTAAGAGTTTTACTCATTTAATCTTTGGAACAAGTGTAGGAAGTAGCTATGATTATCTTCATTATATATTGAGAAAACTAGAACCACTTGTCTGTCACAGCACTAAGAGCTGATTCATCTAGGGTTAGGTGACACATCTGGGGTTAGATGACTCATTTAGGGTCTGGATTGCAAGCAGTCCAGCTCCAAAGTCACTTAAGCTAGAGCAATTATGGTAGATAGAGGGTCTTTGCCTTCCAGAAGCTTGGGATCTGGAGGTGGAGCATGACACATGAGTGGGTGCCAGAAATGCCAACTGTGATTTGCAAATTAAGTGCAGTGAATGCACAAAGACTGACATGCTGAGCTTTCCCTGGACAAGGTGTTGAGGCTGCAGGGAGGGTATGATGTAGGTCTAACAGGAGTTCTTAGTGTATTTTTCATTCAGACCCCTCTGGAAGTCTGATGAATTTTTCACAGAATAATATTTTTAAATGCATAGAATGTAACTAAAGCTAACTGTATGGAAATAAGGTTCTTCAAAATACATTTTTATGCAGTAATACATGTATTGCTTTATCAATGCACTAAATAACAATATCTAATGGTGGTTCTAATAATCACCATAATTAAAAGAAGTCAAGAATCTAAATGTAATTTGAGCCACCAGCAAAAACTGTAACCTGTTATGAAAATATCTGTGATTTCCGTTAGTCATGAAGTCACAGGTTCTGCTAATAATACTGAGGTGTGTAGCCTACATTTAATTTAAAAATATATGCTAAATTTCAGTTAGAGGTTAGCAAAAGTAAAGATATAATTTGTTTCATCCACATTCACAAATATATTGAGTGGTCTATCTGGGATCCATGGACCCCAAGGTAACAACCTCTGCAAAAATTAAAAAGCATTTATGATATGGACAAGGAAGGTACAACCCACTATGGGATGACTTAGAACATGCCATATTAAAGGTAATATTGAGTTGGATCATAATCACCTTCCCTAAGAATAAGCAGCAGATTATTATTTACACAATGTGGCCTGCTGAGAAGCACCATTAATTTAGACCTAAGAGTAAGCAATTTTCTCTGCAAACTTTGTTCCTCTTTTGCTACCATCAACTTAGAATTTACATGCTCTTGCCAGATTTCAGTGTCTTAGCAGTTTCATTCCAAGGCAACACTTGATCCCAATGAAGACAATGTTTCTACCTGAGAAGCATCCGTAGTGTGGAAAAGAAGACCTCCATGTGATAATAAAGGTACCAGCATTTTTGTAGCCAACAGAATGTATAAACTAAGTGAATGTCCTATTTGAGACCCAGAAGGCATCTTGGAAAAACCAATAGAAAATAAAAAAGGAAAAGAAAGGATTCTTGGTTATCCTTTGAAGGTAAGATTACCATCACAATGTAATGGGCATCACTGAAACTCAATGTTCAAATGTTTGTTTACCACCTAGGCCCTGCTGCCAGGGCGTCAGTGTGTGCTGGGAAGTTTCCCAAAGCATAAGCAGTTCATTAGGGTTTCTCACCTCTTCCTTGCTCACCCTCATCTTTGGAGGTGTAAATTAGAGAGGCAGATGTACAATCTGGGAAGTTTTCCAGCTACATACTTGGAATGTGGAGTGTTCAGCACTGTGGGCGTCAAGCAGAGTTTTCAGTCTGTCACACATCCAGCCTGGGTGCAAAGGAAACCCCCCAAATTGCCCCCAAATGGTCCCCAAAAGCCTTTTTCTAGGAGGAAATAGTAACCTTTTTGAGGACAGGGTACAGTTTGCTTTTTAGTTTTTATTGTATAATGAATAATTATTGAACTTAGTTGAAGAAAAAAAGCATTCTGATGGAAGTCTGTGAAGCCCTCAGTTTCCTGGCTAAATTACATCCGTTAGGAGAAAGTTTTAAAGGGTCCCTTTATATCAATTTGCAGAAGATTCTTGTGCACCAAGAACATTAGATACCAGAGAGCTGAAATGGCATAAAAGCACATTTCCTCATACTATTTAAAGTGTTTTCTAGTATGAAGAGAGCTTTTATATAATTTATCTCATATTTTACTCAAGTCTACAGGGCAGATTTTACTTTTCCAAAATAAACCAGATACTGGTTAAGTAGGTAAACCAGAGTCATGAGATGTATTATGGTGAAATTAGGTTTCAATGTCTTCATTCATGAAACTATTCAGTAACTACTATTTGTCAGGAGAATGTAGAGGGACATAAAATAATATAGAACTCTAGACCCATCTAATTTCCTCCACTATCTCCCAAATAATCTAATATGGAGAGAAGTCATCTTAGAAATAGAAACAGTTAAGTATGAATAGAGATTAAGAATAGACTTATAAAGAACTTGGTGGGTTAAGAAAAATTGTTCCTGTGAGTGCTTTAGTACATAGATATCTGTTTCCATTTCACAGTTTTTTTTGGCATAATTCAGTTTTCTAGTCTTCTTACTCTAAATATTTCTCCTGTCTTCCTTTAAGTTGCAAAGAGTCAGACTCCATTGACGATAACAATGTTCTCTTCTCTGGTCCCTCAGATGGACAATTCTGAGATGTATTCTGCATGGCTCTTCAGAGAATCCCAGTAAGATTAAGGGCCAGATGCCCTAGTAACCATCTCAAGAACACACAACTGTAATGACTTTTCTTACTTTGTGTGCCTCATCCCCCCCTACCCCCCAATTTCACTCCAGTTTCTGGGATTATTTCTAAAAGACGCCACTTGTGTACATTCCATTATTTTAAGCTCTACTTTCTGGGGAAAGTCTAGGTGAACTCGGGGGAACTGCAGGCCTTTGGTTTTGTGCAATCTAAATTTCTCAGTTGGCTCTAGGTTAGAAAAGTATTCTGTTACTATATACTGCCAACTCCAAAAGCTAAGAGTTGAACCAAACACCTTAGGAAAAGAAGTGAATGCCATATGCCTTCAACTTTGAAGGAAGCCAGAATGAGTAGAGACTGCATTTCAGTTGCTCATAAACAAATTTTAATCACCACAAAGTTGCAAGAGCATCTTAGTATCGTGTTCTTTTTATCTCCCCTAATTAGAGCTCTGAGCAAAAGAAAATGAAAACACCTTCTGCCCTGCATGTTTTATGCAGCATAGACTCAGCCTCAATGCAGATTTTCTTTCAGTTATGTAAGCCCCTAATTGAGGACTCCACTCCTGGGCTCCATTCTATTTTCAACACAAACTTTATTTTTCCTTTCTTAGCATGATCCATTCCAAGTGTATATGCCAGGAATCTCCCATTCCTTTGACTTTTCTATGGCAGCAGCACACTTGGCATTGCTCTTGACAACCACATTGCCACAGGCACCTCCTCCTCACCACTCCCCTCAGGCATCAGGAAGCAATGCCTTCCACCTTTTTTGCCAGTACATATGCACAGGCCTTGTGAGTGATGATTACCGTCTATGACCTGGACACTTCTTCTCCAAGTTGCTCTAAGAAAAATGAATTGCCAAACTCTTCTTTCTACATTTAAATGATTAGCAGTTACATTAAATCTGCAAAAAATATAGAGCTACCCAGCTGGTGTGGTTCAGTGGTTGAGTGTCGACCCATGAACCAAGAGGCCGTGGTTCGATTCTGTTCAGGACACATGCCTGGGTTGTGGGCTTGATCCTCAGTGGTAGGTGTGCAGGTGGCAGCTGATTGATGATTCTCTGTCATCATTGATGTTTCTATTTCTCTCTCCATTACTCTCTGAAATCAATAAAAATATATTTTTTAAAAATAGATATTAAAAATATATGGAGAGCTAAGCCATATAATTGATCTGCATTATGACATCACTCACAGGAAGTTAGAGAGCTGATCATTTTGCCTCTATCTGCATACATGCGCTCCAGAAGAAGTCATTATATAAAGGTTTTTAATTTTAACATGACCCCAATCTTTGGAAAGAGCATAGAAGCTTTGGTTGTTTTATTTTGTTGTCGACTATTATAAAAAATAAAGTTTCATTTAAATTTTTAATTCAACATAAGGACATCCTTTTTTAATGGTATGATGGAACTCAAGAACAAACATAAATGTATGACAAAAATGTTGCAGCAACTGCAAAGTTACCATATTTGATATCATAAAATATTAGACAAGTACCTATTTTTAGGTGATGATAGTGTATTTGTGGTATGTTGGCAGAGAACAAAACCACTCTTCATCTTAGTTTCTGAACATGTGAAATGACAGGTTTTGTGATTTACATTTGGGGCAAGGATAATTATATACATCATTCCTATTTAAACAACAAAAAAAGAGAAAGTTTTTGAAACACTTCTGCTATTTTTTAAAGCTACCACTAGATGGTATGCAAATACCCTTTCTTCATTGCTGGCTCTCCTCCTTTTATATTGCTAGAATATGAGATGTACCTGTCTATGAGATGTTCTGATTTAACTTTATTCTTGTCTTCCAGGTGGGAAATAGGAGGAAGAGATGCTGCTTGGATCAGGAATTTTTCACTGACTTTTGTCAACTCCACAGGACCAATTTATACTCTCACATATTAATGGTGGTATTTTGATTTTTAAGCTTTAAATTTTCTCTTAACATTTCCCTAGTATACCCAAGAACCAATTATTAAATAATATTTAAAGATCATCTGCAATTAGCAAGTGTACTTCAAATCTAGAAGGTCTTTCATTTGAAGAACTAGAGATATTTAACCTTAATAATTTTTAAAATTACATAAGAGTGAGTTTATAAAACTCAACATAGTTACCAAATATAAATACTATCTCATGATCTACAAATATGAAAATATAAGTCTTTTTATATAAATTATATTAACTTTTAATAGTTAAAATAATCCCCAAATTGGCCTATTCAAATACCTATGCCTGTCAATGAAAATGATTAATGACCACCTTTTGCCCTACAAAGATTCCGATTTGTTTTCTTCTAACTCATAAATAAAATTAATAGCCTACTATTTCCAAGGAGGTAATAACATCCATTACTATATAAAAAATCTATGGTCAGTCTAAGTCTTTTCAACACCAATTACTATTTCAAGTATCAATTAACTCTAGCTCCCAGCATTAGATAGTATGTTCATCATTTCCATTTTATTATTCCTGTTGTAATGCAAAACTTCTGTGTAAAAATTACCTACAAGTTGTCCTAACCTATGGCTTCCAATTGGCAGCAATACTCTTCCTGCCATTCTTCTGAAGGGAGGATAAATGAAAGATCAGCAAAGTAGGAAGAAAGTGAAGATGAGGTTGGATGGCCATGAGAATCACTGACCCAAATATTTAAAAAAATTAACTTTCTCTCTGAATATGTAATATAGTCCATCTTATCTCTTTACATTATTATATGACTAACTATACACACTATACATGTAAAATACTATCTGCATGCATAATCACATAAATAGTAAGAAACTGTCTTATATCCCCAATTATCTGAATTTTCCTGATTACTCATTCTGAGATAACTGAAACTTCATTAGCCTGAACTTTATGTTCATCTATTTTATTCCTCTTCTTGCCACATTTTTTTTCTAAAACCTTGGCCTTTTAGTCTCATACTTGCTTTCTCTGTGTTGTTCTGAATCACAAAGTAATCCCAGAGGAAGATAGATAACTATGCAGATTTCACACACTACAGAGACCAGCTCGGCAGCGGCCCTCCTGCAGCCTCCAAAGTAATTATATTCTTTGCTCATGTTCTGGGCTCACTGACTCCACACAGACACTATTTGTGGGTGAGCTCACCTTTGGCTTCGTTGAAAGGATGGAGACTCTTGGATCTATTCCCCTTAACCCAATTTCACATTTCCCAAAAAAATAGTTGCAGGGGAAGATGTAGTGATCCATGTAATCCAGAATCAGTTTCCTTTGATCCCATTATTTCCTGGCACCTGAGGACTTTGCTTCTCTATCCAGCTCTGCACTGTTTGTCTTGAGCTACTTTAGGACATGGCATTTCTTAAAAACAAAACCAAACCTAATGAATTATTTTGCTTCTCCACACTTGCTCCCCATTACCAACATTTATATTTTATTTTACTGAACATTTGTCAATATTCCAACATTTTAATTCTTCTCTTTATTCATTATAACCTCTGAAGTTTTACATCTGACTACACTCACCTGAAAAAAAAAATTCACTTTACATTTCCAATACTCCACTTACTGCCATCAATAATAACATTTCTTATTTTCCTCTACCAGTAGACTATATTTATTTTGTTGACGAACTTTTCTTTGTGAATTCCTTTATGTTGTGAAGGAATCTACCTACCTTGATCACTAACTACCTTGATTCTCTTCTAGTCATTCTTTTACTTAAGGTCCTCTACACTTCCTGTTTCTTTTACATTATAAACATTTCTTAGGGCTCACTACATCTTGATCCTTGGATTTCCTATTTATTTCCCACTTATTTACTTTTTAATTTCCCATTCCTTTTGTACAGCTATCATGCCAGCTACCCATACCACTACTAAGTCTGCCACATTGTTTTGTTTGTCTCCATGGGGAAGTAATTATTACAGAAGAGCTAACTGGCTAATGTGGAAAGAATACTAGGTTAGAAAATAACCATTTTATAACCATATAAAGTTAAGTATATAAACTATGTAATAACAGTAAGGATTAGTTCAGGCAAAAATCATCAATGGATGTCAAATTAATAAGGCCATTTTGATGAGATATGCAATATTTGCATTGTCTTAAACAGTCTTGCCAAATATTGATTATTAGTTGCAAAAGGAATTTATGAAGTGTACAGTGGAGACAGTAAGCATCATCTTAGCTGGGTGACAAAGTTAACATTGCACAATGAAAGAGAATGGTGGACATGATCTGCCTCCAGATGTTACACTCTGGTACTATATTACTTAAGCCATCTGTATTTCAGCTTCCTTAGTTAGCAATGAATTAAAGATATGCTTTGTGAATTCAAGAACTCAGCATTATGGGCACTTAATAAATGTTAATTTCTTCTTTTAAATGTTTACAATACATCTTTATACATCATTTGTACCTTTTATCCCATTGCTCTCAAGTGTGCTTTTTTCACCCAACACATTTACCTGTGTGTCTCCTTTCCCAGCTAAATTGGTAGGTAATGTTTAGTATTGTGCCTTACATAGAGTAGATAATGATGCACATTTGTTGTTGCCATTGGCATTTCATTACTGTATATATAGTTTTGTTTAATGAATTGGAGGGGAAACTACTCTTTACTTTATACTATCCTATACTATCTGTTGCTATAGATACCACATTTTCCTTTAGGTTTTCATTTTCTTTCTTCTCTATGGTACCAGCAAATTATTTTGATAATATCTCTTCTTAACTTATTTAGCTAAACAAATAACAGTTAAATATAATGACTTAATTTAAAAGATGATCTAAATTCAAAGCTTATAAACAATCCCTCACATAATAAAGTTTACATTTCTAAACTAATATTGGATGACATCTATCAATTATGCTATGAAGAATAAGGTCACATTTAATTTAAAGATCTTATTTAATTGTGCCTAAAAAATCAGGTTAAAATTGTGTACATGATGCAACTTAACTAAATAGTTTAAAATCTCATCTGTCACATTAAAATTGCATTGGACAATCTTGTTAACTGATTATGCAGAGAAGTATAAGGTGACTATTGATTTTAAACTAAAGTTATTTTACAATTTGGTCTAAGAAATAATTAAGGTGCTAAGGTTTAATACATGATTCATCTTCATTAAATCACCTTGGAACTTCATCCTTTACATTAAAATGTGTTTGTCAACAACAATAAACATTCACAAGAAAAATTAAAAATCAACTTTTCTTAGAATTGAAGAATCAAGGTTACTGTGCAAATTGCTACCTCAAACTGGAGAGATAGGTGAATACAAAGAATTATGGCTAAAAAGCCAAATAAAGTTTTACCTATTGCCCACTTTAGGGCACACAAATAGAGGTTTTACCTATTACCCATTTTAGGGAAGACAGTTGAAATCCTGACAAGGTATAGGGTTCTTGATCAACAACCCAGGCTTAAAACCCAGGAAAGGCTATACCTTAAGAGTAAAAGACTGTATCTATGGATCAACATATTCTCCATAAGACAAAAACAATAGCAAAGCATAAAATCAAGCCTATAGGTTCCCTGTCTGGTAATGATTGAGTAGCTTCTTTTGAATCAACTCTCCTAAAGATAACAATAGATTCTACACTGAGTTATTATAGGCAGGCAGAAACTGGAGGGTGTGTAGACCCTTGGAAAACAGAACTGCACTGGATAAGTTTTCTGTTTTTCACATCTTTAGTCCTGAAGGGAAGATTCTGAGGAGACAGAGGGAAGCTATGTAGTCAGGAATTGGGAGAGGGGGAAATAAATGAGGGGAACCCAACTAGGTGGAGTTACCAAGACACACCAATTGGGTGGAGAAGGAAGGACACAAGAGAGGCAGGAACTTTAAAATATTAAGACAGGAAGCTTGCAGTTAACCAATCACAAGGCATTAAGGCATGTGTATAGACCAATCCCAAGGCTGTTGCTAAGGCAGAATTCTTTAAAAGACCAATCAGGAGCTAGCAAGGCTGTATCCACCCCCTAAATTAAAAGACTCACCCTCTCTCTACTCTGGGGGCAGGCAATGGGTTCCTGATGTTCATTCCTCTGGTAGGGGAGCATATCCCTGAGCCCACTTGGCTTATGGCCACATGGGCCTCCACACATGGACTAATAGACTTTAATTAGCTTGGATGTTAAACTACTCCTTACTGTAACATGGAAAGGAAACTCTAGACACTGGCCTGCTCCTGGAACCGCAGCTTCCCCTTTTTTCTAGGACTGGCTTCTCTCAATAAACTTTGGTTCCACTAACCATTTTTGTCCCTTATTTCATTCTTTGATTTTGGGAGACAATGAACTCCTACTCAAATATCCCACATTTTGGTCTCAATTTGACTTATTACCACAGAAGGCAACTGATAAAAAATCTTTAGTCTTACTGGCTCAAAGAAACACAGGTTAAAGATATGCCCAAATCACAATAGCTGAGGTGAGATAATGGCAGCTCCAGATCCAAGTATAAGCTCTGATTAGATATCTGGCTGGTCCCTGAATGACACATAGATAGGACAGACTGCAAGCAGCCCAGCTTTAACAAAAAGAATTGCACATAGTATATTTTACCTCTCACCTATGTTGGAGAAGACAGAGATTAAAATTTTACCCCAATCAAGTTAATTATTAAAATTAATTATTTAAGAAATCAACACTCTAAAGAGAGTAAAGAAGAATCAAGAATACATAGTTTTTCATACCCAGGATACAACCTAAAATTATTATGCATACTAATAAATATGAAAAATATGACCAAATTTGGGGCAAGACAAATGTGTTTCTTGATAATATTTTTCCAAATTGCTCTCAGAATAACAATATGTATTCTTTACTTATCTTAATATATCATGAATTAATTAAATCACTGCATATGTAATTTAAGAGACTTTTTACAGTATAATTCCATTTATGTTTCTCCTATTCTGTGTTATTTTGTCATAAGCTTTACGTCTACATATGTTCTAAGCACCTCATACATTATGTATTATTTGTGTTTACATAATTAATTTGCTTTTAAACAATTAAAGAAAAGATATAAAGATATACTTTTTTATTTATCAATGTGTTTACCATTTCTAATGTTCATCATTTCTTCCTATATATAAGAATTTCCATCTGGACTTATTTACCTTAAGCCTGAGAACTTTAGTTACCAATACTTAGTGTATATCTGATGTGACAAGTTTCATAGATTTTATTTACATGAAACTGTCTTTTTTGGCCTTGAATTTTAAAAGATATTTTTATTGGATATAAAGATTTTATTTCAGAATTTTTAGAGCATATTTCCATTATCTTCTCATTTAAACTGTTTCTAAGGAGAAGTAAGGAATACTCATTGCAGATCCATTGGCTGTAATTTGTCTTTTGCTTCTGGCTGCTTTTATAATTTTTCTCTGATTATCAGTAGTTTGACTATGATGTGCCTCGGTGCATTTCCCCGTATTTATGCTGTTTTGGATTCACTGAGTGCCTTTCATCTATAAGCTTGTCTTTTTGAACAAATTTGAAAGAATTTTCAGCCAATATTTTTTAAAAATATTTTTCCTATACTTTTCTTTCTTCCCATTCTGAGACTCTAATTATATGTATGTTATACTATTCGACACTGTCATATTGGCTCTTGAAGCTCTATTCATGTTTCTCAGTCAGTCTCTTCTCTATTTACTGATGCTTCTCTTTTGTGCAATCTGTTTTTAAACACAGGCAATGAAATTTTTGTTTGTTTCAGATACTGTGCTCTTTTCAGTTTTATGTTTTACCCATTTTTTTAAAAGTTCTATAGCTCTTCTAAAATTTTCCATCACTTCACCAATTTCATTCCCATTTTTCTATAATTCCTTTAATTTCTATGAAAGCCCTAACCACTAATTACAATAACTGGATTATGTGTGGGTTTGTTTTCAGTAATTTGTTTCCTGTTTCTTCACATATCTAGGAATTGTTGTTGTTTTTGTTTAGGTTAATAGTATTGTAGAGAATCTGTTATTGGCTTCTGAAAAATGCTATCTATTATACAAGCATGCAGTTAAATTACAAGCAGTTTAATTGATTCTTGTGAGGATTATTTTTAGGTATTCTTAGAGTGGTCAATGGTCAGTTTTTTTCTTTGAGTCTTGAGGCAAACCCATTAATCTTTGGATGCAGTCTTTACTGCTAATGTGTGAGTCTTATGTTGTTTCAGTGGAGACCCTGAGATGTTTGTCAATTTACTCAAAATGTTGAGATTCACACTCCCATTCTATGTCTCCAGCAGTGAGTCACCACTAATATCTTAGTACAACACTTTCAGCCTTCCAGATGTTGTTTTCCCCAAACAGGTTCATTGACATCTTATTCTGTACATGAATAATTTGAGGGGGTTTCATATGAAGAATATCTGTGGTACTTTTCTTTCTTAGGTGCTCCCCCTCACATCCTATCCACTCCTGGAATCATGAATTCTATTGTCTGACTCTTTAAACCAATAAGATAGTAGCTTTTTTTCCTGAGTTTCCTAAAAGACATGTCATATGAACTTGTGAGTTCTCTCCGGAAAACCACGTAAGTGTTGATCTTATCCAGAATTTTATATTCTTTCAGGGTTAAAAATCCTCTGGCGTGTGCTTATTTTTGTTACTCTCCAGTTATTTTAAGTATTTATATTTTGCCCATAGTTTATAATTGTTAGCATCAGATCAGTTAGTGCATTATAAATTTTACATCATTGCCAGAGTCAGAAGTTTTCATGACTTTTATTTGCTTGATCTGCAAGTTATTAGTGAGCTAAGAGATCTTTGAAATATTTTACTAAAATTAAATTCATTTACATGCAAATTACCTCTTAATTATGAAAATGTTGGTACAACAAATGAATAAGAGTCTCATAAATTAGGTAAGTCATAATTTTAAAGTATATTAGTCATTATGCAATGAGCATATTAAAATTTACAAACCTAGATACATGGATGATGACAATCCAGAAGCTCAAGTTATCTTTATCCAAGCATTTACTGAACTTGCTAACATGCTTTCTAATGTCTTGCATTTTAGCTCGATGATTATTTATATTAATTTTCCTGTGTAAGGCATCACTAACCATTTTGGGAAAAGATGAATATATTTATTCAACATACATGATTATCCTTATGGACACCTCACATTCCCAGAATATTCTATAGTTTGCAAACAAAGTTCACATATGTTTACCTGGTTCAATATTCTTAACTACCTTCTGAGGCAGCATGCCAGTATCTTCATTTCATAGATTACAAAATTAGAATCTTGAAAAGATTATAGTGACTTTCCAAGTAAACACATATAGCAGGTAACAAAGCCAGGTCCTGGACAGATAGTCTGCCTATTGGTTAAACTCTGTTTCCATTAATCAATAGCAATCTCCCACCTTATTCTGCTTTTGATCTCAGTGCCCTTCTTAGGACAAGTAAAATACTTAGTGTTGTCCTTGATATAACACAGAGTAAGTAACACTGGACCCTTGATAGTAACTTCAAGTTTAAGACTGATTACCTTGAAAAGAAAAAGATCAGAAAAAATTAAGTAGAACATAGAGGTCACATTTATTCACATAGTATAGATTAGAATTTGGGTATCCTAACTACTAATTTTTCTATTATTTCATACTTGGCATAGTTAAAGAGATGCGTTTGGACTATGTTTTTTTCTGTTACCCATGTTTATATTTGTAAATATTGATCAACTTCAAGCTTAATACAAAGAATTTATTTTCAATTGAGCAGATAGCATTTTAAAGGAAAAAATCAGGAAGTGCAACTTTTAAAGTAAATGTTAGACTAAACACTGTCTTTTCTTTGCCTGAAATGTTTTATATCAGGCTTGAGGACAAGTTAAAATAAATTTACTTGCAAATAGCCTTTTATCTATACACAACTTAGAACTAGTCTAGTTTACCCTCTGTGGGGAAAAAAAGGAAGATGAACATTTTTTTTAATCTATAAGTTCCATTGATTTAATAACACTTCAGAATCAAGCTACTTTTAAAAAACTTTAGCTCTGAAAATATGACTTCATCCTGTTAAGCTCTACACACTGTGCAGCATTTTGGTGATGTTACTGCTTTTTATGGGAGTCTCCTTCTATATGACTTTTTGAATTAAATCAGATCTATAGATTTCTGCTGCATAGGCATTCTATTTGACTTTCCTCTTATGTACTATAATTGCACAGTTACTTTGTCAGATGTGCAGAAAGCGAAGCTACTTTTAAAAATATATATATATTATTGATTATTTTAAAGAGAGGAAGGGAGAGAGATAGAGAGTTAGAAACATCAATGAGAGAGAAACAGATGAGAGAGAAACATCCATCAGCTGCCTCTTGCACACCCCCTACTGGGGATGTGCCCACAACCAAGGTACATGCCCTTGACCAGAATCAAACCTGGGATCCTTCAGTCCACAGGCTGACGCTCTATCCACTGAGCCAAATCGGTTAGGGCTGAAGCTACTTCTAAAAGCTCTTGCCTTGATAATACATTGAAGACATATAGTTTTAGACAGGAAGCTCCTTGAATAATCAGTATGTGATTCTTGTTACTAGGAAACCATAGTCCTAGACTAAATGTCTGTTACATGCATCCAATGCTCAACATAGACATATACAGATATGTTATACATATACTAGAGGCCCGGTGCATGGAATTCATGCACAGAGGGAGGTTCCCTCAGCCCAGTCTGCACCCTCTCCAATTGGGGACATCCCTCTCACAATCTGGGACTGCTGGCTCCTAACTGCTCACCTGACTGCCTGCCTGATCACCCCTAACTGCCTCTGCCTGCCAGCCTGATCACCCCTAACTGCCCTCCCCTCCTGGCCTGGTCGCCCTCAACTGCCCTCCCCTGCTGGCCTGATCTTGCCCCCAACTGTCCTCCCCAGCAGGCCTGATCTCACCCCAACTGCCCTCCTCTGCTGGCCAATTTGGTTCTGATTGGTCAATTTCTATGCCAGTTAGTATCAACAGCTCCACTTCCTAGGCAGCTATTGGTTCATCACAGCACCCACATTTGGTTCTGATTGGTCGGTTCCTATGCCAGTCAGCGTCTCTGAGCCTATCAACGGGGCCTGATCAGCAGCCCTGGTGGAGGCCTGGAGAAAAATGGAGGCGTGGCTGCTGGTCAGACTGGGAGAGAAAGAGAGAGGCAAGTGCTGATCAAAAGCTGCCACAGAGGCAGTGGATCAGTCCCCGCTTCTCTCTTCAGGCCTCTCTCTGACCCTGATTCACAGCCCCCTCAGCAGTCAGTGCTGGGGCACTGTGCCTGCAGTGGAAGCAGCCACAGCAACCCAGCGCTCACTGCAGGATTGACTTTCAGTTGTTTGAGCCTCGGTTGTTACTGGTCATTATGACCCAGGATTTTTATATATTAGAATATGTATATGCATATTCAAAACTTAGGATACACATAAAAATCAAGTTAAAACAGCCTTACAAAGCTATGATTTCTGCAAATCTAGTTGTAATGAAAAAGAGGTCACTTTTGAGATGTCAAACAGGCATATGATTAATCCCAGATCTTATATTCTGGTTCATTTGTTTTGAAAATATGTATGAAGGTAATGAAGAAAGGCATTTGGTTAAATCATCAGAGTTAATGTTAGCTATATTATAGTACTTATTATAGTACTTATAAATGTACTTTTTCTTAAGAAAGTAAAAAAGATAAGTGTATATCAGTGTAATCAGTTCCATGGGATTTTAAAAAGTTATAGAACATGTAGTCAAATTTTCCTTCTACTACTATATTTTTTGATAAAATTATATAAAGCTGCCTTTTGCCAGTTGGTATAATGATAAAATGCACATACCTAGATACTGCTCTTCAGAAAACTTCCCCTAGGTGGACTCTTGCCTAAAATCAAGCCTGATGTAGAGCAATATAAGGAGAATAATTTTGACTAGATGACCACTGAGCTTCTTGAAGAAGCTTCCAGAAAGAAAGCTCCACCAATGGGAGCTATCTTAGAGAGCAAAAGATTACTAGCTCAACCATATTTTAAGGAAGCATATCAGACTGGTGGCAATATTTCACACCTCCAGCATTGTAACTCAGGTTGCACACACTCTCCTAGCCCTGAAGAAGAGAAAGAGAGTTCATCATCGTATCTTTCTGAGTCCTAAGGGGTTCTCATGATATACATGCCTACCTGTGCCTTAACTATTCTTGCACAACCTCTTGTACACACACACACACACACACACACACACACACACACACACTTAACCAGAAATACCAAATCTTGGGTAGTTGACCAAGCAAAGCTGATTCAATAGAAGTTATCATATAGTTGATACAGGCTGGTGAGAAAAATATGAACTATTGTGAGATATGGATATTTGTATTCATCATATAAGTATTTCTGTGGCTTTGTGTGAGAGTCAAAGGGAACAGTTTGAGTGAAGAAGTGAGTTGGGATTACAAATTTGGGAAGCATGAGTAGTTGATGTAGTTCAGACATCATTAAGGACAGAGTTATAAAGAGAGGCTGAGTGAGGAGGGTTAGGCATCACAGAATTGTGAAGTTTCCAATCTGGAACAGAATCAGTCATAATTCTCAGATTTCACAAATGTGCATATTGTAGACCAGAGATTTATTGCCCAAGCTCTTAAGATAAAATGAAAGAACCACAACTATGTTCCCATTCTCGTGATTCTTATTCCAGAGTTTTTCCCATTGTGTTGTGCTGCATTCACACATTAGTTCTCCATAGGCTCCTATGCAATTGCATTTTTATTACCCCCATTACTGGCAAACAAAATAGTACCCTTCAATTGAGGGTCTAGTCAAATACAAAAAAAGCATCCAGATCCAGAGATAAATAAGCTTTCTTAAGAAAATATATGGACTTTGAGGAATCCTGGGTATAGAATTTCTGGCCTTAGAATGATGAGTTTAAATACATGAAAACCCAATTTAACAATTTAATACTATTTAATTATTTAGTATAATTCAAATGCTCACTTTTCCCTTTCAGGATAAGAAGCTAATAAAAGGAATTGAGACACGGGCTAAATGACAAATGCAAAATTAAATCATCTTGTAAGACTAAGACATCAATAAGAAATTTCTGTATTCTGAATATATATGAACAACCAGATACTACAGAAATGGTTACACAGAGAGAATAGTGGAAATTGGGTAGGAAGGAAAGCATTGGGAATGAGACTCTTTTAACTATATGTTGTCATTTTGAATAACAAAGGAATATAACACTGTAATACTGATGACATAATCATACAGAAGAATTAATTTGCTTAATCAAAAATGGAATTAATACTCTTCTGAACACAGCTCTCTGATGGTACCCTTGGTGGGATATACTCTAAAGACAAGATAAATTAATAGCAACAACTGCAGAGAAAACATTACATAGCAGTTTTGATATTTGTAGTGATAGGAATATAGAAATTCTGAAATTATCTGCATGTATTTTAAGATTGAGCAAATGAAGGAACATACTGATAGTATTGGGAAGTGGGTTCCTTCTGTTGGAGATATGAGACACATATGGACTAGGAAAGGAGTGAAAGAACCTTGAAGAATGGGGTTAGTGTTAAAGGATTAGTGTCCATTGACAGGAACTAGAATTTCAGTAGCTATTTCATACCCAGATCTTTTTTTTTTTTCTACTACAAGAAATCAGGGTTTCTTAGAAAACTGACTAGAGATGGAACAAGGGAGGTGTAAGTGTGGAACAGGCCAGACAGAAAGTAAAGAAGCATTCCAACATAAATTGAGATTTGGAGAGGAGACAGGAGCCAGCTTAAAGTGGTGTTCACCAGCCAAATTTCAAAGAAATTGAGTATGAGTCATGACATAACCGGTTTTATAGCACACTGAATAAAAAATACATGAGTTTGTATAGATACATTTAAAAAAACTTTAACAGAATAGAAGAAGGAAAGCTGCACAGGCTACTTATGGATTTCAAAGAGAAAAATATACCTTAAGAATGATGAAAACTGGCAGATGCCACCTAGACCAAGAAATCAAGTTTGGCTTCACCAATAAATAATAGGACACACTGACTTATAAGGCTCCCAATATTTTGTACTGAGAAGGAGGCAATATCATAACGTGTATAGTGTTCCTGACAAAAAATAACCTGAATTTGGTCAAGAGAAAATAATCAGAAAATTAAAATTAAAAATATCCTGCAAAACAATTATCATAGGTATTTAAAATGTCAATGTTATGGCCAAAACCGGTTTGGCTCAGCGGATAGAGCGTCGGCCTGCGGACTGAAGGGTCCTGGGTTCGATTCCGGTCAGGGGCATGTACCTTGGTTGCGGGCACATCTCCAGTGGGAGGTGTGCAGGAGGCAGCTGATCGATGTTTCTCTCTCATCGATGTTTCTAACTTTCTATCCCTCTCCCTTCCTCTCTGTAGAAAATCAATAAAATATATTTTAAAAAAAAATAAAAAAATAAAAAATAAATAAAATAAAATGTCAATGTTATGAAAGATTGCCATAACAAACCCACCTGGAGATGTGGTCTAGAATATATTATACACAACTAAAGAGCTATAATAAGTGAATGCAATGTGTGATCCTTGATTGAATCATAGATTAAACAAGAAAAAAGGAAATTGCCATTATTGACAATAGAAAAAATTTGAATATGAACTTGTTTTCAACTTCAGCATTAAAATTGTATAAATTGAAATTAACTTAAATAAAACTGTCTAAGAACTAAAATTACTCAGGAAAGGTGGTCTAATATGGTATTGTTGACAGCAGAACATATTTTATATAAAACTCATTATAAGAACATAATTAGTAATTTCACTGAAATGAAAGTAAAAAATATATTTATGAATTCAATATGTGATAACAAATAATAATAAGTATTCACGTTGGAAAGTACAAAACAATACAAAGGATAAAATAAAAATCACCATTAATCTCTTTCCCATGAGAACTCTTCATCTATTTCAGTGTACGTCTTTTTTGTACTTTTTAATATAGTTTGTCTTCACTGTGCACTACTTTTCACTTAAGACAGTGCCATTTCCAAAAGCCTTGACTACTATGCTAATTTTTTTTTTTTTAAACAGAGTAGTGCCTCAACATCTGTATGGTTTTAATTATTTTCTAGATTGGCTTAGCCAGATCATCCTAAGCTTAAGTTCACTTTTGTGGGAGATATGTTTTTTCTTAGGTTCTGGAGTATATGTTTGTAAGTAAAAGTGAGGTCTAGTTAAAACAATGTAAAAACCCAAGACTAGACTATTTGTGAATAAATGAAGCCACCAGCCACAGCATGCTAAGGACCTCAGATTTAACTTGCTTTTCTTTGTAAAGAAAATATGTAAAATATGTAAAATATGTAAAGAAAATATGAAGTTTGGTGCTCATTGGTGGAAGACGTAGAGCATCAAATGGAAATGCTATTTAAGACGACAAGAATTTTATTTCTATGTACCGTATATATTTGCTACTACTGTGCTTCTTTCTTTAAAAAAAAAAAAGCAGGGGAAGGTTCTTTATCTATATTGTTGGCAGCAATGATAGCTTAGGGACTGCACAAGAACAGGGTGACAATGTCTTGGGCTCAGTTCCCCTCTCCACATGCTGCCCCTAAAGGGGTGTTCGGACAGTCCCTCTCTCACACTCTGGAAACCCTCCATCAAAGCTTATTTTCTCGCTTCAGAAAGGAGAGTCTGTCTCCTCAGACCTCATCCACACAGCGTCCACACATTACCACACTTCCTGCTGAGCTGAGCCGCTTCCTATTGTGGAGGAGTGTTTATTTCACAGGGGGGCTAGATAAGCACAATTTCTTTAATCATATAGGCAAACTGATAAATGAAAGCAACCCACTCCAGTTCTATAATTCACCCCCCAAAATCATCTTCTTTAAAATATTCAATAGTCACTTGAATGTAAACTTATCTTCAACATACACTCAACACATTTACTTTGAACTTATCGGACATTAAAATCCACCTCCGTCTGTATGTGTATGCATACAATATGTTCTCTTTGCATATTATAGGGAGCTCAGAGCAGGGCTCCTTGGGTTCAGGCTGCCATCAAGGCAGAAGTCAAGCAGCAATATATTTTTAAAAATTATTCTAATTAGCTATGAGAGAAGCAAAAAAGTAACTCTATTTTCCCTCTATTTCCCTCACATATGCCCCACACCCATCCAATATGAGGATAACCAATTCTGCCCAATAAAAGTGGTGGCATTCATTCCTGCTGCGCCACTTTCAGCTGCTACAAGAGTCTCACTGCTGTGATGGCTGGCTGCCTGCCTGCCAGAGGACAAGCTTCCTCCTCAGCCTTTCTCCTTTGTGTCTCATTAGCTGCATGCAAAATTGTCACTTATATTTTTATAAGAAGTCCTGTTGCATGAGAACCTAATCCATTCAATATTATATCTAGCCTGAAATTCTGGGCAGCACATGTTTCTAGGTATTTCAAGAACCTTTGTTTTTAGCTTGCTCCTTTTGGGTGCCCTGTCAGCACTTACGGGTTTTCTCCCTCTGTAGTTAGGTGGTTAATAAAGGCTAATATCTCAGAAGAAAGATCCATTCAGAAAGAAGAGCCTCATGAATCCTTGGGAAGTCTATTTCTCCTGCTGTGCCACTTATTTATATAGCATCTTCTTTTTTTTAATATATTTTATTGATTTTTTACAGAGAGGAAGGGAGAGGGATGATAGAGAGTTAGAAACATCGACGAGAGAGAAACATCGATCAGCTGCCTCCTGCACACCCCCCACTGGGGATGTGCCCTCAACCAAGGTACATGCCCTTGACCGGAATCGAACCTGGGACCCTTCAGTCCGCAGGCCGACGCTCTATCCACTGAGCCAAACCGGTCAGGGCTATATAGCATCTTATACATGAGTTGGGGTTTTTTCCATTGGCACCAAAGGTCAACACTTCCTTTTATAGTTTCTGTTTAAATGTATGTTTCCACTCATAAAGCTCTGATTTTGGTTTCTGTCTTGTCATCATCCAAAATGATCCAGCAACAATGCAGTTTTGATATTTTGAAGAGAAAAAAAAATGATTCTTTTAGACATTTGTCGAAATGCAATCTATGAAATTCGCAGGCTTGAAAAGAGTTAGACAAACTGATCTACACACCCAGAAAATACAAATTACTTTTAGGTTTTCTTAGGGTGGGATGGTGAGAAAGTGAATTTACCAAGATCAGTGAAAAATAGTGTTGTTATGATATTTAGAAATTGATTTGTTTTGTACCGAGTCCTTACATGTTAGGAAGAAGCCAGGCTCTCATATTGTTTCCTCTGTGCCTTCCCAGGTCTGAAGGACAAACCTCACAGTCACTGACTGGTAACTTTGAAATGAGAAGATCTGAGATATTATATGGCAATGCTTTTGATGAAAATAATTGGGAGAAATTGAGTGGATATTCTCATTGCTTTCAAATTCCAGTCTAACACAAACACAACAAGGAATCAAATGTTGAAGTTTAAAAATAATTCTCTTCTCATAAATTGAATTGGTTTTTATACCAAGACAATCAAAAGTAGCTAAATATTCTCTACAGTTATTGTCTAAACTATACTCTATGAATAGTATAATTTTCCACCAAAATTATCTGCTGTGGAATTCTGAAAAGCCAGCAAGAAGTAAGGCTAGAATAAGCTTTGTTTGTTTATTTATGTTTTTAATCCTCCCCTAGGATATGTTTTTATTGATTTTTAGAGTGAAAGGAAAGGAAAGAAAAGAGGAGAGAGAGAGAGAGAGAGAGAGAGAGAGAGAGAGAACAGAACCACACTGGCCAGGGCTTTTTCATTGCTTTTAAGATATTCTCTTTGGAGTTTTACAGCTTCATCATTATGTGCCCTATTTTTTTGTATGTTTGCTTTTTCCCTGTTTGGATTTTGGTGAGATTCCTGAATCTGAGAATTCATGTATTCAGGGAGTGCAGATTTCAACCAATAACTCTTCAAAGATTCTCTCTCTTATATTCTATTTTTCCTAGAATTTTGAAAAGCATAGATATTCCTATTTTTTATCTCTCGTTATCTCATGTTTTCTATCCTTTCACTTCCCTAAACTTCAGATTAATATCTGTTTACTAATTATCTTCAAATTTGTCTAGACCTCATGGTTTTTTAAATGAGATCCACTAATTTCATCATTATATGTCCTTTGTAGACATTGCACATTGATTTTTTTAAAATATATTTTATTGATTTTTTTACAGAGAGGAAGGGAGAGGGATAGAGAGTTAAAAACATCGATGAGAGAGAAACATCAATCAGCTGCCTCCTGCACACATCCTACTGGGGATGTGCCTGCAACCAAGGTAAATGCCCTTGACCAGAATCGAACCTGGGACCCTTCAGTCCGCAGGCCGATGCTCCATCCACTGAGCCAAACTGGTTAGGGCTGCACATTGATTTTGTTTGGGTTTGATTTTTGTTTGCTTTGGTTTTAATATCTTACTACTTTTTAAAAGTCTCTTGTTCCTTGCTCATGCTTTCAGGTGCCATTCAATTTTAAACATACTTTGTTTATATTCTCTACCCAATCTTTCTCAAATCAGAGATATTTTTTGTATATAACTCGGCTGATGGTTGATTCTGCTGACTTTACTGATAGTGATTTACCAATGATGTGTTTGATAATTATGGATTATGATCTCATATTCAGTTATACTTTGTAGAACTTCTATAAGACTTGGTTGAGATACTTCCTTCTAAAAATGATTTGTGTTTGATACTTCCAGATACTTGGAATCAAAGTAAGTTTTCAGCTTGGGGGTTTCCTATGACTTGCAACTAGTATAAATTCAGGCCCCAAACTGTGTGAAAACACCTCTGGCTATGAATTCTCAGGAGGGACATTTTTCTTCCACCTATAATAGAGGTGAAGACAGACAAATTATCTTGTCATTTTTAATTGCTAGAGGGAATATTTTTTTCTAGTGTGTCCTGCAGTGAGGGAGTAGCTCGTGCAGCTCATGGAGTTTTCTGTTTCACACAAGACTCAGTTTCAACTCACCATACTGCTTGGCCTTATTTCCATTTAATCATGAATAGTTGCTATATCAGCTTTAGTTTTCTATTATTCTCAGATTCTTTCCCTGTTTATTTCTATGCCTTACAATTTATTATTATTATTTTTAAATATTTGACTAGGCATTTAAAAATATTTGTACTATTTTATCAAAAGAATGTCTATATTTTATTTAAATAAAGTTTTCCCAGGCTTACCAACTCACCCAATACAGCCAAAAATTGAACATTACATTATTTTCCCAATATGGTCCAAAGGATTAATGGAAGTAAACATTAGAAATATGGATTATAATCTTAAATGTGTCACTGATACTCTGAATATTCATAGTTATGAACAGTGAGCAATATGTCTCTTTCCCCAATACTTTTTTAATATATAGCAGAAATAATGATCCTGGCTTCTCAGATCCAGATTCTGATTGCAGATACTTTAATGTTCTTCAAAAATTCAAGTCGGACCAACTAATAGAAATTATTTGAGGTATACCTGAGTTGGCTAATTTTTTATTAGTATATATTTAACACTTTTTATTACTTGCAAATCTTTCTTTTTCACAAGGAGAAAGCAAGCCCCTTGCTTAAAGCCTAGTGTATTAACAGCATCTACTTAGATTTAAAAGTATTATTTTTGTATTATTGCATTTATTTTAAAATTATCTTCTATTTATGGCAATGTTATTATTTTTATATTAGTGATATATGTTTCCCTACATATTTGAATTTAAGAAGTGAGCTAGTTAAAACCCCACCTGCATGGCTTAGTGGTTGAGCATAAACCTATGAATGAGGAGGTCACAGTTCAATTCCCGGTCAGGACATATGCTGGGGTTGCGGGCTCAATCCCTGGTGTGGGGCTAGCAGGAGGCAGCCGATCAATGATTCTCTCTCATCATTGATATTTCTATCTCTCTCTCCCTCTCCTTTCCTCCCTGAAATCAATAAAAATATATTTTAAAAATAATAGTGAGTATATAATAATATATGACAGATATGGTCATGGTAATACATTAAAAGTAGGATTCAGAAAACAATGATAACAAATTTTGATCTAACATGTGCTTTGATAACACACACAATTTAAAAAAGTAAATAATAAAAATTAAATTAAATTTAAATTCAGCCCAGAAGCAAATTAGGAAAATGAAATTATCTAGAGAAGTGGTTACTAAACCGTCACGTTAGAATCACTGGGGAACTTGTTTGTTTATGCCCATGGCCCACTCTGGATAATGAATTAACATTTTTAGTGGTATATTCTCTAAAAATGGGTTGAATAAAATAACTATAGTCAAATAAATTTTACAATGTATTGCTCAATACATTGTGATTAATACAGTGTATATATATATATATATATATATATATATATATAATTTATCCAAGTAAAAAGACATATTTTAGATTAAAAATAACAAAACAAAGACAATCAAGAAATAAAATTTATATATGACACATAAATATCTAAGTCATAAGATATTTATATTCTTTTTCTTGGTTACTAGTGTTAAAATATTGTATGAATAGAAAAGGATTATTTGTTTTTTTTGGCCTTTTCTTTGCTATGTTATTTTTCTATATATTGACAAAATACCAATATTTAAAAATTCTGAAAGATGGTGGTTTCTTTGGTTTTCTTTGCATAAGTTTAATCATATGAAATATTTTTAAATCATCACCAGTATTTAAATGAAAAATTTACTAAAAATAGATTTCTAGTGTTAGGAAGTGGAATGAAAATAGGTTTTCATTAATAAGAGTAGGCCCCCTCTGTGCTAACAATGTCTATAAAAAGTTTAATATGTTGGCAAATATATAAGAATATAAGTCATATGAAATCTATAGGTGTCTAAGAAACCCACCTGAAATTATCCTCTGATATATGTCAAGGACAATTTGTCTCATTCCCCCCATTATTAGTGCCTTATTATGGTTCTATTACCTACAACTAAATTATTTTCTCTGGGCTTCAGTTTTATCACCTATAAAATATATAAAATGGAGGAAGTACTTTCATAAATGTTATAAATATTGGATGTTATAATGAATATAAGGTTTTTAGTTCTAATTCATAGTTAGAAAGAAATATCTTTTGGGAGATTTAAATTTAAATTGTAAATAAACCTAAGCTTTACTATAACATTTTTTTTAGCACTAAAATGTATTAGGTCATGGTACTCAAGAACAAATATTTTAAATTTTAAAATGGTAAGAAAAAAATGTTTCCACTTTCTTGAATAGAATAAAATTGTTACCATCTACTAAGAATCTAATATTTTATTTTATTTATTTTAATGAAATGACTTGAAGCTAATAAAGTAAAATGTAGCCAAAATTTTAGCATACTAATATTTTGAGATAACGTTGTAAGATTTTTACAAATTTCTTCTCAAATATTGTATAAGCTGACTTTAGTTTATGATGACAATTTAGTATTAGTATTATTTTAAATTGGTCATTTTAATGTACATGCCATCAGGGGCATCACAAGTAAACCAGTATTCCCTTTAAATATAAATAAACAAACATGATCATTTTGAAATAAAAAATATGTTGAAGTGACATTGAAAGAAGATGAGTTGACTAATGAGTGAAATAATATATAATACTGGTAACAGGGAAATATAGTACAGTTACACATAACAAATCGTGCTTATTTCAGATTTGTCTAATGTCATGAACTCATCTTAAAATGTTATGTTTGATAAAATACTCAACTTATAAGTTGTTTTTAGATAATGCAAAAATAATCTTCTTATAAATATTTTTATTTGCTTTTTTTCAAGATGGCATTGTGTTTCTGATATTTTTATAGAATTGATTAATAATAATTTCCAATGAGGTTCTTCTAGGTAAATTTAAAAAATATATATAAACACAGAGCAACAACAACAATAGCAACGGCTATAACAACAACAAGGAAAAAACATCCTGAAAGCAATGCTTTGTTAGTGGCAAGACTTTATTTGGGAATCCTGTAGTCATCATTTTGGAAGTACTACAAACTCTGAAAAAAAAATTTTACCACTAATTCTTGTACTATTTCTGATCTTCAGTTACATCCAATATTCATGAACAAAATACTATTGTTAAGGGATCAGGAAAACAGTGGCATCTGCAATGGTATTTGGTTGTATTGTCACTGTCACAGATGAGAATCTTGGCACATAATAACAGAAACAAAAAAAAATGTTCTAGGATATTCTAGTGGAATTAGAGTTAGTGATTAAAAGTTAAACATATTGGAGGCAGGCAAGCCTATGAATATTGTCATGGCTTCAGAAGCAAAGTAGAGGTGACAGAAATAGGATCAATGGGCAAGGAGTCAGTGAGAGGTTTGGTGCTTCATCACTAGGTGAAAGAACTGGATGGCAACTTTAAATAAGTCATCTTTGATAACCATTAAGAAATAATAAACAATACACAGGAGATTGTTCTGCTGGCCTAAGCCTGATCAGGGGACAACTCATTACTACTTTGAAATCTATCAGATGCAGGGAGAAGGGGACCTGCAACATGGAATTTCAGTCCACCCAAAATCTGGTCCAAAATGCCATACAAAACTCTTATACTCTAATCACACACACACACACACACACACACACACACACACACGCACTTTTTAAACACAGCTCAAACACAGCTCAAAATGCCATACAAAACTCTTATACTCTAATCACACACACACACACACACACACACACACACACACACTTTTTAAACACAGCTCACACACAATTAGAATGTTTTTCAGAATCAAAATAATTTTAAGAGAAAATAGGATAGAGGATTTGCTCAGAAATTACATTGTTTGAATATAAAAGAAAAATTGTGACTTTGTTAGTAGCGCTGTTTACATATGCTAAAAAAGGGAGAACATGCCTGGCTGGTGTTGCTCAGTGGTTGACCTATGAACCAGGAGGTCACAGTTTGATTCCCAGTCAGGGCACATGCCTGGGTTGCAGCTTGAGGCATGCAGGAGGCAACCTATCTATGATATTTCTCTGCCATCATTGATGCTTCTACCTCTCTCTCCTTTCCTCTCTGAAATCAATAAAAATATATTTAAAAAAATAAAGGGAGAACTCGGCATTACATAAAATTTAATCTCGTGGGTACGTTACCAGAAAGGGGATTTGGCCCTTGGAGGTTCTGCCTAGGGCCAGCCAGTAGTGTGTGGGTTCATGACTTTGTGCAGGAAAAATTGCACAACACAAGTCCAGGTGACTATGAGGGAAGATTTATTAAAGTGGGGGACAATGAAACAAGAAAGGCTTAGCATAGAAGAACTAACAGGAGAGCCTAGGCTGGGCTGCCCCAGCTCTCTAGGCCATCAGAGAAAAGGGCGCCTTGGGATCAGGTTCATAGATTAGCCTGAGACAAGGGGCCACTGCCCATAGCTCCCCTGGTTGCAAGCCTGGTGGGGTCCTTTAGGATTTGGGAGAAGCAGGCATGTAGGGAAATAAGAGCGGAAAGGGAATGGTGGGGGCTGCTCAGTAGAGGGAGAGCTTGTGCTGGGTCTTTTGTCTTGAGTCTGTTTCTTTCTCAAAGGCAGGAATCTTAGGGGAGGTCTCAGGGGAGGGCTTTGGCAGAATATTCATCAGTTTTCTAGGTGTGCTCCTCCAGGGCGGTGGTCTCCACCGATTGGTCAGTGTCAGGGCTGGGGGTCATTAGTAGGTGTCGCCCACTCAGTTCTGCTGCCTTCCTGGGTCTGGAGCTGAAATACAATTGAGGCCTAGATGTTATTTATCTCCAAGGAGGTGACCCTCTGTGTTTGTTGTAAATCACTCTGCCAGTTTGTTCAGCTGCCTATCTCCGTTTCCCTGTTCCACTTGTCCTGCCTCACTGGCCAGTCTCAGGTAGAAGCCTTGCACTTGATCTAATGATTTTCTCTAACCCAGTGGTCGGCAAACTCATTAGTCAACAGAGCGGCAAACCGCGGCTCGTGAGCCGCATGTGGCTCGTGAACCGCAGTTTGCCGACCACTGCTCTAACCCATCTCTGAGAAGAGAGAAAATAAAAGATAGAAAGGAGAAATTAAACTTTATAATTTTTTTCTACTCAATTAGACTTTGTGATGTCATAGCCTAGCATATATTCCAGAATTGCATATACTTTTAGGAATCTTATGATTATAAAAAATAGTACAATAGATTCTTTCCTCCATAGTGGGCCATATAATACTTCTGGTTCTTTTTTTGTTGTTTTTTTTTCACTTCCTCCTCTAGAAGAAGCAATGAGAAAATAGATCTTAGGTAACTAACATGAAAAGTGAACCTTACTACTATAGAGGGTTTTTTGTTGTTTGCTCACTTATTTTTATTTTTTTGTTCTTGGGTACTAGAAAGCACTTGAAAAAAGGTGATGACTATGGTGCTGTCATGAAACTGCAGAAGTAATGAAACTGGAAATCCTCTAATTTTGATTGAGTGCAGCAATAACTGTATCTTTAAAGCCCTAACTGTAGGCACACACTCAGAAAACATATCCCTTTGTAGTGTTTCCAGACAATATCTTTATTTCTTTTCAACCAGCTGCATGGAGATCCAAGCTCTTGGCTCCATATTTTAGATTTGTTCAAAAGAAGTAAAATATATTTAAACAATGGCTTTTTGTTGAATTCTACCAAATACAGGTCTTTTCAACTTTAATACTATTTAACTGAAGTTGAGTACCAGTGAATAAAATGACAGAGAAAGTCCATGTATTCTGCCTTCAATCACCATTGATAAAAAAAAATCTTTTCAAGGGACAAACAATACTCAAGCTACCATTAAGGCATTTTCAGACTGATTAGAGAAAGGAATTTTCAACAGTGAGATAAATCACGAACATTAAGAAATGTATGCATCAGTGTTAGCTTGTGCAGCACACCCAGGCAAGAATAACAAAAGGAAAATGAATTTTGTGGTTTGGAAAAGGTGAAATGTGAGCTCCATTTTGATGGCACAGTTAAAATGTTAATTTAAGGATAAGACTTTAGAGTCAGGGGAATGGAGATGAGCAAATAGAATTTAGACTAAGGAGACCAGCATCTCTATATAAAAGTTGAGAAAGTGGAAGCAAAAAGAAATTTAGAAAATTTGTCTAAGATCATACATCTAATCAGTGATACCATCTGAATTTCAAACCAGACTTTGCCAGTGAGGAATACCAAGGTTTGCTCTAAGGAGCTGCGAAAGGCACCATTCTGGATAGGAGGATAGGGCCTCTTCTGAAAACCCATTTCTCCAACTCTTTTATATTTCTCATCCCTATTTCATTCTGGTTTCTTTTATTTCCACATTTCAATGTTCTTCCTTTTTCGTTTATTTTTCAGTCTCAAATTTTCTCAAGATAAGATTCTTATCCTTTACTTGATTTCAGAATTTTTTGGCCACTGCCTGAAAAACATAAAAAATACTTTTTTCTGACTGAGCTTCTTGGGTCTGCCTCATTTGGGTCTGTTCTCTGGGAATTAAGGACAAAATGAAAAGCTCCAGGCAAAGCTGGACGGGCTAATTACCATTTTAAAGGGATATGATGGGAGAGTTTTCTCCACGTTCAGAGCTCAACTGTTCCACACCCTGAAAGCACTGTAACTTAGCACATTTTAGAACCATAGAAATTGCTCCCTCTCTATAGATCCCACCTCTGTCTCAACAACTTCCTTCCAAGCACCTGTACCTTACACTTTCCTAGTCCTTACACTTTCTGTCTCTCTCAGCCTCTCATTCAATATATTTCCCTTTTCTTCTTACATTTTACCTTACTCTCTTCCTTCTCCCTCAAAATAAGGAATGCTGGTATGTATTTTAGTATAAAAGTGCTTTTTGCATTTATTTCAAATGTGAGCTTTATTTAAAAACTAGAGGCCTGGTGCATGAAATCCGTGCAGTGGGGGGGAGGGGGTGTGTGTCCCTCAGCCCAGCCTGAAACCTCTCAAATCTGGGACCCCTTGGGGAATGTCCGACTGCCGGTTTAGGCCCAATCCCACAGGGGTCGGACATCCCTCTCACAATCTGGGACTGCTGGCTCCCAACCACTTGCCTGCCTGCCAGCCTCATCACCCCCTAACCACTCCCCTGCCAGCCTGATCGACGCCTAACTGCTCCCCTGCCGACCTGGTCACCCCTAAGTGCCCTCCCCTGCCAGCCTGATTGCCCCTAACGGCCTCTGCCTCGGCCCCCACCACCATGGCTTTGTGCGGAAGGACATCTGGATGGATGTCCGGTCTAATTTGCATATTACCCTTTTATTAGTATAGATAACATATATGCCCCTAAAAACTTATATTATTTTAAATGCTTTAAATTATACAGTACATATTCAACCTCTTTTACCCTTTGTTTTGTTTTTTTTCTAAATATATCTTATAGGTTTTTTTTCACAGAGAGGAAGGGAGAGGAATAGATAGTTAGAAACATCGATGAGAGAGAAACATTGATCAGCTGCCTCCTGCACACCCCCAACTGGGGATGTGCCCGCAACCAAGGTACATGCCTTTGACCGGAATTGAACCTGGGACCCTTCAGTCTGCAGGCCAATGCTCTATCCACTGAGCCAAACTGGTTAGCCCCCCTGCCCCACACTTCTTCTTCTTTTTTTTTTTTTTTTAGATTATCCACATTTGTAGATATGGCATTAATTCATTTTTCCATTGATTTTTAGAGAGCGTGGGAGAGGGATAGAGAGACACATCAATGTAAGAAACAACCCTTCAATTGCCTTCCAACTTGAAACCCAGGTATGTGCCAGGTATGTTCCCTGACCTGGAATCGAACCTGCAACCTTTTCGTGCACAGGACCACGCTTACACTCAACCAACCTATCCACTTCAGCCTGGCTGTTATACAATTTCTTGAATTTTATTTCAATTAATTCTCGCAAAGTCTGTGGTCTAGGTAATATTCACATTTTGCTGATGAGAAAAAACAACAACAACCAACCTCTTTGTTTTGAGACATTATTCTTCCCTCATTGCTGCGTTTTCCTGCCAGCCCTACAAAGGCTCTTGACAGTGGTTTCACTGGATATCCAGAGTCAGAAGCATTCTCCTCACCACTACCCTCTCCAAAGCCTCCTCTGCACTGGTACTGAGGCTGTCCTGGAGGGCACAGAGGTTAGGTAATGGAGACAATTACAGGATTTGGACCAACTGGAGCCACCATATCTGCCTCTCCTCTCCCAGCCTTTCTCTGCCTGCACTGGAGAAGGCGGGGCCAGCAACTTCCAGCAGCACTGAGCTTCCAGATAGGCCAAGGTTTGTGGCGCTAGCTCTTTGGACACCGGAAGTGCTGCAGTCTCTCCCTGTCCAGAGCTGCTGTCGCCCCCGAGGTTATAGGGCTGCCCTGAAAGTTCTCTGCGCACCTCCCATCCATGGCAAACATGGCAGTGGACTCGACAATGGAACTGTTATTTTTAGATACTTTTAAACACCCCAGTGCTGAGGTAAGACTTCGCTTCTTGATTCTGACTCTGCTTCTTGACTGTGGGATATGTACAAAAAATCCTTAGGAATGCTTCGACTTTCCCTCCTGCTGGTGGCCTTAAATTCTGCACGTACATACCCCCTCGCCCCAGCTGGTTGTGGGCACCACGTCTGTGGGAGAGCATCGGTGGCCAGGACATTTCTCTGCATTATCTTAGGCTCCTGCATCTTTGATTGAGTTGGCTGTTCTGCTTGCTTTGCTCCCCTGCCCCCTTACCCCTGTCAACTTTGGGCCTTGAAAATATCTTGGTTCTCAGGTTTAGCTCAGGTGGTGTTTGGGAGGGTCTCAGACTGCCTGTGTTTGACAGCAGTTCCAGAGACAGAGCAGGTCATGATGGCTCTGTGATTCCTGAATCCATCCTCCCAGGTCCTTTTTCTAACGGGAGTTAGGTTGCCCAGATGTGACGCTCATTCGGTTTAGGATTCACCCATTAGGACATGACGTATTTGCATGGAATGGCTTTAGCATGGAGGATACCTGCGAGGAGGGGAATCAGCAGTGAAAGGAACCAATGGCGGATTTGGAACCCCCAGAGAGGGAACCTTGGTCACTCCCCGCATGTCTCCCCACTGCACTCCTTGCATGTCTCCCTCAGCGGCCAGCCTGGGTGTGCAGGAAGCTTGGCTTCCTTCGTTGCCTGGCAATTAAGGAAGCCAAGCCTCCCTCCCACTCCACTGGCTCTGTGGCTCCAGCTGATGCTTCCATCTTTGTGGCTATGGGCCCTGCCATATTTGTGGCTATGGGTGAGGCCATCTTTGTCGCGGAGTGACAGTTAATTTGCCTATTACCCTTTTATTAGATAGGATTTTTATTTACCCTTTTACCTCTCAGAAAGAATTTATGTATAGGAGTATCCGAAACAGAGTTTATTCTTGTGCTACTATTTATTTACTAGAGGCCAGGTGCACAGATTCATGCACCAGTGGGGTCCCTCAGCTTGGCCTGAACCCTCTTGCAATCCAGGACCCCTTGGAGGATATCTAAGAGCTGGTTTTGGCCCAAACCCCATAGGCCAGGCCTAGGGACCCCCACCAGTGCACAAATCCATGCACCGGGCCTCTGGTATGCATATAAGATCTTTGGCTAATCTCTTCCTGCCCTCCTCCCTCACTCCTTCCCTCTGAGATTCATCAGTCTGCCCCATGTTTCCTTGCCTGTGGTTTCTGCTCCCGAGTGGAGTGTCTGCCCCCTGGTGGTCAGTGTGCATCATAGCTACCAGCCTGTAGGCTGGTTGACTGGTTGGCTGGTTGCTTAGGCATTTATATACAGTATATAGATTATTGTATTTGTTATTATTATCATTATTAACCTATTTTGCTCACCCCTGTATTTGGAACTTTTTATATAAATAAATACCTATCCTTTTTTCTCTACAAAATACCCTTAAAAGTTTATTCTTAATTTTTTACTCCTATTTCAAAAGTTTAGAAAATGCTATCTCATTTATATTTATTCTATCACCTAAGTAATTATTTGGCCTTCAGTTTTTCTGCTAGCACAGGTCATTGACTCCATGTTACACTACACACATACACAAAAAGCAATCATATAGCTTGTGATTTGGTGAAGAGAGAGCAACCATTTGATTTAGTGCAAGAGTTTTTAAGAGCCCTAAATGTAGTAATGTACATTATGAATTCTCTTTAATTATTATTTTCTTTTTCTCATATTATTTCATAGTAGAACTAGTGTTCCACACACATACTGTGGGAAATATTGTCTTTCTATATGTTAGTATATATATCATGTAATATAAACAAATATCTCTATAAAATTGTGGGGTTTTTTGATTGCCTAACACAGACAAAGGTTTCCATTAAATCTCTGGCAGGAAAAAAAATACTGAATCTAAACTAAGTGCAGTATTGATAGTCTAGTGTGACCCAGAAGTGCCTTAGAGAATCTATTCTGGGTTTCACGCTCCCTTGGTTCTTATGTGAAGAGTTAAAATATAGATTGAGTTATAAACAGAGCTGACACACTAACAAAAATAGAACTTCAAATGGCCCAGAGACATCTTGAAAGGGAATTTTACATGGTAAAGATTTTGAAATTTAATTTAAAGATTAAGAACAATAACATTGATTTATTAACAATTGGTACATCTGACTCTCAACATTTGGTAGTTATCCTTAGGGCACCTGATGTCTTTTTCCCGAAATGGAATTATAATCTGATGACCATGTGTTCTCTCAAGTATAAATACAGATATGCACAGGTATACACAAGGATTATAATGAAATTACTTTACTGTCTTCTGCTATATCTGCCTTGACTGGAAACTAATTTTTTTGAAATTGGTAAGGTTAATTAAATAGCCAGAAAAATTGCCTTAGCCAATTTTGCTCAGTGGTTAAAACATTGGCCCTTGGACTGAAGAGTATCAGGTTCAATTTTAGTCAAGGGCATGTACCTCGGTTGCAGGCTCAATCCCTGATTCTGGTCAGAGATGTGTGGTAGGCAACCAGTTGATGTGTCACTCTCACATCGATGTTTCTCTCTGTCTATCCCCCTTCCTTCCACTCTTTCTAAAATATCCTCTGATAAAGATTAATCACAACAACAACAACAAAGCCAGAAAAATTAAGTTAAAAATAGTACTTTTCTAATCCATAAATTGCTGATGAAGAGATAGTATTTCTTTTAGGTACTTTCTTGTGGAGGAGTAGATATTTAGGTTTCCTCATTCTCAAAAGGAAATTATACTTTTCCAATTACAGACTCGAGTTGCGTGTTTGTAGAAGGTTAAACAGATAATTAATAAATGTGCCATAGTCAAAATTTGCCATCTTTCAAATCAATTTAAGCTTCCTCTTGAAAGTGGGGGGTCTGCTCACAGTTTTCCAGCTTTAGATTGTCAATCTACATTAAAACTGACCCTTGCCCAAAATTGATTATGGTATTTAACACTTCAGAAAGAAACATTAAACATAGTATATGTTGGGAAGCTGACATAATTTTTTAAACTTCAACAACACCAGTGACATCTTTGCAATTAATATAGCATCAAGATTCCTTCAAAGGGCTTCAAAGAGACATGATGGTAAAATCTGCAAAGATAGTCCAAGGTGGAAATTAGAAAATTAATAGAGGTGACCATGAGTTCCAGAGACTATATACTTTTTATTCTTTCTTTGCTCATCTCCTAGCTCCTATTGGGAAACCCCACACAGAGATGTTAATAAAAATTGCACTGAAACTTGGCTCAGTCTTGTCATGATGACTCATCAACAAAAAGTTGAGTGTGTGACATAGAGTTTGAAAACTAAGTCAAAAGTTACAATGGTTATCTTAGGGCTAGAACAAAGGGTAGAAAATTTCCTTACTCTTATGTTATTTGATACCTACACTTTGGAGTTACATCACGGTTTTATATCCATGGAACCCAATATGTTTCAAATGAGTTATCTCCTTTTCTCCCCTTCTTCACAGAATCATTTCAACAGGAGCAGAGATTATTATTTCTATTGTAAGAGAGGTCACATTGCACCAGGGAGTTTACAGAGAAGCTGGTCCTGTGCCATTCTAATTTATCAAGAAGTTCCCACTGGGCACAGACATTTGGTCTACATAATTGCCAGGGAGTCTCAGGCTTTGTTACAGAAGCTTGTGAAAACAAATGTAACTCTCCACCATAGCAACGACCAAGTACCCTTAAGTATCTCTAGACCTTGTGTTTAATTGAAGATTTTCCCAGCAAAGCATCTGCTCCTTAAACATGAAAAATTCCAGCCACATCTGCACACAAATAATCAGGCTGCAGAGGGAGGCAAGAGTGGAGAGACAGTCCCTAAGGCAGCATGAGTTCTGAACAGAACCTAAAAGCTAGTACTTCCACCAAACCAGAAATAAAGGATTCCTTTGACACTAATAACTGGGAAATGCTACTGAATTGTACCCTCTTGAAAATGCATTTCAAGCTTGCTTTCAGTGGGATAAAATGCTTGATGTTAATAAGTATCAAATGATAATGAGACTATTTTATAGAGAATAACGCAACAACTATTCCATAAAAGACGGATATAGAGAGTATGAATTAAGAGACTGCAAAATGAATTCCACAAACAATTACTTTGTTCTTCCTACTTGCTTTGTTTTAATTTCAGTTCATTTCTAACATTTAAAAATTGGGAGGTTTCAAAGAACCAACTTCTGCCATCTCTAAAAAATTGAAAGAGCTGAACAACCTAAATCTCCATTGATGGATAAAGAAAATGTGATATACATATACGTTTCTTTTTACACATACACATAGAAATATTATTCAGCCATAAAAAAGAAGGAAATCTTGCCATTTGTGAGAAAATAGACCTTGAAAGCACAATGCTAAGTGGAGAAATTTAGACAGAGAAAGACAAATGCTGTATGATCTGACTTATATGTGGAATCTAAAAACATCAAACTCATAAAAACAGTAGAATGGTGGTTGCCAGAGCCTGGGATGGGGTGGGGGTAGGGGGAAGATGGGAAATCTTGGTCAAACAATACAAGCTTCCAATTACAAGGTAAATAAGTCCTGGGATTTCATGTACGGCATGAATACTTTAGTTCATAATACTATATTGCATATCTGAAAGTTCCTATGCAAGTAGAGCTTTAATGTCCTCACCATAACAACAACAAAATAGTAATTGTGTAAGGTGAAGGATGTGTTTACCTTGTTGTGGTAAACATTTTACAATACATATGTGCACAAATCATCACATTATATACCTTAACCTTACACAATACTCGATGTTGATTATAGCTCAATAAAGCCAGAAAAAAATTTAAAAAATTGGAGGACCTGGCAATAGTTGGCCAATATCCCTTAATGTCAATAGTGAGCTGAAGCTTAATTAACCTACTCCCTGTACTTGGTCTGTTTTGCACATCACCTTGCAAATCCTGCTCTAAGGGGTATTTACTTGAGATGTAAAATCTGACATTCTATGTCACCCGAAGGCTTCAGAGGGTGTGCTAGGAGATGACATGTAGAAACATGAGTTTTTAGGTCATTGTAATCTATCACTACTTCTGAGGGCCTGTGAATTTGCATTCCTCACCCTGAACACTTAGGGTTGCCAGATACATTTTTCTACTCTGGTTTTCTAAAAAGCCCCAGGATTTCAAGGCTAGCTCCTGAACTGAGGATACAGTACAATGACCTGTCTGCATTGCAGTTTGTCTCCTGAAATAGGCAGGTATTTCTCTTCATTAAGATATTAAATCATAAGGGACTTAAACCAATAACTTCTTTCAAAGACATAGGAGCACTTAAAAGGTGACAATTATGTATAATAAATTTTCATAACACTTTACAACATTTAATGTGCTCTCACATGCATTAACTTCATCTCTTATAACTCTGGAAAGTAGGCAAAGCAGATATTTTTGCTAAAATCACTTTGGTCCAGGAACAATAAAATAATTTGAAAGGTCATGAGCAGAACTCTGGTCTATTTTCTACCAATAATACAATTTTGGAGTGTGTTCTTTTAAATACCTGAATTATTGGCAATTGAATAAATGTTTTAGGGAGGTACAGTTAAGAATTGCAAGTTCTGGAATTAGCAGATCTCAGTTACTACTCTTGATATGTTGCTTAACACCTCTGAGAACTTAGGCAATTTAACAGTATTTTTTCATCCATAAAATGTACATAATTATAGTTATCTTACAGAATTATTGTGAAAATAAATTACATAACGCCTAAGTACTTGTAACAGTAGCTAGCACATCATAGGAATGCAATAAAAGATCCTTAAAAGAATAATAGTAGAATTCATAGGCCCTGGCTGGTGTGGCTCAGTTGGTGGAGTGTCATTCCATGCACTAAAAGGTTGCTGGTGCAATTCCTGGTCAGGTCACAAGCCCAGGTAGTGGGCTTGATCCCCAGTAGGGGGCATGCAGGAGGTAGCAAATCAATGTCTCACAACGATGTTTCTCTCTCTCTCTCTCTCTCTCTCTCTCTCTCTCTCTCTCTCTCTCTTTCTCTCTCTCTCTCTCTGCCTCTCTCTAAAATAAAATTTTAAAAATGCTGTAAAAAGAAAGGAACTCCTACCATTTGCAACAGCATGGATGAGCCTGGAGAGCATTTTGCTAAACAAAATAAGTCAGTCAGAGACAGATAAATATCACTTGATCTCAATCATTTGTGGAATATAATGAACAACATAAACTGATGAACAAAAACAGATCCAGAGACAGAGAAGCATCGATCAGACCATCAAACCTCAGAAGGAAGGTAGGGGAGGGTGGGGGTAAGAGGGAGAGATCAACCAAAAGACTTGTATGCATGCATATAAGCATAACCAATGGACATAGACACTAGGGGGGTGAGGGCACGAGCGGGGGTGAAGGGGTGGGAGGGCAATGGGGGGTAAAGACACATATGTAATATCTTAGTCAATAAAGAAAACAAACAAAAAAAACAAAAAAATAAAATAAAGTAAAAAATATTTTTAAAGAGATTCATAGGAAAATAGAGAATTTGAATTTGCCTTCCTGGCTGAACAAGTAATTTATGTTATTTTAATGTGACTTTCTCTTTATGAATTAATAGCATGTAAGGGGAAAAAATGGTCAATGTGTGCCCTGGCTGGATGGCTCAGTTGGCTGGAGCATTGTCCTATACACTAAAAGGTTACTGGCTCAATTCCCAGGCAGGGCGTGTATGGGAGGCAATTGATCAAAGTGATTCAAGTTTCTCTCTCACATTAATGTTTCTCTCCCTCTCCCTGCTTCTCTCTCTAAAAAAATAAATAAATAAATAAATAAATAAATAAATAAATAAATAAAAATATATCCTCAGGTAAGGATTTAAAAAAAGGGTCAATGTGTAATTTAACTTAGATATACCTGTGCAAAAAACTCCCATAAAGATGTGAGCATGGTAGTTTGGGGGATATGCTATTATTGGAATCTATTATTCTTTTTTATGCTGCAACAGTTTTTAAAAAATTATTTTATGTTTATTTATTAACAGGATATTTTTAAAACTTGAAATGCTTTCAAGTACAATGCCTTTTACTGTTTATTTCACATTTGTATTAACAAATGCAAACATTCAAAGATAATACTTTATGCATTAGAAATGTGAGATATTTTGTAATGCTCTTGGAGAGTACCATCTTACTTTTAGTTCGTGGCAAAGTTGACTGTTCTATTTTTCCCTCCTGCCCTTCAAAGTTGCTATAATTTTCTGACTGGCTAATGAGAAACAGGTGTACATGAGTCAAAACTCATTAAGATAAAAACCAACCAAGGCTCATATTTCTCTGAGGACCGTGTAACCGATACAGGGCTCTCATGTTCAAATAAGTATCATTGCTTAATTTGTTGTTAATTAGAAGTGCATTTTGATAACAAAATTGAAACTTTTAATCTTTTAGTATTTTATGGTTTTAATCTATGAACTACATCCTTACAATACACAGCTACATAGCATATTCTTTATACTGCATTGCTCACATGCTTCCCAGGTTATAATGAAAACAATGCAGGCAGCTCTAAGTTGCTTTTACTGTATAATACCATTAAATGTCATGTTTTGTTTACCATCTTTAAAATTCTAGGATTTCATGCAAAGTTCCACTGATTTATATTCAAATATTCAAAACATTTAATCAAATTGATAATGACTTTGGGTCTTGACTTAATAAAGCATTGAAGGTTTAGGTAAGCCCATCTCCTTTGCAAGGTTTTTATTTGTTGATTTGCTTATGGTTTATCTGTGTGCATTTTTTGCAAAATAACTAATGTAATACCTGTCAAAACCTGGTAGTTTAAAGTCTTTGTCCAAACCCTTCCCCCATCAATCAGCGGGGGAACAGACTTGGAGAGTGTTCAAGTAGCAAAACCATATAAATGGCATGCCTATGTTATCTGGTCTTCCCTTTACTCCGTTCCCGTTAAGTAAAACCAGATTATTGCAATGGTATCAACACCACAGACATCTGTTTTTTGCCACCCATTTTCTATTCCTTTTTATTCTGTGACAGCACCCTAAATTTTCCTCGGGGGATCCAAGTGTAGGTGATTAGATGCACTCTCTTTGGAACTGGAAGTATGAACCATGTCAAAAACACTGACCATGATAACACTGAAAACAATTGTTAGTACTGTGCTCCCACACCCGAGAGCTGCCGTGGACCTGGCATGTTTTAACAGTGATTCAATAAATTTGTTTTTTTCTTAAATTCTGTGAGCTACCTTACTCCTTTCCACACAGTTACCCTTCTGCTTTACTCACTTGCAGTTAACAGGCCCTGAATGAAACCTACTATGGCAGTCAAATGATCTTTGATACTATCTGATTCCATGGTCATTTAGATATCACAACACCAGGGCAAGCATTCCATTGAAAATAGAAAATTTTACTTACCTGGATACTTGTGAACATATATCTATCAGGTTTTTTAAATTTTAATTAATTAACTAATTAAAATGTTAAATTTTACATTTAGAATATTTTCTTGTTTTTAGAGTCCTTAGCAGCAAAGTCATCATCTGGGAGATTGTCAGAAACACCAATTCTCAGGTTCCACCTCAGATCACTGAGTCTATTTTTTTGATGGTCGTCATTCTGAAGCATTAAAGTTTGAGAAGCATTGCTTTAAGTCTTATTATCAATCAAATGCACAAAACAAAACTTTGTTAACACAAATAGAGGTCATTCTCAAAGGCATTATGTCCATTACAGTGAGAAACATCCTTGATTATTGTAAAGTGCACTTTGAAAACCTACAACTTTCAAAAGTGGTTAATATTCAATTTAAAAATGTCAGTTCTGTTCACTATTTTTTAACTATAAATTTTACCTACTCTTAAACACATCGAGCAATGCATTATACAATTATAAATTTGAGATAGTGGTTATATTTAATTAATTTATTTTTTATACAAGTCAAATCTGAATAATAATTGTCATAAAATATCCCTATTGTAAAAATAAATATAGCAAAAAGTTGTAGGTCCTTTGCACACTGCCTACTTCAATAATTCCTTATCTCTCCTCAGAGTTAATTCACATGTGTGTGTATGTATTTGTATGTAGTTACAGATAGATGAATGTTCTAATATAGAGATAGGAACTAATATGTATAAATCCATAAAATGTGTCATAAACTTTGTTGTGGAGAAAAATATGTTGTCTTTACTCTCCCGCCCCCTTTAATCCTCATCTGAGGATATGTTTAGAGAGAGGAAGAGAGAGAAAGAGAGAGGTGGATAGGTTGCTCCTTGTATGTGCCCCAACCCGGGATCAAACCTGGATATGTACCCAGACTTGGAATCAAGAATTGAACCTGCAACCCTTTGGGATGATGATCCAACCAACTGAGCTACCCAGTCAAGCTGTCTTTCCTTTTTTGTACCTGAAATTCATATGTATCCCCATTTCCCCCAGTAACAGAAAGCTTATTTTTTACAGTTCATGATAAACTCAGTCAACTCAGACATCCCTCAAGTGCTTCAGAGATATATATTTTTCTTGTTACTCCCTCATCAGAAGATGTTTTTCCCATTGATTTTTTAGAGAGAGTGGAACGGAAGGGGAAAGACACAGAGAGAGAAACATTGATGTGGGAGAGACATATTGATTGGTTGCCTCCTACACGCACCCTGACCAGGGCTGGGGATGGAGCCTGCAACCCAGGGACATGCCCTTGACCAGAATGGAACTTGGGACCCTTCAGTCCACAGGCCAATGCTCTAACCACTGAGAAAAACAAGCTAAGGTAATTCAGAGGTATCTTTAAATTCCTAGGGATTATAGGACATCACAGCATCAGCAGGAAGATTCTGGTCCTTGGTCATCACCTCTCCACACAATACCTGCTGAGACAATCATACTTCCATTAGGTATCTGGTCATAAAAAAGAAGGAAATATTAACTTTTGTGACAGCATAGATGGACTTGAATATTATTATGCTAAATGAAATATGCCAGTCAGAGAAAGACAAATATCACATCATCTCACTTATATGTAGAATCTAATGAACAAAATAAACTGATGAATGAAACGAAACAGAGGCATGGATAAATGGAATAGACTGACAGCTGTCAGAGGGGAGGGGGTTGGGGGACTGAATGAAAGAAAGTAAAGGGACTATATATATAGTCCCTGTCACTGCTGAAGTACTAATGGACAGTTATGTTGTAGGCTACAAATATTTTTACTATATATATTATAATTAATCTACTTTATATGAAGTGTCCATCCACCAAATTCCCATGCTTCTTTGCTTTGTATTCTATTATAATTAACTCATTCTAGTATATCAGGTGGAGGGTGGATAAATTTATTTTCTGATGTTGATAACTTTAATATAATATGGTAAAAATAAGCACATATTAAATAAATAATATAAATGAAGTATTAATCCTTTAATACTGAATGAACTTCAGAAACTGTTAGAATGATATAAGAAACTTCATTAAATAGTTCATCTTTGATGATGCTAGAAAATAGGAGAAGGAATCTTAAGGTTTGTTATTCTGAAAAAGTAAAGATATTTTTTTCAGAGTTCAAAGGAAATAATGAGAAATATGTACAGAGCATATGCAGTGTTTGCATTTGAGAGTTTAAAGAAGTAAATATTGTCAGTTGTAATTTATAATAGAAAATGTGTATATTTGCTATTCATCAAAAATTTAGAGTGTTTTAGTCTATATTTCATCTTGAGATAATTAAATGAATCTTGGCTAAAAATGGAGCTTAAGTTTCTTTGAATCTACTGAGTAGCATCTGTCTTTGAAGAATGTACAGCCTTCACTCATCTAAGGAAAAGATGGCTGTGATAAGATATACATACACACACAGGCACACATGCACACATATAAATCTTCTCTCATATATATGTATATAGCTTACATACATAAATATGATCACACAAATTAATATATACATAAATTAATCCTATGTAATAAAAGGCTAATATGCAAATTGTTCCCACAGGCTCGAGTTCGACTGTCCAAAAGTTAGATATATGCTGACTATCAGGGGGCAGCGTGGAACATGGCAGGCGTAGGTGACCTGGTGCTGGCAGCGGGTGGCAGTGGAGGTGCTGCCGGCCCTGATGGGCCCTGCCTAGAGCAGGACCACTGTGGGGGGCGGGGCTGGTGAGCGGGCAGCACCAGGTGAAGGCAGATGTGAATGGGGGCCTCAATCACCCCGCCAGTCGCCCCATAGATCGGCCCTGATCGCTGGCCAGGCCTAGGGACCCTACCCATGTACAAATTTCGTGCACCGGGCCTCTAGTATACATATAAACTAATGTGACAAACAAGTGAATACATTCAGTGGAAGTGAGACAACAGAACCCATAAAAAAGCAGAGTAGTGGAAACACAGGGCAATTCAAATTTCTGAAATATGTATTGAAAATTTAACTTGAAGTATGAAACAGCACTTATTTCCAGAATTAGAAAAAATATACACAAAGCTCCCTGGATCTATTTTGGTCTACAGACTGCATTTTTATTTATATGCCAGTGCAGTTAAGTTTAGTAATTCTCTCTTCTCTGTTACCAACACTATTAATAAAACTTGTGGAATAAAAAATATGTTTTCACTGTAACCTGTTTAATATTCACCTTTAAGTTTGATTTTATCATATGATTCAGATGTGAGTTGATTTATTTGAGTCATTAACTAGATTCCCAATTGACCCCCTTCCTTATGCCTTTTCACTGCATATTAACTCTGACTGACACACAATCCAAGGTTGTGGGGATGGAACCCAAAATAACTACTGAAATTGAATTTCATAGTTTGTTGGAATTGGGGCTTGAAACAAAAAGGAATTGGAATTATAGGAATAAAATATAGTTCCTATAAACAAGAACTTGAAGTCAGAAATCTACACCTTATATGATCACACAGTCTGTTGTTTTGAAAAGGGAGATACAAAAGAAAGTGCATTCCAGGCAAGAATAGCTTATGGAAAGGTAAGAAGTTAAACTGAATATCGCATATTGTGTCCAGAGGCTGCATGGCCTCTGATACAAGATGCAAAATAAATATTTACCGAACATGCCAAATTCAGAGCTGACACCAAGAGCTGGTGAAGCATTTTGCTTTTGTCTGTACAGAGCCTGTGTTACTGAGTTAATACTATGTAAAAACACTTGAGCCTTATCTATTGAATTTCCAAATGCTTTTCATGCACTCCCACCTGTGTTTCCTACCCCTAACCTAAAATCTAAAAGTCCCAAATGAAATGATTTCCTTTTACTTCACCAGATCCAAAATTGATTGTAGTTCTTCAATTATTCTTCAGCCCTTCAGTTACAGGATACTGTGCATCTAATACAAGAGATATGTGTGCAATTTATTTAGTCTCCTAATCCAAGCACGCCTCTTTTTCTATAGCCATCTGCTAAGCCTTCATTATCTCATAGCCAGATATGTATGATTCCACTCAGCTGATTTTCAGGTTCTTGGGCTCTTTCCCATCTGGTGCATCTATAATATTTCTGCTATACAGCACAGGTTTTTCTCAAGAATCTTGTCAGTAACTTAAATCTATTAAATATTTAATACATTCAATAATGTAAACTCTCTAATCTTTTTACTTCCTACTATATAATTTTAGTGTTGTTTTTTTTTAATTTCCTATCACGTAACCCTTAAATTGGCCCTTTCCCCTATTTGTTACATATTATGTAGACATGAACACTACTTCTTTGTCATTATAAAGAGATATTTGGATTTCAACTTCCATAGTTGAGCTGCACTGACCTTTTCATAAATTATTCTGCATTAGTGACTCAAACCTAATTAGCAGCATGACTTCATAATTCTCGTAAAAGCACATGGCTTTCTCAATACATGACTATGTGTCCTCATTAACTAAGTAATTATCTTTATGGTAGTTGGGATAACTTTGACCTTCACATTTTAGTTTGTATTACCAGAACTTTAAACAAAATGATTCAATGACAGTTCAAATATATAATAGATACATTTTGAATTCTTATGACAATATGGTAAGAAAATAAAATGAGAACTATTTCTATCTCAGATGAAGGAAAATGAGGCTTAGAAAAGTTGGGCAATTTATCAAAAGCCATTTAACTAATGGCGTATTTTAAAAGTATATATAGTTTACTCTGAACATTTCTTGGCCAAACTTCTGTTTCTCAACTACAACAATATCACACCATATGAATAGAAAATTAATCATAAATCCAGACTGAAGAGGATTTACATCTTAAAATAACCCAAGTGGAATTCTACTTAAATAGCATCTGTTCCCACCCACCACCTCTTCTGATTTTGTTTCCCCAAAGTGCAAGGAAGTGATGATTGAGGACATTCAGCAATGTTGTTATGTGCTTTACCTCCAAACTCAAGGTAGAAAGTAGAAGACAGTGTTTTTATTTCCTAATTTGAATTTGGGATATGAGCTACATTGTCCTACAAGATACCAACTGTATCTTCTATAGTAAAAAAAAAAAAAAAAATCCTTAAATCAAAATAGATTTCATACTAAGTTTTTTAAAATGGAATTTGAAATTCAGCTAATAATTACTTTTGGTAACATTATAACAAAGTTTTACTGAACATACATTTGCATATTTTAAAATTTTAGTCACAAATATGGTTTGTTTGCCAAAAAATGAAATGCTCATTTCTGTTTTCCATTGCAGGATTTTATTTTGTCTTTTGTACAGGATGATAATCTGAACTCATCTGTATTAAGTAAGAATCCCATAACCCACAAAAATAGTAGCAACTAAAGCCTTTAGCTTCTAATATGACATGTGATTCCCAACTTTAAAAACATATATATTATCATTTATCACCAGTTGTTAAGGTCTACAGCTCCCTCAGATGTCAGGAAGCAACGGGAAATGTGTGACATGCTGCCATGCTCCAACGAATGATGATGGGCCTCCATGTGCTTCTGCTGTACCCATCTCTCTCCAGTAAAGTGCCCCACTTTCTCCTGCAAGCGAGGGAAGTAGGTTTGGATATTCATGGGTGAGTTTCTGAGGTTCTGTGAAGGTAAAAATAGAAGACAGTGTTCTTTTTATTTCTCAACTAGGTGCCTGGTGCATGAAATTCATGCACAGGGGGGTTGTCCCTCAGCCCGGCCTGCACCCTCTCTAATCTGGGACCCCTCGGTGGATGTCCAACTGCCGGTTGTGGGATCAGGCCTAAACAGGCAGTTGGACATTCCTCTCACAATCTGGGACTGCTGGCTTCTAACTGCTTGCCTGTCTGCCAGTCTGATAGACCCTAACCACCTCTGCCTGCTGGCCTGATTGCCCCTTAACCACTCCTCTGCCAGCCTGATTGCCCCATCTGCCCTCCCTTGCCAGCCTGTTTGCCCCCAACTGCCCTCCCCTGCTGGCCTGATCACCCCTAACTGCTTGCTCCCCTGCTGGCCTGATCGCCCCTAACCACCTCTGCCTTGGCCCCCGCCACAGTGGCTTTGTCCGGAAGGAAGTCAGACGTCTGGAAGCTGTCCAGTCAACCTGGTCTAATTAGCATATTACCCTTTTATTAGTATAGATTAGTAGGCACCTGTTTACTTAAGACTACAAGGTCTATGCTTCCATAGGAAAGATAACACTCCTGGTCCTTTCTGCTCCCTTGAGTGTTTACAAATACATTTTTATAAACTAAAGAGTAAGGTGTTGATTCCAAGTGACCAGCATTCTGTTCTCCTAGACAGAAATACAGACTGTCCAAATCCAGACCGTGGACCACAGAACCATCTTCCTTGTTCATCTTTCTCCAATGTACTCCTTGCTTCTACCTCTATTTCCATTATCTTCTCCAAAAACTTTTTAAAGGTAACATCTTTTCAAAGAGACACTAAAATGATAGTTTTTCCCTAATTCTTGATATTGAAATTAAATTTGGCCTAAAGGGTTTTTATACTGGACATAGCTTCTGGGGTTTCTCAGAACTCAAGGCTTTTAATTTTGTCCACTGAATTTTATCTCCGTTGGTTGTCTCAGTTTCTATTCTACTCAACAGCCTTTAACAAATATTTAAGCTCACTTATTCTTTTTGGCTTACTAGGCAGAAAGTGAGAGAAAGAAGATAATCTAACTTCTGAGCGTCTCTCCTACATTTTTTTACATCTTCCAGTGATGATATCAGAATCAATGAGTCAGTCCTATTAAATACATTAGAGCTCAAGATTCATATTATTTATTGCACCTGATCCCCTCAAAGAATATGAGTCTCTGTGTATATGTGTGTAGCACACAGAAGGTTTTAACAAAGCACTGAAACCTGACAGGGTTTGATGGCAAAGATCCAAGATAGAACCATTTAAGTAACCATGAAAATGTAACTATTAATCCAAATATCCTCCTGAGAAACACATTTTGTCTTCATGGTTATATCACTGTAGAACAAAGAAGTTATCAATAATTAGTTCAGTAGGCTAGGAAACATATATTTGAGTATGGTGATTGCCAGAGGAAGGGGTAGGGGAATATGGGAGAAGGTAAAGGGAGGATAAATGGTGATGGAAGGAGACTTGGCTTGGGGTGGTAAACACACAGAACTATATACAGATGATGTATTGTAGAATTGGATACCTGACACCTATATAATTTTATTAACCAATGTCACCGCAATAAATTGAATAAAAAGAAACATTTGCATATTTATCTTTGGTAGTAAGCATTTATAAAATGTTTCTTTGCCATAAACCATGTTTGTAAAAGACTCCCTGTTTGAAAAAAAAAGTGTGAAATGCTTCAGGAAACTTCTCTCAGTCTTAGATGTTAGATACTAAAAATGGAGAGGTTTCTGGAGATATTTTTGATGTTATTGACCATAGTCAGATGGAAATGACCTACAAAAATGCTTTTATTTGGCATTTGTGTTATTAATTGTGTCCAAAAGAAGAGCTGTGTAAACAAAATCAAAGTTAGCACAGCCTATGTCCAAATAATAGTCAATATTTATTGAAGAGTTACAAAGTTCCAGATTCTGTTCTGAGCATGTATATTGGTGGTAGTTCATATTATTTACTGTTCAATCCAAATCATTTTAATGTTTGCAATAGCAAAATTCTACATGCCTTACATATTTAAGTGGTACAATAATTAAATTACAAACAAAATTTAAAAATTCAATTAACTGAATTAAACCAAATTAATTGAATCAAAACAAAAAAGCTGTTAAAAATGGGAATAACAAGTGGAAATATAACATAATGGATGAAGAGATGATGATATTATGGTATTACAATAATTTTCATTAGTGTTTCCTTTAGAATTTCCCCACAAGTCAGTGACCAATAGAATATTTACTGCACACTGGTAGGAGACTATATCTTAATCCATAAACTGGTTATTTTGCTATTGAAGAATAGGAAATTTAATTTGTATATAACAATTCTTTTCAATAGTGACACAATTTACTTAAGAAATTGACATTTAATTCTTATCATTTTTAGTTCAATTTGAGTTCACTCTAACTTTTAATTCTAGTGCCACTATCTTGTTGTGAGTCACTTCACCAACCATAACAATTAATGATGCTTCACATTCTTCTCTTTCAATTCCATTCTGGTGGCTCCACTCACTTTCTAAAAATACAATTTTCTTGCTAAAAACTTTCCCTGGAAAGGTGTCCAGATAGAGAGGATAATGGTCACCATCTGAATCTCTTCATGCAACCTTCCAAAAACCCACAAGACAAACAATGACAAATAAAGAACACAAATAAACAGCACTGGCTGTGCTTTAAACATTACCAGGGTGCAGAAAAGATCGTGAACTTTTAAGTACTTGTATGTAGAGAAATGAAAAACAAATTCCACAAGCTCTCATGGCTGGTGAAAGTCAATAGTTATGAAGAATGAGGGAAGGGGACTAAGAGAGCCTGTGAAAAAGAAGAATAAAATAGAAGATGCAGATAAAAGACAAAATCACTTCCATAAAGAGAAATTACAAGTGTATCAAAATACTAAATACAAGTCAAAAAATTGGAAGTTCCCTGTATCTACTAGAATGGGCTCGAAAGGAACTGGAACTGGAGGTATGAGTCTTCGGGAGGCATTACTTCTAGGGGGAGAGTCTTCTAAATAGACAAGAGGTGGCAGTGAAAAGGAAAGAAAGAAGAAAGGAAGAAGTAAAAGTTAAGGATCTCACAGAAACAAAAGACAAACATGTATTACCACCCCTTTCCACTTCCTGACACCATCCTTACCATCACCAACATTATCAATTTTTATCTTACTGGTAGAAGACGGCACTCTTGAGCCAGGAAAATTACAAACAAAAAGCCAAGATTAAAAACAAAAACACAACCACAATTCAATAAAAAGTACTGCAAAAAGTAAACAGAAAGTTAAAATAGCTCTATGATAAATATTCTTTCCAAAAATAGATTCGGCAGCAGAATACTATAACAAACATTCTAAATTGAATGAGCTAGATAATTTACATAATGCACTGTATAAAAAATTTTAAAAGCTAATGACATAAAAAGGACAACACAGAAAACAATTCAATGGAAGTCAATCAAGCTCAGAAGAAAAAAAAAATTGGAGGAAAAAAACAAAGTCAAGAACATAAAGAAGAAATTAGAAGGTGCCCAAGGGAGAATAGATTGAAATGAAATTTAATAAAGGACTATGAGGAAAAGCAGGAAATCAACAAAGAGAGTACTTTGAGATTTTTAAAAAGAGAGTGAAAACATTAAGAAGAAGGTAAATTAAATGACAAACAGGCAAGAAAAAAATCTGCTCTTTACATAATTAGAGTTTCTGAAAAAGAAAACAGAAATAAATATTTAAATATGTAAGCCAAGAAAACTATCTGGGAATAAATAACTTAAATTCACATTTTGAAAGAGCCTACCTTGTACCTGGAAAAAATGATTTAAAAACATATGGTTCAGAAATATGTTAGTAAAACTATTTTATTTTAAAGGGAAAAAATTATCAGTTCCTCTAAACAAACAAACAAAAAAGTCAAATTACCTATATTTGGAAAAATATTAGTCTGCCATCAGCTTCTCAAGAACAACATACAACACAAAGCAACAGTGCTCCAGCATTTCCATCTTATATACTAAAAGCGTAATACACTAATTAGACCAGACGTCCTTCCAGACATCCTTCCAGACAAACTTCTGGAGGAAGCCGGGGCTGCGAGGGCCAAAGCAGAGGCGGCTGCCACCCACGGCGGCGGGGCTGAGCCCCTTGCACGAATTTTGTGCATCAGGCCTCTAGTATTTAATAAAAGAAAAGTGTTAACTAAGGTTTTTATATTCAGCCAAGCTGTCTTTGAAGTATCAAGACTATAGAAAAACAGTTTCAACTGTACAAGAACACAAAGATTATTTCATAGGGAGTCATTTATAAGGAAAATACTACAGAATGAGTTCATGTAACCAAGCCATACCTAGAAACCTTGGTAAATGGATTGCTGGTGGTTATTTAATATATTTAATTGTAAATTAATTACTAACAACACAAGAGTAGGGTTATAGGTGAAATAATATTGTTTAAATATTATATACTCTGATTATATAGAAAGAATTCCAAAATGGGAGAAGTGAGAAATTTGAAAAAGATAATAAAGGAAAATAAAAAGATAAAGAAAATAAAAAGAAAAAGATAATATAATTTACTGTTGTATACATGAGTGTCAATGAATACTATTTAAAACTAATAGACTAGGAACTAAAATATTTTTTAAGAAAATTGAAAATTAAGGGTCCTGTAACAGGTATAAAAATAATTACTAGAATGAATCTGAATTTTCCCAAAAAATAAAGTAATAAAATAATTACTTAATATTTATTGTAAATAAAACATGATATACATATCAATTATAACATAAAGTAATATAAATTGAAACAAAATGTCACTTATAACATCAAAAGTACATTTCCAATATTTATAAAGAACTTATAAAACTCAAAACAATACAAAAAAAAAAAAAACCCAATCCAATAAAATTGAATAAAGGGCCTGAATAGACACTTCTCCAGTGATGACATACAGATGGCCAATAGACATATAAAATGATGTTTAACATGGATAATCATCAGAAAAATGAAAATTAAAATCACAATGAGATATCACCTCACACCTGTCAGAATGGCTGTCATCAATACATAAACAAATGACAAATGTTGATGAGGATGCCAAGAAAAGGGAACCTTCATGCACTATTGGTGGGAATGCAGATTGGTGCAGTCACTGTGGGAAACAGTATAGGATTACCTAAAAAAAAATAAAAATGAACTGTCTTACGACCCAGTGATTCCAGTCTGGGAATTTATCCGAAGAAAACTGAAACACTAATTAGAAAGAATATATGCACCCTTATGTTCATTGCTGTACTATTTACTGTATAATAACCAAGATTTGGAAGCAGCACAAATGCCCATCAGGCGATGAGTGGATAAAAAAGCTGTGGTGCATTTACACAATGGAATACTACTCAGCTATAAAAAAAGAAGGAAATATTACCATTTGGGACAGCATGGATAGACCTGGAAAGTATTATGCTAAGTGAAATAAATCAGAGAAAGACAAGTACCATATGATTTCACTCATATGTGGAATCTAATGAACAAAATGAACTAATAAGCAAAATAGGGACAGACTCATAGATAGCAGGCTGACAGATGTCAGAGTGAGGTGGTTGAGTGGATGGGTGAGGGATGGAGGAATTGAGCAAAAAAACAAAAAAAGAAAGAGAAAAAACTCATGGGCACAGACAACATTGTGGTGATTCCCAGGGGGTCAGGGGTGGGGTAAATTTGAGTAAGGTATAGGGGAAATAAATGGTGATAGAAGAAGACTTGACTTGGGATGGTGAACATACAATACAGTGTAGAAACGATGTGTTGTGGATTTGTGGGCCTGAAACCTGTATAATTTTGTTAACCAGCATCACCTGAATAAGTTCAATAAAAATGGGAGGAAAATAAAAACTGTGAAAAAAATACATGGGCAACAATGTCCTCTCTCACCACTTCTTTTTGCATTTTACTAGAAGTCCTAGCTAATATAAGACAAGAAAAAGAAACAAAAGGTATACAGAATAAATAGAAGAAAACTCTTTATTTGCAGATGTGATGAGTGTCTATGTAGAAAATGTCAAAGAATCTTTAAAATAATTTACTAGAACTAAGAAGTGATTGCAGTGGGTAGCAGGATTTAAGGCCAATATATAAAAGTCATTGCTTTCCTATATACCAGCAGTGAAAAACTGGGATTTAAAATTCTAAAAGTTCCATTTAAAATAGTGTCAAAAAAATCAACCCTAGCCAATTTTGCTCAGTGGATAGAGCGTTGGCCTGTGAACTTAAAGGTCCCAGATTAGATTCCAGTCAAGGGCACATGCCCGCGTTGTGGGCTCAATCCCCAGTGCGGGACTTGCAGGAGGCAGCTGATCCATGATTCTTCTCTCATCATGGATGTTTCTATCTCTCTCTTCCTCTTCCTCTCTGAAATCAATAAAAATATATTAAAAAAAACACACAAATGTATTTTAAAAAATCATTTAGGCATAAATCTAACACAATATGTATATAGGGAATCTTTTTGTGAAAAACAGCAAAATTGCTAAAATGAAAGATGGTAAATTAAGGGTTAGATATTTTCTGTTTGTATATTGGAAGACTAGATAGTTAATATGTCATTTTTTCCAGCTTGATTACTAGATTTAATGTAATCCCAATCTAAATTCCAAGAAACTGTTTTGTCAATATTGATAAACCGATTCTAAAATTTACCCAGAAGGGCAAAAGACCTGAAATTCTATGCAACATAATATTCTTTCTTCATCAGATACTGTATTTTCTTTTTAAAATAGATTATTTTTACTTATAATTTCAGATTTTCATGTTATAAAAACATGTCATTAATATCTCTGCAAGTCAATAATATAGTGTAGGGCTGTCAACTTATAACATATGAACATAATGTGTGCATATCATCCTCTTTACATCTTGTCCATCTTATAAAACAGGTTATAAAATGTATCTAGTCTTGAGCTAACCCATTTGAGAAAAAGGTACAGAACAATTTGTAGAGGGATGTTGAAAAGAATGAAGAAAAATGAGGAATCTAAAAGGACTTATAGAGACTATGATATAGGAGAGCAAAAAGGTGTTTTCTATTTTAATGGGAACTAAAATGGAAAATGTGTTTTCAACAAGTAGAGGAAGGGTTGGTCCTAACCTTTACTTGCAGTTTTTCTAAATTAAGCACACAATGCCACGTTTCAGTCTCTTCTCACATGCTCTTTCTTCCACTTGGAATGCTCTCCTCTGTCAGGACTTTCTTGACTTCACCTACCATGCATTTTCCTTCTCCTGGCTTGTGATAGAGTATAAAATAATTGTTCCTGTGTTTGGCTGCTACATAGCCTCCCAGGCAGAGATCATACTTTGTCCGCTTTAATTCCCTGTTCTTATTTCAGTACCTTGCATACATTGGTGCTTGATAAATGTTTGTTGAAAAATAAAAATATTGATTAAAGAGTCATAGGTTAATAAAGACAAGTCATTGTGGGGAAGGAGGGTAATAGTGAAATTATCTTCTCTCACCAGAATTGGCCAGAAGGTCAGTATTTGAAGCCTCTGTTGCTTTCCTTCATGTCTATTTTTTTCTCCCAAGGTTACAGGAGAGGCGATGAGCATGGCAGCTGTAGTAGATCTGGGTAGCTTCCGCTTTAGTGAGACCTATAGCTTTCTAGGTCTGAGTGCAGAATCCGGGACCAGAGGGCTTGTGATGGTCCATTACGTGGCAATCCCTGCAAAACTGAGTGACATGAACGGTAAGGCGGAACCTTCTGTGTCAGAGCAGCAACTTAATAGACTGAAAGCAGAAAGCCTGTCAGCAGAAATGCTGGCCTGTAACCAGGTAAAGGCCAACTCCCATCACAACAGATAGAGAAGAAAACACCCTGCGTTTTGTTTTAACCAGAGCTCCACAAAATTTAAACTGTATAAGAGTCATCTGGGACGTTCTTAAACCCACAAGCCATGGGCAATTGATTCTGTAAGTGTAGGAAGCTGCCCAGAAAGCTGTAATTTTACTAGTGTTTAATGATTCTAAGGCAGCTGGCCCTTTGGAAATTACGGCTTTTTGTTAGCTACAGGGAAAAGTTTTCTGCTCATTACATGATAAAATCCTGAAAACTTACCCAAAGTTTTTAAAATTAAAAATTGGTTCTATGAAATTAATCAAATACTATAGAAACTTTAATTCCTATTCTTTGCTAGATGGAGGCTTATAGTATAGTAGTTCAGAGACTGTGTTGTAGATTGCTACCGTGCCATTGGATTAGTAGGCATTTTGGGGGAAAGATACTTAAGTGTTTTACATAGTGATTTCCTCCTCTTTAAAGAATAAGAATAAAAGCTCTTACAGAGTGGCTGCAAGGATAAATGAGATAATATGAAGTGCTTAGTAAAATGCACCCGCCCAGGGGAAGTTAAGTAAAGATTGTCAGTTGTAATGATGGTGTAACTTAAGTTTTAAAGAGCAGACTATATTTTGACAATGATAACTATAATGCAAAGGGGATAGAAAAAATAGTAAAACACTCTTAAATATTTACATTAGGACAAGAACAATGGGTTGCATAAGGTTTAAAACAGTCAGTTCCATAACACAAGTAAAGATAAAATTCTATGTAGGTCCAGAAATAGTATATTCAGCAATGGAGTGGAGCTCAAAAAAGGCATCATGGATGGAGTATCATTTGATTTGGATGGTAGTGAGAGCAGATTGAAATGTTACAGGATTTGGGGGGAAAAAGTAGCAAATGAAGGCCTTTGCTTATTTGATGACTTTTTCCACACAGGGCAGCAGAAGCTTTTATTGCCAGCTTGAAAATCAGTTTCAAAGGTGGTAATGGGGATGTCAATATCACTGCCTTTTCAAAATGCCATGAGTCAATTGAAGTCTAGAACAGAGGTCTCTATTAGTCACAGGTAAATATTCAGCCGAGCCTGTCACATGAACCTGACAAGAGAGAAGATGCAGTCTTTTCAGACTATAGTTCCCAGCCTTTTAATAACAGGAACTTAAGAAAATGACAGTACTTAGACCCGAAAAGAACAAACACCACAGCCTTTGATAATGACTGCATAGTGTCAGTAAGAGCACCTGAGTCTAATTTGGCTCTAGTATTAACCCCTTCTGTGGCTTAGGGTAGATTCTAAAGCACTAAGGTCACTCTCCCTCCATGGCTGTGACTCCCAGCTCAGGGGAAAGGAAAATCATCATAGCAAAAAATGCCTCAAGCCCTTGCATTAGGCCAACAACTAAGAGGTGCTGCTATCAGAGAAGAAATACATGGTAAATTAATACTGTTTTTAGACTTAAAGTAAAATATATGTTACATATTCTTTTAATTCTAGCAGTGCAGTAGAGATTAAAACTGAATTTTTGAATGTTGCAATGAAGCAATAAATAGATAAATCCATGTTAGCCATTCAATTGTCTTTTGAATATCAAGTTACTAGAAGATAGTCACATATGCAATAGAGAATTTCCAATAATATAATGTATTAGTTAATTTTTTTCCTTCAGGGAAATTATAAAACAAGAGAAAGATTGTGCAAATGAATCCAGAGGTTGTAAAAATATGCCAGAGACTATTGGCTGTGTTTCCCCTTATATTAAAACCCTTATATTTTAAACTCATATACATATATACATATACAAGGGTGAGCAAAAGTAGGTTCACAGTTGTGAATATGTGATATACAGTTTATTCTTGCATTATTAATTAATCATTATATTACTTTCATAAGAAATCTGTAACCCTCATTTTACCCACCACTGAATATGCTTAAAACATATATACACATATATCATGTGTTTAAAACAACAGAAAAAATGTCATAGGATTCCCCTGAAAGAATTTTCATTAATATTAGTGTGATCTAGGAAAAAAAACCTGATCTCACTAAATATCTATAATTATGCATGCTATGTAGACTTAAAAGGGATGTGATGCAGGATGCCGCATTGAATAGACAACCCTAGGTAATTTCTACCTCATGATAGGAAAGTACTGGCCTCATCTAAGATGTAGGCCACATGATTGCTCCTGAAGGTGATATAAACATGCTTAATTCATGGGACATGGTTTGTTGAATGACCTCCAAAATTCAATATAGCAACCTTTAGCTCCGACAATTTTGCTGACTAATGTAGTAGGGAGCATTATTGGGTTTTCTGATGGCACATGATTTATACTTTCAAAATATATACATTAATTATTGACAGCATCATCAGAATGACAATATACCAATACAATTTTACCACGTAGGTGCCACATAAAAATATACCAAATTTACTTATACAAAAATTACCACTAAAAGAAGGAGGTATTACTTTGAGTCTTAAGAAGAATGGTAACACAAATATAGGGTTAGATATTGGAGTACATTCTGTAAATGCCTAACCATCTATCCTAATAAAAGGGTAATAGGCTAATTAGACCTGATAGACCGGATGTCTTCCAGATGTCCTTTCAGACATCCTTCTGGACAAAGCTATAGTGGCGGGGCCAAGGCAGAGGCAGTTAGGTGCAATCAGGCTGGCAGGGGAGAACAGTTAGGGGTGATCAGGCCAGCAGGGGGAGCAGTTAGGGGCATCAGGCTGGCAGGCAAGTGAGCAGTTAGGAGCCAGTGGTCCCAGATTGCGAGAGGGATGTCCAACTGCTGGTTCAGGCCTGATCCCACAAAACTGGCAGTCGGACATCCCCCGAGCGGTCCTGGATTGGAGAGGGTGCAGGCCAGGCTGAGGGACCCCCCCCCCTTCCCGTGCACAAATTTTGTGCACTGGGCCTCTAGTTCTTTATATAAAAGAATGAGAGGCCTAGCTGAGTAGCTCAGAAAGGATAAACCCCAAATGAGCTTTGATTTAAATTATTTAATGAATTCTGTGATTTTGTTATTGCTAATGTTTATCTATAGAGACAGACTTTTGGTATTAAGTAGCTGAGTAGTCCACATACCACTAATATTTTTAAATCACCATTTATGTTCTAGAATATTAATAACTGAATAATGTATTTAAGAAAATGTTATGTACAGAAATGATTCCAAATTTTCTTATCTTACTAGTATTTGATAAAATATACTACCTATAGAAAAATGTGAATCTTTTAAAAAGCTTAGGAAAATCCCAGCCCTTTTTTAAAGTTTTATCTACTTCTGGTCTGAATCTGGCTAGCTTTCTTAATGAGTGAATTACAATCTAAGGCAAGTTTGCATGCTTTGGGATGCTGACTTAATAAACTCATGATATGTGGCTCCTTATTCCTCCTAGAACTTAGCATCAGGAGACAACTTTTTGCATTTTGTTATGTTATTCTATATGTATGCATGCCCTATTTATCAAAAATATATAGCTTATAAGATATTAATTGACCATGTTCTAGAGCAATCCAGTTCACTGATGATTTCCTACATACCTACCATGTGTTAAGAATTGTTTACTAATTTGTTTGTTGATATGTAGTATTTAAGTGTTTTAAGCAAATAAATTAATCTTCATGCTGTGTAGGGGATAAATTTGAGGCAATCATCCCATTAGGAAGGTGATAACATAGTACAGCTAGAAATATCCAAATTTTACTCAAGCTGTGAGAGAGATGGAGAAGAAAGAAATAGAGAATACTGGAAAAATACTAAAGATGTAAATTGGCTCCCCCTGATGATTACTTGTATGTAGAGGATGAAGACAACCAATGGAAAGAAAAGAGTTGAGGGCTTTTCTAAGATTTTTACCACAGGTTGGGATGGTTAATGACATCACCAATACAATAGAAAATACACAAGAAGGTATTAGTTGGAGGCAGAAGAATATGAGTTAAACTATGGGTATATGAATTTGGAAGTTCTTCCAAGGCATGTAGATAGAGCTTTCCAGCTGATATATTAAAGTCTGAAGCTCAAGGAAATTTCAGGAGTGAATATAGAAATGCACATAGTATCAGTAACTGCTAATAGTATGGATGACATCGTATCAGGAGAAAGTGGAAAAAAATAAAAATAATTTGATGGTAAATCCTTGTAAAAATATGAACTTTTAAGACATGAAAAGAATAAAAAAGATACTATAAAGGAAACTGAGTGGGAAAGGTCAGAAAGATAGAAGTACCACCAACAAGATGGTTTCACTGAAGTGAAGGAGTTTTATGAATAACCAAACTAAGTGTTCACTTAAAATGGCAGCTCTTTGGAGCAAGGCACTTGACTGATTTGTTCACTTCTTAATTCCCAGTGCTGGAAGCAACATGTGGACCTTCATGGACACTCAATAAATGTTAACTGAATGAATCAAAGAGAGGCATAAAATATACAACAGAGGTTTATTCAAATAAATACTAAAAAAAGTACTATTGATGAGGTAATTGAGGACATATCAGTGAAATCATAGGAGAACAAGTCAAACAAGAATGGAAGGTTAAGTATTATGAAGACCAGGATATGACTTCTCTTTAAAACATTTTTTTTTCAAAGGAAAATAAGAGGAAGTCAGTTCTTAAAATGAGAGAGGAAGAGAGAGAGAGAGAGAGAGAGAGAGAGAGAGAGAGAGAGAGGAAAGCTTGGGAGAAAAAATAAAAGCTTGGAAGATAAATTTCAGCATACAAAGGATTGGAGTGAAATCATTCTAAAATATAGCACAAAAAGGAGAATTCCATGCTCAGATTGTAATTTCTTAATAATAGAGACAGTTCTTCACTCTATTGTGTTCTTACCATAGGTTCTGACATGAAGTAGGTACTCAAATTGGATGTACTTGATGAATCAATTACATCTAAACTATATTCCAAGATGAAATCTTTATTAATTTGTTCTTATTAGTCTTGTCCTTTCTCTCTCTCCACTCAGCTTGGCAGTCAGTTATCCTATATAATAAAGAGCTAATATGCTAATTAGACCAAACAGCAGAACGACTGTCTGGACAACCTTCTAGACGACCATCCGGACAACCTTCTGGATGAAGCCGGGGCTGCAAGGACTGGCTGAGGCAGCTGGGGCTGCGAGGGCCAAGCCCCTTACATGAATTTTATGCATTGGGCCTCTAGTCATTTATAGAGTTCTATCTCTCTTTATAATATACACTAGAGGCCCAGTGCACGACATTCGTGCACTCAGTTGGGGGGGGGGGGGGGGGCGCGGCCTCAGCCCGGCCTGAACCCTCGGGTAATGTCTGAATGACAGCTTAGGCATCCTTAGCACTACCACAGAGGCAGGAGAGCCTCCGCCACTGCCACTGTGCTTACCAGCCATCAGCCCTGCCGGGGTTCTTGTCCCAGCATTAAGAAGGGTTCAGCAATCTGAAGAAAGGCTGTGTGTAGATTCAAGTAGGAGTCCAAAGACGAAAGATAGTTTTGAAAGGCATTGGGCGTCAGAAGAGTTTCAGCAAAAGGAGCTAAAGACTTCCCCTTGACTCAGGACCTGTGCTTTTTATTAACACAATTTGTCCTAAGGCAAGGTGGAGATAATACACTTCAAAGGGTAGGGTTTCCAAGGTAGGGTTTACAGAAGCATTGTCAGATTGGGGAATAGCCTACAGCTCTTCAGGTGTTTGGCCAACAGGAGGCAATAACATGTACATTAAGATGCCCTGAGCTGTCTGGCAGCAAACGATTACCCTATTCAGGTTTGGGGGAATGCTTTTTAGTCTTTCAACAGATGATCACATATGTGGCTCAGCCTTTATTGAGCCCCAAGTCCCATCAACCTTTTGATGAAACTCATGTAATTATGACATGCTGGAATTGGTTCCTGGCAAGCCCAGCTTGTAGCTGAGAAACACTCCCCCAGTGGGAGCGCACTTACCACCAGGGGGCAGCTCCTGCATTGAGTGTCTGCCCCCTTGTGTTCAGTGCGACCAGTCATTACGCCGTTCGGTCGGTTTGTATATTACCCTTTTATTATATAGGATTTTTTTTCTTTTTTTTTCCAGTGGTTTGATTATATGGGTCTAGATATGATCTAATTTGTGTTCTTACTTTGTATTTGCTGAGCTCTTTGTAGTTTATATTCTTCACCAAATTTTGAAAAATTTTAGTTCTTATATCCTAAAATATTTTTTTTTACTTCTTTATTGTTTAAAGTATTATATATGTCCCCCATTGACTTCCCCCTGGCCATTCCCACCCCCCAGCACATGCCCTTGTCCCCCACTGTCTGTGTCCATGGGTTATGCTTATATGCATGCATACAAGTCCTTTATATACATGCATACAAGTACTCTCTTACCCCCCTTCTGTGTTTTTCCCCTGAAGTTGGATGGTCTGTTCAATGCTTCTATGTCTCTGGATCTATTTTTGTTCATCAGTTTATGTTGTTCATTATATTCAACAAATGAGTGAGATCATGTGACATTTATCTTTTTCCGACTGGCTTTTTTTGGAATTCTAATCACACATGATAGATTACTTTATATTAAATCACAGATTACTGTGGGAGAACTCAAGCCTTGGAGGCAACAGTTTTCTGCCTGAGTTCTTGTCACCTCATGCCATTGAACTAGAATGTGCTTTACTAGAAAAGTGGAACTCCCTTTTAAGATATAATTCTCTTTACTTTTATATCTTTATTTATTTGATCTCCCATGTCTTCAAATATTTATTTTAAAATATTTTGTTTAGAGTTTATAATTGTTATCCAGAAGAGGTTTAGGTTGTACCAATAGAAAGTACTCTATTATACCAAATGAAACTCTTAATTTATATTTGTAAGTATAGAAAAATTATCAATTAAAGAATAACACAGAGGGAAACATATATTATAGCAATTTATTGGTTTATTAGGATGGTATATATAAAATTCCTTCCAATCATTTTTTTGAGTTTTATCAATCTGGTTTTGTTTTTATTTGAATAAATGTTAGGAACATCACATAATTTAAATCAATTATGAAATAAGTTGATAAAAAACAAAAAAAGTCAAAGAAATATAGAATTTGGCTTTACAGCTTCATGCTAAAATCTCACTTTTAGAATGAGTCTCATATCAGGTTTGCTATATCCAAGACTTCAAAGGGGAAATAAATAATAATTATTATTTAAATTTTTATTAGATTCTGTGAAAAATAAATTTTTTCTTCTTAAGACAAATAGAATTATTTTACAATAATGTAATTCCAACCAGTGACCATTGTGTGTAGCTACATTTGCTAAGCACATGACAAGAATGTGTTTAGGAGATATTTACAAGGAATAATTAGTCTCCACAAATGTCGTTTTTCTCAAAATCCTCCTTAAATACTCCTGCAAAATACTCACAAAAATGTTTAACTATCAGAAAATAGTGAGCAGCTAATTCACCTCAACTACAGAGGCTCAGTTTCATAAAGGTGAGTTTATTCTCTTGTGATTTCAGAGCAAATTTCTTTTGATTTCATACATAATTTCAGGAATCAACGTTAATTTCTCTTTATAGCTATACTTATAAAATTTGTTCAAGAAAAATTAATTAAATAAAAATACAATAATTTCAAATGATGAAATAAAAGGCGTCTCAGCCCAAACATTGAATTTTCCATCAATTTCCACACTGTGGCCTACCTTTTCTATTACTTAAGCTTGGTCCTTTGTTCTTAAACTCTCCTATTTTTTTTCCCCCTTTGCTTATAAATGAATGGAAAGGCTGCTTCTAGAAGGATTAAAAAGTAATTTTCTGAAAAAATACTTTACACAAATAAGCACTTCTTTTAAAAATTAACATTAAGCATTTTGTGCAGTTATAGTCCTTTAAGCTAAACTTATAGTCCATTGGCTAAATCCGTATTTATACTTTATTTTTTAACTCAACATTATTTACAAGTAGACCAGAAATATTAGACAATTTGAGTTTGAAATATATTTTTCTATAAGAAAGATATTTAATGTTACTACATTAGTTATACATAAAATTTTGTTTCTTTTTTATTTGTATACTTATTTTTATTCTTAACATTTTTTTCTCTTCTTTTTGATTTTTTGTCTGCAATACAGTTAAAATAGGAACAGTAATTCAAAATAATACTGGCTAAGAACTTTTTAGTATTGGTCAATTTAATCAGATATTTGGACATTTTCTCTCTACTAGAGTGCACAAAATTCTTGCATGGGTAGGGTACCTAGGCCTGCCTGGTGATCAGGACAAATCAGGGCCTTCCTTCCTGGACTGCTGGCTGCTGGCTGGGGTCTTCCTTCATTCCACGCCAACCCCTGGTGGTCAGTGCACATCATAGCAAGTGGTCGAACTCCTGGTTGGTTGAACTCCCGGTCGGTCGAACTCCTGAGGGGACAATTTGCATATTAACCTTTTATTTTTTTTATTATTTTTTTTATATATTTTATTGATATTTTACAGAGACGAAGGGAGAGGGATAGAGAGCCAGAAACATTGATGAGAGAGAAACATCGATCAGCTGCCTCCTGAACACCTCCTACTGGGGATGTGCCCGCAACCAAGGTACATGCCCTTGACCGGAATCGACCTGGGACCCCTCAGTCCGCAGGCCGACGCTCTATCCACTGAGCCAAACCGGTTTCGGCATTAACCTTTTATTATATAGGATGTGGATCCATATGGCATTTCTCTCTGTGAAAATAGGAATGAGTGTTTATTAATATTTATTTTAAATGTAATGTGTATACGTGTGTGTATTTATCTTATCTCTTGATAATATGCTCCTTGCTATCCCTCTTTCTCCAACCCCCACCTCTCAGTTTATCATTTTGATTTCACAAGTATTTATTTTGCTAGTAACCTTCTTTCTAATTCATCACATTCTCTGGGTAGATATTCATCATTTGCCTTCTGTTGCTAAGTATGAGTCTTCTTTTCAAATTCTGTTTATTGTCAACTATTTCCCCCTGGATGTCAATCAGTTAGTAGTGGTCGGCAAACTGCGGCTCATGAGCTGCAGTTTGCTGCTCTGTTGACTAATTAGTTTGCCGACCACTGAGTTAGAGTATATTGGACTTCCTGGTATTCTTTTGCACCTACTGGTTTGATAAGCAAAGTGAGAAGGCATACATTGGGTAAAAATAAGTATACATAATCAACTATGGGCTCTTTGGGGGGATTATTATGGTCTTCATCTTTCTTAATATGTATTGTGCTTATTGATGCTTTGGTTAAAAAGTATTTACAATTTTTAGTAATTTGTATTTGTTGAATTCTTAATGCAGTATATTGGACACAGATTTTAGTTATGTTTTGGCTCTTATCTCCTGGTAAGTATATAAGTGATTGTTCTGTTTTGTATTTTGCAGTAGTTTAACATATGATTTATTAAAGACACCTAAAAAATTGTTCTATTTATGTAATAACAATTGCATTAACAAAACTAAGCAACCACAAATTTTGATTGAATATATTTTAGTTATACCACCTATTCCTGTCACTGTTTTATTCCATAACATTTGTTCAATTTTGAGTTGCATTTATATTGCATGATTGAATATTTTCATGAAAATTCTGCAACATTAGGACATTGTGTTAGCTGTAGCTTCCTCAGATTTAGGGGCTAAAGCTGATTCAATACATAGTTACTGAGCACCCACAAGTGTATGTTATTTATTGCAATATACTTGCCGAAGTGCTGCTTGTCAGAGCTAGTACCACATCCATCATCTTTTCAAATTTTGTAAATATGTTGAAACATTTAAGAGTCTATGTTAGAAGCAATGTCAACAATGGTTCTATTTTTTGAAATTATATTACCAGATGTTAACACTGTGTACACCCAGTCTACTTATTAGTAGAAGGCCTGATACAGACAGAAACCATTCCTTTTCTCAAGGCTGCATGTTCTTCCCTTCCTCCTTTCAGCTCAACCTTCCTTAGGCTAAATTTCTTTCTGTTGTAATCCCCTGCTGAAAGCCACAGGATGAAACCAGCACATACACATATTTGGAATTTTTATATATTTTTTCTCATTCAATATCTCTCTGGTAGGAGACCTGTTATGCTAGAAATAAAGCAAAAGTGGTGGGTGGTGTTGTGGAGATAGACAATGACTATTGATTACAACAGGCAGCAACAGCTGTTGGATTCAGGGCTTAGGAAATGTTTATTGAATCATTTGCTTGAGTTCATAGTTGCTTCTAATATTTCTTAGTGGGAAAATGTTTTATTTTAGAAATATTTCTTTATCTCATTTCTCCCCTCTGGTGCTAAATATCCCTGAATTAGTATGATCAAGCTGCCACACAAAAATACCACAAACTGAGTGGCTTAAAAACAGAAATGTTATCTTCTCACAGTCCTGGAAGCTAGAAGTCCAAGATCAAGGTGCCAAGAGCTGATTTCTGGTGAGCCCTTTCTTCCTGGCTTAGAACTGCTGCCTGCTCGCTGTCTGCACATGTCCACACGTGTCCTTTTCTTTGCGCGTCAGTGGAAGTGAGAGCGCTCTCTGCTGTCTCCTCCTTCCTTTTCTTCTAAGGACACCAGTCCTATTGAATTAAGACTCACCTCATAACTGTGTTTAACCTTAATTATCTCCTTAAGGGCCCTCTCTCCAAATAGAGTTACAGTGCACATTCATGCATCAGCATATGAACTTTGGAGAGATACAATTCCATCCATAACAAGCCCATTTTAAAGCAAAATTTTAGCAATATGTAAGTTTCTCTTAGAATATCTGATGCTCTCACTATGAGGGCCACAGTACTACTTATAAATCAGAGGCATTGCTCACCACTATTGATTAGATGGAAAATCTCTCATGTTGAAGCAAGCAAGCTATTAGTTTAAGAAACATTAATATATCATGTATTTAGTGTGAGGGCTAGGAAGGTGATTATTGTGCTTGGAAATATATGCTGAATTATGAGAAGTATAATATGCCAAATTGATAGATGGAATAAAAGAGGTCTTAGTAAGATAGGGAAAAACAAAAGAGAAAATAAAAAGAAACTGAAAACGAAGCATTCTGGGGAATCTTATTAAGTCTGACCCGTGGGGGTAAGGGTTTCATTTAAGAATGGACCATGCTGGTGTCATTACTGGTTTCCTTGGTCAGTGGACCCCTTTGTCAAGAAGGTAAGGCATGTGCTACACGTGCCTAATGCATTCCAGGCACTGAGGATACAGCAGTGAATTAGACAAGCAAGTGGAGTAGATGCAGATGGCACCATGTCTCCTACCACCTTAGCCTCTGGCAGTAGAGGACAGTTGTTAAGAGGCCCGACCATTTTTCTATTCCAGTACATTTCCTCCCTGGTCTAAATGTTAGGCTTTCTCCAGAACTCAGGAAATTGTTCATCCCAAAAAGGGCAGCCCAGCACAACTGGGAACTGAGCATTGTCAGGAGAAATCCCCTCAATGGGAAAATTCTGACACACTATCAATTTTGCTATCATACTTGTTTTGAAAATGAATTTGTTCCAACACAATCGATATAATAGGAATGATTTGAACAGAACCCAAATTTTGTGTTTACTTATGCATTATTTCTTTCATGGTAAACATTCAATTAGAGACTGGCAAACTCTGGCTCTATGCCTATCTTTATAAATAAGATTTTTTATTTGAACACCACAAATATTCATTTTTATACCTCCTTTCTTTGACTGTGTAAGGGATCTGTATGCACCTCAAAACATTTACTATCTGATCCTATAAAAAGATAACCCCTGATATAGCTGAATACAGAAAACAGCATGCAGCTGACAAAACACACACACACACACACACACACACACACACAATGCACACACCTGGAACAACTACCAGTGACCTCAGGGCCCTACATCTTAGGAGCCACATCAGCCACATCCACTTTCCACCAGATTCCACATCATTGATTGCAATAACTCACAAACTGCAACCCTTCCTGCCTGCCCTTCCAAAAGCAAACACCAGGCCATCTTTAAAGTACCCTATTTATTGTAGATTTTATGTATTTCTAAACCATGTAACATGTGTGACACTGTGCTACCATTTTGAAGGATCCTATCTTTTTGTGTGTGACTGGTGAAGGTTTCGTTTCTTGTGGTCTTCATTTTGCCCCATAAGCCTAGGGTCTTTATTGCATGATTCTGTGTAATCCAATTATATTTTTGGAAGCACATATGCCACCTTATATCAGAATTGATTATACTTTCTATACTCTGCTCCTCAGAAGTTTCCCAGAAGAATGAGCTCTGATTGGCCCATGAGTTACTTCCTCATTAACAGGTGGGTTAACTGGCTTTTCTCTCCTTCCAGTCTCACTTATTTCAATCCCTTCTTTATGTTTCTTTGGATCACCTTTCCCATAAACTGCTGCATCTAAATTCTTTTTAAATATATTTTATTGATTTTTTTACAGAGAGGAAGGGAGAGAGATAGAGAGTTAGAAACATCGATGAGAGAGAAACATCAATCAGCTGCCTCCTGCACACCCCCTACTCGGGATGTGCCCGCAACCAAGGTACATGCCCTTGACTGGAATCGAACCTGGGACCCTTCAGTCCGCAGGCCGACGCTCTATCCACTGAGCCAAACCAGTTTCGGCACTGCATCTAAATTTTTGTCTCAGGTTCTAATTTGGGGGGCGGGGGACAAATTAAGACAACAGGTTCCTGTCCTCAGGAACATTCATCCTAATTCGGGAGAGAAACTATAACCAAGTAAACATATAAACAACAAGCAAGATAAATACAGATTGTGTTAAGTTTTATGTAGGATGGCACTTTAGGGAAAATTCAGGGAAGGCCTTTCTAAGGAGTGACATTTGAATTGAGGCATAAAGGATGAAAGTTCACTAAACAAGGTAAAAATGATAACAATATTCTAATGAGAAATCCTAGAGGCAAATCACCATGTGGAAATGTACCAGAGTGGTACATCGTAAAGTTTTATCAACACTTGAGGATGTGTTGGGCACTGCAGTGCTCAGCATTGCTCCTACTGGAATGGCAACAACCAGGATAAGTACAGTATATTTTAACTAAGTCATATTATACTCACTGTAAGAAAGGGACAACAGCCTGGAAGATGGAAGTTCACATTTATGACCAACGTAGGTGAGTGGAAAGTGTAATAACTTATTGCCTCAATTTTCCCCCCTGCCCTTTACTCCTATGAAAGTAGGGTTTGCAGAAAAAAAAATCAATAAGTAGGATAAGAGATCATTAACCGTGGTATAAAAATACAATGTGTGGTATAGATAAAGCATCTAAAATGAGCTGGGGAATCCTCAAGTCCCCAGTCGTTGGCTCTCAGGAATAGTGGTGGTGATGGCTTTGATAGGGACATTGGCAATTCTGATGGAGAATGGTGATGATCATGACACTGAATGATTACCAACCCTCAGTACAGAAAAAAAAAACAACAAAAAAACCCCACCAATCTCAACTATTAGGCTTGCCAATTTGAAAGATACATTAAATTAGAAAATTCTTTATATTACTGTCTCCTAAAACTTAAGGCGTCTTATCAAAAAGACAGCAATGCAGGGAAGAAAGAATGGGTCAAGAAAAATGACACTGTTGAGTGTCCACATGTCATCACTCTTTGGCACATTATATTTGTTACCTTACTTATCTTCACAATAGAAATTGATTCTTGAAAAGCTCTATAATTTGCCCAAATTCACATAACTCATTAAAACCAAAGTGTACCTGGCTTCATGCTAGCAAAGAAAAAAATAAGTTACTATTATAGGCTGAATAGCTATGGATAATAATAATAAAAAAAAAACAAATGGTGGGAAAATTAATTCCAGCTTTGTGTTTAAGACTATTTAGAAAAGGTTGTAAAGGAGAGAAGACAAAAAGGCTGCAGTGGGATGTGAGTTCTCCTCACTCATAGTGTACCGTATTTAGCAGTGTATTCATGCTTATGGATCTTCACCTCTACTAAGATACACAGTATTAAGCTTACTGTCAGTAATTAAACATTTGTGCTGATTTTGAAGAATTTTATTGAGCACAGCAGGGAAGCCAAAGAGATTTGATTGTTTTTCTAATTGCTAATTAGTCTCTGTATACTGACAGGTGTTTTCATTTGTAATTAGAAAGAGGGCCAGGATCTCACTTGTAAGAAATCCTACACTAAAATTTGAGAACTGTCAGTTGACCAGATTCCATACGATAAAGCAGGGCGCAATGTCTTTAGCTTCCTCTACCCTCTGAGAGTACACTGATGGGCCAATGGGGATTACTTGATATAAAAGAGTATGGAACTATAGGAAATCCCACTAGCAGTTGACTCCTCCCTCATTCTCCACTTCTATATCTTCCTTTCAACATTTAAAAAAAATTATCTCCATCAATTTCAAATTGAACTTTATAAATTTAATTTTCTCTCAAATTTATCTCTACCCTTTTTAGAAAATAAATCCTGCTTTCCTTTATATTATACTGCTAGAGGCCTGGTGCACGGATTCATGCACAATTGGGGGTCCCTTGCACCAGTGCACAATCAGGGCCGGGAAGGGACCACAGGAGGGCTCCAGGGCATGTCTGGCCTGTCTCACCCAGTCCCAATCGGCTGGACCCCAGCAGCAAGCTAACCTACAGGTCGGGTCAGAACATCTGCCCCCTGGTGGTCATTGTGCATCATAGCTACCAGTCCAATGGTCACTTAGGCTTTTATATATATATAGATACTCCTTTGCTATACATGTTGCTTAGTCTTAAAGTTAACAAATTTTCTATGACAATAGTCTTTCTTTGTACATAAATGCTATTTTAAAATGTTTATGTTCTACTTGAAAGACAAAACTATTTTACTGACAGAATGTTCTGTTGGTTGAGTAGGTTAATTAAGACTTCAATAAATTTGGAGAAATTGCTACAAATATACACTACACTGTGTTATTTTTTCTATATATATTTTTTATCAGTTGAAGAAGGAAGCAATGCTCCTAATCTTTATATGAGTCATGTGCTTCAAGAAAACAATGAGAGTTAAGAAATCCTCTCTCCATTTTGTTTTCTGACCTCTACTTGCCATTTCATATTTGAAGAAACAGCTAACCAAACCACAAAGGGCACTCCTTCTCTGGCATATTCCAAAAAATGACTCATTTCCAACCTCCACCTATTCTCAGTAATTCAGATTAGACCCATCTTTGTTCTTCTTCATGACTCACATAAGACATAATTTTCTTGTTTACCTGCATCTGTAAAATTATTCTTCATTAATGAGCATCCTTAATAGAATCATCTCCTTAATTTTCCTATGCCTTTTGTCTTTCACAGAAGGATGAATGACTTGAAGAGATACTTAAATTTATTCTTAACAAAGGCTTTCATCACACCCATTTTTATATGTCCTTTAGGTAGTCAGATGGCTAAAGAATAGTTTAGCACATAGCAACTCACTCACTGGTTCTATTCACAAACACATGGCACAAACATAGTTACCTAAAATAAAGAAGAAGGTGTTAAAGCTCATCACCACCAAGTGATATGACTTGATATGAATGTGTCTTATTCCTACCTTACTGGTATACACTTGCAAACCTATCAAAGCATGCAAAGGTTTTAATTCAGTGCATGGCACATAGGGAATGCTAATAATTAGTACTTTTGACTATTATTTTAACCAAGTACTCATAGCTCTTCTGGTAAATTAAACTTTTATTTTTCTGACTTGGAAGGCCTTCTATATCTGAGATGCTCACTAGTAAATGCAAATCTCTTGGACTAGGTTACATCTGAACCTGTAATTGGAAAAGCTCTGGATTAATGTGAATTATAACCACAGAGAAGCTAAAGCATTTTTTTTGGTAGTAATTGTTGGCCAATAAAGGAGAAGGCACTACTATCTATTTATAATTCGGCCTTATACTGGGCACTCAAGGTCATGGCTAAATCCTAGAGTTTCAAGTTACTATTAACAGAATAACAAATTTATACTTTATATTTAGATGTGCACAGAAAATATACTTTGTTTATTTCCTATAACTTACCTAACCTTCTTTAAAAGCATCCCACCACCACATTACATAATATTTATTCCACTGGTATATATTCCATATATATATATATATATGTATATATATTTTTTTTTCTTGGATCTCATATTTATGGAATATATATATATATATATATATATATATATATATTCTTTTCTATGTGCTTCCATTTCAGAAAAATACTAACTAAAAATAGTTCAGTCTGATAAACTCAATCCCATTCGACATTTAGTCTCTGTCTCTTTCTGGTGAACACAAATCTTGAAGATACTTTCCTCTTTCTCCTTTTTTCTTGGATAGATTTTTGATACAATGAAAACTAAGACTTATTTGACATTGTATCTGAGAGAAGCAGAGGATAAAGACTGGGTCTTTCACCCACATGGTATGGCTAGACTGGGCTACTCTATGAACTAGTAATTGTTGAGGCAAGATTGGTCCTATTCAGCCATTAAAACCATATTTTCAGGATTGCTTGTTCTTGATCAGAAAGTTCTCACACATAACAGATTTCTGCAGGTTCACCAAACTTTTCAGTTACTCTATGGCTCATCAACCAAGGCACAAAAACACCTGGACACCCTATGCTTCATAGAGGGCTGGGGAACCAGAAGCATTTTAAGAGATTTTTCTAGGCACCTTCTTCTGCCAATATGGTATACAATAATCCCACGTCATGATAGGTGTGACTGTGTTAAGGTACACATAGAGGATTGTGTGTGACTGTGTAAAGGTACACATAGAGGTTTGTGGCCTTCCTGGGAAAATATACCACTGGCTAGTATCAATGCACTCCAGTCCCCCACCCACTTTAGGATGTTTCTCCCATTTTATTTTTCACATTTTTATATCTCAAGGTAAAAGATAGAAAGCCAATACACATGTGTCTGATCTTTCTACCCTCTCCATATGTCTGTCTGCTCCTACTTACCATACACTGGGGTCATAATAAGTGAATTTTCTTTGTTATGTACCATGCCATTCAAGGCTGAGGCCATCTAATATCCCCATGCACTTTCTACTGGGACAGTGGATCTTAAGGACTTCAAGAGACCCTGCTGACTAGGAAAAACAGGCATCTACATGATAACTAGCAAGACAGAAAACCAGTAAGATTACTCTCAAATGAACTGCATGAGATTCTGGTATTTTACATGACTCTCTGCAGTAGAGGAAACACTGAAAATAATTGAGCTCTAATTTCCCAGCAGGCCAACTGTCTGAGAGCTCTTCTTTCACCTCCATTGAATTTAATTAGATTAAAAGAAAGTAAAGAAATAAGACATCTCTTGCAAACCTTAATTTGTGTACACCTTACATCTGTTCCTCTCCACTTCAAGTTCAGAATTTCTGATAATGTGTTTAACATTCATCAGGACTAATAATATGATTTTAGAAATGGATAGTTTTAGTGTAAAATAGGCTTTTTTCTCCTCTGAGTACAATTTTAATAGATTTAAACCTTGTATGCTTTATATAGGCTAAACATTTATTGCTCTAAAGGAAATCAAACTTTCACAATTTATTATACTCAAATATCCTTGAGTTTCCCCATTATCATATGGTATGACAAGTATTTCAAATTTATATAACTATATTTTTAATAGTTGTGGCTTTTAAGAATTTGAGTATTTTAGAAAGAATACATACTCAACCCACACATTAATTCTTTATGCTGTACAAAATATCTAAATCAATAAACATTTTAGAAGAATAAAACAATCAATACTGCCCAAACTGCAGTGAATAGAATATGTCTTTGTGCTTCAGGTAAGTGCTGAAAGTCTGTGGGGAGACCAATAATTGGATTGATTTAGTTTTTGGCTTTATGGCACATCTTGATTGACTACACTCTATTACCAATGTTCCCCTTTGTAGTAAACCTATGAATTCTGGATCAAAGTCCCATTTTCAATTGTATATATTGAGTGTGCGACACTTGGCATATATCTGGGGTCATCTGCTAAGGAATATGAGAAAGTGAGTATAAGAACAAAATGTTTAAGGTGATTTGTACAGTAATAATTTTTATTTTTTATTTAATAGGGTCATTGTCATAGAGAAGTATAGCATTTTACTTAACCCTGAATAAAAGAAGGGATGTCAGAAATAATTTAGTTCTAATTCCTCAGCAGCATACCAGATGAGAGCCCTCCATTTTCCTCTATTGAATTCAATTAAATTAAAAGAAAATAAATAGTAAGAAATATTCTGTGAACCCAACTCAAAATTCTAATGTAAATACATTATAAATAGACAAATAAAGGAGTCCAGTTATATTTTCATTAGGTATTACCCCAAAGACATATTTCACCAAACATTAACATATTTTTGTTTTTTTATAATTTAGAATTGGTTGTATGTTTCAAAAACTAGACATTTCTGACTTCCCAAGCCAGTGTTTGCTGCATGTGTCTTTTGCAATTATAATTAGGTGCCAAGCTGTACCCATGGGGAATCAACTGGGTTTCCTCTTTATCACCTGCTATGGATGTAAATGTCTCCTCCCAAATTCTATACATTGAAGCTCTAAGACCCAACATGACTATATTTGGAAATAGGGCTTTTTTGGAGTTAATTAAGGTTAAATGAGGTCATAAGGATGGAATCCTGATCCAATAGGATTGGTAGTCATATAAGAAGAGGAAGAGAGAAATTTTTCCCCACTCGCACACATTAGGGGAAAGAGATGTGAACACACACCTGAAAGGCAGCTGTCTTCAGGCCAGGAAAGTACCCCTCACCAGAACTCAACCATGCTGGCACACTGGTCTCAGACTTTCAGCCCCTAGAACTGTGAGAAATAAATTTGTTTCATAAACCTCCCAGTCCAAGGTATCTTACTAAGGCAGGCTGAGTTGAGTAAGACAGCACCATTTTGTAAAAGCACCACTCCCTCTTACTAATCAAGGTCAACTACCCCTGCTAATGTAATGATGACTCTTCTTGCCTGGTGGCTGCTGCTCTCAAGGAATACCAAAAGCCATAGTGGCCGCTGCAGCTTGTAGCTCAATGTGTCCCTTGCTGTGTTCTAAAAATATACTGTTTTTTTTGTTTTGTTTTGTTTTTGTATACCATGTTCTCTAACCCCACAGAAATAAGAGTTGCAAGCGTAGAAAGCATAATTTCCTAAGTAGGTGATTGGGAGTGATTGTACGAGGGGCCATTTCTTTTAGCACCCTTCAGTTCTCAGATCTATGCATTATTTTTTGGGAACACAGTATCATAAAAAGTTTTTTTATTTAGTACACATACTGAATCTTGAGTGATGAAACCACTTCCCTGCAGAGTATTGCTTCCAAGCTGGCACTTCAGCATTGTTTTGGTAGGCATCCCTCTGTTAAATGAGACCAGCTGTTTCTGGGTGTTGTAGTATGTGATGCAATCAGCGGATCTCAGTACTGTAGGCCCACTCAATGCAGCAATTTGTCTTTTAATTTAGAGTAAACAACACAGACTGCCCTTGATTATGGAGCCCCTAACATTTTAAATAAAATGGTAGGTCTCTGAATCTCTAACTTTCTGTAGGGCTTAATCCCCACTCTCTCAGTGCATGTGTTTTGTTAAGCCTTCCAGTGTACTAGCCTCTTCGTACCCCTTCTGCCTGTTCACTATGGCGTCATCAAAGGAATGATCAATGTCATGTTCTGGAAATGCAGATCTCTTAAGACTGTATTATAAAAGAGAACAGAATACTTTATATAACACTGGGCCAAAAATGTAAATGAATATTTTTTCGTTCCATGTGAATTTAAATTATTTCTGATTCTATCTTCTAACATCAGACTTGATGCCTATGAAAGATAAAGGAAAGGAAAAGAATTGGGTAGGGAGAGCTTTAAACTGAAGTGCAATTGAAAATCTAGCCTAAGATGATGAGGAATCCTCATAAAATGTTTCCATAGACTTCAATATCAGACAGAAACAGTCTGGCTCTAATACTCCTACATTGTCAGTTGTTGCTGGCAGCAGCCTGGGGGAAGCATGGCCCTGGTGTGGCTGGTATGGAGGAAAAAGGGTACCCTGGAAACTCAGTCAAGTATGCTGTCTGCAGCAAATTTCTTTGAAGGAAGATCCAAACAGTGCAAACCCATGGTTGCCACAGCAGTAAAAATTGTGTCTGTTATCACTCATCTCACCATAAAGATCATGAATATTAAATTGATTTCACTCTCACAGCTTAAGACAAGTCCCTCCAGTGGAAAACAGACAGATAAACCACTTCTCACAGGTACTCATTCTGACCTCAGAAATTAAATGTTGAGCAAATATATAAAGAATGTCAATTTGAAGGCATATTAAGTTATCATTCTGCCCACTGTATTTGCAGCCTAACTCTATGTATATTTATCCCCTATATCCCCTCTGGAGTCTCTCCACATCCTATCCCTGCTTTTGTGTTCATGCAGCCTCGCTATTAGAGTGCTTCATATTTTAGGTAACTGGATACAGAAGTTTGATCTTTCTTTTTCTCTTTTTCTTTTTTTTTCCCTGCAAAAAGCTTTGCTGTTTTATTTGGTCCAATGCATGGGAGTGGGCTTCATGGTGGTTAAAAGAATGGCTAGTAGTTCCAGGCAGAGGCTCAGGTAAAAGCCAGACACCAGGGGAATGCAGGGGGGCCTCTCAAAGGCCTCTGGGCTCCAAAGGCTTCTAGCTGTGCTTGAGGATGAGCCTTTTGAAGAGATACTCATCCAGCCCAGCCTGGGGCCAGCCAGCCTGCAGATGTTAGTCAGCTGTCACCCATCTTCTTGATGAGTTTCACCTTCTCACCCAGGAAGTGGTTCTCCCGGAAGTCACAGAGATGAGGGTCTGCTCGGGTAGAATGCCGGGCCTGCAGCTCCACAAGGGCCAGGTTCAGGTTCCTCTCCAAGGCCAGGGCAGCTTCCACAGCGTCCTGAGTTTTGCCCCACTCATCTTGGGAAGGCTTCAGCATGTCCTGAAGAGAATGCGGCCACTGAGCTGGTTTGCCATCTTTAAGAGACGCTCAGAGCCCTCGCACTTCTTCTGCACCAACTCGAGGAAGAAGCAGCCCACAACCTCGAGAGCCATATCTTCACGGTGGAAATAGGAGCCCAGAGAGAGGTAGGTGTGGGAGGCCCACAAGGCAGGCTGGCCAGGCAGTTGACCCCACCTTCACCTGAATGGATTAATTCTGACAAATTTGAGAGCTCATGGTTGTTCAGCAATAAGGAATTAAGGTAGGAAAACACACACACACACACACACACAAAAAAAAAAAAAAAAAACACAAACAAACAAAAAAACACAACAACAACAAAAAACGGTGTGTTGGCTGGTCCTGGAGGTGGTTCTGAAGGTTGTGGCTGGATAAGATGCAGGAGACTGGCCGAGTGGCCAGAGGCTGGAAGAAGAGGCGTCCCTGGGTCTGTTCCTTCCAAACACTGTTGAAGCAAGAGACAGATCCGGGATCACCGAGGGCGCTGCGAGAGCGATCTTTATTTTTCAATTATTTACACATCTTCCAACAATCAGGTAATGGTGATGATCATGTATCTGATATCCAATGGTTTTTAAAAATCTACTCTTTTAGCATGCAGGATGACAAAAATAACTATCAAATTGGAGATAGATTTGGCAGAAATAGAAAGGTTTTGTGCTTCAAAGCAAACTGATTGGGTGTGCTTTGGCACCTTAATGTATATATTTTCCCACATCAAAAATATGTGTAAGCTTATTCAATTTTATTCTTGAAAGTTTTATGAAAAATACTACCTTGTAAAAAACAAGGTATATTTGTCCTGTTAGTTTTTCAATGTGAATCCATTATATTCAAATGGCCTGTTAAGAAATCCTTCTTAAATTTGTGGCTTTGCATATTGGTGGAACAGAGTCTATACTGTTATTTGTTTTATTTATTTCAATTAAGGATCCTTTGTCACTCTATGTTTAAACTACTTCTTACATCTGTTGGCTTTAAACTAATCTCAGCATCTGTCTATAGAATTCATCGTTACTTATTGTTTCCTCCATATATAATCTCATCAATCTGTGAAAATCCCATTTTATCTTTTGCTTTTTTTTCTTGAGATAACTTTTCTCCTCCTGCCTTTATATATATTGTTATACAGATTGCATTAGTAATTATTTGTATACATACATAGTATTTATTATTTATTCATATGTACATATAGTACTTTTAATATATCTTGCTCTTGCTCTGAATATCTGTTTAATAATTTTAAATGTTTTGTTTTGCAGTGAAAGATATACTCTCTTAAGAAACCAGTTTGACTCCTTAAATCTCAAAGTACTGTTCAATTTAAGTTTGAGTAACATGGTTACAGGCTAATTGCTGTATTATGTGTTTAAAAGAAAGATTTTTTTTTAATTTAAAACTGGGAAATAATATATCTCTTGAGGAGAACAAATGCTGTGATAAGAGTGATGAGCCTAGAGTTTGAACACTTCTATTTCAGGGTTTTTCAAGTTCAGCACTATTGGTGTTTTGAGCAGGATATTTGCTATGGAGGCTGGTCCTGTGTATTGCAGGATGTTTAGCAGTATCACTGGTCTCTGCATATGAGATGCCTGTAATGTTCCTTCCCAGTTGTGAAAATTAAGAAGTGTCTACAGATACTACCAAGTGTACCTGGAGGGCAAATTTGCTCCTAGTTGAGAACCTCTATCTACCACTGATCTGTAGATATTTGAGCTTTGTCACTTTTGAGCTATATGCTCAAAAAGTGGGGTAGGTCACTCCATTACTTTAAGCCTCAGATACCTCATCTATAAACTATCCTCCTATCTAATAAAAGAGTGATATGCAAATTGACCATCACTCCAAGACACAAGATGGCCGCCCCCATGTGGTCAAACATGGCTGCCCCCATGTGGACACAAGATGGCTGCCACAAGACGGCTGGCAGGGGAGGGCAGTTGTGGGCAGTTATGGGGGACCCAGGCCTGCAGGGGAGGGCAGTTGGGGGGGACCAGGCCTGCAAGGGAAGGCAGTTGGGGGGGGACCAAGCCTGTAGGGGAAGGCAGTTGGGGGGGGTCAGGCCTGCAGGGGAGGACAGTTGGGGGGGACCCAGGCCTGCAGGGAAGGGCAGTTGGGGGGGACCAGGCCAGCAGGGGAGGGCAGTTGGGTGGGACCAGGCCTATAGGGGAGGACAGTTAGGGGTGACTTGGCCAGCAGAGGAGGGCAGTAGGAGGTGACCAGGCCAGCAGGGGAGGGCAGTTAGGGGTGACCGGGCCAGCAGAGGATGGCAGTTAGGGGTGAACAGGCCTGCAGGGGAGGGAATTGGGGGGGCCAGGCCTGCAGGGCAGGGCAGTTGGGGGGGCCAAGCCTGCAGGGAGGGCAGTTAGGGGCGACCAGACTGGCAGGGGAGTGGTTAGGGGGTGATCAGGCTGGCAGGCAGAAATGGTTTGGGGCAATCAGGCAGAAGCAGGCGAGCAGTTGGGAGCCAGCAGTCTTGGATTGTGAGAGGGATGTCCAACTGCCCATTTAGGCCTGATAAATGGGCGGTCAGACATCCCTCAAGGGGTCCCAGATTGGAGAAGGTGCAGGCTGGGCTGAGGGACACTCCTCCCCGCCGCCCCCCCCCCCCCCCCCGTGCACAAATTTTGTGCACCAGGACTCTAGTATGTAATTATAGCTACTGTATAGTAGTGTTATAAAGATGAGAAGAGATGCTGTATTGCAGTGCTTCCAACAGAATATCTGTAATATAATTTGTTAATCTAAATTTCAGAAGTCTCTATTGTTTATCTAGGCCAGTTGTCGGCAAACTGCTACTCTGTTGACTAATGAGTTTGCTGACCACTGATCTAGGCAAAACAAGTGAAAAAATGCTGAAATGCACCCGAAGGAGGAAAAGGGATCATGCCCATTATTAACTCTCTTACTTCTCTCCCACCCTGGCATCACTTTCCACTCGATTTGACACATCTTTGCTATAGAGCTAAAATTGGCACTGTTTTAAGTACCCTTCATGCACCACCTGTCTTTCTGGCAACCAAACTTAAAGAGAGACAAGTCAGAAGTGAAAGGGCAAAAAGTAAACACAGCAACCAAAAAAACCCAGCATGGAGGAGCAAATAGAATTCTGTACTTAAAGAGAGTACTTCATCTTTAGAGAATACAACACATGCCTCGCTGGCTTCACGGGTTTCAATACTTAAACCAAACTTGAGAGATGCTATATTTGATATTAGAAAAATAACCTTCCTTAAATGGAAAAAAATAATCATTAGTATGCATAGTAGAATATTAGCTATTCCCTTTATAGCTTAGCAGATTAATGAAACTGCTATTCATGTAGAGTGAAATTATTCTTAAGAAATTGTTTCATTCTGCAAACCAATTTTATCTTCTAATAGTATTGAAAGTATAAATAAAATATAATTAAATAATCATAAAAGCCTTAGAATTAATATCAAAAATTAAATATTTGTTAAAAGATGCAGATATGGGGTCCTTTCTCAGAGGATGTGCTATCTGTTGTAATAAAAATTAATAGACCAACAATGTTGCTGAAACGTTAAGAAATTTTGTTTAATTTGAATGTTTTTCTTTGCATAGAGTTTCCAAAAAACATTTAAATTATTGTTAAAATATCCTTGTGTATTTTCCTGTCTTAAGAAGCAAAACAACTTGAGACTTTCCTTAACAACACATATTCTTGAAATGCTTTGGTGGTTTTCATTCTTATGAAGAATGAGTAATGAATATGTAGAAATAATTACATTTAAATACCCGAAAACTTCATTAACATTAGGTTCACACTGTTTTTCATATATATATATATACACAGTAGGTCCTTGGGTTACATCAAAGATCCGTTTCTGTGGCACGATGTAACGCAATTTTCGCCATAAGTTGGAACCCACCTACATAAGCACCTACATCACTCACATGGAGCACATACACAGCAGTAAGGAAATGAAACAGTAAAAAATAAAAGAAAGATAACAATTCCTGACCTTTACTTGTGGTAAATAAACAATAAAAAACATAAAGCACATCTGTACATACGTCGAAATGACAGAAAATTTTTTTTATAAATAAATGGAAGATGGTGACATAACCACAAAACAACGTACATCGAGTCCAACATAACCCAAGGCCTGGTGCACAAATTCGTGCATGGGTGGGGTCCGGCCAGCCCGCCCTGATGGGGGCCCATCGGGCTGGGCCGGCTGGGGGAGGGGGGCTGCGGGCAGTTGGCCAGCTGGCCCTGCCCCTGATTGAGGTGTTGGGGGCCGATTGGGGGTGAAGCCGGCTGGGTGGGGGACAATCGGGGCCCAGATCAGGCTTGTTCACTGCCACAGTGGGTGTCATAGCCACCGGTCATTCTGGTCATTCTGGTCATTCTGCCATTCTGGTTGCTGGGCTTTTATATATAGATAGATAGATAGATAGATAGATAGATAGATAGATAGATAGATATAGATATAGATATAGATATAGATATAGATATAGATATAGATATAGATATATAGATATATAGATATATAGATATATAGATATATAGATAGATATAGATATATAGATATATAGATATATTATTGATTTCAGAGAGGAAGAGAGACAGAAACATCAATGATGAAAGAGAATCATTGATTGGCTGCCTTCTGCATGCCCCTTACTGGGGATCGAGCCTGCAACCCTGGCATATGACCTTAACAGGAATCAAACCTAGGACTTTTTAGTCTTCACACCAACGCTCTATCCACTGAGCCAAACTAGCTAGAGCCCACTGTTTTTCTTATATTCATCTGTGTCTGATAGAAGGCAAACAAAAATTACCTTGATAACTTAGAGTTTATTATAATAAATTGATTTTATCAGAAAGTTAAATTTAAGATCATCAGGGTTCTTACTGAGGTCGTACATCTCTGAGCTAATATTAAAATATTTGTTTATATACTACAATTAGCTTTAAATTCCCAAGGGACTTTTATTAAAATGTACATTTTAGCCTCCCTTCCTTCCTTCCTTCCTTCCTTCCTTCCTTCCTTTTTTCTTCTTCCCCTCTCTTCCTCCATCCCTCTCTCCCTCCATCCCACTTATTTCCCCCCTGTTCCTTTTTCTTTTCCTTCTCGCTTCCTCAATCCTTTCCAGATTAAAAAAATGTTTATTCATCATATATACCTGCTTTAGATGGTAAATTTTATCATTATTGATAGAGTGGGCTACCTATGGACTCGCCTACCTCTAGTAAGTAATTTATGTTAAAACTAAAGTAGTGTCTTTGAGACTAAATTTATTATAAACACTAAATGTTATAGACTTTAAATGTCCCTTTTATAGTTATTCAATATCTACTCATTGTTATCATTCACTTTGGAACTAGAACTCAATCATAAACTGCCACACAAAATAATCTGAAACTATTATATTTTGTTCAGTCTTCCCTACAGTGGCCTTTCTTAACTTCAAAAGGATTAAGAAGGAAGAAAATAATCTAATCTCATTATTGCTCTGAAATGGTGCTTATATTGCCACTGTCATCCTGTCCTTAAACATGCATATTTGTTTGTATACATATATATACAGACACATACAAATGAACACACATAATCCTGCACTTCACCAATATATTGGTTTGTTATATAAGGATTTGTGAAAATAGGTTATTGCTCAGAAGGAAAAATTTTTTGTAGAGAAAGGACAGGTTGTGACTCAAAATGAGTTTCTATTCTGTGATTTAGTTGTTTGCAATTAATGCTCTCTCTGTTTCCAACTACTCATTAATTTATTTAATAGTCAATTTATAATTGCTTCTCTAACATTGCTCTGGGACTAGAATTTCTTTGACCTTTTGTATGAGAAACAAAAGGTGAAGTATTTTGCTTGATTTTTCCTTTTTTATCTTTGATTAAAAAAAAAACAAAACTTGTTCAGACTGTATATGATAGATAATAAAAAAAAATACATGGGAGTAACCTTGGCCTTTCCCATGAGTGTTTCATACTGAAAATATATTCAATTCACTATCATTTAATTAGGATTACTGTAAATATTTCCAAGGCCTACTTCAATTATTTCATACACACACACACACACACAAAGGTATAATCAAAATCCTATCTTAAGGATTTGAACTTTATACATTCTGATTAAGTGTATATTTATTCAATATATAAAAGTATAATTACATATGTGCAATCATATATGTTTTTGCTTATAAATTTGCCATTTGTACTTTTAACTGCACTTTATATACTTTATAAAGTATTTTCACATCGTTTAAATTTCAAAATATTTTCTTCCTGCTTAATAAAGAAGAAACAAAAACACAATTTGGTTAATAGCTTATTTGAGGTCACAGAATCAGACACTGTGCAATCTGAGCCTGGGATCTCAAGGTTCTGCTTTCTCGCTTAGCAACTTTTCACTACATGCTTTTGCTGGGGAAGGAGTCAGGTTTATGAGGGCAAAACTCATGACATTGACTTGTTTGAGCCCAGTTAGGTACACTGGAAAAAATATATAATAAGATAACCCTAACATAGAACACTATTAAATTAAATTCCATTTTGTGCTATTTTTTCCAAGCAACACAAGGCAAATTTTCTTTTACTATATTAATACTATTTTTGGGTTTTAAATGCCTTGCCTCTCTATTCTCTCTAGTCTCTCATGCTTGCATCCCTTCTCCCCACCACTGCTTGCCTTGTCGGGGGCATTGTTCCTAGACTAGGGTGTGTGTATGTACATGTATATGTGAGCACTCATGGCTGACTTTGTGTATGCACATGTCCCTTTTTGTTTATTGTGCCGTACTGTATTCCAGCTTCTGGTTTTGAATAGAGTCCTTTATAAATTGTTGTTAATGTTCTCATTAAAGCTTTTTATAAATAGAATGCAGTATTAAAACATCCTATCTGCCACAAAACAGGCAGACAAGAAGACTAATTGTTCACCTTTACAGTTTTAATCTTCCTCAAGGAAAAATGAAAGAGGTGTGAGTTTAGGTGAATATAAAATGCTCACTATTGTGAGACAGACGTCATCAAATTGACTCACTTCAAGAACAGCTATGCAAAGAGACTTGATTTGGGGTAGTGAACACACAATATAATGTACAGAGGGTATCTTATAGAATTGTACACCTGAAACATAAAATTTTATTAACCAAGTCACCCCAATAAATTTAATAAAAATTTTAAAAGAAAGAGTAGGTATGAAATATGCAAAAAGCTATTGTACTGGGAAAGCAAAACTAGCATGGTCATGCATAACAACTGTTAAAAAGCTGCTTCACATAGCCCTACTGGTGTGGCTCAGTGTTTGAGTGTCGACCCCATGAACCAGGAGGTCATAGTTCGATTCCCAGTCAGGGCTCAATCCCCAGTAGGGGGTGTGCAGGAGGCAGATGATCCATGAATCCTTCCTCCCTCTGAAATCAATTAAAAAATATAAATGTTTCATATACAAATCTACTATGGGTTCTTTGTGCTGGACACGAGCTTCAGTAATTTGAGATGGAAGCCAGAAGCCTTAAAAATGGGAAAGAAAAAAACACTTAAAGCTAAGGTTAAAACATGTTTTCCATTTATTTCACTTCGGGAAACTGTTGCTGGAGGACTTAATGGGTCAGATTTCCCAGACATGAGTGGGAATGACGTGAAGGTTCTTGGGGGGATTCTGACATAAGCATTTTCAGAAACCCCACAGGAGGATGGGATGTGGAAAAAGATTTTATTGGCATGAAGTTACATTTCTCGGATTCCAAAGTCCCCTGCCCCTTAAGCCAGTCCTGGAAAAGGTGCAGCTGGGAGTTCAGTGGAGCCAGAAACAAGCCAGTATTAAGAGCTTCCCATTTCATGTTGCAGCCAGGGATGGTTTAGCATTCCATCTAATTAAAGTTCATTGTTCCACGTGTAGCCCTGCATGGCCATGAGCCACGTGGGTGCAGGGGAGTGTGCCCCTGCAACAGGAGTCACAAGAGCCTGGCACCCTCGACCCACGAGAGGGTAGCTCCTTGTCTAGAAGTTTATATATTCAGGTTTCCCAGGCTGGGAGTAGCCATGCTCATCCTGACCAATTACCTGTTTCCAGGTATGATTGACATGGAAGCATCATCCCATGTCACTCAGACCTTTACTTGGAATGCCTCTAAACTGGCTTTGTCTAGTCCCTTCCCCAGTCAATTGTGGGGAACAGATTTGGAAAGTGTTAAATGCAGCTTTTTGACAAAGTTGTATCAATGGCATGCCTATATTATTTGGCCTTCCCTTGCTCCTTTCCTGTTAAATAATAGCCAGGTTATTATCAAGACAAAATTATGCAATTTTTATAACTTACTGAACAAATTCTAAACCCAATGGAAAATATCACTTAGCCTCTCTAACTTGTGTAATGTTAGAAACCAAAGCTGCACCAGTTGTGAGCTGCTCTTGAAGTAATGGTGGTGGCTGTCGGCAGCTGGACTGCAGTTATGGAAGCCATGCATTGGAGTTCAGAGAAGTGTGGCCGGCATCTAAATTACTTTGAGTCATATTATTTCAGAGAAGTGTATGTTCACTGTGATATTACTGTGATAGAAGTTTTAGTTTAAACATTAATCATAAGAAAGATTTATTTTTAGCAATATAGCTGATATTTTTATGAAATATAATGTGAAAATATTTTTTTGTTCTTAATGACATCAATATGATAGATTTGCACTGCTGATCTGCTGAATCTTGCCTAATCTTACTACTGTTTCAAAATCCTTATATCTGATGCTTTGAAAGGCCAAAATTCAAAACGTCAGAGTTTGGAATAAGGAAACATTGTTTATTAATTGAGAAAGCACCCATGGAGAAGATGGGAGATGTAATCCTCAGATCCATCTTAAGAAAGTACACAGTACAGCCTTCTTCATAGTCAAGGGAAGGGGAAATGGGAGGGGCTATTTATGTAAAAGGTCAAGCCCCAAGCAAAATTCCTCTAATTATTAGCATGTCTAAAGCAGGAGCTATCAGGCCTGAAGGTCATGGGAACAATGCAAGCTTGAGTAAGATGGAGTTACTTAGAGAGACCTAGCATTTAACTCTGTCACAGTCTCTCAGTAAAACAAAAATGTTACCTGTGTTAGGGTTCATGGGTTCCCCAAGATAGAAATTGAGAGGAAACCCCAGAGAAATTTTAAGACATATTTTATTAAGCTTATGCTCAAGTATAAGGGAGATATTACAGAGAAAAGAAAGATTCTCTGATCTGTCTAGAGGGCTGGCTCTGCTTGACTTGTTTTTACTAGTATAAGGTGGGCACAAGGTGAGCCTGTGCAAAAAGGTGGGCTTATGAAAAAGTTGGGTTTTTGAAAGTTTCAGGAGTGGAATTTTCATATCAGGGTGGGGTCACTTTTTCCTTCTGGTGGGTTGCTTGGCAACTAGCTCTGAGCTTGCTCTGTGGGGCAAGATGGCAGTGTTGCCCATTACTGCCACCTCAGGAAGATCATATAGTCACCAAACATTGATCAACTGCACATGCAGAGACATGTTAGGAGGTAAGCATTTGGAATGGAAATAGAGCCAATTACTTCTGCCTTATTAGAAGAGAAAAGAAAGATGGTGACATTCTTGTGGTCTGGCATTTCTTCTGTCCCTGGGGTCCTATGCTGTCTCACAAATACACATCCTATGAACAATGCTATGGGACACCCTTAACTTGAAATTTCTGATATTCATAAAGGCTTTTCAAGATAGGTTTTAGCAATTTTTTTGCTCTTTTCTGATTCACTTTCTAATGTCTTGAATTCAAGGAGTAAAATGAATAACTGGCCACCAAAGGTGTCACAATTTATTCTCTAAAAATAAAACCAATATGTTATCTAATTTCAAAGAATATAAAGTACTACTTCTATTTCTAAGCTTGAGTACTTCTAAGCCTGACAAGTATGAACAAGGTAATTATCTTTTAGCTGCAGTCTTGAGATGAACTGTGTGAAAAGAGAAGGAAATTATATTTCAATAAAGCAGTTCATTCGTTAAAGTTTCTACTTCCTTTCAGAGTAGTTGTAGTACCAAGAATTGCTATAATCATATGAGCCTAGCCTGATCTCACATAGTTACCTGGTGAATAGCCTAAATTCAGATGAGTCAATTCAACAAAAATTTGGGGGTGGGGACATCTAATTTATTCCAGGCCAGGGGTGGGCAAACTTTTTGACTCAAGGGCCACAATGGGTTCTTAAACTGGACTGGAGGGCTGGAACAAAAGCATGGATGGAGTGTTTGTGTGAACTAATATAAATTCAAAGTAAACATCATTACATAAAAGGGTACGGTCTTTTTTTTATTTCAATAGTTTTATTCATTTCAAACATTTTAACAAGAAGAATGTAAACACTAATTATTATAATTTGAAACTTCAAAAAATGGAGGAATCATAGCACAATAACATACCTTATATTGAAGATGGCAAAGGCAAAATAAAATTGCCTAACAAAGGAAAGGTACAAAAGCCTTTCAAATTAAACTTAAATATAATAAAATAATTTAAAACTAAAACAAATAGAAAAGAACAAAATGTGTAAACAGTAAATTAAACATTTTCTTTAGTGCAACTTCCAAATTATGCCTGGGACGTAGATGTAGATGGCAATGTAGACTGGGTTGAAAGGTTTTTGGTCTTTAAAACATCAACTTCAGTGGGAACAGTGTTGTTGGTCTCCTTTTTAGCTAATGCTCTGATACTGTGCTCTCCAGGGGCGTGTCTCCCTACATCACCACGATAACGTGTCTATGCATTCCCAGGGTGATGTGGCGGGGGGCGGGGGGGCGGGGGGGGAACGCGTCCATGGGCATTACAAGGAGCCTCTGGAAGATTGAGAGGTTGTTCCTTCTACTGAATGGGTGGATATAAATCCTCCCACTCAGAAGAAGGAGCTGCGGCCATGTTTCCCGACGTTGCCATGTTAACACTGCTGCTGGTGAAGGAGCGGAAGGGAGAGCAAGAGAACCCTCCGCTCTTTCGGCTCCGCAGGCCGGATAGAACAGCCGAACGGCCGGATCCGGCCCGCGGGCCGATGTTTGCCCACGGCTGTGCTAAGCTCTGTGTGGGAGCTCATGACCAGAACTACTATTACCTTGATGGTAACTGTAATCAGTAAAATATGAAACATAAGAAGGAATTGCTTTATAGGTAGTACATAGACTTTTGAATGTTGTCATGACCCTCACCCAGCCTAAAATTGCAAAAGTCAGAGAGTTATCACCTTTTCTAATTTGCCAGGAACCTCATTCTGCATAAGCTACTCTGTCCACAAAACTTGGGAGACATCCTTGTGATGAACTACACATTCCAGTTCCCATTGGGGATTTACATCTGCTTGCACATTTACATCTTTATCTCATATATCATTTGCATTATTTGCTTATAGTCTGTTAGTAAGACAAAGTGGAAGCAATTTACACCAGGTATGAATACTCATTATAACAGATATTCTCAATGAAATGGATATTTGTGGTTTATTGGTTCACATTTTGCTAGATGTTCCTGAATATGCAAGAACATGGATTCTAAACATGAAAAATATAATCTTTGTTGTTTGCTGTTCAGTTTAAATCTAAATATATCTAAATATTTTATTTTGATAAATTAAATATTCTGTCAAATAGGTTTTCTTTTTCCACTGAATTAACTGGCTTCAATTGATCATGTGATTATTAAATATTAGAGTCCTATGTATATATAGACTACTCAGGCTTCTCTTTTATTTTATTTTTAAAAATATTTTTATTGATTTCATAGAGGAAGGGAGAGGGAGAGAGATATATAGAAACATCAATGATGAGAGAATCATTGATAGGATGCCTCCTGCACACCTCCACTGGGGATCGAGCCCAAAATCCCTGCATGTGCCCTAAGCAGGAATAAAGCCGTGACCTCCTGGTCGATGCTCAACCACTGAGCCATGCTGGCTAGGTTCAAGCTTCTTTTTTAAGTATGAATAATTTATTCTCTAATACCACAGTAGAATCAAGACAAAATATATAATTATGCTCTTCTGGTTTATATTTTTGATATCTTGGATGGTATTTTGTATTTAAGAAATATACATCTTTTAATCTGGACCCTATTTTAAAAAATTCTAATTGTTGTATGTTTGATATTTACTTAAAATTATTTAATGAAAAAGAGAGTGAGTATAATACATGTGCAGCTGGTGAGTTCACTCTACCCTCTGGAGGGACTTTCCCAGGGCCTCTTCTGTTGTTAGCTAATCTGGAACAGAAGAGTTAAATTTTTGCCCAAGATAATAATACTCTATTAACATAGTCTAGATTATAACTGAAAATTCACACCAAGTACTTATATATATGTATGTGTGTGTGTGTGTGTATGTATGTGTATATATATACTATATATCCTGTGTTAAGTATATTCACCCTATTTGAAAATCTTGGTTATCCAAAAATTGAAATCCAAACTTGACAAAGGCAGGGAATGCCAAACCTGAAATGTAGTCATGACTAAGGCTAATTACATCCCTTTTATCAAGATAAATTATAATTTACTAGATAGACTTATTAATGAAAATAAATATTTGTTATCTGCTTATGGAGGGTACTACCAATACATTCAAAGTAGGGGAATAAGAAGGATCAAGCCTAGTCTTATCTACTATATAGATTTACCAACAGGCAATACTTACAGTTGACTTTCTACCAAATTCTGAATGTTCTCTCTTCTAATGTCCTGAAAAACTTTAGAGTATTTCTTTTCTGTAAGCAGATATTTTGTGGGTTAAACACCTGTCTTCAATTATCCAAGGCCACTGCTAGCCAATCTGGTATCTTTGTGCAGAGAGAAAAAGTGCTCACTATGAACAGTTGGTTAGGAAATGTATCTCGCTATGGGCACCTTGTTGCCTGGTGAACTGAGTACTTGCTGGATTTGAGTCCCCACACACAACCTCAGCTGGTGCCTTTGTGAGCAGTGCCCAGTATTCATGGCAGTCCTGAGATCACCCTCTACTGTGTGGTCATTATCTACATTCTCACTTTTACAAAAATTATCTCCTTCAGTTTAGAAATCTTGTCCTTTCAAAAGAGACACCTTTGACCAATGGATGGTTTGCCCTTTAGTTTTAAATCTTTGTAGCCAAGACTTCAGCTTCACACATCCTTGGACTTACCGAAAAAACAGCAGCCAAAAGAAGACAAAGCTAAACTCCCTAAGAGATAACTTTGCAAAATGTGAAAATTTAAAGAGAACAAAAAGGTAGAAATCACCAGAGACCAAACAACTGAAACTTCTCAAAGTTTTAGCTTAAATCAATTCCATGAGGGCACCCGGGAAATATTTATACTTTAATGTCCCCAAAATAGTTTATTCTGATCTGTGAAGTCACAGCAACAGCAGAATACTATGTCCCAGAGACAGAAAGGGTGGTGAACTCAGCAGGACAGGCCCAGTTTCAATAGCCAAAAATATATATCCTACAGGCTTGGGTGGAAAAGTTACAACTAAGCATCTCCCTCATCTCTCAGCCATAGAACTCCCTTATAAATGTTAAAGAATTTTCTCTTTAGATCTCTGGATTTGTTATTTCTTAATTGATAATATGAATGGAACAGTCAATATATGAAGAATTTCTACACAATTACACCCCCCACACACCCACACAGTATTAACCAATTGTCAACAATTTCAAAGGACCATTTATAATTAACTTTACAAGTTGCTTCAAAAACTTAAATGTTATTAATACCTAGCACTGAAAAAATTTTGCTAAAATGATGGGATGGTGGAATAAATCAATCTTAATTCATTTATCAGTTACTCGGAATAACACCATGATAAATAATTATCACCTAAACACCACAGGTTGTACCATTTCCTTTCAAGTGACATATTATCAGCATACACAACTTAAAAGCTTACACATATTTGTCTCATCTGTGTAATCTAATCAGAGGTGCAAACCCTGGATCTGTGCCAGTACCAATCGTCCTCGTTACAGTTGCAGCCAGCCTGCATGGCCCATCTGGAGTTGCTGGTCTGCTTGATGTCACATGACAGATCCTACCAGCATGGAAGATGAAAGGATGTTCAGGCCACGTGTCTAGGGATGACAGTTTTCTTTGTGATGAGCCACAGAGTCACAGCTTGTTAAATAAGCCTGTGATAGTGATAAAAGACAACGCCACCAGTTTACAGCAGAATATGGCCTCTCTGCCCATGACAAGCCATGCTATCTCTACTCACACATGCTGACATCTCATAAAGCATTCCCACAAGTGGTGGCTACAAATAGTCTCTGAAGACAGCCCCCAAAAGAGAGTAATAGGTTGCTGCTTATCTTTGAGCAAATGAATGGAAAAAACCTGAATGTACAATGTAGTTCTCTAAGCCTAACAGATAAAGGTGGCTTTATACTTAGAACATTTTATATGGTGGGTCTACTTCACATAATAAATACCTTGAGCAGTGGCATAAAGATGACTGTGAGGTCCATGGTTTCAATGACATGCTAAATTTAAACCTTTTTTAATTATTGTTCCATAGGTCCATAGACCAAAATACATGAGTGCTTCTGTTTATTCAGAAGTGATATATCAAATAATATCAAAAGAACAATAATAGAATAATAAGAGCTATCACCTAGTTCATGCTTACAATGTGCTATGCATAGTGCTAATTAAACAATATACATTTTAATACTTCCTTATCACCTAAATACAGTTTGGTGTACCATTTCCTTTCAAGTAATAGTATCATTATACCCATTTTGCAAATGAGGAAACTGATACCCAGAGAAATAATTTGTCCATGTTATTCAATGAATGAATCAGAGATTGGAATGATTAACCATTTCCACTTTACCTGAATAGTAACAAATATAATGGGAAACGTTATAAAAATGGATAGATGAAAAAATGTGAAGTCTATGGTATTCCCTATTTTGAGGTTACATCAAAATTCATTAATGATTTAGCCCTGGCTGGTATGATTCAGTTGGTTGGAGCATTGTCCCACACACCAAAAGGTTGTGGGTTCGATCTCCAGTCAGGGAGCATACAAGTTGTCAACTGATCCATGTTTCTCTCTCAGCTATCACATTGATATATCTCTCTTTCTGTCACACACATCACACATTCAGGTGTTGGGTTCCATTTGTTAGTTTTCATATCCTATATAATAAAGGGCTAATATGCAAATCGACCAAACTTCAGAACTACTGGTTGCTATGATGCCCACTGACCACCAGGGGGCAGGCACTCAATAGAGGAGCTGCCTCCTGATGGTCAGTGCACTCCCACAGGGGGAACACTGCTCAGCCAGAAGCCGGGCTCACGTCTAGCGAGCACAGCGGCAGTGGTGGGAGCCTTTCCCACCTCCTCGGCAGCACTAAGGATGTCCAACTGACAGTTTGGGAGTGGGCCTAAGCTAGCAATTGGACATCCCCTGAGGGCTCCTGGACTGCAAGAGTGTGCAGGCTGGGCTGAGGAACACCCCCCGCCCCTGCCAAGTGCACAAATTTCATGCACTGGGCCTCTAGTAGTTCTATAATTATTTTATATATGTGGATTTTAGCCCTCTCTACTTTCCAAAAAAATTATTGAAAAGTAAATGGGTAAAACACTTCTCCTGTGTGTGTGTGTGTGTGTGTGTGTGTGTGTGTGTGTGTATCTGTGTGTGGCAAACTTTGCAGAGTCCTGGACAACTAGAAGATACTTAGTGAATGATTATCCAATTGAGATGCTTTTCTCAGCCAATGGTTTTAAAGCCAAAGAGGAGACAGAATTCTTAATGTCAAGGAAAAATAATACTTGAAATATCCCAATTCTGAATAAGCTTCTCAGTAACAATAGCAGCATGTTTTGAAAGAAAAAAAAGTCACTTTTTCTAGACTACTAAAATTGAAAAAAAAATTCCTTTTCATCCAGTGAGTCTTAATGTCCTGAGGGGACTGGCTAAATTGTATTGCAATTTTGGTTGTGATGGCCACTATAATTCAGTGTTTATGACAAGATTTTAATAGAATTTACAGACACATTAGGATAGATTAGTACTGAGACATACTGCTTTAATTATAAAACAAAGTTTCAGACTGGAATCAAACTTTTAATTTTAATTAATTTATTGATTTAACTGGCTATCAATTCTGACTATATGTTTAAATCAACTGAATTATATATTTTTTCATGGGCCAGATTTGCAAATTATTGACTAGAGCAGTGGTCGGCAAACTGCGGCTTGTGAGCCGCGGTTTGCTGCTTTGTTGACTAATAAGTTTGCCGACCACTGGGATAGGGGCTTAATCACAAGGAACAACAATAGCCTGTAATTGTTGGAATTGAGAGTCTAGGTTAGTGGTCAGCAAACTCATTAGTCAACAGAGCGGCAAACCGCGGCTTGTGAGCCGCATGTGGCTCGTGAGCCGCAGTTTGTGGACCACTGGACTAGAGTAAGACTTAAGGAGCCAAGGAATTTAAAAAATATTTTCAGGTAATTCTGATGTGTATTCAGAGAAAGGCAGTAACCTAGTTTAACCACAGGTTGGTTCTGGAGCGCTTCTATAACACCCCTTCCCAAGATCAGGTTATCTATTGCTTTAACACCTCCAAGTGACAGAGCAGTGTCAGTGTCCATTATCACTGTCAGGAACTGAAAGACTTGAGATCACTGAGGAAAATGCATTATTTATCACCAGAGAAGAGCAACGCATCTGATTAGAACACACAACACAAGGCTCTTAGATCTCAAAATTAGTGTTTTACAAATTTACTTAAAAATAAAAAGCACATACGAGGCAATATGACTTTTAAAGCCATTACTTTCCTACTAAAGTTTTGTGTGTTTTTTTATTTTTTTTTTTTTAGAAAAGTGGAGAAATTAAGTAAAAAATGGTTAAGGAGTGGCCAGGGAAAGATTCTTAAAGCAACAGAAAAAGGAGAATAGATTAAGCTAGAAAAAGATTTTTTACCTTTTATATCATTCCAGAAGTTTGGCCACATTTTTTGCTTAATTTTCAGCTGCTGACTTCAAGTCATAGAAGAAACACACTAGAGATAAGATCCTATCTTTAAACCCTAACCGGTTTGGCTCAGTGGATAGAGCATCAGCCTGCAGACTCAAGGGTCCCAGGTTCGAGTCCAGTCAAGGGCATGTACCGTGGTTGCAGGCACATACCCAGTAGGGGGCGTGCAGGAGGCAGCTGATCGATGTCTCTCTCTCATTGATGTTTCTAACTTTCTATCCCTCTCTCTTCCTCTCTGTAAAAAATCAATAAAAAAAATTAATAAAATATATTTTTTTAAAAAGATCCTGTCTTTAAGCATGTGTGTGTTGCTTCGTCATTCAAGAACACTGGCAGGCTTGGTAAGAGAATATCAAAACTAACTACCAAGTGAAATCAGCTGATGTTTATTGAATATTGTTAGAATATGATATTAGAAAAAGACAGTATGGACTAACCAGTATATGGAGGACCTGCAAAAAGTAGGCAGGCTTGTTGGGGGTGGACCAGTCAAGTTTGAAATAGACCAGAAGTAGCCTATAGATGGAGACAGAAGTAGAAAAACTATCAATATGTGAAGGGAATGGTGGGAGCAATGAACAATGATTCTGAGTGATATATGAGCTTGGCTTCCTGTAGTAGAAGAATAAGTTTATTAGAAAATAGATGCCAATTAAGAAGGTAAACTTCCAAATGACTTAATAATATTGAACTAATGATTTGGGTCTCTGTCTTTCCCCAGGTTAAGAATCATGTTGCAATCCCAAAATTGGAACTTAAATAAAGGATGGGAAAGATTATATTGTAAGTGGATGGCATGCTAATTTGAACTATTTAGTTATATAAAGTTTATAGGGAGAGGGGCCAAGAAGATCGCAGACACTATGCTATATGTAATAAAAAATATTGAGATTAAAGTATCTCTTCCCTTCAACAGACAAACTTATAAGGAGATAAAAACAATAAAATAGGCATAACCGGTTTGGCTCAGTGGATAGAGCGTCGGCCTGTGAACTGAAGGGTCCCAGGTTGGATTCCAGTCAAGGGCATGTACCTTGGTTTGCGGGCACATCCCCAGTAGGTGGTGTGCAGGAGGCAGCTGATCGATGTTTCTCTCTCATCAATGTTTCTAACTCTCTATCCCTCTCCCTCCCTCTCTGTAAAAAATCAATAAAATATGTTTTTTAAAAATAGTTACATTGTTTAAAAAAAAACAACAATAAAATAAAATTCAAATATAAGAGGGTTCATGAGATTATAGACGATTAATTGCACAGTGGTGAGTTGTTCAGAGACTAATGGCTCTAAGTGCCTTTAAGAGGTACAGGTCCCTTCCATCTGAAGGGCTAAGGGAATCTGAAGGATTTATGAGTTGGCAAAAGTAAAAGGTGATATCCCAGGGGAGAAACATTCTGCCATTAAATGCTTAGAGGCAGGATCTTAGGCCTGTTTTATTAAATAATTTATTTGATAAAAGTGGAATTTTGGGCAAGGATAGATGGTACTTGACTACACACTGAATGGTTTGGGCTTAAGTTTGTGGAGACCTATTGAAGGTTTTTACAGAAGGGAGTTACTTGTGGTCAAAATAGTCTTAGAGATTTAACTTGATCATACAGAATGAGTTAAAGGAAAGAGAAGTTGGAGCGCTATAGATGAGTTGGGAAATTATCACAGTAGAGCAACCAAAGCAATAAGGGTCTGAATTTGGATTATGGTGGGGAAATAAATAGAAAAGGTCTGCTGCAGTAGCATTCTAACGAAAGGACTTGGAAGATGGGGCAATTGCTTCTTATTCACTTTAGAACTTCTATCACTTAACTGTAATCAGATGTCTCAAAAGAGTTAATTTGGTGAAACATTAGCTTAGTTGAAATGTGTGACAATTTATCACTTAAAAGGTCACACAAGTCAAACCCAAAAAGCTTTCTTATTGGATATAATTATTCAAACACCATTTGGAAACAGCATTTCACTTATAGGCTGCCTACCAAAATTTAGCCAGTCCCCTCAATTAGACCTTTTCATCTGTGGAACTTCTCCAAGTCAACAATGTTTCTTGGCCTTTGATGTACTTTCCAAATCATATCTGACAGGGAGAGAACCCTCTGTCCCTACTGAAGATAGAAAATAACATTAAATTCTAAAGCAATGGAGGTTCATTATCATTTAAAAGGATTTTTGAAAACACAGAGGTTATGAATTTGACCATATAAAAGCTCCACTTAGATTGTTGGTGCTTTAGATGATAGAGTAGAGAGAGGTCAGCTTTGCAAGTGGCAAAACAACAGCAAATTCCAAAGTACTTAAAACATAAAAATGGGAAAAACACTATTTTACATCTGCATCTGGATTTTCCAAATAACTGAATATTTTCCAAGTAATTTCTGTTTATATATAATAGGTGAATAATTAAAACTTTATTATCTACAAAGCATAAACTTTGAAAAGTCTATTCCTTAAGTATCTCCTCAAGATTTATTGTTATACTAGAGGCCCAGTGCACGGATTTGTGCATGGGTGGGATCCCTCAGCCTGGCCTGCACCCTCTTGCAATCCGGGAACCCAAGGGATGTAGCAGTGCCAAAGCAGCAGGCAGCCAGGGAGGAACCCCAGCTGGGGCCAGGCACATCTCCGCTGCTGCTCATCCCAGCCCCACTGCTCCTGCTGCTGTTGCCGCAGCTGCCGTAGCTGTGCTCGCCAGCCGTGAACCCATGAGCCTGGCTTCTGGCTGTGCGGTGCTCCCACTGTGGGAGTGCACTGACCACCAGGGGGCAGCTCCTGCATTGAGTGTCTGCCCCCTGGTGGTCAGTGTGCATCATAGCGACCGGTCATTCCAGTCATTCAGTCGTAACAGTCGCTTAGGTTTCTATATATATAGATAATGTAGGTATTTAATTTCATTCTTTTTGCCTTACATTCTTTGAAAAGCCCAGGTACATAAGGTGATACATTTAACTCTCTCATTGCCAGCAATGCACCCTGTAATTTGTTCTATGTAGAACTTTTAGGATTATACAGATATTCCCAGCATATCCTGAGATGGCAATACTTCACATAACCATAAAATCTTAAATTTGGAAAAGACTGGAATTATAAAACCAACCTCCCACTCAAGACAGAAATAGGTTCTCTAACAAGAATATCCCTGACACAAATTATCACCCAGGTGTTTGAATGCTTTGCAAGTATTCCATTCTATAGCTGCTACTACAAACAAACAAACAAAACAACAATAATAACAACAAAACAACAAAAACCAAAAAAACCCCACAAAAAACAAAAAACTATTTTTCTATATAGTACTTACCCAACGCATTTATAAAATTGTTGGAAAAACAAAGCCAATTGCCAATTCTGTAATACTAGAAACCTATTAGAAATATCACCATTACTTGTTTTTATATGTGACCTCATCTCACCATCTAGCCCATAATGATATAAGAGTATGTACGATCCAAGTTATATAAATTTTTGAAGCAAAAGCATTCTAAAGAGAAAAGTCTAGGCACTCCATCTAGGTCACTCATCTGCCAGAGGAAATCCAATTAATAGGTCATGTGTTCTTTGTGAATCCATGATGCCTTCTAGTCACCACCACTTGATTTTCCAAGTGCTTATAAGTGATCTATTTAATAATTTATTTTTTAATTCTTCCAGGGCTTAATATCAAATTCACTAGAATGCATATTTAGGGTATAACTTATTGATTCATTCATTTAGACAAATATTCATTAAGTGCCTACTTTATACCAGATACAGTTCTATGTTTAGTAATGGGATGGTAAATATATTCTCTACATTCTACAGCTGATAGTCTAATGGAGAAAATAGAAGAAAAAAAAACCTGACAGGTTAAAGTCACTGTTATAAGGGATAGCAAAGAGGAAATAAAAGAACATTTAACAGAACATTGGAGGGACATTTATTGAGGTTAAAGAAGATTTTCCAGAGAAGTTTAGATCTTAGCTGAGACATAAGTAGAAGTTAAGCAAAAGCAAGGATAATTAGTGTGAAGAAATCTGCATGTTTTCAGGTCCCAAGGATGATCTTCATCTCAGTGAAGGCCACAGTATGCAGAGAATAGTATGTAGGGCTAGGTTAGGGGAAAGGCAGTAGTGAGGCTGGAGCAAGAAATGAGACAAAAAAAGACAGTACCAAAAGAAGCCCTAAGATCCAAAGAACATGATATATGATATATATATTAGAAGCCTGGTGCACAGAATTCATGCACTTGAGGGAGGGCCCTCAGTCCGGCCTGCACCCTCTCGCAGTCTGGGAGCCCTCGGGGGATGTCCGACTGACAGCTTAGGCCCACTCCCTGTAAGGGAGCAAACATCCTCAGCACTACCACGGAGGTGGGAGAGGCTCCTGCCACTGCTGTTGCACTCACCAGCCGTGAGCCCAGCTTCTGGCTGAGCAGTGCTCCCCCTGTGGGAGCGCACTGACCACCAGGAGGCAGCTCCTGCTTTGAGTGTCTGCCCCCTGGTGGTCAGTGTGTGTCTATAGCGACCAGTCATTCTGCTGTTCATTCGATTTCCATAGTAGCCTTTTATTATATAGGATATATATATATATATATATATATATATATATATACACACACATACATATACATATACATATGTGTGTGTGTGTGTGTGTATGTCCTATATATATATATATATATATATATATATATATGACATATATATATATATATATATATATACACACACATACATATACATATACATAGTGTGTATCTGTGTGTGTTTTTAAAAGAAATAGTAAGATGTAATAACCACAAAGGTAGAAGGAAAACCAAAAGAATGTGGCAGCATGAATACCAACGCAAGATCTTTTTTTTTTTTTTTTTTTTCAAGTAGGAGTCAATTATGCCAGGTGTATTTTAAGAAATCAAGCAAGAAAACTGGGAAGTGTTTATTGGATCTAGAGACAAATAGGTTATTGGTAACTCTGATGTAAACAATATCAACAGAGTTGGATATTGTAAATCCAAGTTGTTATAGATTGAGGAGTGATTGCAAGGGGAAAAGTTGGATATAAGTATTGAGAATCCTATGGGTTGCTTCACTGTTAGAAGATGATGAATATAATCCAGTAGCTAAAAAGAATCTCAAGGAAGAATTTTTTTAAAGAATGGAGATCTTAAAATTAGAAAATGGTTAAATCTAGAGTTGGTATAAAGAAGGAAAAAAATATAAAGTTGAAGAGTCTGAAAAGAATAAGTTCAAGACAAAATTAAAACAATATCATAGACAAGAGAAAAGACACTGCTTTCATTTTAAAAGGAAAGAGGGGAAACATGAATGTATATGCATGGAAGTCTGTGTGATTATAGCTATGGGAAACAACAACAACAAAAAATGCCCAACTGAGGAGTTTTTAAAAATGGAGAAAGTCTTGCAATGAAGAGGGGTGGAGGTTGGAATGGCTTGCTTTCCAATTCATTGGAAACCTTAACAAGTGTCAAATAATTGAGAAATAAACATTATCTGGTGGCACTGAGGACCAATTTAGGGATGATAACCATAGAGATATAATTTGTACAGTTGTGTGAAATTTATCCATTAACATCATCAGACAGATTATATACAGAAAAACAAATTAAACACAAATGCTAAGAAACATTGACTAAAAGGAAGTGAGGATGAAGGTTAAGATCAAAACACTAAGAGACTACCCAATTGGTTAAGTTGTCTATGTGGAGGTGCATATTTCTCAGGATAATGGAAAAGTTAGAGTAAAAAGAAGACAACTAGTGAATCTTTAGCAAATTATACATATATATATATATATATATATATATATATATATAGAGAGAGAGAGAGAGAGAGAGAGAGAGAGAGAGAGAGAGAGAGAGAGAGACTTGTGTATGACAACAATGAGGAGTGCTGGAGGCTAAAATGACTTGATATTATTCACCCCAAAAGAGCAGTTGTTACAAGAAAATAGAGAAATAGTGGCTTGTAATCAGCACTGGAAATCATGGCAGGAGCAGACATTGTAATGTGTGGATGTGGAAAAATAGCAGCCTTATACTGAGAGGTCTACAGAAAGGCAGAATTGGGCAATTACGTTTTACCCTAGTTCAAAAATGAGAGCAATTGCAACTCTAATCTGTGGTACCTCTGTGACTGAGCAGAGATGAATGAAAAAGAATTTGCAAGGTCTCTAAGGTGTCCTGGATCCATGTGGCTGTGATTGCTAAACCTTCTAGTGACTGCTTAACTGTCCCTAGAAGGTTTTGTTCCATCAAATTGAAGAATGTTCCTATATACATAAAGAACAAGTCAGACTAGAAAAATGTGATAGTCTCTGAGACATGATTCTTTCTCACTACTGGTTCCAATATCACAGCATGCTCCCTGCCCACTCAATATGACTCTGTCAAGCCTCTTAAAAATAACAACCGCTTTTCATGATTGAGTATTTACTATGTGCAGTCACTTAATATGCTTTCACCAACCCTATAAGGTTTCAGTATTCTTGCTACAATTTACAATGAAAGCAAAATTTAGAGAAAGTAGGCAAGTTGACCAAGTTCACACAGTTGCATGGCTTCATAGCTCTTGCCCTTCTGTGACATGAACTAATTTTTCTTTGAATTTGGCTTCCCCCTTTCCACCTATTACCTACCTGTAACCTTGTCCTTTGCGGGTGACTTAAACCTCATATGATCAATTGTACAATTTATCTACATTTGAATAACCCCCTTTGATCTTAAACAAATGTTTCTTATATCTACCCTGTCTTTCTTTCTGTAGATTTTCTTTTTAATTCATTTCCCAGTATGCCCATTCTTTAACTGTCCAACCGATAACTTCATTTCTACATGTCTCCTTCCACATGTGGCTACTGGCTTTCAATTATTTCCTTTTTTGGCTAGTTGTAATATCTGTGAAGTTCCCTGGATCTTGCTCTCAGCCACTGTACTAGTACTATGTATAATAATATGGAGCAGAAATAATATGGCTTTCTGATCTGGAAGTTTATAAGAAGACAACTGGACTTTTAAAAAATGGATGGAATGGTAAAATGAGCTAATTGTCACTGAAGTATCTTTAAAACCTAAAAATTCTATGATTTTGTGATTTAAACTTAGGACAAATACAATCTTGTCCTGCAAGTTGCTCCAGATATTTGTCAACTTACTGAATTCTAATATCCTATTATATAACTGGGAATTAAGGTTTGGGTATATGGAGCCAGAGATCTTACATCCATTTGAGGTTGATTGTATTTTGCACAGCTTGAGAGGCAGGTTACAACAGAGGGAATGTATAACAACATTTCTTTGGACATGAAGTAAACATTTATATGCCCAGAGGAAAGAAAATATTGATACACTCCAAAGTGATGAGCTAAACTTTTTAATTCTTTCTTTCATTCCTTTATCTGATAAGTATTTTTAAATAATTACTATTTGCAAGAATGGTAAGAGGGCATACATAAGAATCTCATAATAATTCAACTATAAAGACAATTTTATTTCCCAAAAGGAACACTAGTTATGAGTATGAATAACTATGATTTGTAAAAAATATTACAAAGACCCAAATTTAGCTACAATATTTAATCCTGACTATGGATATTATAATTACTATTCTCAATTTTTCATATACTGATGGATATAAGAAACTGATAGCAATTTTTCTGAGGTGATAGACTGGTTGGGAAGAATTAGATAATAGAAAAATGTGTACCAGAATTTCTTGAGGTTGAAGTATATACAATTACTTTTAAAAGCTTCCAAGGAATTAAAATATAGGACCCACACATATAGGAACAAATGCATATTATTTGAGAATTTTTGGGCTAAATAAAAACAGGCTATCTTGAGATACTTTTTTGCTCATGGTTTGGGGAGAGTAACTCATGACTGACAGATTATTATTGGGTTTACTAGCTTAATAAGATTTGGAGTTTAATCGTTATTAGTTCTTTAGTGAGTTCCTAAATTCAAACTAGGAAATATATTGAATTTCTAAAACAACGTAATGATTATTTTGATAACAAAATAATTTGTTTCAATTTTTATTATTGCAAATATTCTTAACATACAGATTGGGGGTAGAACATGGAAAGAGACAAATTCAGGTTAAAAATTCACAACGTGTTTATATAAATATAAACTAAAGAAAAGATGAAGAATGAAAACTTAGACCTGAGTGAAAATTTTGAATTTTATGAATAAATAACTAAAACTTTACTTTCAAGGTGCTAATTGCCATGGATTTAATGAGACATGTAAGACGGTAGAACTAGACTTATTAGTTCACTTTAACCAAAGTGAATAACAGGATGCTGATAAAACACTTGACTTAAGATAATATTATCTAGTGAAGATACTGATGTAGCATCTGCTGGAGGAAGGTGAGGTAGGTGAGAGGTTTAGCCTTGGATCTCCAATTATTATTTATTTAACTAAAGAGACCTGCATACTAGGAGGATATTTATCATTTCTTGACAGTCCTATTGCAAACACAATATTTAGAGTTAAATGGCCAAGGATATTTGCTATGGTTTAATGTGAGAGTAAAGAAAATGTGCAGAGAGATTCTCAGTGTCTATCCACCTCTACATAACAAGACAAAGTAAATACATGATTTCTAATACAATTATCAGCTAACAAAAATTATCCTACCTACCATCCTCTCTTTTTCTTTCCTCCACTGTCTTTCTTTTGCTTTAATCCTTTCTTTATTCCAATATTGTCAGTCATATCCACCAGACCTACAAAACCCATTTAGTTTATGTGATATAGTTTATGACAAAAGACAATAACAAAATAAAAATCAGCCCATAAAAATAATATATACATAAAAGAAAATAATATGGCAGAAATAAAATTTAGATGATGAATTATAAAATGAAAAATATGGAAATAAAAAAGTTAAGAACTATATGATTTCACTCATATGTGGGATATAAACCTTAAAGCAACGAATGAACAAGAGAAAACAAACAACCAAAAACTCATAGACACAGACACCAGAAGGAAGGTAAGTTGAGGAATAGTAAAGGGTAAAGGCGGCTCAAATCCATGGTGACAGAAGACACTGACTCTGGGTAGTGGGCACACAATGCAATATACAGATGATGTATCATAGGATTGTATACTTGAAACCCATATAATCTTATTAACCAATGTCACCCAATAAATTTAATTAAGAAATAAAACTTTTTCCTATCCTATATAATAAAGAGGTAATATGCAAATTGACCATCTCTCCAACACACAAGATGGCTGCCCCCATGTGGACATAAGATGGCCACCACAAGATGGCTGGCAGGGGAGGGCAGTTAGGGGGGGACCCAGGCTGGTAAGGGAGGGCAGTTGGGGGTGACCAGGCCTGCAGGGGAGGGCAGTTAGGGGCGACCAGGCCTGCAGGGGAGGGCAGTTAGGGGTGACCAGGCCAGCAGAGAAGGGAAGTTGGGGGTGGCCAGGCCGGCAGGAGAGGGCAGTTAGGGGCAGTCAGGCCGGCAGGGGAGCAGTTAGGCGTCGATCAAGCTGGCAGGAGAGTGGTTAGCGGGTGATCAGGCTGGCAGGCAGGCAAGCAGTTGGGAGCCAGCAATCCTGGATTGTGAGAGGGGTTCCAGATTGGAGAGGGTGCAGGCTGGGCTGAGGGACACACACTTGCCCCCACCCCTGTGCATGAATTTCATGCACTGGGCCTCTAGTAATGAAATAAAATAAAAAATATCAGTACTCACAGAATATATAATAAAATGCATTCCATTTACAACAGCAACCAAATTGGCGAATAAATATGAAGCCTATAGATTTTTAGTAAAATAAACAAGTAACATAAAACAAATCTTATTGTGGCATATAAAATAAAATTTAAATACCTGGAGATTATTGAACAAATTTATTGATTTTAAATTTTTAAAATATTAACACTATATGTATTGATCTTTAAATTAAATATGTTATTGAATTCCAGTAAAAATATTATTTGTGGTATCCTTTAATATCTGAAATAACAAATTTTCCTTTCTATTGTTCTCATTTTTCAAAAATTTCTTATATTCTTATTTGCAAGTTATGTTAAATTATGTTTAGGATTATTTCATCAAATTACTAAGCAAATGACCAATTCACATGGTAGAAAATTATGCAAAGGGCATAAATATAGATTGCAAAGAAAAAGAAAATAAATAAAAAATGGCCAATGAACATTTACAAGGTAAATATGTAACTTCTGTAATATAAAATGTCAATAAAATGTATAACGTGGTTTTCCTCTTAAGATTGACATTCTGAAACCTTACAGTACTCTGTGTTAGTAGAGATATGAGGAAACGGGTATCTTTAATGTAGTAACCTTTCCTCTCCCCATGTGCACCAGCAATTCAATTTCCAGGAGTTTATCTGAAGGAAATTGTATGAGAAATAAAAGATATATTTACAAACATATTCTTTGGAGTGCATTACTTCACAGAGAATAGGTCATCAATCAACATTTTAATTCATTAGTGTGACCAAGGGCAAGATACTTAACTCCCCAAGTCTCTATTTCCTCGTCTTTGAAATGGGAGGGATGGAAATGCCTATTCTTCAAAAGTGTTGTGAGAACAACTATGATGATGTATGTAAAGCACACAGTTTATTCTGCACATGGAAAGTACTGCTTGATAATGGTGGTTATAAGAAAAAGATATAAATCATATTTTATTGAAATAAAATCCTTAAATATTTCATATTCCCAGCAGCCTTGCAACTATCTCTTTACACACACACATTTAGTCTTATGCTCCACAATTTAAAGTTTACTATTTAATAAGCTTCCTCCAAATCATTAAGTGTACCCTCACAATTGCATGTATGCATAACTCATTGAATGCATGCACTGCCACTGCTTTGAAACAAAAAATACAGATTATGCCTCAAGACTTTCTGCCTCAAGGACAGGTGTGTTGTTGTTGGTTCTTATGTTCCATTTCTCTGTATTCTTGGCAGAGCTGTTTGCTAACACAGCAGCTGGAACTGTTTCATTGTTTACACAGAAATATCATTTTAGTCTTACAAACTACACCAATAACCAAAGTCACACAGCAGTAACACAGGTTAGTTACATCATTCTCAAGAGTGTCAGAACTCAGGGTAATGTGGGAGGAGGGCTACTTGAAGAAGAACTCTATTTAAACTCCTAAGAATAGCCAGGAGTATGTTGCATATTTCTGTTATTGCTACCCAAGAATGTACCAACATCCTTATAAACTTTACTCATTTAATTTTTACATCTTTCTGAGATTTAGTTTATTCTAATCTAGAAATGATACCCGTAGGGGTAAGTACTGTATCTCCTTTACATTTGCTTCAAGTATAAAATTTATGTAGAATCTCTTAAGAGACAAATAGAAAAAAAAGTGATTTTTAGAAAACACAAAATGTTCTCAGATTTCTTACTCTCCAACCTAGATTATTAACAAATTTATTAGATTTAAAATTTCTAAAGCTAGGCCTTCAGGCCACCTTCTTCTGGATGAGTAAATTCTTCCTGATTCTTCTTCTGCAGACTGAAATATAAGCAATGTGATGCTCTATTTCCAATGCGAGATCGAATTTGGGGGTTTCAGTTCTCTTAGCTAGAAAGTCAGGCACAGTGGCCAGAAGTTCTTGCCCAGACTTTTATTGTCCAGATTGCATTGGAAACCCTCTTGGCTATTGGGACTCCAGAACATAAGATTAATGATTTGCAGTATTGGTGAGAAAAAACACAACAGAGTATGTCAGAATAGTAGATTTTATTTTAAATTCTTAATTGTTTAAAGTATTACATATAGTATTACTTATGTCTCCTTTTTTTCCCCCATTGGCCACCTCCATCCCCCAGCACATGCTCTCAACCCCCCTCAGTGTCTGTGTCCATTGGTTATGCTTACATGCATGCATAAAAGTCCTTTGATTGATCTCTAATCCCCCACCCCCACCCTCTCCTGCCTTCCCTCTGAAGATTGACAGACTGTTCAATGCTTCTATGTCTCTGGATCTATTTTTGTTCATCAGTGTATGTTGTTCATTATATTCCACAAATGAGTGAGATCATGTGATATTTTTCTTCTCTGACTGGCTTATTTTGCTTAGCATAATGATCTCCAGGTCCATCCATCCTGTTGCAAATGGTAAGAGTTCCTTCTTTTTTACAGCAGCATAGTATTCCATTGTGTAGATGTACCACAGATTTTTAATCCATTCATCTACTGATGGGCACTTAGGCTGTTTCCAAATCTTAGCTATCTTAAATTGTGCTGCTATGAACATAGGGGTGCATATGTCCTTTCTGATTGGTGTTTCTGTTTTCTTGGGATATAGTATTCCTAGAAGTGGGATCACTGGGCCACATGGGAGTTCCATTTTTAATTTTTTGAGGAAACTCCATGCTGTTTTACATAGTGGCTGCACCAGTCTGCACTCCCACCAACAGTGCACGAGGGCTCCTTTTTATCCACATCCTTGCCAGCACTTGTTGTTTGTTGATTTGTTGATGATAGCCATTCTGACAGGTGTGAGATGGTACCACATTGTCGTTTTGATTTGCATCTCTCAGATGATTAGTGACTCAGATGATGTTTTCATATGTACCCTGGCCTTCTGTATGTCCACTTTAGAAAGTGTCTATTTAAGTCCTTTGCCCATTTTTGATTGGATTATTTTCCTTTTATTAAGATGTATGAGTTCCCTATAAATTTTGGAGATTAAGAACAGAGAACTCAGAAATGGACCCAAGCCATTATGCTCAATTAATATTTGACAAAGGAGGCAAGAGCATACAATGGAGTCAAGACAGTCTTTTCAATAAATGGTGTTAGGAAAGTTGGACAGATACATGCAAAAAAATGAAACTAGACCACCAACTTACACCACACACAAAAATAAACTCAAAGTGGATAAATGACTTAAACATAAGACTGGAAACCATAAAAATCCTAGAAGAATCCATAGGCAGAAATATATCAGATATATGTCATAGTAATATCAGAATAGTAGATTTTATTAACCCTTTTATCATGTGGAGTGGTAAGAAACAAAAGTCATTTTGAATTTCTTTTAAAATGTAATCTTACTAGAGTCCTGGTGAACAGATTTGTGCACCCGTGTGGTCCCTTGGCCTGGCCTGCACCCTCTCACAATTCGGGACCCCTCAGGGGATGTTGGAGGCCCAGTGCACAGATTTGGCCTGATCCCCACAGGCCAGGCTGAGGGACCCAACTGGCACACGAATCCATGCACCGGGCCTCTAGTATGCATATAAGATCTTTGGTTAATCTCTTCCTGTTCTCCCCCCCCCCTTTTTCCTCTGAGATTCATCAGTCTGTTCTATGTTTCAATGCCTGTGTATTGAGCATCTGCCCCCTGGTGGTCAATGTGTGCCAGAAGTCAATTCCAGCATGTCAGCAGGGCTGAATCATCTGGAGATGGCTGAAAGCATTTCCCAAACCTGAAAAGGATGCATAAAATGATTGCTTGCTGCCAGACTGCTGAGGGCATTTCAATCTACATGTTATTGCCTCCTACAGGCCAAACACCAGAACAGCCAAAGGCAATTCCTCCAATCTGACAATGGATTCTGTATACCAAACCCTGGCCTTTGATGTATATCTACTTTGCCTTAGGACAATTTGTGTTAATAAAAAGCAAGGGGTCCTGAGACAAGGAGAACTTAGTTCCTTTAGCTAAGTCTTCTCTGGCCCCCCAAATGTCTTCCAAAATTATGTTTCGTCTCTGGACTCTTTAATCAGTTTACACACAGTGCCTTCTCCAGATTCCTGAACGCTTTTAGATGTTGGATCAAGACCACCAGCAAATGTGCATCATAGCTACTGGTCAAACGATTGAACAGTCGAATGGTCAGTTAGGCTTTTATATATATATAGATTGATTTCAGACAGGAAGGGAGAGGAAGAGAGAGAAATATCAATGATGAGAAAGAATCATTGATTGGCTGCCTTCTGTGTGCCCCCTGCACCTGCAACCCAGACATGTGTCCTGACCAGGAATTGAATCCTGACTCCTGGTTCATGGAGTCAACCACTGAGCCACACCCACCAGGCAAGTCATTTTGCATTTTAATGTAACTTCTCCTGATGAGAGTGCATGCTGTTCCAGCATTAAGCACCAGAATTGGAAGTCTCTTGAGTGATCCCTGGGAAATCAAGTACCCTACTTAGAAAGGTAAAATAAACTTTAGAATGCTTTTTTTTTTTTTTTTAGCATTTCAGATTTGGAAAATGAACTGCCATGCTTTAGGTAAGATGTTTCTCCCTGATATTCTGGGATATATTTACACAGTATAGGTTGATTAGTGGCAGACAACGTGCCCCTGTGAAAGGGCTATAACAAAGCTATAATCTTCTGGATTCTAAACTGAGGTCATATAACAAATAATATGAAGCAACTTCTTTATAGGACAGACATCCACATTTAAGAATGGAGGTAGACTGTTCCCTGAATTGCAATACATGTGGATCTACCTTGAAGATTGTCATTACCTGGAATGATTACTTCTCTCTTCCTAAGTCATTTATGTTGTGAGTTGAAATGTTTTGCACACATTTTGGGTAGCACATGTCTTTATAATCATTAAAATGAATGTTCATCAGAATGACTGTTTTCAGAGAGGAGAGTGTGGGGAGACTAGGTGAAAGAAGGTGAAGAGATCAGCCAAAGCACATATATGCATAACCCATAGACATAAACAACAGTGAGATGATGGCCAGAGGGAACAGGGGTTGGGAGCTGGATGAAGGTGGGCAAAGAGGGGAAAATGAGGACATCTGAAATAGTGCTAATAATAAACATAAAGTTAAAAAATGAACCTTTATGTCTTAAATGAAGAGAGGAAAACCAAGAAAAATAATGAGTAGCAAAGAATGACTGGATGAGATATGAAATATTTGATAAGTTTTTTCCTATAATGAATAATTCCCAGATGACTATACTTTTAAATTATTCAAATGAATAGTAAAATCAAAGTCCTTTATACTACTATCTATGTATATAAAAGCCTAACTAACCGAACGACCAGTCGGTATGATGCACACTGACCACCAGGGGGCAGATGCTCAACGCAGGAGCTGCCCCATGGTGGTCAGTGCACTCTCACAGTGGGAGCACCACTCAGCTGACTGACAGGCGCCAGAGGCAGGGCTCACGGCTAGTAAGTGCTGCTGCAGTGGCAAGAGCCTCTCCCAGTTGGGACTGACTGGGTGTGAGCCCGTGGCAGGTGCAGTGGGGCCAGGATGTGTGGGTGTGGCAGGCAGGAGTGGCAGGCAGCAGTGGACTGATGATTTTGGCCCGATCCCCACAGGCCACAACCAGGGACCCCACTGGTGCATGAATCCGTGCACCAGGCCTCTAGTTACTAATCCTAATATATAAAAACTCTAGGTTGTAACGACCAGTAACGACTGAGGTTCGACCAACCAGAAGTCAGTCCTTCAGTCAGTGCTGGCTTGCCCTCACAACCCAGCGCTGACTGCTTCCGCTGCAGGCACGGTGCCCCAGCACTGACTGCTGAGGGGGTTGCGAATCAGGGCCAGAGAGAGGCCTGAAGAGAGAAGCAGGGACTGATCTGTTGCTTCTGTGGCAGCTTTTGATCAGCACTTGCCTCTCTCTTTCTCTTCCAGTCTGGCCAGCAGCCGTGCCTCCATTTCTCTCCATGCCTCAACCGGGGCTGCTGATCAGCCCTGCCTTTCTGATCAGGTCCCATTGATAGGCCTAGAGATGCTGACTGGCAAAGGAACCAACCAATCAGACCCAAATGTGGGTGCTGTGGGGAGCCAATGGTGGCCTAGGAAGCAGAGCTTTTGACACTGACTGGCATAGAAACTGACCAATCAGAACTAAATTGGCCAGCAGAGGAGGGCAGTTGAGGGTGAGATCAGGCCTGCAGGGGAGGGAAGTTGGGGGCAACCAGGCCAGGAGTGGAGGGCAATTGGGGGTGAGATCAGGCCGGCAGGGGAGGGCCATTGGGAGGTAGATCAGGCTGGCAGGGGAGCGCAGTTAGGGGCAATCAAGCAGGCAGGCAAAGGCAGTTAAGGGCAATCAGGCAGGCAGGCAGGTGAGCAGTTAGGAACCACCAGTCCCAGGTTGCGAGAGGGATGTCTGACTGCCAGTTTAGGCCTGATCCCTGTGGGAGAGGGTGCAGGCTGGGCTGAGGGAACATTCCTCAATTGGAGAGGGTGCAGGCTGGGCTGAGGGAACCCCCACTCCGTGCACGAATTTCATGCACCAGGCCTCTAGTCTATAATAATAAAAGTGTAATAGGCTAATTAGACTGGACAGCTGAATGACCTTCCGGACGTCCTTCTGGATAACCTTCCAGATGACCTTCCAGACGAAGCCAGGGCTATGAGGGCCAAGGGCAGCTGCCATGTCTGCGAGGGCCGAGCCCCTTGCACAAAGTTCATGCATCAGGCCTCTAGTATTATTATATCAGTTCTATATACAGGTAGCTAATTTAGAGATCAACTGATCTAGCCTCCTAATACAACATTTGAAGAAACTCAGTGAAATAACTTGCACAATCATATACCCAGAATTAGATCAGGAATGGATTCCATAGATGTTCTTCTATTACAAAGGGTAGTCAAGAAGCTAGATCTGGACTTAAAAGCCTTAGGTGAAATTTTAATATATATATATATATATATATATATATATATATATATATATATATATATATATATATATATATATATACACACACACACAGGCATGTATGATAGGCAAAATAATGATCCCATAAAGATGTCCACAACATAATCTCTTGAACCTGAAACCTGTGAATATACAGAGTGGGGCAAAAGTAGGTTTATAGTTGTTTGTATGGAAAATTATACAATATTTAATAAATAATAATATAAGAATAAACTCTGTGTTTCACATTTTCATAACTGTAAACCTAATTTGCCCCACCCTACATATATTAAATCTGTGTTATTTATTGCACATATATTTAGGATTGTGACATTTTCCTGGTTGATTGATCTCTACATGATTTTGAAATGTTTCTCTATTATTAGATGCATTTTATGCCTTAAAGCCTATATCCTCTATTATTGTAATATGAATACACTGGTATTCTTTTTATTAGTATTTTTATGATTTATCAATTCCTATCTTATTATTTTCCCTATTCTGTGTTCTGATATCCAAAACATTTCTTTTCTTAGCAGAATAAAGTTATTCGTTATTTGAATCTAACATCATAGTATTTTAACTAAAATATCTAAACCTTTTACCTTTAACATAATTACTGATATAGTTAAATTTAAATCTATCATTTGACTATTATTTTTCTCTCTGTTCCTTCTATCCTTTATTCCTTCTTTTAAGTTTTATTTTGGATATGCACAATAATTTTATTATTCCACTTTTCCTTCTCTATTACCTTGTGAATTATACATTTTTTATTACTCTTTTAGTGCTTACTGATTAAAAATTTATTCTTGACTTATTACCATCTAATACAAGTTATTAATAATTTCACTTCCCTGTAGTGCTAGCATCTTAGAACACTTGTACTTTCAAGAATCCACCTCTCATTTTTGCATTATTGTTGTAAGGCATTTAAGTCTATATTTATGTTATAAATTTCATAAAACATTACAATTATTGTTTTATAGAATCAGTGTATGTTTACCCAGATATTTACCATTTTCCAGAATCATAATTCTTTTATGCATTCCATTTCTTTGACTGGAATTATTTCACTTTGGCTTAAGAACTATTTGTATATGTTCTGATGCCTATTGATGATATCTCCTTAGTTTTTGTTTGCTGAGAAATCCTAATTTCTTGCTTGTTTTTGAAAATATTTTAATATATACAGAATTATAAATTAACAATAATTATTTTAATACCTTAATCATATCAACCAATTACTTCCAAACTTCTTTTGTTTCTGATAAGAAGTCATCTGTTAGTCATAATCTTTGTTCTTTTGAAAATAACGTCTTTTTTAATTGAGCTCCACTTGTCTGACTTTCTCTTGTTTGTGGTAATGAGCAACCTGACTGTAATATTCACAGTTATATATTTTTAAATCTTATTTGTGGTTTACTGAGCTTCTTTTACCTATATGTTGATAGTATACATCTGTGTGTGTTTTTTAGTTCTCAACTAAGATTTTTTTTTAAATATCTCTCTTATTTCTTTCTTTTACATGTTGTTAGACTTCTTGACAGGGTTTCTCATTATCTGCCATAATCTTTATCTGTTGTTATTCTGTGGTTCAGATAGGATATTTTCTTTTGACTTATCTTCAATTTTGTATGTTAAAACCATCTACTGTTTTCTTAATTTTAGGTATTGCATTTTTGTTTCTACAAGTTTCATTTTATTCTTACAGTGTATTGAACTTCTCCATGTTACTATTTTCCCAACTATACTCTAATTTCTTAATTATATTTGTCAGTAATTTTTAAATCTCTGAATTCCAATCCCAATATCAGGGTCTCTTGAAAGTCTGATTCTGTTGTCTGTTTCTCCTATTGGTTAATGATCATATGATATTATCTCTCTGTATGCATAACACTTTTTTATATAATTATGAATATTATACATAGAAAGTTATAAAGGTTCTGATTACAGATGCCATGTTATTCACCAAAAAGGTACTAGGGAATGAAATAGAGGAATAATCACTTTAATCCAATCAGAAATGGAGCCAGGTCAAAATTGCATTTGATTTAGGTCAAGATTAAAACCATCTCTACTTTGTCTTTATTTCTATGGTATGACCATCAAGGGCTTTTGATAGAGGACCTGGAAAACATTTTTCTTCTCACCTCTAGAGATTGTTGGAATTTCTATTCTGCTTTTCAGAGATTTTTAGTTTGATCTTGTTCTGTGACTTTCAAATGGCAATTATTTTACAGGGAAGTCTGACTGTGTGTTTGACTGCCAAAACTCTTGCTGTTTTCTTCGTTTTCCAAAACTCTCTGCTGGGGCCAAGCCTGGATTTTCTACCTCTGGCTGGGCTCAGAATAACAAAATATCCCCAGAAAGTGAAGCTAATGGGAGACTCTCAGTGTCACTTTACCACTCTCTCAAGTGCCTTCAAAACTTGCTTTTATATTCTTTTTCTTTGGAGAGAGACTTCAGTACCCAGTAAAATGTCAGTGTCTGGTAAAAAAAAAATCAGTAAAATTTTCAGCATGATCCTTTCACCACTCTTTCTATCTATAAATTAAATTATGGATTTATGAGAGAAATTGGCCATGTGTTTGAGGGAATGTAAGCCTCCAGTCCTCAGTGACTGCTAAAAGCTCTGTTGGCTTATTAGTCCCTTCTCATTGTTTTTTGTTTTTTTGTTTGTTTATTTTTCCCCTAAAGGAAGCACAGATCCTCAGGAGCTAGATCACGCTCCAAATTTCATATGCTCCCAGGGAAAACACAACTGCAAGGCCTGAGCTCACCTCTGAATACTTTGCTGAATATTTTTCCAAAAATTTAGTCTCTAATCTTCTTTGTATTCATAGCTCTCTGATGCCTTTAAAAATAAGATTTTTAAAATTTATCTGGTTTTCCTAGGTGTTCACATTGGGAATGTGAATCTCCTGCAAATTACTTTTTCTTACATTAAAGTGAAAGTCTTCATAGATAGTTTTTCATACTTACTCAAATGCCAACAAGAAAAGGGAATAATAGGTCCAGGTTTCCAAAGATTTTACAAGTCCCTAATGTCCAAAATACATAGCCTGATTCATTAGAGAGTAAGTTTGTAACCACTAGACTGAAAGAAACATATTTTTAATATATTTTTTATTGTTGACACTATTAAAAATGTCCCCCATTTTCCCCTCCTTTGTCCACCTCCACCCAGACCTCACCCTCCCCTCCCTCTGGCCCTCATCACATTGTTGTCTGTGTCCATGGACTATGCATACTAGTATATGTTCTTTGGCTAGTCTCTTCACCTTCTTTCATCCCGTCCACACCACCCACCTTCCCTCTGGCATCTGTCTGTCTGTACAATGTATCCATGCATCTGGTTCTATTTTGTTCATCAGTTTATTTTGTTTATTAGATTCCACATATAAGTGAGATCAAATGGTATTTGTTTTTCTCTAACTGGCTCATTTAGCTTAGCATAATAATATTCAGGTCCATCCATGCTGTGGCAACAGGTAAAGAGTTCCTTCCTGCCCTAGCCAGTTTGGCTCAGTGGATAGGGCACGGGCCTGCTGGACCAAAGGGTTCCAGGTTCAATTCCAGTGAAGGGCTCATGCCTTGATTTCAGGCTCCTCCTTGGCCCATGAAGAAAGCAACCAATGATGTGTTTCTCTCACATCCATGTTTCTCTCTGTCTTTTCCTCTCTCTTCTACTCTCCCTAAAAATCAATGAAAAAATTTCCTTGGGTGAAATTAACAAAACAAACAAAAAGAGTTCCTTCCTTTTCTATAATTTTTATCTCTTCTGTCTGCCCAGTTCTTATCAGTTGTGTTTTTTAAAATATATTTGTATTGATTTTAGAGAGGAAGGGAGAGGGAGAGAGAGAGATCAATGATGAGAGAGAATCATTGAACAGCTGCCTCCTGCACACCTCCTACTGGAGATCAAGCCTGAAACCAGGGCATGTGCGCTTGACCAGAATGGAACCCAGGACCCTTCAGTCTGCAGGCTGATGCTCTATCCACTGAGCCAAACCAGCCATGGCTCTTATCAGTTTTTTAAGATTCAATTTAAAACATTCTCTTCTGGGACACCTTGCTTGATTGGTAAGAGATGTCTACTTTCATTAAATTCCTTGACACCACTATCATTCTGTAGTATTTTATTCAACAACAAATATTTGCAAAGAGTTCATGTATTCCAAAATAAAAGAACATTTCTACTATCTGAAATACTTTAGATATGTGTAGAGAGCCAGGGAAGGATGGATTTTGACTCTTGCTACTCTAATCTCACTCTTATAATTGAAAAGTTATTTTAAAAGACTTTCATAGCTATAGTTTGCATAAAAGAGACTCTAACATTTTTTGAAAGAAAGAACTCTTAGACTACTTTGGAAAAGATTTTTACTAGGTGTATCAGTTAATAATGCGGATATTTTTCACTAGATGGCCTTACACATATGTTGATATATATGCGATTTGATATTTATGCTATTTTGTTGTATTGACAGCAAGCTTCCAAACTTCATATGTCAAATTTGCTGAAGGTGTTAACATCATAGATATTTTTACGCTTAAAAATGTCGAATGTCATGCCAAAAAAAAGAGCATTTGCAGGAAGTTTTAATTCATTAATTTATTTTGAAGAAAAAGTTATTGTATACTTCAGGAATCTTATGGTGAACATGCTCCATCTCAAGATACGTGTGAATGCTGGTTGAAACGCTTTAAAAGTGATGATTTCGATGTGGAAGACAAAGAACATCCAGGTCAACTGAAAAAGTTTGAAAACCAACAATTACAAGCATTATTGGATGAAGATGCATTTCAAAATCAAAAACAACTTGCAGAAAGTTTAAACATTGCTCAGCAAACAATTTCTGATCATTTACAAGCAATGGGGAAGATTTTCAAGGAAGGAAAATGGGTGCCACAGCAACTGAATGGAATAGAAAACCGAAAAGTCATCAGTAAAATGTTGCTTCAACAGCATGCAAGAAAGTCTTTTTTGCATCGAATTGTTATTGGTGATGAAAAGTGGATTTATTTTGAGAATCCCAAATGCACAAAATCATGGTTTGATCCAGGTCAACCATCAACATTGACTGCAAGGCCAAATCACTTGGGAAAGAAGACAATGCTCTGTGTTTGGTGAGATCAGAAAGGTGTGGTGTATTATGAGCTTCTAAAATCAAGGGAAACCATTAATACTGATCACTACCAACAACAAATAATCAATTTCAACCATGCTTTGATCGTGAAGCGACCAGAATGTTCCAGAAGACACAGCAAAGTAATTTTGCTTCATGATAACGCACCATCACACACTTCAAAACCAGATAAAGACATGTTAAAAGATTTTGCTTGGGAAGTATTAACCCACCCACAGTATTCACCAGACCTTGCTCCTTCAGATTACCACTTGTTCCTTATTGATGGCACACGCACTTTCTGAGCAGCACTTCAAAATGTACAAAGTGGAAAATTGGCTCTCTGAATGGTTTGCCTCAAAACAAGAAAAGTGCTGTTGGGACAGTATCCACAAATTACCTGAAAGATGGGGGAAATGTGTAGCTAGTGATGGACATTACTTTGAATAAAGCACTTTTGATGTTTCTCTTGAAATTATCGTGTTTTCTTTGATTACAAAATCCACATTATTAACTGGTACACCTAGTATAGGCCTCCCACTTGTATAGAACAAGAGCAGAGCAGACTTCTTGGACACCTTTTACAACCCAATGTGGAGTCATGTCAGCCATGACAGCTATGTCAAGTGCTATGGCAAGACTGAGGTAATGGGGTGTAATGGGAATACCCTTGGAAAGGTCCCTGAAAGCCCCAAACTGCAAGTCTGGACACTTGGATAAGGACTCAACCTGGACACTGATATGAGTGGGACCTCCACCCCTTGTGGGCTATAGGAGCTCAGATCTCCGGCCACCAAATGTTGGAGCTTGGCTATATACCACCTCATACTTGGAGCCCTTTCAGACTTCCACTCCTCTAGACCACTGTGTGTAACCTGCCTGTGACTCTAGTGGCTGATTGGATAGGTTTTCCCTAATAAACCTGGCATTGTGGAAAGACACAAACCTGTGTGAGTGACTCTCTTCAGGAATGCCCCTTACTCATGACACCAGCCTTACTATTTTTGAAAGCCAAAATAATTAATAAATTAATAAATAAATAAATAAATAAATAAATAAATAAATAAATAAATATTAAGTATAGGAAGAAATCAGTGCCCCTGATAGCAACATCAAATTTATACTTTATCCCACTGAATATGACTATTAAGTTGTTCAGTTGAATATTCTGTTTCTGGCTAGACTTAAAATCCCTCAAGCTTCAGAGTTGGGTGAAAAACTTGGCTAGTCTACTAATGAATTTTATCTTCCCAGTTTAGGTAACAGTATCCCGCTGGGCCCCACAGGCAATCAGCTAGCACCCTGAAGCATGCAGTTTAAGGATGCAGTTACTAATGTTAATAAAATGATGGCACTTATTTAGAAAAATAGCTTCTAGCAGTATTGATGATTTTCCAGCAATGGTATTTGAAAATCCGGCCACAATACTTTGATGTTAAATTCTGTATATTCAGTAGTGCACATTTATCAATACACTACCACATGATTTATTCATATGCCTCACCTGGTGTCCTCCAGCATTGATTTCAAGGCTGTTTTTTTAGCTCTGTAATGAAAACTCTGGAGCTTAAAATCCTAATCAAATGTCATTACTACACCAAACAGAAATATAGCCCTTAGGGGTTAAGGTAGGAGAAACTCGTTTTGGCTCACATCCTAAAATTTTGCAAGAGCTAATATTAGGAAAAGGGGGAAAACAAGTCAGCGAGTCAGGAGACTTGCTGTCAGCCCCCACTCATCAGCATAGACTGGATTTATCCTTCTGAATTGTGTATTACTATTATGAAAAAAAATGCTATTAATCTAATGAGTAAGAGAGGGTGTTTAACCAGGTTATAACTTCTGAAAGTGCACTCTTAATATGGAAAAAAAAAACACCTTAAAGATAAATTCCTGTTTCAAATGAAGGTTAACTTAAAACTGGAAACATCCTTGGTATAACAGGCTGCTTGCTCCTTTATCCAATGTTAAATACATAGAAAAGATTTAGCCCTGGATTGTATAAGTAGCATTACCATATCTAACACCATAGGCTCTGGGGTGTGACAGTGACATTTTCATGAAAAAATAAAAATAATTTCCAAGAAGATGTCTGAGTATTTCTGGTCAAACTGAGTATTTCTTGGAGGACATCTTCTAAGCAAAACTCAGCATCCTATGAAGCCTCTGGCTATGGCAGTGTTGATAATGGTAGTGGGTACCATACTTTGCTTTGAAAGATAGCAAAATACTTAGTTTCCATATTCCTCGACTTAAATATAAATCTCTGTCATATGGATTTAATAACTATGGATTGCCAATAAAGTCAGTCCTCTTGTTTATATTAATTTACATGTCTGTATAATATACACACTTTTATATAAACATCTGAACTATCAAAAATATGAAAACAAGCAAGATTCCACAGGCTAAGAAACAAAATTATTGAGGCTAACATAAGAAAAATCAGAATGTAGATATATAAGAAATATTTACAGACAGACTACCTTCTAACAATGTAACATAATCTCAAAGGTAATTAATTCCTAAGATGTCATATTTTTATCAAGGTTAAGAAATACAGTTCAGTAATTTTAAAGTATATTTCATTGTGTAATGTTTTGTTTGGAAGTACAATTCAGATAACCATGTAAATCAGGTTTAAACCACAGAAGAATCAGTAGGAGTTATGAATCAAAATATTTATTCCAAAGAACTAGATTTTACCTAAAGCTTCTCATGGCTTCGTTGAATACCCAGCGTCCAAGAAGGTCCAGTCACTGGCAGAGGGGCTGGGACCCAATAGTTGGCATATTGGAGCAGGATGAAGAAACTGCGTTCCAACAGGGGGTTAGCCAAATTGATACATCAAAGAGACCACCGCAGTAATATGAAGTAGTTGCAAATTTAAATATAGATTGATATCCCTAAATCTCAAAGAACATTAAAGAGTACTCATTTGAAATGTAAACCCTGTTTACTTTAAGAAAGTTATAAAAATATGGTATATGTTTTATCTTATATTTTCTTTCTGGTTTTTATGGGAATCAAATTAAGTTAAAGAAAGCTCAAATCTTTCAAACTATATATTTTGTCTTTTTTTATTTTTATTTTTTTTTTATTGTTTGAAGTATTACAAATAGTAGTAGATATGTCTCCTTTTCTTTTTCCCCATTGACCTCCCCCCTGGCCTCCCTTACCCCCCAGTACATGCCTTTACCTGCCCCCCCCATCCCAGTGTCTTGTATCCATTTGCTATGCTTATATGCATGCGTACAAGTCCTTCGGTTGATCTCTTACAGCCCCCCCCCCCCAACCTCCCCTGCCTTCCCGCTGTAGTTTGACAGTCTGTTCAATGCTTCTTTGCTTCTGTATCTATTTTTTCCCCATTTCTTTCCTTTAAAAAATCTTGCCTCTGCAGACTAGAAATAAACATAATAACAAAAAATGTTTGAGTCCCAATTTCAATGTCCAACAGTTCTGAGTCCCCGTTTCAATGTCAAACAGTTCCTTATGTGTACATGTCAGCAATGATATCTGGATGGTGGGCACATGGTGGCAATGTAGGTCTGACCCTCTCTGGTTTGGTCCTAGGCAACCTGCTGCGATGCACAGCTGCTGACTGCTAGCGTGGCAAGGCGTCGTCAGCATCTTCCATCTCTGGACTGTTTCTCCTCTTGTCTTCGTGGTTGAAGCAGACCTGTCAATTCCTCTCTGTTGCAGGAATCCACATGGTCTTGGAGTATTTTGTCTTAATTTTTATAAATATAATGGTGCAAAAAAGCTATTTCTGGATAGTTTCCTATAACACAGTGCCAAAGAACATGCCTTTCCACTATTCCCCTTCTTAAAATTTAAAAATTAGGAGAAATTATTTTATAGACACACTAAACATACTTATCAATAATGGAGAGCATTAACATTGATATACTGACATATTTATATATTGAAACATTAACAGCAAATTAGATAATTTGTTTCAATGATTTTTAATATTTTAGAAATCTTGACCCACTGGAAGATAGAGAAGATTTTGATTATGGAGAAATATATACTTGGGGTGTCTACAACATTTTAGAATGAGTGACACATTTTATTTTTTTCTTCTGGCCTGGTGATTGGCATTGTTTAAAATTATGCAATGATTGTTCTAGCTGACAACATAACAAGAAACACAACTAAAAATTATAATCAAAGATTTTCTTTTGTTTTTAAATTTACTTAAATAAAATTGACATTTTTTTCTTCTAAAATTTTAGGAGATTTAACATATGTATAAATCCATTTAATCACTACTACAATCAGGATGCACAGTAGTTCTATTATCCCCCACACTCTCTTGGACTGCCCATTTGTAATCAAACCTCACCCCCACCTTACAGCATCCCAGCTTTTCTGTACTCTGTCTAGAACACTAGGTTTTTATTTTTTCTACAGTGTTGCATACTTCAAATAACTGTGATAGCTTTTGAGACCAAGTGATGCGAGAACGGAAAGAGAAAAATAGCAATAAAGAGTCCCCACATTTTGGTACCACAGTTCCTTTGGAGAGAAAGAAGGTTTCATGTCTTTAGAGTTTTGGGTGCTTGTCTAATTATTGAGTCCATTGCTGTCCCCACTGCTGTAGAAATGCCTGTGGCTGAAACAGAAGAGGAAAGTTGGAAAAAAAATATGTAGAAGATTTTCTTTACTCTCTCTAACCCACTTGGTCTTTCTTTCCCACTCCCCAGGCTAGAAACAGAAGCCTTCCCTTGGCACCCTTTCTGGGGGCACATGATGAGCAGGGCTCAAGTGACTGGGTTCAAGTGTCCTTGGAGTCCAGCCTGGGAACGACCAGAATAAAAATGAAATGGGACACTTCTCTCCAGTTTGGGGTACTTGAAATTATGTTTTGTGTTTGTTTGTTTTTCTCCAATCCACCTGGTCCAACTATTTTCAGAGTCCTCAGAGAGCTTTTGCTTGCATTGTATCCAAAGATTTAGTTACATTTAGTAGGAGACAGAAAAATTCTGTTTCTCCATCTGACCCAGAACCAGAACTGACACAGATATTTTAAGTAAACATTTTAGATAAAAACCTTTCATGCCCCTGAATAGACTATATTTACTGTTAGTACTTTATGTTAAAATTCATTTTGATCTCCTAAAATTAAGATGGTGATTCCTCTCTATAGGTGAATTATTCAGATTTTTAACTTGCAAAATTTAGTCTTCAGAAATTACAGTAGGAAATTAAAACACATATAGATTTTTAAGTAAACAATCAGAGTCATAAATTAGACTACATATATAACAAAAATCTGACTACTTTATAGCTTAGAAATTTGCATTTAATTGCTTTTCTCTGAATTCTCATTAATAAAGAAGCATTTCTTATTGGAAGCAGCTTTATGAGTCTGTCATGAGATACAGCTTATTGTGTGACCTCAAATTACTATTATCCACTTTTGCTTAGCATACCTTATTCTTGGAGCTTATGCATTGTTGTTATATAAGTATGTCATGTGGGGGAGCAGGGTGATGGTGGAAAGAAGCAATATGTTTGGAATGTGAGCAAACACACAGATATCAGTTTTCCCCTTGAAAGAGGTAATGTCTCATCTGGCACCTTATAGCTAAAAATATTAGATGCTGGTTTTGACTATTACTTCTATTGACGAACCCTGAGAAAAGAACAAAGAGAAGATGGGAACTATACATTTGAGGATTTCTAGGTTCATGGGAACCCAGACTATCCGAGGTGTTATTCAGCATGCCTGTGCCGAAGTTGTCCAGGATCTACAAAGTGCCCAGGAGCAGGGCTTCGTGGATGGGGCATCACGGTGCTGGACAAAGAACCTGGGGTGGAAAAGCAAAACACCTGGGTCATGGACGTGGTTTTGCCCTAAAGCAAGGCCTTACCTTTCCATCATGGGTTACGGTTTTCTAATGCTTGAACCTCCCTGGACTCATTTGGTCTGCCTGACCGTACTGTCCCCTAAAAGGAACTCACTATTTTCTAGGGATGAGAAACAAAGGCTCTACATTATTAAGATCTTCTCTACATTCATCTGTGACTCTTCCCATTTGAATGCCACTAGTCAGCCATCTTACCAGAAGACTCGATTTCTTGATTTGCAAAATCAAAGATTTCCGCTCAGTTTTTTCCAATTTGCTCCAGTCACAGTAACAAATTTAGGTACCTATCAAGTATAATCAGTTACCTTATAAATGTCACCTTAGGAAAATGTATTATTTTTCACAACTCCTCAATCTACAAAATAGCCCCATTACATTATTAAAATACCAAGCATTTCTTCTGATCACATTTAGTATATAAGTGTACCAGCATATCTATACTAATAAAAGGGTAATATGCTAATTAGACCAGGAGACCTTCTGGACATCCTTCCAGACAAAGCCATGGTGGTGGGACCAAGGCAGAGGCAGTTAGGGGCGATCAGGCCAGGAGGGGAGGGCAGTTGGGGGTGATCGGGCCAGTGGAGGGAGCAGTTGGGGGCAGGCAGGCCGGCAGGGGGGGCAGTTGGGGGCGAGCAGGCCAGCAGCAGGGGGGGGGGGGCAGTTGGGAACAAGCAGGCCAGCATGGGGGGCAGTTGGGGGCTATCATGCCAGCAAGGGGGGGCAGTTAGTGGCAAGAAGGCTGGCCGGGGGGGTGGCAGTTGGGGGCAAGCAGGCCAGCAGGCAGAGTGGTTAGAGGAGATCAGTAGGCTGGCAGGTGAGCGGTTAGGAGCCAGTGGTGCCGGATTGTGAGAGGGATGTCCATCCCCCGAGGGGTCCCAGATTGGAGAGGGTGCAGGCCAGGCTGAGGGACAACTCCCCCCATGCATGAATTTCATGCACTGGGTCACTAGTACCTTATATAATGGCAGATACCTTAGTATAGTTTAATAGCATCTGATTTCTCATTGTGTATATAGAATCATTTGAGAATTATGGTCTGTTTTCCAATAACTACCTCAATCTAATATGTTTTATTAATATAAACACCCAATAGAAAGGCAAAGGTTATGAATAGATGATTCATTAAAGATGAACCATAATTAGACAAGACAGATGATAGATAGATATTTAGCATCACTAATAGCCAAGTAAATGCTTATTTAAATAATGAGACACCATTTATCACATGTCACTCTGGGAAAATATTAAAGATTAGTAACATACAGTGATGGTAAGGATATATGAAAATGGAAAACCTTATATACTGAGGTATATGAGGTTAAGCCACTTGTAGAGTGTCTGACATACTTAAAATTCCTTGTTAAAATCAATCACTCAATTAAATAATTCAACTGCTAGTTCAAGTGAGAATTGCTTCAAACCTTTTAGAAAGTTAACTGGAAGTATCTATAAAGATTAAAAATGCACTTAACCTTTGAGTGAGCATTGCTACTTCTGGCAAGTATCTTACAGAAATAAGAGTACCAGCATTTGAAAATATGTGTAGAAGGATATTTATCCCGGCAAAAATACAGAAAATAAACTGAATTCATGAGCTTGGGGACATTGAATAATTTTATCAGAATCCCAATGAGACAGATAAATCATGATAACTTGAGGAGAGTTTATTCAGAGGGACATATTTTTAAAACTATGATCAGTATGTAGGAAATCCATAGGAGTATTTCAGTAACCCCAAATTTAGTAGGAGTGGAGCTGTTACCCTCCATAGGCTCAAGGAATAGAATCTGTGACCAAGGTAAGAAGGAGAAACTAGAGTAGAGTAGACTTCCTTCAAAGGAGAAGGGGTCTTCATTGAAGGAAACAGCCAGACTGAGGCAAACTTGCATGAAGTTAGCAAGGGAATGAATATCCTGGCCCTGACCCTTCTTTCTTTCTTTAATCTCCTGCCAGGGCTTACTATTTTCAACTTAATCACAACTAGAGGGCAAGGGAACCCATTGGGATTTGCCTCCTAGAGTATAGGGTGGAGATGGGAGAAAAGAGGACCTGGGTGGTCAAACAGAAGACATCAGACACAATATTTATGTCACATGGACACTATGGAATAATGCACAGCTATAGAAAAGATCTGTGAACTGATAGGAATGGTCCATATCAAGATATCATGAATGTATGTATCCATATGATACATATGTGAGAAAAAATGGAGTGTAAAGTTTTGAATATGATTAAATTTTTAAAAGCAATAATTATGTATGTATACTAGTATATGTATTTGTGTGTATATATATATATATATATATATATATATATATACACACACACTAGAGGCCTGGTGCACGAAATTCATGCACCGGGGGGTGGGGGTGGGGGAGGGTGTCCCTCAGCCCAGCCTGCACCCTCTCTAATCTGGGACCCCTCGATGGATGTCTGACTGCCCGTTTAGGCCTGATCCCAGTAGGATTGGGCCTAAACAGGCAGTCGGACATCCCTCTCATAATCCAGGACTACTAGCTCCCAACTGTTCGCCTGCCTGCCAGTCTGATTGCCCCTAACCGCTTCTGCCTGCCAGCCTGATCACCCCCTAACTACTCCCCTGCCAGCCCAATTGCCCCTAACTGCCTTCCCCTGCTAGACTGGTCACCCCTAACTGCCCTTCCCTGACAGTCTGATCACCCCCAACTGCCCTCCCCTACAGGCCTACTCCCCCCCAACTGCCCTCCCCTGAAGGCCTGGGTCCCCCCCCAACTGCCCTCCCCTGCAGGCCTGGTCCCCCCAACCTGCCCTCCCCTACAGGCCTAGTCCCCCCCCAACTGCCCTCTCTTGCAGGCCTCCGTCCCCCAGAACTGCCCTCCTCTGCCGGCCCGGTCACCCCTAACTGCTTTCCCTTGCAGGCCTGATCACCCCCAACTGCCCTACCCTGCTGGCCATCTTGTGTCCACATTGGGGCAACCATCTTTGACCACATGGGGGCAGCCATCTTGTGTGTTGGCGTGACAGTCAATTTGCATATTACCTCTTTATTATATAGCATATATATAAAAGTCTAAGTGACCATTATGACCAAATAACCAGAACAACCAAAATGATTAGTTGACCAGTTGCTTTGATGCGCACTGACCACCAGAGGGCAGACGCTCAATGCAGGAGCTGCTCCCTGATAGTCAGTGTGCTCCCACAGCCAACCTCCTGCTGCTGGCCGGTGGCGTTGGCATCTGGCGTCTGTTCCTTCCGCACCCAGCCCAGTGACAGTCGCTTCCTCTCCTGACCCCACTGGGCCTTTGGTCCCGGGCTGGGGCAGGAAACCAGGGGTGGGTGGGGGCAGACGCAGGCCCTTTCCCAGAGGGGCCTAGGGCTGGCTCCCTCCTTGGGGTCATTGGCCAACGTCCCATGCCCCATCCCTCCCTCAGGCTGGCAGGCCCTGATCGGTCCGGCCCTGATTGGCCCTGATTGCCGACTAGGCCTAGAGACCCCACCCATGCACGAATTCATGCACTGGGCCTCTAGTATATATATAAACACATGTGAAATACCTCAGCTTTTAATTTTAGTGTTTCTACAATGCTCTTTTCAGGTAATATATTAGAATGGCATCATAAAGAGTGTGTTAGTACTAAATGCACTTTGTATGTTTTTAGCAGGTTATCAATAATATAGATTGACTGGCTCACATGGCTGGCTGAAATAAAGGTAGTTTTTTTCATAATTGTATAAATTAAGTTTGCTTTGTGATATGAGTAGATAAAAAGTGTGCAGATAAATGAAATTTCAGAAAGAGAAGATGCCAATTTTATGTTTTTCTCGATTCCACATGGCTGGAATTTAAATGGAGCGAAGCTTACTGGGATCTGACCTACTTTTGAGTCAGAGAAACATAACAGTTATTTGTAGGCAACTCTAATGTGAGGCCCTTAGCTCAGCAGCAACTTATCTCAAAGTCAAAAAGTTATCCTAAAGTCTGGAACATCTGGTAAATGTTAATCTGGCAACACATTTGATTTCTTCTGTTCAATTGAGAGTCCCTAACTATTTGGGAAGTTGTCTTCTTTATTGAAGGATTCTACATAAACATCTCCTCCCCAGCTTTTAATAGATACCTATCCATATAACACATTTTCCACTTTTAAAGTATTTTCAAATGTCACTGCCCTTGCACAGCAACTTGTAGACCTCTTTGCTTTAAAAATACATGCCAGACTTGGACTTGCTACAGATAACATACCATACTTGTACAGCTGTTTCATCAAACTTACCTGGGATCATTTTCAAAATTCCAGGGCAATATAGGAATTCCACAACCAAATTCCTGGAACACAGACAGTCTCTCAGGTTCACTGAATCAATATGACACACACACAGCTACATTTGGTTTTTGAGTCTACATGGCACCCAACCACTGGTATTCTCTCTCTTTCTCTCTCAAAGAAATATGGATGCTCTGACATGATGGGTACAGAGTGTATTGGGAAGAGTCCTAAGAGAGCCCCATAAGTGTGAACTGTGTGGGAAGGAATATAAGTTGCACTTGGATCTTTTCAGGGGTGGCTGCACATGTGGAGAGCATTTGCCATCATTAATGTTGAGCTCAGATGTGAAAGACAGAAATTATATAGTGCTTTTTAAAAGAAAAAAATGATGTGTGGAAAGAATTTTCTAAAAGTATATTAAAATATGACTTATGTTTAGGCCATAGAAGAGCCTTGAGATTAGGACTTTTTTTAGTACTTAAACAATGGTCTTGTGTACATTAGCCTAAGGAGAAATTCTGTTGAATATTAATTCTGATTACCTAAAATAAATGCTATACCACATGGAAATGCCCTTCACATTGTAGAATTATAAATTGAACTAAATAGCTCATTATTATTGAAGTCTGAATGTTGTCTTTAATCTTAAATTCCATATGGCAAGCTAGACAGCAGTAATACTGAAAAAGCTAATCTAAATAATTACTTACTCTGTTTACATAATTTATCTTGGTAACTGGGTACCTGAAAGTGGTAGTAAATAAAGGTAGAGAGGTTCATAAAAGTGACTGGAAGCTTTCATGACAAAGAACAAACGTGGTTATGACTGAAAAACTTGGATAAAGACTGAGAATCTTAATGTCTTCTCAGACCTTTAATTCCCACTATTTTAGCATATAAAGCACTTTTATGCTTGTAGAAAATGGAACAGAAAGCCAAACAGTAGCACAACAGAGCAATAAAAAGTTAAAGCAAACAAGTAACCTGTAGGGTAAATCAAAGACTGTGACTATTTTGTGATATTGCAGAAGGCAGAAAAAATTGCCACCTAATGATATGACAAACTTCTTGTAAAATACAGATCAAAAGCAGAATAAGAGGTTAATGCCATAGGTAGGATGATTGCAATGTAGTCTTTATCTAAATAAGAATTTTTCAAATGGCTTCAAAGGACCTAGTTGCTCTCAGTCCATTTTCTTCTTTTCTCCTACAGTGTTACTTGTAAAGAGGTTGTGCCAGGCAACAGTTTTAACAGTGGCATGTCACAGTATGTTTGCAGATTGGAGCTTACTGAAAATACTTATTGAGCTAATGCTAAAGTTTTACTAGCAGTCCATGACTTAATAATAACAGCAGTAAAATGTCTGTTATTGTCCCTGCAGCCTCTCAACACCACTGATTTTCCCTCTTTGTCACTGCCCTCTCCCCACTTGCCCCATTCTGTGATAGCTCTTAAGGAAAAACTAAAAATTTGCTACCCAATAGGGGGCTTGCAAATTTAGAAGCAGGGGAATATATGAAAAGATGTGAAGATAAAACAAAACAAAAATATTTTAGGAAAAGTGTCATTCCATGCTCCTTGACTGGACAGATATGCCCAGGCCAAAAACTAATTTCTTCATGTCTCAGCTGAAATTTTCACCCAGCTTCATAGATGGGTCAAGTCAAAGGACTCTTGTTGGGTTTTTTAAATTAGCAGAAGTGTCTAATATCTGTTGAATCACTGCTATGTAAAAAGCATTTTGAAGGACATTTTATTCTTACCATCACCCTTTGAGCTATGATACTATTAATTAAATTAAACATATGAGGGAGCAAAAGCTTCGCAAAAGGTCAAGTAACATTCCAAGACCAGGGTGATGAAGTCGAAATTTGAAGATGGGTGTCAGGACCCAGAGACGATGTCTGCTGCTTTTTCTGCCATTTCCTATTGCCTTCTGCATTGCTATTGGCACTTTATATAGGATTTAATTCGATCTAAATCCATTCATTCATCCAGGATTCAACAAATATTTGTTGAGCTCTGTGTAAGGTTCTATGTTATTTCCTGAAGCATTGAAAGGTCAGGTGCACTGGGAATTTGAATTTGATGTGGGGGTGGGTCAGGGGGCTGAATGTTATTCAGTACAGGCACAGAGAGGCACTGCCTGGAGAAGGCCCTAGGGACTTTGAGGAGAAGAGTTAGGAAAGAACTAGATAACAGAAAGTCAGAAGGTACTATTGATCAGTTATACATCTGTGACGTATCACTAGATTTGATAGCTTTTCACTGTGTCAAAATGTCCAGATTGAACTACATTTCCCCAAATACACTGCATGTTTCTGATTAGGGTGGGTAATATTTTTGCCTAGCTGGCATGGCTCAGTGGTTGAGCATTGATCTATGAACCAGGAGGCCATGGTTTGATTTCCGGTCAGGCCACATATCCAGGTTGTGGGCTTGATCACCAGTGTGGGGCATGCAAGAGGCAGCCAATCAATGATTCTCTCTCAACATTGATGTTTTTCTCTCCCTCTCTCCCTCTCCCTTCTTCTCTGAAATCAATAAAAAATATTTTTAAAATATAATGATAAATATTTTCATGAGATATTTGGAAGGCAGAATGAAGCAGCAACCACTTAGTCGATATTCTCAGTTCAAGGCAAATGCTCATGCATGCTGATACTCACCTGCAGGCTCACCTTGGGCTGGATAGTAGCCCTGCCTACAACTGCCTCACTTTCCCCGATCCTCCTTCAGTTTGTCTGACTCCAAGGCCAAGGGTATGTTTAGCTCCATGATAGAGGGTACTGGCTTCTCCTGCAGGTCAGTCACTTCATCGAGGTTGGAGGCAGTGCCACTCAATTCTCATAAACTTACAGCCAGCTCATGCTCATAGGTGCCAGCATGGCCTTGGGCTCCATACTTTTACATCCATCCTCTTCCCAAATGTCTGTGTCTTGCGTATTTCAAGTTCCAGCAGCTGAAACAGAGGATGCAGTGTTACTGAGACTGTTTAACCAGCTTCTACATTGTGTGATATCAAGGCTATCTCTCTGATTGAACCCTGACTAATACACTAAGAAAGGAGAGATCTAAATGGGTTTCCTCCCTACCTCTAGATTACATGACCTAACTATATATCTAATACTCTTTGAACCTCAAATGTTTATGTGCTTCAGGGGTTACACACCTCTTTTCTTCTTAGTATATGCTATAGATTGAATGTTTGTGCCCCCCCAAAATTCTGTGTTGAAACCTGATTGTCAATGTGATGGTATTAGGAGGTGGGATTTGGGGGAGGTGATTAGGTCATAAGGGCAGAGCCGAAATGAATGGGATTAGTGTCCTTATAAAGGAGACCTCAGAGAGCTCCTCTGCTCCTTCTACCCTGTGAGATTATAGCAAGAAGATGGCTGTCTATGATCTAGGGAAGTGGGTCTCCCACTACCCTGGTTTTGGACTTCCCAGCCTCCAGAACTGTGAGAAATAATTTCTGCTGTTTATTAGTCTCCCGGTCTATGGTATTTCATAATAGCAGCCCAAATAGACTAAGACATCACACTTAGTCTCCCTGGGTAATCTCAGACACTCCAGGTTTTCAACTACCCACTCTAAGTTCCCATAAGCTAAAAAGTACCGCTCTGTATTGATAGGTCAGATATGTTTTCTACACTTCACACTTGTGTATCTAGTTGCCTACTGAACATATCCACTTAGATGTACTACATATAGACTAGACTTTAATTTGTTCAATATCAATTTTACTATTGTTCACACTCTGGAAAAACAGATGTAGTAACAAATAAGCAAATACCCCTAATCTTCTCCCGATTAGAACTATTGGAACAACCATTGATCCAGTACTCAAGCTAGAATGCTAGTTTTCTTTCATTCCTTGCTATTCTCTTATTTTTACATCTAGTTACTTTCATAAATTTTCATGGATCTAATGGGAGACTAATAAACAGCAGAAATTATTTCTCAAAGTTCTGGAGGCTGGAAAGTCCAAAACCAGGGTATTGGGAGACCCACTTCCCTAGTTCATAGACAGCCATCTAGTTGTTAATAAGTGTTTATATTATTAGACATGCAATATACACAGTTGCTATATATGCATTATATATTACTAGGGCCCAGTGCACAAATTTGTGCACCTTGAAAGGAACTGTGGGCCACGAGGCTGCGGTGGGCACAGGGGTGGGTCTCGGCCCATTTTTTGTGCCCCCACCTGGGCCCTCCCACTGCAGACCCAGTCCCCTGTCTGCTGGCAGTGCCACTCCCACCACCACCACTGCCACTTCCACACGCTGATGGTGCCGGCCCCCTCACACTCGCTGACGGCGCGAGTGATTGGGGCTGGCACCCGCAGTGAGTGAGAGTGGTGCTGGCACCATCAGCAGGTGCAAGCAGCGGATGCTACCCCGATAGCCCCTCAGGAGCAGGGGGAGGTGGAGAAGCCCTGAGGGATGATCCGTGCTGGCAGCCACCACTCACATCCACTGACAGTGCCAAGCAATTGAGGCCGGCACCAGGTGTGAGCGGCAGCTCCGGCACCAGCTGCAGGTGCTAGCGGTGCCGGCAGTGGGTACGAGTGGCAGCTCCGGTGCCAGCAGCAGGTACGAGTGGTGGCTGCTGGCCCTGATCGCCACTCAGGAGCAGGGGGAGGTGGAGAAGCCCTGAGGAGTGATCGGGGCTGGCAGCTGCCACTCACACCCACTGCCGGAGCCAAGCAATTGGGGCCAGCTCTGGGTACTGGCAGCGGGTGCGAGTGGTTGTTCTGGCACCAACAGCAGGTGCAAATGCCGGCAAGACTGAGGCACACGGGAGCAAAGAATTTTCAGTAACCACCAGAGGCTTGCTTCGATGACAGTGACCGGCGCCCCACCTTGGTCTGGCACCCCCACTCACCTTCTCCACCATCCCACCACAATCAACGCCCGCCATGTTCTGCACATGCCCCCTGGTGGTCTGCTCACGTCATAGCGACTGGTTGTTCGGTTGTTTGGTTGTTCCGTTGTTCGGTCTGTTTGCATATTAGCCTTTTATTATATAGGATAGGATATTTATTGTCAATGTGTACGTTATATATATTTTATGAGATAATGTTACACATTCTTTTCTGAAACTTTCTTTTTTACTTAATATTTTGTAAACAGGCTTTTAAAAAATTCATAATTTAGTGATTTTAGAGTGAGAGAAAGAAACATCTGTTTGTTGTCCCACTTAATTTATACATGCATTGGTTGATTCTTGTATGTGTCCTGTCCTGAAACCGAACCTACAACCTTGGCATATGGGGTTGATGCTCTAAACAACTGAGTTACGCATCTAGGGCTTGTAAACAGGCTTTTTAACTCTTGTAAAGTATTATGTGTTATGGGTGTACCATTGCTTATTAAAATTATACAAGTAATAAACACACATAGTCAAGAATGCATGCAGAAAGCTTTGAAATACAGAATAAATTTTGCCTTTCCCCATGCACTCATTTCGATTGTACTGTTGTAATCACTTTTAAAAGTTTATTATATTAGTCACACTAAGTTTAATATTACAACTTTAAATCCTGTACTATACTTCTATTTTTTTTGTCAACATTAAATAGTAATTATTAACTTTCTTAAATAAAGAATGAGAATTCATCTTATTTAGGACATTGTCCATTCCCTACCAAAAACTGGACATTTTTTACTGATTAATTTTTGGTTTTTCGTATGGTGATTTTAGCTTTAAAATTATTTGTAAGTTTTATTTCTTTTTTATCAATTTAACACTATCTAGTGATTCTTCTCTAGGAAAGATGAGGAAAGTAGTTACCTCACTTACCTTTTCCTAGATCTTACTTCGGCCCAGTTATGTCTCAATTTATCTCAACTCTATCATGATTTTTACATCACCAAGATTAATTATATTGATCAATATGTTCAGTTGCATCACAAGAGTTGACTGTACTGCTCTTTATATCTAGGTTTCTTCTCACATCTGAAAACCAATAAAAAAACACTTGTGTATCCACATTTAAATACACCTTTAAATACATCTATTTACAATAAAATATTTGGACCATAAATAAAGCAAAAAATTATATGTAATTGAAGCTTCTAAAAGACAAGGTCTAATAGCATCTCTTTTATTTCTTTTCTAGTGTCCTTAATTTTTTTTTTCTGGGTCATTTTTCAATTATCTTTTTTCATGAATCCTATGTAATACTTCCTTGAATCACCAGGAATGTATCTGCAGTTTAACAAGTTTAGTTTTTTACATGCTGCAGCAGGGAAGATACATACCAATGGGAACTGCAGGGCATTGCAGTACAAGGGTGTTGAAATAAATTGTAAGATTTCAGTTCCTATCAGATTTGAGGAGAGTTAAGTAGGGTTTTACTTTGGCTTGTTTGCTCTCAGGAAGTGAGAGTAAGTCTATGATTGTTTTTGTAAATCTTTTCTTTAAGGCGAGAAAACTAGATACACTCTAAGGCCATAATTAATAAAGAAGCAGTGCCCAGCCAGGTAGTGGCTCAGTAGGTAAGAATCCACCCAGGAACCAAGAGGTCACGGGTTTGATTCCAGGGTAAGGCATATGCAGGAGGCAGCCAATTGATGATTCACTCTCATCATTCTATCTCTCTCTCCCTTTCCCTCTCTGAAATCAATAAAAATATATTTATAAAATAAAATAAAGAAGCAGCAATCACTTTTGCTTGCCTGATAAGAAAATGTTGTTCATTTTTGTGGTTTGCAAGATGTTCATATTTTGTTTGTGTTCAGACATGATTATGTCTTGTTTTATCATGGACACAGAATGGCCTTGTCTGACACTGATGTTCTGTGCCATTGTTTATGTTCAACAGGAGAAACAAAAACCTGTCAATGAGTGCAGGCCAGCTTGTAGCACCACCAAGACTTAACTAATAATACCGACCACCAGTTCCTGAATGTCAAGGCCTGCTAAGTATGTATGTTTGTATGCATGTATGTATGCATTTGCCTGTATATGATGTATAGTTTGCATGTGTATAAAATCTTACACATGTTAAAAAACAAAATTCAACTGAATAAATTTGGAAATCTAATTGGCTTTATTAAGCAATTGATGATCAGGGCAGCCTACCATCTAGCAACTAGAAGGGTGCACAGGATGTGCAAATGGAAGGTTTTTATAGGAAGAAGGTTGGTACAAGGGAGCTATTTCATAGAAGAAAAGCAAGTATTATTTTTAGACCAGGGCATCTTCTTTTTCTGGGAAGGTAATAAGATGGGATTTTTTATCATACTGATTACCTCTTATTTTCTATAGGGGATGAATACAACCTTTATTGGTGCTTGACCAGAACATTCCTGTCTAGTTGATTAAGATTACATTTCGGGGATTGAAACTAGGTTTGGTATCATGGTTTTAGCATGAACGACACCATTTTGGTACTGTGATTTTTCTGTTTAATGCATATATACATACTAGAGGCCTGGTGCACGAAATTCGTGCACGGTTAGGGTCCCTAGGTCTGGCTGGTGATCAGGGCCGATTGGGGCCTTCTGGCTGCCAGTCAGGACCTCCCTTCCCCGGCTGCCAGCTGCTGGCTGGGATCTCCCTTACCCAGCCTTTGGCTACTGGCCAGGGCCTCCCTTTCCTGGCTGCTGGCTCTGGCTGCCAGCTGCCAGCCGGGGCCTCCCTTCCCCAGATGCTGGCTGTGGGCTGGGGCCTTCAATTCCGTGCCACCCCTGGTGGTCAGCGCACATCATAGTGAGTGATCGAACTCCTGGTCAAACTCCTGAGGGGACAATTTGCATATTAGGTTTTCATATATATAGATATGTATATGTGTAGGTTTTGTATATATCTGTAGATAGGTAGGTAGATAGATAGGTACATACATACATACATACATACATACATACATACATACACATACACATACACAAAAATACCAGTGATTTCTAACTGGGGTAATTCTGCTCCCCACTCCCCCATTGGCCACTGATGCTGCAAAATGGCCTATAATACACATGGTAAGTCTTTACAACAAAGAATTATTTGACCCAAAATATCACTAGGGCCAAGATTGAGAAAATGAAAAAAATATATATATGTACATATATATATATAATAGATATATATAGTAATATATCTACAGCTATATTTCTTATACATATACATATCTGTGTATAATCTATGAAAAATTTTTTGAATTCTTGCATGTTCCCTAATTCTTATTTTTGTCTCACACTTGTTTAATAATTTGGCTAGGTATAGAAGCAGCCAGCATGGCTCAGTGGTTGAGCATCTACCTATGAACCAGTAGGTCACGGTTCCATTCCCAGTCAGGGCACATGCCTGGGTTGCAGGCTAGATCCCCAGTGTGGGGCAGGCAGGAGGCAACTGATCAATGATTCTCTCTCATCATTGATGTTTCTATCTCCCTCTCCCTCTCCCTTCCTCTCTAAAATAAGTAAAAATATATTTTTAAAAAAGAAAAAATATTACTCTATCTTCTTTTATTTATTGTTGCTTATAAAAAGCCTGAGGTAAATATGGTTTTATCCTTGATATATTTTTTACTCTCCCTTTTTCTCTCTCTTGAATCTTTCAGGGTGTATCTAGCTGTGAGTTCTTTGGTAATTAATTCCATGAAGAGGGAGATTGGTAGAACAAACTAGCCCCAGCCAGTAACCCCAGCTCCCCAGGACCCTATAGGTCGACATGATATTCTCCCACCAGGGCTTGCTGAATCATAAATTCCATGGATCATTTGAACATACATATTTACACTATTTTTCCATTTAGAAAATTTATTTAATTCAAATTACTTATTGGTCATAAGTATGTTTATTTTATTAATGAGAATATGCATAATTTTTGTTTTTAAAAATCATATTATAATTTTCAAAAACTTTTAATTATCTTTGATTTTCCTTCTTAGGAAATAAAATACCACATAATTCTGGTTTTATTTTTAAAATGCAGTGTCATTTGAAAAAAAAATCTCTGAAGATAATAATTATATATTTTAAGTATTTTTTCTTCCAATGATTGGTTTTCTAGGCAGTATTATTATTGTTATCACTCTGATGTTAATTGTCTTCAACTCTCTGCTTAATCTTGATTGCCAATTCATAATTAATTGAATTATCAGATTGATTAATTTAGGCAGGGAGCCTGGAGACCCACACAATTGCCAAAAGGGGGACTTGACTCTGGAGATGAGGTGGTATAAGTTATTTCCCGCCAGGGCAGATTGGGTGTTCTGCTTCCCCCATTTTATCTGTTCTGGCCATGGAGATATGCCAAAGCTCCAGTGTGCCTCTATCAGAGGACCTTAAACCTTCCCCAGACAGATTACTGACTTTCTTTAATTTGTGCTAGAATTTAACCCTGAAGGCAAAATCCTTTCTTGTAAGTCACTCCATTTTCTTGTGCAAGATAGGAAGGGTTACTCTCAGCTATTTCACAATCAATAATATGATTTTTTTCTGATGGTCTCAAGGCCCATTTCTCCTTTTTGGATTTGTTGGCTATTATTTGGCACTCCTTTAGGAATCATTTGGAAAAACAACTCACAGGTATCTTGGCCACTGGATGTTGGTGCAGGATAAACACTACACAAGTCTATGTGAATTGTGACACCTGGAGTTGTGTAGTGCACAGGTTGAAAACAACATTGCTGGTGTTTCATCTGCTCTGATATCTCTGAAAGTCTCTATCTAGCTCATGAAGTGTCACTAAATTCTTAGCTCTGTGGTTTCCCAGAAATATCACATTTTTATTGTTAAAATATTATTTTAAGTATTTAAATGTGACCTTGGAAAAATAGAAAGAAAAAGTATTTTTAAAATTGCATTTATAATTTATTGGGGTAACATTGCTTAATAGAAACAAGTATTCTTGAACCAGAAAGCATACTAGTATACTATATTTATTTATATTATTTTGATTGGATATTATCTATAATTAGACTAGTCTCTTAAATATTTTCACTCTAAAACCCAGAGTAGGAGAGAAATAATCAAGTGTCTCACAGAATTGTCCAGCCAGTGTGGCTCAATGGTTGAGCATTGACCTATGAGCTGGGAGGTCATGGTTCGATTCCAGGTCAGGGCACATGCCTGGGTTGTGGGCTCGATCCCCAGTAGGGGGCATGCAGGGGGCAGCCGATCAGTGATTCTCTCTCAACATTGATGTTAGAGTAACACAGAATACTAACCCCAGGTCCCAGAGCATACCAGGAGATGTTTCTCAAAGTTCATATATCTCCACTGCAGATGCAGTGGACTTGATGGTCTACATGATGTTCTCCCACTAGGGCTTGCTGTAAAGTCCATATGCCACCCATGCCTACTACTGATATCTCTAGTACCACAGGATCTTTGAGTCATATTATCACAACTCAAGAAACAGAGTGGCTTGTACTGCAGCCTGGATTGCCACCGCAACCTCTCCTGCTCTGGGGTCCACTCATAGATGCCTGTAAGGACAGTGAATATATTCCCAGGTGTGAAATATGCTGCCTATAGGCCTACCAGCCACTGTTTCATCCTTCATAGTGAGAGGCACAACATGTAATAGTTTGTCCTTTATTGTGAAGAGAATGTGCTAGCATGCTAAAAGCCTGAAATGGTTATTAACCAGGTGGGCCTCTGAATTATCATAGGATTTAGTTCACACTCTCTGGAGTACATATGGCTTTCATCAAGACTAGCCACTTCTTGCTCATCCAGTCCAATTAGAATAATGTTATTTATATAACTAGTGGCCTGATGCATGAATGAAGATTTGTGCAAGAATGGGCCTTCGTTCCCCTGGCTCCTGGACCTGCCTTTCTGCCTTCCCATGCTGCCCAGAGGCCCTGAGCAGCTGGGGTGGTGCAGAACGCCTGCATCATTGCCATGGCAATGACACAAGCATCCTGCCCCATCCCCAGCCGCTTGGCGCCTGCATATGCAAATTAACCCGCCATCTTTGTTGGGTTAATTTGCATACTCACTCCTGATTGGCTGGTGGTCATCGCAAAGGTATGGTCAATTAGCATGTTACTCTTTTATTAGGTAGATAGTGGAGAAATATGATGTTCTGTGAGATATTCAGACAGCCTTGATTTCTTCAAACTTTGTTATGACAGAGGACAGAATAGCTACCATAGCCCTAGTGCAAAACTGTAAATATATTCTGTTGCCTGTTTCTATTTTCTGACAGTGATACAAAAGAAAACACTCACCAGATCAAATCAATGGCCATTTACCAAGTTCCTGAGATCATGCTAATCTGTTCTAGCAAACATACTACATCTGGTACCACAGCAATGATTAAGCTAATGTTTTCTTGAGTTTCAGTAATCCATGTTATCTTCTAATATTTGTTGTATTTTTTGTTTTGGGTTTTTTTTTTTTTTGAGTTTTTTGTTGTTGTTGTTTGGTGTATTAAACAGAAGTATGATGATGCCTATCACTGCTGCATCTTTAGGGTGATGCTTATTTTCTATTCCCCTGCAATGGAAAACTATGTTTTATTAACTATCCTAGCAAGGAACATGGGTGGAGCAGTTTCTGAGATTTCCTCTTGGCCTTAATAGTTTCTTCACCACAGGTTAAGAACCCAATATATAGAATGGTACCAAGTGGCAAATATAACCATTGTACTTTTGGGATATACAGTGGTCATAAGAATGATCATTGGGTAAGTCAGCAAGTCTGGAGGACCCACTATAAACTATGCATGGGCCAGGACCCCATTTATTATCTATTCTTATATGATTTCACTATAACTGAGGGGGAGTGCATAATATACTTTAGGTCTCAGGATATCCTATTATCTCAGACCTGTGTTCAAAGGTCCTTGAAATGATTAGGTATTTTGCTTTGCCCAATGCACAATTACCTAAATAAAACCTCAAGGTCCTTTTGGAAAAGGACTTAGGAATCATTACTATATATAAATTGCTGTGGTGTTGCAGGTCTCTTTGCAGGTTTTTTTCAGTCAGTGGATTTGAGGTTTGAATCTGACTCTGAGATGGAAACTGGATAAGACACAGTGACATTTTATCAATACATTTGCCCTTACATTCAGCTTTCTAATTTTTCTTCATTGCTTTTATAGATTGAGTAATATACTTCTTGGCTACCTATTATTTCCCTTCAGATACTGTATTCTATTAACAATGTCTGTAACTGTGAGTTGGGTTTCCTTGGCTTCATGATTTGACTCCAACCTCAGTGCTCATTACAGCAAATGCACCTATCTGCTGTTTAAGTTCTGATGGTTCAGTGCTGCCACCTTATCTCAGCTGGGCTACAGAGAAGACCAATCGATGAATTTCTCAGTGCTGCTGGGACCAGTCTCATAAGCTTATTAATTATTGTTTTGGTAAATGGTATATCTCACTGGCTCTCCCATGGAACAAAATAGTCTAATGAAGTTTCTGACCTTATACACCCCTCTACCATATTCATATATCGACACTTTCCTCTCCTTCTAGCATCTGCCATGATAATTCTGACATTACCACCTCACTCATGCTAGTAAATGCCATCTTAGCTGTGTGTTCATATCATATTCAGGATCCCTGCCAGGGTGATACATGTTATATTTTTAAAGAGTACTACCCAAATTTATTTACCTTCCCCTTTGGTCCAGCAGTCTCATAATCCAGTCCCAAACATACTTTCCCACCTCTTGCTGGTACATGTTAGTCGGGTCCTAGTGTTTCTATGAGATATATTCTTTTTTTTCTCCTTAGTAGGCTCTTACTAGCAGAGTACTCCTAACCACTTCCATTTTGGCACTGCCTGAACTAAATGGATTTTTGCTCAAATAAACACTAAAAAAATTTATATGCCTCAGCTTATCTCTAACACCTCAATGTATTTATAATCTTAACAGGAAAATCAAAGAGGTAAATAGAAAATCTGCAACTATAAATGATTGCATTATTAAGATTCAAATAAATGAGTCACAGGTCTACTGAAGTCTGAATCTATAGCAATTTTTGCTAAAAATTCAGATTCTTTGGGCCTACCTCAGATTTGCAGAATCAGAATAACTATAATGTATCATGGGAATGTACACTTTACAAGCATTGCAAGTAATACTGATATACAGTTATGTTTGAGAGGAACTTGTGAAAACAACACCTCAGCAGGGGTTAAAATAATTGTCTGTTGGCATAATGTAATAAAGATGCAAGGAGCTAGAGGTCTTGAGAAGACCCATAAAAATGAATGGAATTTAGATCGATAAATGGGAGATCATGTATTTCTGAATCCTAGAGATGAGTAAATAAGCAAGAGATATTTTTAAGAGATAGTGAATAGATCAGACAGACTGTAATGATGTACAAATTGGAGAACAGTAGGAAATTAAGTTGTGTTTGCATCAGATGGTGGAGAGCTTTGAATGCCAGACTCAGAAATTTATACTTTATTCTGGAAGCAATAGACTTTGCTATATTTGGCAATATCTACTATGCCAAAGGAGAATATTGGTGTAAGCAAAGTTTTGAGACCATTAATTTGGTAGTGGTGTGTAGAGTCCCTTGAAATGAAAAGAGACTGTAGGCAAGATCTCAGTTAAGAGATCACTGAGAAAAATCAAGGTATGATGACAAAGCCTAGATTAGGGAGTGAACGTTAGAAGAGGTAAATGGATGTAAGAGAGATTACAGAAAAAATACTTTCATACATGTTTTGACTCACTTTTACTTTTTATGAAAGCTGACCATTATTTATTATCTTGAAGTATTTAGAAAAGCTTAAATAAGAAATACTTAACTTTACAGATGATTATGCATGCTACATGCTTGGACTAGTCACTGACATGGAACTGAACCTCAATGAATGCCAGCTTCCATTCTGGCTATTCATATGCGGCACAATGGGTACTGTCATGAAAGGATAATTGTCCAGAGTCATCAATTCTGGATTCAAGTACTGGCAAAGGTCTTGATTTTTGCTAGGCTTTTGCTGTTTTATCTAGGTTATGCACAAAGTTATACAAAATGGCTCCAAGATCCTTTGAAATTCTGAAATGCTATGACTTAAAGAAATAATAACTTAATTGATGTTATAAGAGATATTCTACATATGAATGTGCATAATATGCCATAAAATACTAGCAATTTCTTGAGTATATTCTAGATAGAGATAATCTTCTCATGTAAAGTTGTTTTATTTCTCTACTGTGCTATTTTTGCTATACAATGTGGCATTTGAGTTTGAGGAAACAATTTTATTTAAATTTTAAATAATAACCAATTCCATTGGGGAAAAAAAACCAGCATGGTATAACAAATATTAGAATTGGTCATTTTTCATGTGCCTACATTTTTAGAAATCCTTAGGGAAATAATTTTTAATTAAATTTATTGGGGTTATATTTGTTATTAAAATTATATAGGTTTAAGGTATACAATTCTAAAATACATAATCTTTATACTGTATTGTGTGTTCACTACCCCAAGTCATTTCTCTTTCCATCACCATTTATCCCCCCACTAGCCTCTCCTGCCTAAGCCCACCATTTTCCTCTGGTAATCACCACACTGTTGTCTGTTGTTTTTGTTTTGTTTTGTTTTGTTTGTTTGTTTGTTGTTTAATCCTTTCAGCTTTTACACCCAGCCCTGCTGCCTACACCCTCTGACAGCTATGGAAATCATTTTGAAAACACTGTATCTAAGAAAAAAGACACAGAAGCATGACTAACTAATTTACAGATGAACTTGCAAAGCTGAGAAGCTGTAGAACACCCATCTGCATGTTAAGTTTAATGATCAAGAAACATGATTGTCAAATATCTTGTCAGTTGTCTATAAAGAGAATTATAAACTGTTTTCGATCAGACTTGCCCTATTGAAAATCTTATACTACAAAAAAGTACAAGTATTGTTAAACTTGGGAAAATTTACTTTAAAAAAATTATCTTTATTGTTGAGAGTATTACAGATATCTTTCTGTCACCCCTTTTTTCCCTCATTGACTGCCTCCACCCCACACTCCCCCTGGCCTTCACCATCCTATTGTCTGTGTCCATGGGTTATGCATATATGCATATAAGTTCTTTGGTTAATATAAATACAGTTTGCTTTACTTAATTTATCTCTCCAGGAGAAGAAAAAGGGGGGTGAGGAGGATTGTGCCTTATAATTTACCTTTACCTTTAGGCAAGCATTTCTCCTCATCAAGCACATTTTTCTTTACTAATGTTTGTAGGCAGTCTGCACTGAAAAAGGAACTTATTGGCCTTACTTAGTGGCACCCATGATAACTAAAAAGTTTTGGTGTTAAGAAGAATTTGTTTTAAAATAGATTTGCTTTTGAACTAAAATATACTCTGTGTGACAAAAAAATTAATAGATTAAAATTGTGATTCAGATATTTTTAGTTTATTATTTTTATGGAAATATTCACTCTATAAATGATTAGAATATAAAATTTCTTAAGGATATTAAAAAGAGATTCAATTACCCAAAACATCCTATCTAATAAAAGAGTAATATGCAAATTGACCATACCTCTGCTACACCCACAAGCCATGCCCACCAGCCAATCAGGAATGAGTATGCAAATTAACCCAACCAAGATGGCTGCAGCCATGGAGGGAGCAGGAGGCTTGAGTTTCCCCAGCAATGGAAGAAGCCAAGCTTTCCGCACACCCTGGCTGGCCCAGGCCTCCACTCAAGGCTGCAAAGTTTCAATTAGAGAAGATAAATAAATCCCAACAAAAATGGCTACAGCCACTGAGTGAGCAGGAGGCTTGGCTCCGCTCAAGGCTACAAAGTTTCAATTATAGAAGATAAGTAAATCCCAGATATCAGGGCCTCTGCTTGGGTCACCAGGAGGCATGGCAGGCCTGCAAACCACCACAGGCCCCTCTCCCAGGCTGCCCATGCCCCAAGGGAACCCCCACCCTGATCCAGGAAACCTTTCAGGGCAAACCAGCTGGCCCCCACCCATGCACCAGGCCTCTATCCTATCTAATAAAAGAATAATATGCAAATTAACCATCACTCCAACACACAAGATGGCTGCTCCCATGTGGTCAAAGATCCTGCCCCCATGTGGACACAAGATGGCCAGCAGGGGAGGGCAGTTGGGGGCGATCAGGCCTGCAGGAGAGGGCAGTTAGGGGTGACCAGGCCTGCAGGGGAAGGCAGTTAGGGGCAAACAGGCTGGCAGGGGAGCAGTTAGGCATCAATCAGGCTGGCAGGGGAGTAGTTAGGGGGTGATCAGGCTGGCAGGCAGAAGCGGTTAGGGGCAATCAGGAAGGCAGTCAGGCAAGCATTTGGGAGCCAGTAGTCCTGGATTGTGAGAGGGATGTCCAACTGCCCGTTTAGGCCCGATCCTACCGAGGGGTCCCAGATTGGAGAGGGTGCAGGCTGGGCTGAGGGACACACACCATGCACCCCCCCCCCCCGTGCACAAATTTCATGCGCCGGGCCTCTAGTATTTTATAATAGTTTTTAAGGTTCACACTTATTAACTATATGTGTTGAATCTTGGGTTTTGAATTGGTTGCCTGGAATTTATAAAAGAATTTGATTAGCCCTGATCTTAAATGCCAATGTATAAAAGCCCTAACCATAATAAAAAGTGGACATATAGTTCTTTTCATTTACTTATTATTTTCATAATATAATGAAATTTATCTTGTTTCAAATCAGTTTTAAGATTCTTAGAATAAATGTTCTTCCTTTATATGATTTTTTAAAAATTTCTTTTGCACATTGAAGTGCCTAAATGACATAACTTTAGGATGTAACCAATAAGAAAAAGTATACAGGATATATCATTTTGTCATTGGGTTTATCATTTGACTCCCTCTAATAGGAGCAATTTGCAGAGAGGGAGATGAGGGAAGTGCCAGGTCTGTTATGCTGTCACAGGTGGACATTTCCTGGGAAGCACCATTGGCATGGAGAACTGCAAAGAGATCATAGAGCCATTTCAGGGGGTCCACTAATTGGAGGCAGGGTAGTTGACAAGTCCTTCGGCTTTTCCTAGAGTGTCTTAAGCATATCATAAGGACCCTGTCACTGGGAAACTTAGATTTTTCATAACTTGAAATGTGTAGGTTTCCCACACTCCTCCATTTGGACAAATTACTCCTCACCAACATTCTTTTTAACAGAGAAAGGTAAAATGGTCTAAGATAGATTTTAATGACAAGTCAAGCAAATTTTGAATTTAGAAGGCATGTGTCAGAATTAAATATTCCAATTAACTCCATAACTACTAAAAGTTAATTCCTAAAAACGATAGTGAAAGATGTCAGAGGACTTGTGGAAAGATTTCAAATATTACACCATGCTTTCTTACTTTTCCAGCGATGTTCATTTCATAAAGAATATTTGACAAGTAGGGGAACAGAATGCTACCTTCATTCTGTATTTTTCATTATGAATTCAAGCTGAGAAACCATGGAGAAGTGACAGTAAAGAGCAAAAAATCTGGGTCAGACATAAATACATAGTGATAAATACATGAACATGCTTGAATTACGCATTCTGAATAGATATTGGGAAAAGACTGCTGAATTATCAACTTGCTTTTGCTGAAGGTGTAGTTTATGTCAATTTGAGAGCCTAGTTTTATAAATACTATGCTGCAAATTGAGAATGTTATAGCATTTTATTGTTATAGTATTGTAATGTTTTAGTATTGCCTTGACTTAATTAGAGAAATAAACCCATTTATAGGTGAGATTAATGGTAAAATAAATATGCACAGCCACTTACTAACATAACTTTGATTAGTTCTGTTTCATTTTCTTAGTTTCCAATCGAGGGATGTTCACTATACACTAAATTGCACATTTCTTGAATTTATTTTGTTGAATTTTATCTATGTTTAATTCAGAAGTTTTCCTAATTTAGGGAACAGGTGCTATAGAAATACACACAATCTCTATTTAACAAAGACCCTTGAGGAATGACTAGAGCAGTGGTCGGCAAACTCATTAGTCAACAGAGCCAAATATCAACAGTACAACGATTGAAATTTCTTTTGAGAGCCAAATTTTCTAAACTTAAACTTCTTCTAACACCACTTCTTCAAAATAGACTCGCCCGGGCGGTGGTATTTTGTGGAAGAGTCACACTCAAGGGGCGAAAGAGCCGCATGTGGCTCGCGAGCCGCAGTTTGCCAACCACTGGACTAGAGGATTATCTACAAACCTATTAAGAATGGAACTGAGGCTCCATGTTCTAATGGCTTAAGTAGGCATAACAATATATTTCATGTGTGAAAACAAAATCCATTTGTTTCAGCCCCTTGTTTCTGGTGAAGCATCCACGTTCTGTTGCATGTGAGATCTGTAGTCAATAAATTGCCACTCCTTAACTAGCTTGAGGATTAACTCCAGTGGTCGGCAAACCATGGCTTGCGAGCCACATGCGGCTCTTTGGCCCTTTGAGAGTGGCTCTTCCACAAAATACCACAGCCTGGGTGAGTCTATTTTGAAGAAGTGACATTAGAAGAAGTTTAAGTTTAAAAAATTTGGCTCTCAAAAGAAATTTCAATCATTGTACCATTGATATTTGGCTCTGTTGACTAATGAGTTTGCCGACTACCGAACTAGGCTGATAGTGAAAGATGTCAGAGGACTTGTAGAATGGTTTCATTGAACTCTTCTGACCCCAGCAAATTTCCAAATATCTGTAAGGCAGGAAAGGGTGCATCCCTGCAACACACTGCTAGAAAAACAAGTCCTAATACCCAACCAGCTAACGGTAGCCTGGCAGTGATGTGTTTTCATAGGCAGTGCCACATTTTTATCTATTACTACCCTTATATTTATGACCTTTAAAATTTCATATTTAAATATTAACCTCATTCAAATAAGTCTGAAGATACAACAAAGAAACAGAGAGTAGGAGGCTAACTAGTCAAAATATATAACTTTCCAACTCTGACTTTTAAAAAAAGTTCACATTATCAATTTTGAAGGTTTTTGTTTGTTTGTTTTAATAAAGCCCTTCTTTATAGGAATCACATCTTACATTAATGTACTAGAGGCCTGGTGCACGAAATTCATGCATGGGAGGGGGTTCCCTCAGCCCAGCCTGCACCCTCTCCAATCAGGGACCCCTTGGGGGATGTCCGACTGCCGGTTTAGGCCCGATCCCTAAACAGGCTGTTGGACGTGCCCCTCGCAATCTGGGACTGCTGGCTCCTAACCACTCACCTGCCTGCCTGCCTGATTGCCCCTAACCCCTCTACCTGCCTGCCTGATTGCCCCTAACCTGCCCTCCCTTGCCGGCCTAATCTTGCCCCCAACTGCTCTCCCCTGCCAGCCTAATCTCACCCCCAACTGCCTCTGCTTGCCTGATCACTCCTAACTGCCCTCCCCTGCCGGCCTGGTTGCCCCCAACTGCCCTCCCCTGCTGGTCTGATCTCACCCAGTCTCTGTCTTTCTTTCTTTTTTTCAGCAGTCCTTCAGGCCTCCCTGCCTCCCTTTATCCCTCTTCATCTTTCCCGGCTGGGAGGGATTGGGGCCAGTGGGGGCCGCTCCACCCTCTGTCTGCCCTCCCTTCCATCCGCCTCTTCAGGCCCAGTCTGTTTTGTTTCCATCTCTCCATCCCAGTCTCTGTCTCTCTTTGTTTTCCGCAGCAGGCCTCCAGGCCTCTTTGCCTCCCTGTGTCCCTCTTCCCCTTTCCCAGCTGGGAGGGGGCGGGGATAGTGGGGGCCATTCCACCCTCTGCCTGCCCTCCCTTCCATCCAGGCCTCTTCAGGCCCAGTCTGTTTTGTTTCCTCATTCTGAGAGAGGCTTCAAGAGGGAGCTGGGAGGGAGGGAAAGAAAGGGAGAAAAGGCTGTGAGCTGGTGGGTGCTGTGTGTGTCTGTGTGTGTGTGTGCAGTTGTGAGTGAGTGTGAGTGCCAGCCCTGTCTCCCTTGTCCCCATCTCCGCTGCCACAAGTCCACACCCACCAGAGCCTGCTGCGTGGGCAGTCTGGGCGTTAGGTCGAGTCTCCAGTCATTGCGGATGTGAAGGATCCAGGGTTTTTATATATTAGGATTGCTTACATTAGTTTCACAATTATTCTACAAGAAGAAGGAAGGCATAAGTTGGGTCTTGGGTATAATTTTGAAGAAGTCCAATTTACCAGCAAGACTTTCCTCTTTCCTATCAGTGTTCTTCCTAAATTTTCTGGAACACATCTCCCAAATTCTACTTTCTGAATTCCTCAAGACCCTCATGAGCCACCCAATCTAAGTTTAACCCCTCATAACTTCCTCTTTTATTTCTCTCACCCAATCCCTTCTAACCAATCCTTGTTTTTTTTTTTACTTATATTCCAATCAGAATAAAATTTACAGGAACAGGTACCTAATATGTCTTGCTTACAGTTTTATCTCCAATCTGTTTGTATAGTTGCATCAGTACATTTTTGATAAATAAATAATGCATTCACTGCAACTGATTTGAGCTTGTTATTAGAATAAATATGGCTGATTATACTCATTTCCAGCAACATCTCAAATTGGAAGATATAAATAAATATAAATAAAGGTAACTTCATTTCCTTAAGTTGTTAAAAAATTATTCATGATAGTTGTTAAAGAGAGTAAGGAAGGCTTTATTAAAGAGGAGACTATTAGCAATGGGTACAGGGAGATTCTTGCAGTGGGAGAGAGAATGGGCTCAACTCCAAATATAACAAGAACATTTGGCATTTATAGCCAAGGAGCAGAGTAGGAGCTGGTAGATGAAAAATTACTAATAGAAAGCAAGAGAGGTAAGAAGGGATTCTGGCTAAATTGGCCTAACAAGATTTTTGCTGGAGGCAGGTCCCATGATCAGACATCACTAAGGGGTTGATAGAAGATAAGGAATCCAATTAGATACTGAAGATGATCATGTAATGGAGAATAGGAGATTCTGACTAAAGTGGCCTAGCAGGATTAATGTTTAAAATTGGACAATGTGGAGATGAACATGAAAGATCAAAGGTTGACTAGGTAAAAAGGAGCTCAAAGGAGCCTGAGCAGAGTTTGGTCAAAGAAAGAATCTGCCAAAGGTCATCTCTGGCCAAAAGAAAGTTAAGGCCTAGCCTGAATTCTACACTGAGAATTAGCATTTACAGGTTGGCTTGACATTTTGCCAAAATGTTTCACATTTTTATGGCAATTATTATCATCATACTAAAATGTGGGTTTGAATTTTTATCTTTCTTACTTATTCAGAACTATCTATATGCCCCTATGGGTAGACTGACCATCTTACTGTATTAAAATTTTCAAATAGCGGGATTAAAACACAAATTATCTACACTGACTTTAACACAAGATATTTCACTCACAACTAAAAGTCCAGAATTTGGGTCTGAAAGGGTTTTAGAAAATTTAGCAATTCTCGCCTCCTGCTTGTAGACTATTAAATACGTAACCCAATCAACATGAATGCTTTAGAATGTGATTTCAAAATATTACCATGTTACAATTGCTCCCCCTGTATGTGCTTAAATATTGATAACACTGGGGGAGGGATGTTCCTAAACAATAGTTTTACTATTAATTCTACATGTAAAATCTTTCCAATTCCTCCTCTTCCTCTTTGATTATGTACAAAACATATTTTTCTATTGTGTGGTAGATCGTAAATCTAATGGCTTAAAAGTTAGATGGAAATTAATAGGAGCATCAAAAAGTCCTTCCTGTTGTTTTTTTCCACAGTGTAATAAATGCAAACTTCATGAGAGCTGATGAGCTATTAAAAGTAGGAAAGAGAAGCTGTATGGTGGGAGAGAAGGAAAATGTATTAGTTTCCCAGGGCTGCCATAATGAATGACCACAAACTGAGTGGCTTAAAACAACAGGACTTCATACTTTCACAGTTCTAGAAACTGAAGTCTGAAGCTCAGGTGTCAGCAGGGTCACGCTCCCTCTGAAACTCTGGCTACAATCCTTCCTTGCCTCTTCCTAGGTGGCAATCACCGATCCTTGGTGTTCCTTACCTTGCAGCTGCATTCTGCTGTCTCTGCATAACACTCCCCCCCGCCATATGTTTCTGTCCAAATTGCCCCCTTAACAGTAGGACACAAGTCACTTTAGATTTGGGTCCACCCTAATTAACTCCTCTTAACTTGATTATATTTGCAAAGATTTTATTTCCAAAGGAGGCCACATTCTGAGGTACTTGGAGTTAGGACTACAACATCTCTTACTGGGGTGTACAATTCAACCCATATCAGAGAGTTCAAAATAGCTTTATGATATCCATCTTGGTCTCTTGGCATGATAACATGATTGAAAACTGAGATTATAGAAACAAGGTGGGTTTAGGATGAGAAAAAGTTTAAAAATAGTTTATGGTGGTATTTTCAGCATTACCAATTGTGTGTGCTCAAGGAAACCACAGATTGCCAACTCCCTATGGGTCAACAGTACTTCATTAAGCAAAAAGAGATTAAGAAAAAAATTCAAGCAAGAGTAGCCAGAATCTTGGGAGAAAAATTAGGGACAGTCAAGGAAAATAAAATTTTAAAAAGAACAGTGATCAATAGTGCTGAGTTGTTTGTTCCACCCAGAAAAAAGAAAAAGATTTTACACTCAAAGCAGATTTGTTCTGAATACATAATGGATCATAAATAGATATCTAGTTCAATTAAAAGAAAAATAACAATTAAATGATACTTCATATAACCTGAAACCATATGCAGACATAGATTGAATACTGAGCTGACTGAATTTCTAATCTTACTATCACCAAGCTTTTCCCTTGATCGTTCAATCTAAGATGGGCAGAATGCAGAAAATAAAGCCAGTTGTGTTTGTGTATGCTTATGAATGTGTGGGTTGCTATGTGATAACTCAGCAACAACCTGGTCAAGCCTGGACACAGACAAGTTGGCCTCCTGCCTCAGCCTGCTCTGGACCTCATCTGTACCAAGGAGTACTTGCAGATTATGTCAGAATAACAGAGACCACACAGTAATCACATCCATGTGGTCATGGTGGTCATGTAATTATAATTGAAGTTACTAATTGGTCTTACAATTGCAATTATGGCCTGAAAATTTCTGGGCTTTGATCTTTTAATGAGTGATATTTTGGAAGGCCAAGGTCATTATATATTAAGAACAAAGGCCCACCACCCATGCCACTTTACAAACTAAATCTGGCCTTTTTTTGCTTCTCATCTTAAATTATTAATAAATAGGGCTTTGCAATTCGTTGTGTGGCTTCCCATTTCCAATGAGGTGGTGGAATGTGGAGGAATGAACACTGGACTGGAAACTGACCATCCTGGATGATGGTCTAGCTCTGCCAGTAACTTGCTACATAAATACAAGCTAGAACCTTACCTCCATGAGCCCTAGTTTTCCTCATTTGCAAAAAGAGCATGCATTCAAATAAAAAATTCAAGGATACAAACTTATAAGAAGCAGAATTATATTTTATGCTGATATAGAATAGATTTTCAAAGTATTAATGGAAATAATGTCAACCATTATGCTGAACATGGACTGATTATTCCCAGAGAGATTTGATATACCATTACAATTACATGAGCTGTTGCAGCAATTTTGGGACTACTTCTAGGCAAAGAAGTGAAATGTAATATTTTGTATTGGCTTAGTGACTTTTAAATCCAAGAACTTAAAATCATTTTAGAAATTAAATGGGCAGGATGACCAGGAGAGCTGGTTTAAGTGGTTTGGTAACAAAGGCTTTATATCTTTCTGTCATAGTAAGCAAATTGAAAATATAAAATTCTCAGCAATATGAGTTTAAAAAAAAAGAAATGCAAAAATCCTATCATTTAATAGAAAGACTCATCTGCACCAGCTAGAAAGAATTAAAAATGTATTTGAATAGAGCAGGAAATAATTTGGGTAGTAAATTTTATAGTATATACCATCAAGAGCATTGTTTACACCAAAGCAATCATGGAGTTTTGAACAATGACAAATATTTAAATTCATTCATTCATTCAACCCAAAATGATTTATTGATATCTTCTGTATGCATTGTGTTGTTTTGAGAGCTGAGGATAAAAAAGGGAACAAGTAGAAATTATCTCTATCCTCATAAAGATTATATCCCAGTGAGATGAGATAACAATAAAGGGGCAAAGAAATTATACAAGGTCTTTCAGAGAATGCTATAATCTTTGAAATTAATATACTGAGCAGGTGTAATAGAGAATGCTGATATGGGTGAGATGATTTCATTAAGAAGGTGACTTTTTGCTGAGATCCAATTGAGGGGAATAAACCAGTGTGATAGGCACAATAGTAGCAGATGTCGATGGGCCAATCCCCACAACTTGTGAATAATGTTACCATACAGGGAGGAAAGGACTTTGCAGGTGTGACTAAATTTAAGAACTTTGAGATGGGAAGATTGTCCTGAATATTTGGATGGGCTCAGTCTTATCATAGGAACCCTTAAAACATACAAGAGGAAAGAAGAAAAGTGGGTCAGAGAGATGAGACATGACAAAACATGGACCTGCCCTTGCCAACGATGAAGATGAAGAAAAAGGGTTAGGAGCCCAGCAATTCAGTAACCTCCAGAAGCTGAGAATAGGCCTCAGCTCACAGACAAGAAAATAGAGACCTGAGTCATAAAGTTGTAGGGAACTGAATTTTGTCAACAACCCAAATGAATAGGAAATAAATTTTTCCCTAGAACCATCGGAGAGGATTTTATTCCAGTGACTCCTACACTAGCTTCTGACCTAGAGAACTCCAAGATAATAATTTCTGTGGTTTTAAGGCACTAAGTCTGTGCTGTTTTTTCATGGCAATAATAGAAAACCATTACAACTAGTGTCTTAGTTTGCTTGGGCTGCGATAACAAAATACCATAGACTAGGTGGGTTATAGACAACAGTCTAGACCAGTGGTTCTCAACCTTTCTAATGCCGTGACCCTTTAATACAGTTCCTCATGTTGTGGTGACCCCCAACCATAAAATTATTTTCGTTGCTACTTCATAACTGTAATTTTGCTACTGTTAATGAATCATAATGTAAATATCTGTGTTTTCCGGTGGTCTTAGGCTCTACAACAGCGGTTCTCAACCTGTGGGTCGCGACTGTAGAGGAACTGTGTTAAAGGGTCATGGCATTAGAAAGGTTGAGAACCACTGGTCTAGAGGCTGGAAGTCTGAGATCAGGGTACCAGCCTGGTTGAGTGAGGGCCCTCTTCTGAGTCACAGACTGCCAACTTCTTGCTACGTCCTCACATGGTGGAAGGGGATGGGGAGCTTTGTAGGGCCTCTTTTTTAAGCACATTATTCTTATTTATGAGAACTCCATCTTCATGACCTAATGACCTCTAAAGGTCCAACCTCTTAAAATCATCACATTGAGGATTAGGATTTTAGCACCTGAATTCTGGCAGACACAAACATTCAGACTATAGCGACTCACTTTGTAAAAATAAAGTTAAATGAAGAGAATATTCCAGGAAGAGGGAACAGCAAATGTAGAAGCACGAGAGCAGGAATGCCTTTACTGTATTGGACAATCAGAGAAACACACACACACACACACACAAACACACACACAAGTAAAACAAAATTCAGTATGACTGAAGTGTGATGTGTGAAAAAGAGAGTGACAAGAGATAAAAATCAAGAAGGTAGACAGGGAGAGGATTCAAGAGCTTTATTGGCTCTGAGAGCAAGTTTAGGATTGTTCTAAATGAAATTCAAATACACCAGAAGGCTTTAAATCAGAGTATGACTGACATGATATAATTTATTTAAAATACATATATTACTCTGGCTGCTGTGTGGTAAATGGATTGTAAGAGGCAAGAGCAGAAGTGCCAAGTGTTACTGGAGAATCAAACTCCCTTATTGGTTGGGATAGCAAGGTTCTTGGGTTACCACAAAAATAAGCATTTTCAGAAGCCCCCATAGAAGGATGAAATGTGGAGGAAGGTTTTATTGGTGTGGAGTTACATTTCTCGGGTTCCGAAGTCCCCTACCCTTCAGCCAGTCCTAGAAAAGGTGTAGTTGAAACAAGGCCAGTGCCCATGACTTCTGTTCCATGTTTCAGCCAGGTATAGCTCAGCATCCAAGCTAATTAAAGTCCATTATTCTATTTTGTGGAGTCCCCCATGGCCACGAGCCGCGTGGGCTCAGGGGAGTGCATTCCTGCAACAGGAATCATGGGAGCCCAGCGCCCTGGAGCCAAGAGAAGAGAGTGAACTTCCTTTGACTGGAAGTTTATATCGTCAGTTTTCTTGAGCTTGCAGTGGCCGTGCCCGTCCTGGCCACTAATTTATTCCCAGTCATGACTGGAAGACAGGTAAGCACCTTCCCAAGTCACTCAGACCTTACAGGGCATGGGTCTAAACTGCCTTTGTCCAGTCCCGTCCCCATTAATCAGCAGGGAACAGACTTGGAAAGGATGCAGCTTTTGGCAAAGCTGTATCAATGCCTATAGTATCTAGTCTCCCCGTTCACTTCTTTCCTCTTAAATAATAACCAGGTTATTACAATGGCATCACAAGGACCTCTAGGAAATAATGTAATAGTCTATGTAAGGTGATGGGGAATTAGGGGATGTCAATAGTTGTGTTTTTTTTTTGTTTTTGTTTTTTAAAAAAACATAGATGGATTCAGGATATATTTGGAAAATAGAGTCAAAACCATGAGCTAGTGGTTTGGAAGGGAAAAAACTCAAGAATAACTCATGTTTTTGTTTTAAGGGATTGGCTAGCTTTTTAATATAAAGGAAAGTAGAGTGGAAATATTCTTTCCATTGACTATTGATAATAATCAGGAAGATGGAATCTGAAGCGTAAATTGATCAAAAGCAATTGGGAATACTTGGATTTTGCATTTATTTCTGAGAATGTGGGATCTCTCTTAACACTTTCTTCAGCACCTTAGTGAAATTTTAGAACATTTATTCAAGTGTGAGTTCCACATAACACCACTTAATTCCCCTAGGCATCCACGAATCTATGGCACCTAGAGCCCATAGGCAGCCCATATGCTGTGGGTACAATTTACCTCCAGCAGCTGTGGAATTTATTTTACTTAGAGATGTGGCACACTAGCAAGTTTCTTTTTCCCTGGGACTTGGCTTTAAAGACGCAATTATTAGGATGAAACTACACTGGAAAAACATATTTTAAAAGTAATTGTCAACATAGCTCTATGAGAGAAACTGGAAGTAATGATTAGAATAATAGTCATGCCCAGCCAACTTGGCTCAGTGGTTGAGCATCGACCTATGCACAGTTCAATCCCTGGTCAGGGCACATGCCCGAGTTGCAGGCTTGATCCCCAGTGTGGAGCGTGCAGGAGGCAGCCATTCAATGATTCTTTTTCATCATTAATGCTTCTATCTCTCTCTCTCCCTCTCTCTTCCTCTCTTAAATCAATAAAAATACCTAAGAAAAGAAAAGATTAATAGCAATAATTTAATGAGATCTTATTAGGTACTGAGCACTGAACTAGGTGATTTACATCTGCTTTTTATCCAATGTGATTACTACCTTTAACTCATTTGCTATATGCAACACTAATGTTCAGGCATGTTAAGTAACTTGAGTTCACAGAACCAGCAAGAGTGGAGCTGCCATCAAGCACAGCTTGTGAGTCTTCATATTTTGCATTCAAACACCCACAATAAGTATTTTTTCCCCTGGTACTTCCCTTATAAATGCCTAAAGTTCTACCATTTTATGTAACCGATATTTATATATTTTCACACACAAATACATACACACACAAAGAAAACAAACCCTCAATTAAGTATCATAGCGACCCTTTGAGAAAAGTATTATTATTGTATATTTGATGATAAAGAAAGTGAAGCTTAGCAGGCCTAATATTTTTTTCTGAGTTCACAAAGCTACAATTTGGGGATGCTGAGATTTGTTCTAATTCTAAATCTCAATCACATTTTGTTTCCTAGGCTTCTTTCTCCAATATAAATAAGTAACAAAAAGAGAACATTTATTTAAAAATGACAACTTTGTGTTTATTATATGCAGACACTCTTCTAAGAACTTGAACATAATCTTTTAAAAAGTCTAACGTTGAGATGTCTGTTTCTCACCATGATGGAGTAATTGGTACCAGACCTACCCTCCTGCCATAAACAATACAAAACAGAACAAAACGTAGGAGTTCATTGTTTGAGGCTTTGAATAACAGGTAGTGCAGTACTGTGATCTTTTATAGGGAGAAAAATACAAAGTCTTTCTCCTTTCTGCATGGGAGAATTTCCTGGGCCACAGCACAGGGTAATGGGCCCAAGGAGGTAACAGAGGTAGTACTAGGTTGAGGATATAGAGATCTGAGTTTGGACTCAATGAAGTGTCTGGAATTTGTGCAACAAGGCAATGGAGAAAAGAAAGCAGTACAAGGATGAGTGCAGAAACATGTCTACCACTTTCCTGTGGTCCTAGATGAGGGCTGGGCTGTGTAAGAACAAGACAAAACTCATTGAGACTTAACAGAGAGCAGATGTTGTGCAACTGAAACCTGCATGTAACTGTCTGAGATCGCACCGAGTGGAGGCTGCTGAAATTCTAGCTCACCAAAGTGGAGAGATCTCATTGATTATGTTGGACATTCAGTTGAGACCCTAGAAAGACTAGACTTTAGTATTAAGGATCCCACAGTAGAGTAAATGTTGACACCAAAATAGCCTTAAAACAAACAAATAAACAAAAGAAAAATAGACAGCTTTAAGAGCATCTCCCATAATTTATCTATATACCGGAACAAAACACCATACTTTTCCTAGGAAGAAGACAGTATTCAGACTGCCTACAATTGCCAGCAATAAATTTAAAAAATTACTAGTTGTACAAAGAAACAAGAAAGTATACCAAATAATCAATAAGTAAAGGAAATAGACATGGAGAGATGACCCATATGTTAGAATTCAGATAAGAACTATATAACAGGTATTTTATAAATGTTCAAAGACCAAAAGAATAAAGCTAGATCAAGTGAAAAGATGAATACTCTCAGAAAAGAAGTAGAAACTAAAAAAAAGGAAATTTTACAACTAAAAACTACAATATTAGAAAAGAAAAATCCAATGGATGAACTAATGAGAAGATTGTCTACTATAGAAAAACAAACAAAAAACATGTTCAAGGAGCTTAAAGACAGAGCAATGGAAATTGTTTAAAATGAAGAACACAGAGAATGATAATTCCACCATTCTACCTCCAGAATGGCCACTATGGAGCTCCATTGATTCACTACCTAGCTATACAAAAGGTGAAAATTATATATATATATTAAAGCAACCATTTAAAGTCTCTGGAAATTGTTTTAAAGTTATACAGAAAGTAAAGACACAATTCAAGAAAATCTAAATCTTAGAAGGAATAGTGAGTGACTTTGGAACTTGAGACACAATGTGCTCCCTACCTAATCCTAAGTCAGTGTGACAAAGCTCCACTATGTGTGGGTGTGTCCCAAAAGAAGGGGTTGGGAATCCCTCTCTTATTCCAGTTTATAGTCAAGGGATATTTTGTCTCTCCAGAAACAGAGTTATGCCTCAGCATTTCCATACCCCACCTATATCCTTGAGTTTCAAAGACTAACTTCCTGGTAAATGAACCCCCAAAGTTGGTGATTCCTTTTTGTCAACTAACCTTCACTCACAGAACAGTGTGCCAGGCTGGTACACTAATAACCTTTCCCCTCTTTGCTCATAGGATGGAGGTTTCATGTTGGAAGATGCAATTCAAGAAAATGAGAGACGTTCACTCTAATCCAATATACTGCTTATAAACCAAGAGTGTCATTCGTAGAGAAGCAGATCACTGGCCCCACATTCATCACAGAGATTTTGTCCAGGGGAAAAGGCAGGCCATCAGAACAGAGTGATCCACAGTTCTCCCAAAGAAACCTAATTTATTGAAACAAAATGTGGGAAGTTTTAAGCCTAAGGACACTCTTAAAAACAGTGATTTTCATTGTAAGCAATTCAGAAGAGGCTAGTAGCTCTCTTAAAAACTGCCCCTGCAAAGAAACCTGAGGTTAATTACATTAGATTATGGAGCAGTGTGTGTCCCAGGTATTATTAAAAACAATAAGATAATTAGTGGGCAATAAGTGGAGCCTAATAATTGGAATGATACTCACAGAAGCAGATAGTTTCACAGAGAAATCTGGAAAAAAGATACTCATAGAACAACTAAAATCATTATCATCCCATAATGCCTGCACAGTAAAACTATATTTTTTTGCACCTGTATTCTTTTCACTAACTTAAAAGCAATTGTATAAAACAGTACACATACAATTGAATTGTTGGGCCTAAGAAATACAGAAATGAGAAACATTTGACAAGTAGAGGCCCAGTGCACAAAATTCGTGCGGGGGGTGGGGGGAGTGTGTGTCCCTCAGCCCAGCCTGCACCCTCTCCAATCTGGGAGGATTGGGCCTAAACAGGCAGTCGGACATCCCTCTCACAACCCAGGACTGCTGGCTCCCAACTGCTCACCTGCCTGCCATCCTGATTGCCCCTAATCACTTCTGCCTGCCAGCCTGATCACCCCCTAACCACTCCCCTGACAGCCTGATTGATTCCTAACTGCTCCCCTGTCAGCCTGTTTTCCCCTAACTGCCCTCCCCTGCAGGCCTGGTCCCCCCCAACTGCTCTTCCCTGCAGGCCTGGGTCCCCACCAACTGCCCTTCCCTGCATGCCTGGTCACCCCCAACTTCTCTCCTCTGCCGACCTGGTCACCCTTAACTGCCCTCCCCTTCAGGCTTGATTGCCCCCAACTGCCCTCCCCTGCTGGCCATCTTGTGGCGGCCATGTTGTGTTCACATGGGGTCAGTCATCTTTGACCACATGGGGGCAGTCATCTTGTGTATTGGAGTGACAGTCAATTTGCATATTATTCTTTTACTAGAGGCCCGGTGCATGAAATTCATGCATGGGTAGGGTCCCTAGGCCTGGCCAGCAATCAGGGCCAAACAGAGCTTCCTTTCCCCAGCTGCCACCTTCTGGCTGGGGCCTTCCTCCATTCCACACCGCCTCCTGGTGGTCAGCACACATAAGAGTGAACAGTCTAACTCCTGGTAGGTCAAACTCTAGGGGACAATTTGCATATTAGCCTTTTATTATATAGGATTAGATAGGATAGAGGCCTGGTGCACAGGTGGGGGCTGGCTGGTTTGCCCTGAAGGGTGTCCCAGATCAGGGTGGGGGTTCCCTTGGGACATGAGGCGGCCTGGGAGAGGGGCCTGTGGTGGTTTGCAGGCCGGCCATGCCCTCCGGTGACCTAAGCGGAGGCCCTGGTATCTGGGATTTATTTATCTTCTATAATTGAAACTTTGTAGCCTTCAGTGGAGCCAAGCCTCCTGCTTGCTCAGTGGCCGCAGCCATTTTTGTTGGGATTTATTTATTTTCTATAATTGAAACTTTGTAGCCTTAAGTGGAGGCCAAGGCAGGCCAGGGCTGCAGAAACTTGGCTTCCTCCATCGCCGGGGGCAACTCAAGCCACCTGGTCTCTCCATCTCCATGGCTGCCATCATTCTTGTTGGGATTTATTTATCTTCTATAATTGAAACTTTGTAGCCTTAAGCAGAGGCCAAGGCAGGCCAGGGCAAGTGGAAAGCTTGGCTTCCTCCATTGCTGGGGAAACCCAAGCCTCCTGCTCTCTCCATGGCTACAGCCATCTTGGTTGGGTTAATTTGCATAGTTGCTCCTGATTGGCTGGTGGGCATGGCTTGTGGGTGTAGCAGACGTGTGGTCAATTTGCATATTATTCTTTTATTAGATAGGATACATGCATGAAGAAGGAGGTGGAAGTAAAGCTGTACTGGAAGATGACAATGACATCATATGGTTTCTCTCTCTCTAAATATATATTTATATATTGCAGTTTTCACCTTGAACTGGGAAGAGCTGTTATTATTAGTCAAATGCATTTGTTGCAAGAAAAACACTATTATAGTTTGTATTTCCAGTAATTAGAATGTTTATTAATTTTTAAATTATGTATATGTATGATGCAAGATTAAATGTGCTGGTGAATAACTGCTGATCAAAACTAGATTGATTTCCTAACTGTGGAGTTTAGAGTGTAGTGATAGAGATATATATTAATAAAAAGTACATTAAAATAATAGTTGGGTTGAAGGAGTATGGTGCTGAGGAAAGCTTATAAAGGAAAGATTTTTTCCTACTCTAAGAAAGCAGGAAAGCTTTCCTTTAAAAAAAAATATTGATTTCAGAGAGAGGAAAGGAGAAGAGAGAGAAAGAAATATCAATGATGAAAGAGAATCATTGATCGCCTGCCTCCTGCATGCCCCCCACTGGGGATGGAGCCTGCAACCCAGGTATGTGCCCTTGACTGGAATCAAATCTGGGACCCTTTAGTCCGCAGGCCAATGCTCTATCCATTGAGCCAAACCAGACAGGGTGAAAGCCTTCCTTTAAAACAGAAAATTAGTGACTAAGCAAAGATTCTATATAATAAAATCACAGTATGCAAATTGTCCCCTCGACTGAGAGTTCATCCGGGAGTTCGACCAAGGGGCATGGCTGGCTGGGGGTAGGGAGGGAGGCCCCAGCCAGCAGTGGCAGCGGCAGTGGCACGTGGCTGGGGGAAGGAAGGGAGTACCATGCCAGCAGCTGGCAGCCGGCAGCTGCTAGGGACCCTATCAGTGCATGAATTTCATGCACTGTGCCTCTAGTATGAAAATAAAATTACATTGAGTAAAGCAGAGAAGAAACACATTTCACTAGAAGCAAATTCTGAATTCATGAATGTTCTATGTCTGGAAGAATTATGGAATAGAGGTTTTTCACATATTATTCTTACTAGAGGCCCGGTGCATAAAATTCATGCATGGGTGGGGTCCTTAGGCCTGGCCAGCAATCAGGGCCGATCTGTGGGGCGACCAGTGGGGTGATTAGGGCCCCTGCTTGCACCCGCCTTGGCCTGGTGCCACCCGCTCACCTGCTCCACCATCCCACCACAGTCCCGCTCTTGTCAGGGCCCATTGGGGCTGGCAGCACCTCCACTGCTGCCTGCTGCCAGCACTGCATCGCTGATGCCCGCCATGTTCCGTGCCACCCCCTGGTGGTCAGCACACGTTTAACTCCTGGTCAGTCGAACTCCCGCCCATGGGGACAATTTGCATATTAGCCTTTTATTATATAGGCTTCTTTTCTGTATATATAGAATTAGCAATAGACAATAAACCTAATTTTATTACTGTGTCTGTAGGTTGACCATTGTTTGCTTGGGGAGTCATGGCTACAATCATGATAGCTATAAATAGTGACTTCTTTTTTTCTCAGAATCATCCATGTTTACCAATGAATGTCATGGACATCTACATCTGTTATTCTGAGTATCTGGGAACTTTATAAGTCTGAATCTTTGATCTGTAAGGCTCTTTTTAGCTATGAGCACTATTGTAATACTTTTGATAGCCATGAATTTCTGTCTGTTTTTATTTTTTTGTGTGTTTTTTTTTTTACTTCAAAAGTAGTTTATTATTTTGTACTGTATATCAAATCATTATTAATATATTTATTCACAACATTTCTACTGTTGCAAATATAAGTAAACTATCCTGCTATGCTTTACATGTATTCATACATTCACTTCTGCATACACTATTGTATGTAAAATCTATTAATTGATATTTCCTGTATTATCTGAACATCATTTTTACATCAACACCTTGGTCCTTAATGATTGCTTCAGTGGTATCCTCAGTCTTTCTTCTTTTTGCCATTTTATACTAAAATGTGAGAAATTATATGGTAACCATATGTGTTGTCTCACTGCCACCTGGTGGCAAAAGTATAAAAAAGGCAGCAAAACAAAGATGGTTGACTGACCAGGTGAGTCATTTCCCTTAGATTTGTTTTCAAAGACCCCTAACAAAAGCATTTTCTATAACGAAAGTTTGGCTCTTTTAACAAACTGCACACATATCTCTAAGAAACAATAAGAAATACAATTGTCAATTATTAACCAATGTATCTTTATTAAAGAAAATGTGAAAATAATAAGATGTTAAAAGATCTATTTAAAAAAATATCTATTTTAATTATTGAAGAATATGTTTGAAATGCTTTTTAAATGTTATTTTTAAATTTTGAAAAAACTAAAAAGTTTTTATTCTGTGTAGCTTCAATATTTGTAAATAAAGGAAATCAATAATCCTATTTGAAAACATACAGTAATAAATAATTTTTATATCAAATAGATACAGTTCATGACCTCTCTTTGTTGCTTAAGTCATTTTTAAACTAAATCTTCAAGACTAAAACCACTTTTAGCTCAAGTGTTTGGTTTTTACTACCAGCTATTCCATATTTATTATTTTTACATCATGGCAGAGCCAGGTGATGACTGGTATTTTTCAATGACTAAAAATTTTATTATATCATCTCAAAGAATATGTATTTAGATAATTAATAATACTAAATATCACTTTGGTTATTGCTGTTCAAAATTTTCTAATTTATTATGCTTTAAATGGTTGAATCTCCTGGAATATATGGGTTGACTTCTGTAGTCAACTTTTTTTTTTGACGAATTTTGCAGTTCAATCTTCTACATTTCTCACAATAGTATGTATTTGTGTATTTAATATACTATTTGAATTATTCATATATAAGATAATGTATTTCTATATTGGAATTGAGTCCATGTGTATATACAGGGGGAGGCAATAGTATGTTTACAGTGGTGAGAACATAAAACACAGAGTTTATTCTTATATTATTATTATTTTAAAATATATTTTATTGATTTTAGAGAGGAAGGGAGAGTCAATGATGAGAGAGAATCATTGATCACTTGCTTCCCTCATGCTCCCTACTGGGGATTGAGCCCACAACCCGGGCATGTGCCCTGGAAGGGAATCAAACTGTGACCTCTTGGTTCATACGTTGATGCTCAACCACTGAATCACACCAGCTGGCACTTGTATTATTATTTATTAATTATTGTATTATTTTCCATAGGAACAACTGTAAACCTACTTTTGCTCTTCTCTGTATCTATATAATAAAAGAGTAATATGCAAATTAGCCATCACTCTGCTACACCCACAAGCCATGCCCACAAGCCACACCCACCAGCCAATCAGGAGCAAATATGCAAATAAACCCAACCAAGATGGCTACGGCCACAGAGAGCAGGAGGGAAGCTTGGGTTTCCACGGCAATGGAGGAAGCCAAGCTTTCCGCCTGCCCTTGCCAGCCTAGGCCTCCACTCAAGGCTACAAAGTTTCAATGATAGAAGATACATAAACCCAAACAGAAATGGCGGCAGCCACGGAGCTGGAAAGAGCAGGAGGCTAGGGTTGCCCCCGGTGATGGAGGAAGCCAAGCTTTCCGCACACCCTGGCTGGCCCAGGCCTCGCTTAAGGCTACAAAGTTTCAATTATAGAAGATAAATAAATCCCAATAGTAATGGCTGCTGCCATGGAGCAAGCAGAAGGCTTGGCTCCGCTCCAGGCTACAAAGTTCAATTGTAGAAGATAAATAAACCCCAGATCCCAGGGCCTCCGCTTGGGTCGCTGGGGGGCGTGGCCGGCCTGCAAACCACCACAGGCCCCTCGCCCAGGCCGCCTCACGCCCCAAGGGAACCCCCACCCTGATCCGGGACACCCTTCAGGGCAAACCAGCTGGCCCCCACCCATGCACCAGGCCTCTATCCTATCTAATAAAAGAGTAATATGCAGATTGACCATCACTCCAACACACAAGATGGCTGCCCCCATGTGGTCAAAGATCCTGCCCCCATGTGGACACAAGATGGCCACCACAAGATGGCCAGCAGGAAAGGGCAGTTGGGAGGAACCAGGCCTGCAAGGGAGGGCAGTTGTGGGCAATCAGGACAGCAGGGGAGGGCAGTTGGGAGGGACCAGGCCTGCAAGGGAGGGCAGTTGGGGGCAATCAAGCCTGCAGGGGAGGGAAGTTAGGGGTAACCAGGCTGGCAGAGGAGGGAAGTTGGTGGCGACCAGGACTGCAGGGAAAGGCAGTTGAGAGGGACCCCGGCCTGCAGGGGAGAGCAGTTGGGGGGGACCAGGCCTGCAGGGGAGGACAGTTAGGGGTGACCAGGCCTGCAGGGGAGGGCAGTTGGGGGCGACCCAGGCCTGCAGGGGAGAGCAGTTGGGGGGGACCAGGCCTGCAGGGGAAGGCAGTTAGGGGTGACCAGGCCTGCAGGGGAGGGCAGTTAGGGGTGACCAGGCCTGCAGGGGAAGGCAGTTAGGGGTGACCAGGCCTGCAGGGGAAGGCAGTTAGGGGTGACCAGGCCTGCAGGGGAGGGCAGTTAGGGGCAAACATGCTGGCAGGGGAGCAGTTAGGCATCAATCAGGCTGGCAGGGGAGTGGTTAGGGGGTGATCAGGCTGGCAGGCAGAAGTGGTTAGGGGCAATCAGGAAGGCAGGCAGGAGAGCTGTTGGGAGCCAGCAGTCCTGGGTTGTGAGAGGGATGTCCGACTGCCTGTTTAGGCCCGATCCCACCGGGATGGGGCTTAAACGGGCAGTCGGACATCCCTCGAGGGGTCTCAGATTGGAGAGGGTGCAGGCTGAGCTGAGGGACACCTTCCCCCCCCCCCCCCCCCGTGAACGAATTTCGTGCACCGGGCCTCTAGTTTAGATATAATTGATATATAGTATTATGTAAGTTTAAGGTATACAATGTGATTATTTAATTCACCTATGTATTGCAAACTGTTTACCACAAAAATGTTAGTTAACATTTTTAAACTCACATAATTATCATTTTTTGTTGTTATGCTTGAAACATTAAAACTCTACTTTCATAGCAATTTTCTTACCTTTTCCAATTTTCTTTTTATGTTGTACTGCATCTAGTTTTCAAAAAACTCTTGTGAGTGAAGGAGGGAGGAAATATAACTAATTATTCCTATTTCACAAATATGGAGATAGAAACATAATTAGCAGAGTTAAGAATTGTTGATCTAGAAATTCTGGTTCCAATTCCAGAACTTGTTTCAATACATCACAACGAATTATGGGGCAATTTTCCCTTTCTTTCTGAATATCCACTGAAATCTAATATCACCAAGGGAATTCAGCATGCTCCTGAGAACACTCCCAAGGAGGTGTGAAAGAGTAAATGAGAATCCCATGAGTTTTAAGGCCTGGTCTCAGCTGAAAAATGAGAATTAATAATACATTGCTTTTCAGTTTTATTAAAAAGATTAGAGTCAATTTATGCAAAGCTCCTAGCACAATTCTGGGTAGATAGTAGGTGTTCCAAATAGGTAGTATTGATAAAACATGAAACTTACAAGATTTTTGTTTATTGTCAGACTAGTACAGAAGACAGGTTATTTAAGATAAATTGGGCTGACATAGATTACCTGAAATGTACTGGCAGATATGACTCCTGAAGTCCAAAGCTACCCCAGCACCCATTTGATGCCTAGCAACGACTTTATCACTGTGGTATTAACACTGATTGGGAAGAATGTGTGTTATTAATGTTTGCAAATCCAGTTCCTTTATCTAGCACCTCATACAGTTATTGGTAGTTTGGTTCTATCCAACCAATACATGAAGGCATATCTTATTTTTATTACTGTGCAAGAGAAAAAATAAGCAAACAAATAAAACTCGGATACAGAACGGAGCCTATCCAGCTGATATAGGGAAGAATAAATTGTACAATACAACAAATAAAAACACAGCCTTATAATTCTGTGATCATTTCCTATACATGGTGTGTGTATATATGTGTGCATGCATGTGTGTGTGTGTGTTTTAATGAAACAATATATGTACATACCCTGATCACACAAGCAAAATCAACTATGTAACACATATACCTCGTAGGCAAAAAAGGTGAGTGGATTTTGGCAAGGACTCAGAACTGAGAAGACACTGCCAGGTGCCAAGAGAGTCTAACCAATCATATCTAACAAAATAATTTTAGAGAGGGCAGTAAGTGGCCTGGGGAGGAAAACAGAAAGTGTTACCTAGTAACCACTTTACAGTAGCATGCTGAGGCCAAAACATTCTCAAGATAGCAGTGCCTATGCAAAAGATATAGAAAAGGAACCAGTGGGAAAAAAGAAAAGCTATGCTGGGGGCTAACGTTTTTTTAGAAGAAGGAATTCTGAGTAAACAGAGAGAATGTATGTAATAGATATGAGAGAATTTGATAAAATGACTAAAAGTAGTTTTGAAAGTTCAGAAAATTGTTACTGTAATGAAAATAAACTTCATATTTCTATGTAAATACTGAAATGGTGCATAGTTTATTCAGTATATTTATTTATAACTGTTATAAACACATAATTGTCTTTAAGCAAATACATAATATAGAAATTACACAAAGTAATTTGAAAATAACCATTTCCTATATATGATAAATCACAGGCCATTTTCTTTACAAAGTAAGTTCTAGTTGTGCATTTAATTTTAAAGTTCAAAAGATGTCTATTTGCAAACATCTGTGGCTATGGCAGATAGTGAATGGTCTCCCATAGTCTCAGCATGAGAAGCATAATAAAATAATCCTGAACACTAAGATCGTGGTTTTAAGTATCACAGAAATTCAAGAATTATAACAGATGGTCTACATGTTAGACAAGGAAATTGACTTACTAAAAAGAGAATCTAATATATCTCCAAGATGATAAAAAAAAAAAAAGTGATAAGATCCAGGCTTTAAGAACCTGAGTCATCAAATGATCAAATGTTGAATTGTTGAACTATGATTCTTCTCTTATTTCATAATATAGAGTTGGGAGTACTCAGTTCTTACTCAAAATTGATCTTCTGAGAAAAACAAACTACCAGAAGATTGAAACGAGATCTCTACAGTCTAGTGATAGTGAACTGTCTAGATTTAATGAATGGCTGATTTTTTTAAAGAGGAAAATATGTGGTGTGGGTGTTGAGAAGTATGTATATTTCTCCATCTACTGTGATTTTCTACCCCTTTACATTATATCACACAGATCACCTGGAAGCTTTTAAAAAGAGAGATGTTTATGCCTCACTGTAAAATAATTAAATTGAATTTCTGGAGGTAGAACCTGAGCATTTTTTAAAAGTTCTCCAGATGACAAACAATGACCAACAATAATTAACACCAATTCAGTCTACATGTGCCAGGCACTGTGTTATATGATTGACTCACATTCTCTCATTAACCCTCACAACAGTGCTATGGGTTTGGTATGGTTTTTATTCCCATGGACAAATGAGCACAATGATGCTTTAGAGAGGGTAAGTAACTTGCTGAAGTATAGAGATTGGAAAGGAGAAAGATAGGGGTTATCTGATTTTAGAAATTTATAATCTACTTTTTTACCAAATCTACAAAATCATTCAGTTAGCATATTGTGGATGCGTATTACGTATTAGAATTTGGAGAGAGATTCCTAGAATATTTTTGGCTTTTATGCCTAGAATGCAGCTGAGTCTATTGGTATCCCTATGCCTCTCATGTATATTTTTCCTATCTCTCTTTAGCAGCTCTTCAGATAGGAATTTTACAGCAGCTGCTCAAAGGCATTTTAAGCTGGTACATGTGCAGCATTCTCTGCTTGGACTTTGTAACTCTAAAGCTGTAAGTTGTTGGCTGGATAATAATACAAAGTTGAGTTTTAATGAATTAAATTGCCCTTCCAAAGAATTGTATCTGGCACCTGTCTTGGTTGAATGTATTTGCTAACATTTATATCCACAGTACCCAGAACAGTTTCTACCTAGTACATAATTGATGTTAAATAACTTATTTAATCCAAGTGAACCAAATTGAATTGGAATAAAACTTCAAGATGCCAATCTGAGTTACTCAAGGATTCATGGTTTTAGGTTTCTACTTCTAGACTACTAGATGAGGGCATGCTGATGGGAAAAGGCCTTATTAAGATAGATGATGAATCTGTTTTGTGTCTTCCGCTGGGATCTATTTATTCTTGCGGTTTGATCCAAATTTACATATGTACTGGGATGGGAGGTTTATAAAAGTGCCATGTACCCTACTGAGCCCTTCATTAAATATTAAGCAGATATGAATGGAATGAAACATTAAACCGATTCCAGAAAATTAAAATAAGCAAAGTCATCATTTGGTGGTCGGGGTTTTGTACTTTGAAGTTTATATATACAATTACAGGAAAGATTGTGGACAATGAAAGCTTATAACTCTGGTATATATAAGAACACAAATGTTTCTCCACAGAATTGTGCACCAATTCTTGGGATTTAAATGCCAAATTTTGAGTTCTGTCAAGAGCTATCAGTGAGGCATTCTCTCTCTCCAAACAATCAAAAACTGAAAGAGAATGATCTTCCCTTCACCAACTAGTACTTTTCAAGTCATCTTCCCTGGAATCCAGGTCAGGGAAGAAACCTGAAAATAAAACTTAATTTTTTACATTTGCATAAAAATGACTGTTTCGGGTTCTACATAACAGTGTGTGAGTGAAGGGGAAGAATTAATCTAAGACATTCTTACTTGTGCAGATCTTGTGTGAGCAGCCAGCATCATCGATGCAAAGCTGTCAGAACTCTTAGATCTGATAGTAACAGCCCTAACAAGCAATGAACCGACCAGCACATTCAATTTTAATCAAGTCCCCATGCCAGGAAAGAAGGCTTTGGGGGAGAGCAGGCTTTGGGGGTACCCTGTGATTATGGAGTTGCTCTCTATTCATGGAACCATTTAAAATAATTGCAGCTGGTGTGGACATTTATCTGACCAATTAAAAGAATTTTATCATTTGACTTCTGCCCAACATTCGACATAACTACAAAACTATCTTTGAATTATGTACACCTTGATGGCTGGGAGGTCAGGCTTTCATCCAGAATTGCTGTCTTTCCTGAATTCAGGCCAGCTCTTCCTCTTTCAGTTTCCTGTCACAAGTAATAAATGGAAAATAAACCATTCCATTCTTCTTGTAAAACACCAAGGACACGGAGGTAATGTTTTTATCTCAACTTCGAAGAGGGGGAGGAGGCCAATTATAGCTGTGGAAGGCAAGCTGGACTCTGTCGTTGTAGGTAATAAGATCTGCCTGACACTCACCATCTGCACCTTCCTAGCACCAGTTGCTATCAAATTACATTCCCCATAAAGAAATTAAAGAAAAATCGAATCACCCAGCATATGTAGATCCATCCCCCTGGTGTTATTTACATGGGCCTTTGCCACAGTGACTATTAGGAGAAAGGATACTTGCGACCTGCTCTGCTACTAAGTTATGGCTGGATGACTCCACCGCTAAGATATGGCCTTATGCCAGTAATGCCACCTTCACTTATTACGTTAGCAGTTTGTCAGTTATCTCAGGAACAGGGGGCCATAAGCACAGTGAGCCACTTCTCCTTATTCTGGAGTATAGAAGAAAAGTGCTAAAAATAAATAAATAAAATGAAAGGAGGGAAGGAAGGGAAGAAGGGAGGGAGGGAGGGAGGAGGGAGGGGGAAGGGAGTGAGGGTGGGGGAGAAGAAAAGACAAGACATGGAAGTTAGTAGCTCTATCACAAATATTTCTCTTCTGAGCCAAAAGCTGCTATGGATAAAGAATGAAACTGGGAAGCAATAGCTTTTCTTAATAGCCCTAAAAATCCAGAAAATCTCTTTAGTTACAAGGTTGTGGTTTACAGTACAATGAGGAAGTATGTAAATTGGAGAGATGCATAAATTCAAGTCTAATCTTTTCATTGTCACTGCTCATCGGCTTTATTGATCTTTAACCTCTCTCAGTACATTGCCTCTTTGTTCTAGGTATATATTTACATGTTACAATTCATTCTCCCTCAAAAAAATACTTATTTGGTCACCTCAGGGCCATGTTCTGCTATTGTATTCTATGCTCCTTGTCTTCATCATTATGGCTTTGAAAATCTCCACTTGCTCACTTCCTGTCAGTGCCTCTGTTATTCTCAGGATTCCATTAAACTGGAATATCCCCAATTCAATTTCCACATTTCAGCCACCATGCTATAACTCTCTAGCCTCACTAGCATTTTACTGTTCCTTTCTTTTCTGAACTCCAGTCATAGTCACTGCCTCACTAATATTATTTTCTTTCAACCTCTGTTCTCTTCTTACTGCATCAAGTCCATCCTCTTCTCTCATTCCCACTGTTAGGAACTTAATACAGGACCTTATCATTTTTTATCTGTTATTTCAAAATTCTCCTACTTAATATTCTTCCTCTAGTTTGCTGAACTTTCAATCCATCTTTCTTCCTGCTGCCTCTTCCTGTAGTTTTGTAGCAACACTCATTTTTTTTCTCTCTTTCCTTATTAAAATCCTGAAATGGTCATCAGGATAAAACCCAAACTTCTTATCATGATCTGCATATGTCCTTCGAATTGCTCCCCAGTTTCACCTGACACTCATCTACAGACACAAAGCCATATCAGATTCGTTGCAAGTTATCTGACTGCTTCCTTCTCCTCATCATCACCTAAATATTTGATTTCATATTTTAGTAAAGCCCCCATTCCACTTTTTACCTGGCTAACTCTTACCCATATTTCATGACAAATTTCTAATCTTATCTCCCTGGGAAATCAACTTAGACATCATATGCAGATGGTCCAATATTCCTTTTCATTGCTTTTGAGGAAGCTTTTACAGGCCTCTATAGTCACTTACACTGTTTTGCAATGGTCTGAATCCTGACACTAGACTCATCACCTTCTAGTAATAAATTGCATTTTAAATTATATATTCTTAGAATTTTGAACAGGGCCTAATATTAGTCACTCAATGGTTAGAAGAATGCAAGAAAGAAAGAGAGGGAAGAAGGAACAAAGAAAGGATTAAAGAAATAAAATAAAATTAAATTAAAATAAAATAAAATAAAATAAAATAAAATAACAAAGAAAGAAAAGAAGGAAGGAAAAAAGGAAAGAAGATATATATTATTGTGCCAGCCCAGCATCCATCCATTCATTCTTTTGCTAATTGTTTTCTTAGGAACCATTCTCTCCTATTCTTAATCCATGTGATTTAGGTGGCGTTAATTTCACACTTGGCTTCAATTGTGGACATATGGATTTTTAAAATATAAGCATTAACTTTGTATGCCAATTCTAAATGTGGAAGCTTTGAAAGCTCAAATATTTCAAAAATTAAAAAAAAAAAGATTTGGCTTATGATTTTCAAAAATATGTCAGATTGGAAGTGGAATTGTATACTCCTGTAGCATACATATCAACAAAGCTAGATGCTTACTAAATATCCAGCAGGCGTTTTATCTGAGAAGTCTAATCTATGAATGAGCTCATTACTTTCAATGATGCATGAAGTCATTTATCCATACAAATGAGTCCGTGGATGCAAATTTACATACTGTTTGTAAAAACTTACTCGATCCTTTGCCTAGAACACATTTATGAATATCCTATATGTTACTATTCTTTTATTGTTCGTGGCTTGTTCATAGTCCCTGTCACCCCCTGTAGTTTCCAAGCTCTTTTTATTCACTTTTTTCTGTTAATCAGTCATAAAATCCTTCCTCTGAGTTGTTCCAGGAGTTTCATATTTCCTCATCATATCCACAGTTTTTATTTCCACCATCATCTTTCTTAGTTTCCTGAGGTACCAGCTGCTAGGGAAAAGGAAGCATACTCCAACTCTTCATACTCTAAAGACAGTATGGCACATTGACAAAGCCGAAAACTAATATCCAGCCCACAGATGTATTTTTCAAAAGCCAAATTCTAACAATTTGAGGATGTAATAAAAATGATAAATTTTCAGCTTTTCTTGAAAAAAAAATTTCGACAAATATAGAGCCCAGGTTCTTACATGGTAACTGTTGAGGGTTGAATCTTACCCCTCCCCCAAATATGTTGAATTTGTTCAGTATTTAAGAACACAACCTTATTTGGAAGTAGAGACTGTTGGTATAATCCTATCTAATAAAAGAGCAATATGCAAATTGACCATCACTCCAACACACAAGATGGCTGTCCCCATGTGGACACAAGATGGCCACCACAAGATGGCCAGCAGGGAAGGGCACTTGTGGGTGATCAGGCCAGCAGAGGAGGATAGTTGGGAGGGACCCAGGCCTGCAAAGGAGGACAGTTGGGGGGACCAGGCCTGCAGGGGAGGGCAGTTGGGTAAGACCAGGCTGGCAAGTGAGGGTAGTTTGGGGTTACAAGGCCAGCAGGGGAGGGAAGTTAGGGGTAATCAGGCCTGCAGGGGAGCAGTTAGGCATCAACCAGGCCTGCAGGGGAGCAGTTAGGCATCAATCAGGCTGGCAGGGGAGCAGTTAGGCATCAATCAGGCTGGCAGGGGAGTGGTTAGGGGGTGATCAGGCAGGCAGGCAGAAGCGGTTAGGGGCAGGCAGGCGAGTGGTTGGGAGCCAGCAGTCCTGGATTGTGAGAGGGATGTCTGACTGCCCATTTAGGCCTGATCCCAGGAAAGGGCCTAAATGGGCAGTCAGACATCCGTTGAGGGGTCCCAGATTGAAAAGGGTGCAGGCTGGGCTGAGGGACACCACCCCCCATGCATGAATTTTGTGCACCGGGCCTCTAGTCAAATTATGATGTGGTAATACTGGATGATGACAATGGGCCTTAATCCAATGACTGCTGTCCCTTTAAGAAGAGGGAAACTTGGACATAGAGATACAGACACACAAAGAGAATAACATCATATTAATACACACAGACACAAGAAGAACACCATTGTAGCAGAGATTGAAGTGATGCATCCACAACCAAAGAACTCCAAAGATTGCTGGCCCGACAGAGGCAAGGAAAGATCCTCCCCTTCAGAAAGAGCATGGCCTTGCCAGCACTTTTATTGAGAACTTCTATCCTCTAGAACTGTGATGCTATTGTTTTTAGCCACCCAGTGTGTGGTACTTTGTTATGGAGCCTTAGAGTACCAATGTAGTAAGAATGGGCTAGAAATAAACAAAGCCTGCCCCCTTCAGATGGGGCTTGAGATCTTCATTTCCAAGATTTAAGCATAGTCCCTGTCACCCCCTGTAGTTTCCAAGTCACCAAGGTTAAGTGTCCATAGTCATTTGTCATCTTAAACTTAGTTGATTTTGCGTATTCACATTAAATCTTTGGTCCTTTTAAGGCTCTGAGTTTGTGATATTTTACTATTTGCTTTTTAATGCATTCATTTTTTATTTAAGTTGGTTATTTTCTTTAATACAACTATCAACAATATCAATTAATTGCTTTTGCTGCTGCTGTGGTATTGGTGTAGTTGTTAACATTATGGATATTGACCTCATCTTGATTAAAACAAAGAGAAATGTCTAGTTACACAGTGGTCGGCAAACTCATTAGTCAACAGAGCCAAATATCAACAGTACAACGACTGAAATTTCTTTTGAGAGCCAAATTTGCTAAACTTAAACTTCTTCTAACGCCACTCTTTCAAAATAGACTCGCCCAGGCCGTGGTATTTTGTGGAAGAGCCACACTCAAGGGGCCAAAGAACCGCATGTGGCTCGCGATCCACAGTTTGCCGACCACAGGTCTAGTATCTTCACCTAGATGTTAATATTTTGTGTTGGATAATTATTTGTTTTGGTGCCTTCTAAGATAATTATTGGCATCTTGGACCTCTATTCACCAGATGGAGGAAGCATTCCCATAGTTGTGACAACCCAAAATGATTCCCAGACTTTTCAAATATTGTGAAGGAATGGGGAGTGGGAGAGAACAAAATCTCCTTCACTGAGAACCACTGTCTTAGGCTATTTTTTTCCTATCCAGTCTCATAAAAATAAACACAGTAGCATACTTTAAGAAATGTTTCAACATAGCAAATGTCTCAGAAAGTAATTTATATGGCTTTTGTCTTGCCACCTTCTGTACATCTATCTGTAAATACTCTCTTTCCTTAGTGTATGACAAAGAGTGTTAGTTGCTTCCCATTATCCCTTTGTTTATGGCACCTTAATAAGAACACTGATATTTACTTGGGCACATTTTCATGCATATAAAAGTTTTCTTCCCTAGCAATTGTGGCCAATATAAAATGTAAATAAATGGTGGGCAATCAAACACATAGAAATGCTATGTAAAATTTTTAAAAAGAATGCCATTAAGTCTGGCCAGAGTGGCTCAGTGGTTGAGCATCAATCCATGAACCATTAGGTCACAGTTCAATTACTGGTCAGGGCTCGATCCCCAGTAGGGGGTGTGTAGGAGGCAGCAGATCAATGATTCTCTTTCATCATTGATATTTCTATTTCTCTCTCCCTCTCCTTTCCTCTCTTGAAAATCAATAAAAACATTTTAAAAATTTATAAAAATTGAAAAAGGGGCTTATTCTTATTCAGTTCTTTTTTGCTTCTGGTTAAGTGGGATTGGATATAATGGTTGGAATTCTGGCAGCCATCCTGAGGCAAGTCACTAAAATTAGAGGAGAAGTCTGGATTCCTAAAACAGAGAAGCTGTCATGTAATTTCAGAATTTCCTCCAGTAGGAATTCAATTTAAAAGAGAATATTGTCTTATTGAAACCACTCTTATTTTAGGTTTCCTTCTCTATGAAATGCAGTCTACTTCTAGTTAACACATAGCTCATTCTAAGAAGCTTTCCCTAATCTTTTAATGATGATTTTTTACTATTTCAATATGGACTCATACATAGCTCTCTTAAAGTTCTAAAATTGAGAACCAAGATGGCGGCATAGGTAAATACCTATACGTGCTTCCTCTCACAACTACATCAAAATTACAGCTAAAAGACAGAAAAACTACCACCCAGAACCGCGGGAAAGCTGGCTGAGTGGAAGTTCCACTCAGAGATTCAACAGCAGACTAGAGGATCCCAAGAATCAAGTCAAAGATTTGAAATATGAAAAAGCAAAAATCATCCAAGCAGAAAAGAAAAAAGAATCCAAAAATATGAAGATAGTATAAGGAGCCTCTGGGACAACTTCAAGCGTACCAACATCCGAATTATGGAGGTGCCAGAAGAAGAGAGAGAGCAAGATATTGAAAACCTATTTGAAGAAATAATGACAGGAAACTTCCCCTACCTGGTGAAAGAAATAGACTTACAAGTCCAGGAAGCGCACAGAACCCCAAACAAGAGGAATCCAAAGAGGACCACACTAAGACACATCATAATTAAAATGTCAAGGGTAAAAGACAGAGAGAGAATCTTAAAAGCAGCAAGAGAAAAACAGTTACCTACAAGGGAGTACCCATACGATTGTCAGCTGATTTCTCAACAGAAACTATGCAGGCCAGAAGGGAGTGGCAAGAAATATACAAAGTGATGAATAACAAGAACCTATAACCAAGATTACTCTACCCAGCAAAGCTGTCATTTAGAATTGAAGGTCAGATAAAGAGCTTCACAGTCAAGAAAAAGCTAAAGGAGTTCATCACCACCAAACCAGTATTATATGAAATGCTGAAAGGTATTCTCTAAGAAGAGGAAGAAGAAGAAAAAGGTAAAGATAAAAAATTATGAACAACAAAGTGACAACAAATACATATCTATCAGCAAGTGAATCTAAAAATCAAATGAATAAAAAACCTGATGAACAGAACAGACTGGTGAATGTAATAGAATTAGGGGCATGGAAAGGAAGCAGATTGACAATTCTCGGGGGAAGGGGTTGTGGGGGGTGCGGGAAGAGATTGGACAAAGAGCTTACACCTATGGATGAGGTCAGTGGCGGGGGGAAGGCCTGGAGTGGGGTGGGAAGTGGGTGAAGGGGAGCTATTGGGGGGGAAGAGGAACATCTGTAATAATCTGAACAATAAAGAATTTTTTTAAAAGTTCTAAAATTGTCAGTTGTATGGCAATAATAATGTATACCTTGTGTTTGAGATCAGATATAATAAAACTGCCTATGTGATGAATATGCTGCTATAATCAGGAGGACAATTATAACCACTGGGTTATTGTTAGATCTGAGGGTGTCATCATTTAGCATTCCTATTACCCAATGAAATTATTGTAATGCTCTTTAAAGCGTCTTCTTTGCAAGGCGAGGGTATCTGGATGAGTGAAATTTATATACTAATTGACTTAACTCTTTTCTTTTCAGTCATATTAAGTACAATATTGGACATACAAGTTAACATTTTTAAAAGTCCTTTTTGGCAACAAAATATAATTATTTCCTTTAAACCACTTTATCTGAAATCTGATGTCACCAATGGTATTTTACAACTTAAAGATGCCTGGGTATCACTCCCACAGATTTTGATTTAGTTGTTGTGTGGCACAGCCTAATCATTAGGATACCTTTCATAACTCTCGAGTTGATTAAAATTCACAGCAAAGTTTGAGAGCCATTGCTTTATGCTTTAAAACAATAGTCAAGTCAGGCACTTTCCCTACTATTTGCTACAGTTGTCAGAGACCAGGGTTGTGGCACCTGGAAGGGATGAATGAACCTTAGCTCCAAAGATTTTCTTATTTTTCACCATATTCTTCTCTTCAGAAATTCTTATATCTCTGTTAATCATTGGCAAGTTTAAATAGGAGAGGGATTTCCTATTTAATTTTTTGTAACTGTATAGGAACATGCAGACTAACACTTGAAAAGAGGAGAGGAGAATATCAGAATAGGTGTGGCATCAGACTTGACCCCTCTGGCATTTTTAACCACAATTGCCTTGACTCCAACCTATTAACAAGTTACAAGAAGTAAAACCATCCAAAATGAGGGCATATATTCTAATTTTTAAAAACCACATGACATGTCTTAGTATCTATTTTCTATGAGAAAATCATTTATCAAAACATTGCTCCTCCATTACCTTTAAAATTAAACTTGCTAAAAAAAATACAACTTGTAACAAGTAAAAATCCAATGCTTCTGCCTGGTGGTTGGTTTAAAATACATAGAAAGCAAATAATTGCTTGCCTAAGTAGATACTATAATGCAAGATTTTAAAAAATAGCATTTTATATACCAAATTGTTGATATCAAACAGGTTTTAAAGTGGTTTGACTTTAATAATAAAAAATGGAATTTGAAAATTGAACGCAAATGTTTTTATTTGAAAAGGTCAGGGTGTTATTTATTTAGCTTTGCCATAAATACATTTTTATCCTCTTTAGGGGAAACTCATAGAACACACATTAAACAATGTTGTTTGTAACAGGGAAATATTTATGTTAACACACTCACAGTTCAAGAAAATATAACATTGCCGAAACCGGTTTGGCTCAGTGGATAGAGCGTCGGCCTGCGGACTGAAGGGTCCCAGGTTCGATTCCGGTCAAGGGCATGTACCTTGGTTGCAGGCATGTCCCCAGTAGGGGGTGTGCAGGAGGCAGCTGCTCGATGTTTCTCTCTCATCGATGTTTCTAACTCTCTATCCCTCTCCCTTCCTCTCTGTGAAAAATCAATAAAATATATTAAAAAAAAAAGAAAATATAACATTGTCAGCGCTCATCTGTCACTTCGCAATCCTGACCTTTCTCTCTTACACAAGGTAACCCTCATCCTGAATTGTATAGTAAATATCTCTTTACTTTTCATAAGACTCCTGTATGGCCCTGACCAGTTTGGCTCAGTGGATAGAGCATCGGCCTGTGGACTGAAAGGTCCCAGGTTCGATTCTGGTCAAGGGCATGTACCTTGGTTGCAGGCACATCCCCAGTAGGAGGTGTGTAGGAGGCAGCTGATCGATGTTTCTCTCTCATCGATGTTTCTCTCTATCCTTCTTCCTTCCTCTCTGTAAAAAAATAAATAAAATATATTTTAAAAAAAAGAATCCTGTATGTGTTTTTTAGAGCATCCAACAGAGGTTAGTGTAACAATTGAGGAGGTTGGTATGATATATGGAGATGATTAATTGATGGACAGCTAACAAGAATATTATAAGTATGAATGTTCAGGAGACTGAGAACAGCTCTGTCACAATCAGTAGGAGAATTACAACACATACTTCTGGGGTTTTGGAGAAAGCAGAAAAGTATACAGCAATTGAAATAAAGCTTCTGGTGTAATACTGGGCCTTGGTAGAGATGGTGTGCCTGACTAGGAGCCATCAAGCAACCATGAAGCTTATATTAAGTTGAGTTCTGTCAGACCCATCAAGACATCAAATCAGGTGGATCCAGCTGCAATCCATCATAAGATGAAAGTAGTGAAACAGGAATTTTTGGAGGTGGAAAAGACATATTAGGAAATTTTAGAAATTTTGGAAATTAAGGGGACCATGGAGGAAGCAAAGGGCTGCACAGCAGCAGGAGGTATATTTCCATAGAATAGGGAAGCTGAAAAGCTGCAACAGGTACATTTCCATAGAATGAGGGTGCTGGGAACAGCAAAAGGTCTATATTTACAAAATAAAGAGAAGGAAGCCCTTCATCCAGAAGGAGAAGAAGAAAGCCCAAAGGGAATAAGAAAACAATAAGGAAGGAAGCAGGGAGAACTTCACATGTCCTATGTCATATATATATATATATATATACATATATATATATATATATATATACACACATATACATATATATATATATATATACACATATATATATACATACACACACACACTAATAAAAGAGTAAGATGCAAATTGACCGTACCTTCGTGACGTCCACCAGCCAATCAGGAGTGAGTATGCAAATTAACCCAACAAAGATGGAGGGTTAATTTGCATATGCAGGTGCCAAGCGGCCGGGGGTGGGGCAGGATGCTTGCGTCGTCGCCACACCACCCCAGCCGCTCCAGGCCTCTGGGCAGCATGGGAAGGTGGAAAGGTGGTTCCGGGCTGGAGCGAACAGGTGGCTCCGGCCGGAGCGAAGGCGGTGCTGGCAGCCAGGGGAAGGAAGGCCCATTCTTGCATGAATCTTCGTGCATCGGGCCTCTAGTATATATATATATATATATATATATATATATATATATATATATATATATACTGAGTGGCCATATTATTATGATCTCTGAATGCATAATAATCTGGCCACTCAGTGTGTATTTTCTTGGGCCTTTGCATTTGACAGAAAGGAGTAAATCTCAGATATCAATCACAATTTATTGAAGTCTTTATAGTCATAATACATGTGAGAGTGGCCATGATGCATAATTCTGCTCAAGGAGTCAGAAGAGATAGTTTGCTAGGTGCTATTTCTGAGACTATGATGGCTTTTTTTTTATTTTCACTTAAATGTTTTTTCTTCATTTATTTTAGAGAGAGAGGAAGAGAGGAGAGAAACATCCATCAGCTACCTCCTGCATGCCCCCTACTGGGGATCAAGCCCACAACCAGAACATATGCCCTGACAGGGAATTGAATTGGTGACCTTTCGTTGCACAGGATAATCCTCAACCAACTGAGCCACTGGCTAGGGCATGATGGCTTTTTTAATTTAAAAAAGGGAAGGTAGATTCAGTTGGTGTACCGTTTTCTGCTCTTTATGGCTCTTTTATTCTTGCCCTAACTCATTTTTCCTGGAATATTGATCAGAGGCTATTTGGGGACTATAAAGAAACAAACATAAGAAAAATAGGCATAAAATGGGATAACTCTGTGTCCCTAATGGCGTATGCTTGAGCTGTCCTGCTCAGTACTCCCCAACAAGGACTTTTTATGGCATGAGATAAATAGGCTTCTGAGTGAGGCACATGGGCATAGAGTTGTTTGCAGCCAAGTGAAACTCTAACAAATACACTTTGAATCACAGCATGCAGAGAGCTGCCTCCTCCATCACTTACTCATTTTGCTGCAATGCCACAGCCAGTGAGATAGCCCAAACTTCTTCAGTGGGATGCCAATGTGACATTGCTTAATGCTGACACTAAGACTGGAAAGGTTTGGAAAGGGGAAGGATTCCAGAACTATTCTGAGTGATTATTATGGAAATATTCAAAATAGAAAATGCCACAGATGAACAAAATAATGGCTGAGGTGTGTTTGTGTGTGTGTGTGTGTGTGTGTGTGTGTGTGTGTGTGTGTACTATTTAAATAATCATTTATAGCAAAGAATCCCCATCTGTATAATGTCTTTTTTCTCCTGATTTTGTTTTTAGTATGTTTCATAATAGAGTGTCTGCCAGGATAAGGTAGAAGAAATCCCATTTTGGCATAACAGTGCATGACAACATATCATAAAACAAAAGTAAAAAGAATTGGAAGAGGAATTTCTTGACCTGAATTAATTCTTTAGATTATGGTTGACAGCACAATGAAAAATGGCCTGCCAGGGAAAATGATCCACTATTATTTGCTGCTATGTGACATTCTTCTATGAAATAATAATTAAGATTTTAAAAATGATAAGAAATTAAATTTTTAGAAATACAATAGGAAGAATGTATGTAGTAGATGAGAAGTATGTCTCATGCTTACTCCTACCAAGGGCTAACAATGCTAATGATGAATTAAATGAAATCAGAGTTTTGTTATTTAGATGAACTCCCTGTATAAAATACATTAGCATTATTCAGCAAATTAATTTAATGCAGAAAGTTTGAAATAAAATACTAGTGTGATACAGTTTTATAATTATATTTTGTCCAAAAAGAGAAAGAGTATTCAGTTAAGACAAATGAGAGAAAGAGAAATGGAAATTTGTCTGAAAAGATTAAATATGTCCACATTGGGTAAAAACAGCTCAAAGAATTTCAAGATCCAAAGTGCTGTAAAACATTACTAAAATGTGCTTGAGTGTGCAGTGTGGCTTAGACATGCAGTGATGGTTAAAAAGAAACGTTCAAATTAGCTATCATATTTAGAAATTTAACAGATTTGAAAGAAAGAGTCTGTTTTAGCAGGTAGTAAGGGCATGAAATTCATGTATTAGTTACAAGGCTGGGAAATGAACTGAGCTGAATTCATTTTGTGACCTAAAGCAAATCTCTTGATCTTGATTTTCTTAGCTGTAAAAGAGCTGAGAAAGACAGCAGTCCTTGTTCCCTTACCTGCTTGACTGCCCAGGAAGAAGTTCCAAGTCAGTACATAAAAGGGTGAAGAGAGGGCACCCAGAACAATTGAATGTACAAGCCCTACATTTTACTGTTATATTAACAACCACGTGAAACTATGATCATCTTTGATTTATAATCAAACAATGCTATTTAATTGCAAATGCATATTTTAATTTAGCAGAATCGAGGTGGAATTGATTTTATATTGCCGAAAAGTATTTTACTTTACCTATGCACATCTTTATACTTCTTTATAATGTCATTAAAGTGGATGCCAGATTGTAGCAAATTATTTCTAGACACCTTTATAGTACCAGGCATATAATGCACTAGTAATTGTATATCAACCAGAATGAAACATGTCTGTTTATTTAGAAATGGAATCTTATTGATATTTGAACATAAGATAGCTCTTGCATGTCTTGTGGGGTGGGGCTGTTGGTATGAATTTTAAAAAGGTTACTGAATTTCATTTGTAGGAATGGCCATTTTTCAGAAAAACTATGGTAGGCTCGCGATTACCATCATTCCTTCCCTCTTTCTTTCTTTTCACTATTCCTTCTTTTCTTTCCATAGCTCCTTCTTCCTTTCCCCCTTCATTTACTTTTTCATTCTCCTTCCTCGTTCCTAGTATTGGTTTCTCCCTCTCTTCCTCCATCCCTTCCTTCTCTTTCTTCCTTCCTGCCTTCTGTTTAGCTTTTCTCCTTTCTATCCCCAGTTTCCCTATTCTCTTTCTGATCTGTTCTGACTTAATCTCAACCATCTATCCTGCTTGCTTCTCCTTTTCCTCTCATGCATCCTGCCTGCCTTTTACTAGTATCTATTCATCCATACATTTATCCTGTATGTTTTCCTTTCTTCTTTCTTAAAACAAACATTTATTAGATATTTACTATGTTCCAGATGGCATGCCCAATATTAGGAATCCTGAAATAAATAACACATTATTTCCAAGGAGTTGCATATGTGTCTATGAAAGGAGGAGAGATGAATTTCAAATTTAATAAAATTGCATAGAGGAGTATGGAAATAGAAGTACGGGTTAGAAAAATGAGGCTTGTGCACAATGTTCACTTCTAACCTCCATTCCTACCTCCAGAGGCTCGTCTAGATACTCAATGTAGCCATAAGCACCACCTCCTGCTTTGATACAGTGTTAGATGTTATCACAACGGGTAAGAAATGTTCTCTCCGCAGATCTCTGTTCTTTCTTTCAAAAGCCCATCATAATGTCATAAGAAAGTTTATTCTGAAGAGACCTTAGATTAGTCAAGCACCAGAGAACAGCTACCTGGGATTCTCCAATCCTGGACATTGCTAAAAAGCCTGTCTACAGGACTGGGCCGTGGTTCAGTTCCTGGAAATTGATTTTCCAGTTCTTGGAATAACCTGCCTGATATAAGTGCTTTTGTTTGCCTCAGGCCTTGGGCCCTGCTGTATCTGTTTGATTTCAGGGAAGAAGGGAGGGGGTTGAGATTGAGAGCTGAGGTCAGTCACATAGCGCTGCATGCCTGTGTGACTGATCTGTAATAAAAATCTTGGATACCAAGTCTCAGGTGAACTTGCCTGGTTGTGGACAACTCATATGTGGTCACATTGTTTCTGATAAAATTAAGTCTGTCTCTGTGTCCACTGGAAGGGAACATTTGGAAATTTGCATCTGGTTCTCCTACACTTCACCCATGTACCTCTTCTCTGTAATTTGTATCCTCTTACTGTAATAACACTACAATAATACTATATAATAAAAGGCTAATATGCAAATGGTCATCACACCCTCATGCGTAATGACCGATTATCAGGAGGCTGTGTGTGTAGTAGGCGCGTGCAGGTGGGTGGGGCTGCATGCACAGCGAGGCGTGTGCGGATGGGTGGGGCTGCATGTGCAACCGGTCACCAGGAGATGCATGGAGCACCTGCCGGTCCCTCCACACCCAGCTCCTGCAGACGGCAGTGGCTGCTCCCTCCCGCCTCCAGTGGAAGCAGCGCCAGTCCCTCTCACCTCCCGTGGAAACAGAAGGTGGCCTACTGACGTGATTTCGCGCACTGGGCCACCAGTGAATATATAAACTTTTTGACTCCTGTGAGTCCTTCTAGTGAATCATGTAGCCTAAGCGAAGCCTTAATGACCCTTAACACACAAAGAGATACCTGCCCCCTTTACTGTACTCTCTACAGAACATGTGCTATACTTGTGCAATATACCACTGGAAGCAACTGGGGGAAGCTTGTTCTGTTTCTTATGACCACATGTGAATTCCCATTCACAATGATCTCAGTATAAAACTTTTCTTTAAACAACTCTTTGAACTGTAACTTTAATATGAATAAATTTTATTTTATGGAATTTATACCTCAAAAAGGTTGATTTTAAAAAGTCTATATTCTGAGACAAATATCCTAAATACTAGGAGGACATACAACTAATATCAATGAAAGCCTAAGACTGAGCAAAGTTTTAAATAGCTTTATTACCAGATTCTGGTCCTCATCCTTCATGTAGTAGCCAGAAATATTTATGCATTTCCTTGATCTTGGTTTCTATTACTAAATCAACTTTTATGCTTTCCCACTGGGATTAATGTTTTCCTAAGAGGCTCTTCAATCCCTCCCACAAATAGGCTTTTGTAGGGCAGCCCCATCATTTTGCCAGAAGTACTCAAACTAGCTGTAAAACCAGTTAGAGACACAAACTAAAATCCCTCTTTCAAAATAAAGACAAATTTAGTAACCCTACTAAGTCAATTTAAAATATATTTGAGTGCTTATTTAATACTAATGTTGTACCAGGAATTGAAGAAGCTATCAAATTATTATCAAACAAAATCCATACCTTCATGGACATTATAGTGGCTCTGCTACTTACTAGCTATGTGGTCGTGATTAAGTTTTTTCTTTTTTTTTTCTTTATTGATTAAGGTATTAATTACATATGTGTCCTTATCCCCCCATTGCCACCCACCCCCCCACTCATGCCCTTACCCCCCTGGTATCTGTGTCCATTGGTTAGGCTTATATGCATGTATACAAATCCTTTGGTTGATCTCTCCTCCTTACCCCCGCCCTCCCTTACCTTCCCTCTGAGGTTTGACGGTCTGATCGATGCTTCTCTGTCTCTGGATCTGTTTTTGTTCATAATTTTATGTTGTTCATTATATTCCACAAATGAGTGAGATCATGTGATATTTATCTTTCTCTGACTGGCTTATTTCACTTAGTGGAATGCTCTCCGGGTCAATCCATGCTGTTGCAAATGGTAATAATTTTTTTTTTACAGCAGTGTAGTATTCCATTGTGTACCACAATTCCAGATGTACAGTTTTTTAATCCACTCATCTGCTGATGGGCACTTAGGCTGTTTCCATATCTTAGCTATGGTAAACAGGGGAGATACCATGATCATGTGGTTAAGTTTCTTAACCAATTTGAACTTTAGTTTTCTCACCTGTAAAATAGTGAAAATAAGAGTATTGCTCTCATAATTTATAATAATTAGATTAGTTTCAAAGTATTATATAACAATACAGAGAAGGTGCCTTAATAGCTGCTTTTGGGCTTCAGAAGAAAAGAATAAAACAATGATTAGAGTAGTCAGGGAATTATAAAGATGGTGGGACTTGAGTAACCTGCAGAAAAATTAGGTGAGGTAGAGGAAATATGAAACACTAATGACAAGGGAAGATTTTTGGTATTGAGCTAGAAATGAGAGTAGATCTATAGGTTTATAGTGGGAAATGAGGAAGGAAAGATGAAGGGTATACTTATAAAGAGCTTTGCATAATAAATAGAACTTAGATGTTTATCCAAGCATAATAAATGGATATTATTGTTGCTAAAATGGACAATAAAAATTTGATGTTTCAAAGAATATAAATGCGATATTAATCAGTAATATGGTTACAGTTATAATAGACTGAAAATAGAGAAACAATTTTGGAGACTATTTTGATAATTCAGAAATGAAGTGATAGAAGTTTGAATTTTTTTTAGATTTATTTTTATTGATTTCAGAGAGGAAAGGAGAGGGAGAGATAGAAACATCAATGATGAGAGAGAATCATTGATCTGCTGCCTCCTACATGTCTCCAACTGGGGATCGTACCCACAACTCAGGCATGTGCCCTTGACAGGAATCAAACCTGGGACCCTTCAGTCCAAAGGCTGATGTTCTATTCACTGAGCCAAACCAGCCAGAGCAGAAGTCTGAAATTTTAAAGTTTGAACCTCAAAAATAGAATAAAGAAATTTGACTAAATATAACATTTTATTATAACAATTTAACCTAACACATTATTGGATGGCAATAATAAGATCTGTGTGCTTTTTACATTAATAAAGAAAATATATGTTGATTTAATGGTTAATTAATAGTCTATAAGAATTATACATGTTATTTTCTCTCAACTAGAATTTAGTGTTTTCAACAGATGAATCCTCATTATTAGTGACAATATATCAAATAAACACTGTGAATTTTTTACTAAATTTGTTTAAAAATGATCTTCAGACTACTCATTCATTCAACCAATAATTGGATCTTTATATTACATAGTGTATTAGGTACTGAAAACATAAAATTTTTATTTATAAGATAATATTTTATGAGTTGTAAAGCTTGAATGTCTTCTATTTTCATTTTTGTTTCTACAACTGAAAAAAAATATAACCACAACAATTTTAACATAAAGCACTTCCATCACTCCCAAAGTTCCCTGTGTACACTATATAGTTAATCCTTTGCTTCACTCTACCCTTTGGTTTGACAATTAGCATAGTTTTGCCTTTTAAAAGGAATTTTGTTCAAATGGACTCATAGTATGTATTTTTTGTGACTAGGTTCTTTCATTTAGCATACATAATTCTTTAGAGATTCATGCATATTGTTGAGTATATCAGGATAGATTGTTTCATTTTATATCTGAGTAGTATTCATTTGTGTAAATAAACCACAGTTGTTGTTTTGTTTTTTTTTTCGATTCATTAGTTGTTGAACATTTGGGGATATTATGGGGAAAGATAATATGAACATTTCTTTTATTATGGTGTCTGCTCAAATATATCAAATATATTTCCCATTTTTATTGATTCTGTCCTTTTATTATTAAACTAGAAGCCCCATGCATGAAATTCATGCATGGGGGTGGATCCCTCAGCCCAGCCTGTACCCTCTCCAATCCGGGACCCCTAGAGGGATGTCCGACTGCCAGTTTAGGCTCGAGGCAGGATCAGGCCTAAACCAGCAGTTGGATATTCCTCTCACAATCTGGAACTGCTGACTCTTAACAGCTCACTTGCCTGCCGGACTGATCACCCCTAACCACTCTGCCTGCCTGCCTGATTGCCCCTAACTCCTTTGCCTGCCTGCCTGATCGACTCTAACCACCTCTGCCTGCTGAACTGATTGCCCTTAACTGCCCTCCCCTGCTGGCCTGATCTCCCCTTCCCTGCTGGCCTGATCACCCCCAACTGCCCTCCCCTGCTGGCCTGATCACCCCCAACTGCCCTCCCCTGCTGTCCTGATCACCCCTAACTGCTCTCCCATGCCAGCCTGATTGCCCCTAACCACCTCTGCCTTGGCCCCTGCCACTGTGGCTTTGTCTGGAAGGAGGACCGGATGACTGGAAGATGTCTGGTCTATCTGGTCTAATTAGCATATTACCATTTTATTAGTATAGATTTTAAGAAGGCTTTATATATTCTGGATAAAGGTACATTATTGGATATAAAACATTCAGTTTTCCCCAATCTCTGACTTGCATTTTCTTTTTCTAATTTTAAAAAAATATATTGTTGAAAGTATTACAGATGTCCCCATTTTTTGTTTTTAATTGTTTTGAATTCTAATTGATCATTTTTTATAATGTGAGCTTTTCTGTGCCCTGTTTAAGAAATCTTTGCCTAAGCCAAAATTACTAAGATTTTTTACTATTTTTCTTCTAAAAATTGTATGCTAGCATGTTTAGTTCTTATACTTAGGTCTATGAACAATTTTGAGTTAATTTATGTATATGGTGTGTGTGACATAAGGGTTGAAGTCCTTTTTTTTTCCATACAGCTTCCAATTATTTTAGCACTGGTTATTAAAAATTTATCCTTTCTCCATTGAATTATCTAGGTCTATTTGTTGAAAATCAATTAGTCATATCTGTTTGGGTCTATTTCTAAACTTTCCCTTTAGATCCATTTATCTATTTGCCTATTTCTACACAATGCCACAATGTCTACATTAATATAGCATTATGCTGAATATCAAAATCAGATAATGTAATTCCTCCCACTTAGTTCTTTTAGAATTGTCCTATATTAATGTAGCATTATACTGAGTATTAAAATCAGATAATGTAAGTCCTCCCACTTAGATCTTTACTTTGAGAAGAGTTTCTATATACATTTTAGAATTGGCTTGATAATTTGTATAAAATTCTGTTGGAGTTTCTATTGTGATTGTGTAGAATCTATATATCAACTTAAGGAGAATGGGCATTTAAATAATATTAATTATTTTGATCTGTAAACATTGTATATTTTTCCATCTACTTGTCTTCCTTAATTTATTTCAGGACTGTTAATAATTTTGGTGTATAAGTTTTATTTATGATTTTTAACTGTACCCTTATTTTTAACTATATTCCTTAATATTTAAGCTATTTTAAAGTATTTTATATATTAATTTGAATTACCAAATATTCATTGCTAACATATAAAATGCAACTGATTTTTAAAATTCCTATTTATATTTATAAGCTTTTGAAACCCAATTATTAGTCCTAATGCTTATTTGTGAATTACTTAGGATTTCCTGAGAAAACATTCATATAGTCTGGAAAGATAGTTTTATTTCTTACTTTACAGCTATGTTTTTAATTTATTTTTCCTGCCTTTTTGCAGTGGCTACAACCTTTTGAAATGTTGAATGATACCTGATCTTCCTTTGTTCCTGATCTTGGGGAGGGGTAATTTAGCTTGTCACGATTAAGTATGATATTTGAGAGAAGCTTTTTATTTTTATGTACTTAATGTGTTTTTTTTTATTTTTAATCAATACCTTTTGTCATATTGAGGAAATTACCTGGTATTCCTAATGTAATTAAAAAGTATTTTAAGTATTAAATTAATATTTGATATTGTCAATTTTTCTATATCTATTAAAACCATGTTTTTCTTTTTTATGTCAATCCTAGAGGCCTGGTGCATAGATTTGTGCACTGGTGGGTGTCCCTCGGCCTGGCCTATGCCCTCTCGCAATCCGGGAGCCCTCGGGGGATGGATGTTGGACTGCCAGTTTTGGCCCAATCCCCGCAAGCCAGGCCAACGGACCTCACCGGTACACCAGGCTGGTTTCAGCCCAATCCCTGCAGGCCAGGCTGAGGGACCCCACTGGTGCACGAATCCATGCACTGGGCCTCTAGAATGCATATAAGATCTTTGGTTAATCTCTTCCTGCCCTCCCCCACCCCTCCTTCTCTTTAAGATTCATCAGTCTGTTACATGTTTCCATGCCTGTGCATTGAGCATCTGCTTCCTGGTGGTAAGTGCATGTCATAGCTACCAGTTAAATGGTCAAATGGTTGAACAGTTGCTTAGGCTTTTATATATATACTAGTGGCCTGGTGCACAAAATTTGTGCACTTGGGAATGGGGGGTCTCCTAATCTGACCTGTGCCCTGTCACAGGGTGGGAGCCCCGCAATCGTTCGCCCCAAAGAGGTAGGCCCTGCCCACCCATCCAGGGCTCCTTGATGGATTGCTCCAGAGAGATAGGCCAGAGCTGTGGACCTGTAGGTCTCCGCGCCACGTGGGGACCTGCCAGACCTGCCTCCTCCACGCCATGTGAAGCCACAGGACCCCCAGGCCTGGCAGCGCATGGAGCTGGGAGGATGCGGGACTCCCAGGCAGACTCCATGCTGTGCCTGCAGCATCAAGCCCAGCCCCACCCACCTGCGCATACCCCTTTGTGATGGCATGAGCATGACGACTACTTAGGCTTTTATTAGTAAAAATAAATGGTGAATTACATTGATTTTTAAGTATCAAATATTTGAGAGAAACTGCATTCAGTTTTCTAAAATTTGGGTGAGTAGAGGTTTGTATTTATGTTCATAAAGGATAGTGTTCTGAAATTTCTTGTAGTTTCTTTATCTGTTCACAGTATCTGCTTGTTCTCATGATTTGGGATTTTTTTTCCTCCTTTCCTTTCTGTATTAGTTGTTTTAGAATTGGTATTATTCTTCCCATAAGTGTTTGTTACAATTCACCAATGAAGCCATCTAAAGCTGCAATTATTTTAAGGAAAATTTAAACTACCAATTTAATTGTTCTTTAATAATAGTTATCTAGCTATTTAGGCTATTTTTTGTGTGTTTTTTTCCTTAACTTATGTTATTTGAGGATGTATGTATTTTGCCTAATTTGACAAATTTGTAAACATAAAGTTTTTCATAATTTTAAAAATCATTTTTTAAAAGTTTATAGGATCTAAAGCATTTATTGCTTTTATGTCAGATATTGGTAGCTGGTATTTGCTTTCCTTGACATTGTCTCACAGTTAACAAATTCTGTTCTTAAAAACAAAACAAAACAAAAAACCACAGTTTTTTTTTCTCTCTGTATTTCATTTGCAGATTTTTTATTGCTATGCCCTCCATTTCATGATTTTTTGTTTATTTATTTATTTATGGTAATGTTGAATTGCTCTTAATCTCATACAATGTATTTTTCATTTTTAATGTTATATTTACATATCTATAGTTTGATGTGGATCTTTGTTATATATTTCATTTCTTATGTCAAGAGGTTCATGTTTTCCTTTACTTTGGGGGGAATAAGTAGTACATTTATTATAATGAGGCGATGTCCTTGTGGGCTAATTCAATCATCTGTATACTTTCATACTTTCTGTGTTTTTTTTTTAAATGTATATTTTTATTGATTTCAGAGAGGAAGGGAGAGGGAGAGAGAGAGAGAGAGAGAGAGAGAGAGAGAGAGAGAAGCAAAAATGTTGAGAGAGAATCATTGATCAACTGCCTCTTACAAACCCCACACTGGTGATCAAGCCTGCAACCGGGGCATTTGCTCTCACCAGGAATTGAACTACAACCTCCAGGTTCATAGGTCGATGCTCAACCACTGAGCCACGCTGGCCAGGCTGTTTTTTGTGTTTTTTTTTTTTCTATTGATTGCTTTTTCTCCCACTTTTTTGCATGTCTGTACTATTGGTTGGCTGCTAGACATTAATTGTGTGTTGGATTTTGTTGTATTCTTTTACATAGAGATGGTTTTGTTCTGGGAAATAATTAGCATATCAGTATAATCCTTTTGAGACTTGCTTCTGAGCTTTGTTTAAGGTCTAATTTTATCCCTCTATTGATGCAATAACTTTCTGATGAATTGAAACAGTGTTCCATGCATTAGAGGGTTTTTCACCTTAGATGGTGGCATTGTAACTATTCCCAGTCCTATTGTTTTGTCAAATTATTTCTTTAATATTTTTCCTCTAGGGTAGTTTCTTCACACACTTATGCAAAACTGCACTCAGACAAAGACTTGAGTTGACCCCTATGAGCTATCTGAACCTTTCTTTTGTGCAACTCCCTCCTCTCTATGATTTTGCTCCGCAAATTCAAGCTGACTTAATTTCCCTAAACTCCAAACTTCATCTCCTCAATTCAGTTCTTCAAGCTCTGTTTTGTTTCCCACACTGTGCACTTTCATCTGCAAATTCTGTTTAGCTGGTACACTGAGGCAGTCATAGAACTCACCTTGTTTTTGCTCTTCTTTCAGGAAATAGACTCTTATTCTTTTTCTTGTTCTATGTCTGGAAGCTGTTGTTTTCAATATTTTGCTCAATTATATAGTTGTTAAAAGTGAACTGTTAAGTCTTGATGCCATTATTCCATCATGAACAGATATGGAAACCTGAAGGAATAGCTTCCAAATTATGTTTAGGAAAAGGCTGGTTCCCATTGTATAGGTTTGCTTAAATATTACAGAATTCCTATAGCAGAATAAATCTGTCCAAAGATATAGAAAATATTTTTAAAATAACTAAAGTAATTTTTTCTAGAAAAGAAGCAATGCAATATAGTATAATTCTAGGAAAAAGTGCATATTTCCATATTGCAAAGACCAGTCAAGTTATAGTTAATGACTAAAACAAATAATTCATCTGTTTAATAATAAGAGTGCATTTTTCCACTAAGAAACAATTTTAAGGTCTACTGACATGAAAGAAAATTCATATACTATCTTAGTCTTCTTAAAATCTATAAAGTGTGACAACTGGCTCATTTGGGACCTCTGTGCTAAATTACTTAGAAATTGATTAAATAAATCATCTTCTAAAACAACCTTACCAAAGCACTGTATCAAATCAAATTTTCACCTAGAATATCTATGTTTGTTTGTTTTCACTTTAACAAACATAGATTTTATAAATTATGAGAAATCAGGTCACTAGCTACTTTGCATTTCAATGTGTGATAAATATATTAACAATACACATATAATCATATTATAGGTGATATGTTCTAGGCAAGTATCTACAAACATCTTATTCTTCACAGAGAAGACCTCACTTAAAGTAAGATTCACATGCACTTAATGAGATGAGCCAAATATTAACCATTTGGATATAAACTAGAATGTGGAGTATGTTATCACAAAGTATCTCAAGTAAAGTGAATAATAGCTATTTAGATTAAAACTAACATTGCAAGTATGTTATCAAAAAAGCATCTAAATTTTCTGAAGAAATATTCAATTTTATAATGAGGAATGCTTATGTTAATGCATTAAGAGCAGTCACTGGTATTAGTCTAAGCCACTCAAACTAATGAGTGTGAGTATGATTTACCTACTCCATTCTACATCTTTTTTATTGTTTTAATTACAAGTATTTATTGATGGATCAGAGAGTACAGTTTTAATGGAGCAATAAGGCACAACCATGGATTAAAACAGTTTGTTACACAGCTAAAGGGAGAAAAAAAGCATAATCTTAGGAACTTTAAATATGCAAATCAAGGAGCCTTTGAAGTACCTCTCTAACATATCAGCATCAGACAATTATTCCCTTTAATACCATTCCTATACTATATCACTTGATCGCAAAGTCAGACTGATCTTTTACCAAAAATTTATCCGTCATTTATATTTGAGTCATCCAGCCTGGCCACCACTCTGTTCCACACTCTTCCCAAACCCTTTGCAGTGTTTTTTTTTTTTTTTTTTTTTTTGTGTGTGTGTGTGTGTGTGTGTATGTTTTTAGCAATTTCCTTCTTAAAGTATTGTGTATATATCTTGGATAGCCTTCCAAAGCAAGGAAACAAGCAAGCAAGGAATGAGTCAGACTGAATCAGCCAAGGGCAGTTGTAAGGATAAAGAGGCTCAAAAAGACAGATGTTAAGATGACAGCAGCCTGATTCAGTGAAGTCTCTACAAAGGTGACTTAGGCAGAAAAGTTGTGCTGGCTTGTGCAAAGGCCTGTAATGCCACCTGAGGCTGTGCCACAGTGTCACACTCCTTGTTTCTAAGGCGTGGTCTAAGGGAGGTGCTAGGAAATCAATGTAAGCAGGCTGCTTATGACACAATACATTCAAAGGTTTGGACCTATATTAGGAGGTGACTATGGCTTCCAGCATTAACATTTGCTGAGTGTAAAATTCATGGAGAAATTAGTGCAAAACTTCAAGTACAATTTTTATAACTCTTGGACTGGGAATAAGTAGGTACTTCTGTAAAACTAATCTTTCTGTTTGGAAATATGAAGTGAAAAACATTCTAGGGTACATAACACAGGTATGAACCATGCTGCGGAGGTGAAAACAGATGAGAGTTTTAGTGTGCTCAGCCTCCTCATTCAATAATCCATGAGAAAGTCCCCAAGCATATTGTCAGAGCAGCCACTGTGGTGGAGACAGTGTGTCAAAACTAAGCAAACCTGCCGGCATATGGCTATTTTCTGAGAAATCAACACTGTACTAACAAGAGTAGCCATGTACGTATGGATGTTGAGAATCAGAGGCCAGAGGTAGAACAGCTTGGGCAAGTCACCTTTCAAGAAGAACATCTCCAACCCAGTGTCGTTTGATGACAAAGCAGAGTCCAGGGGATCAAGACAAGATCACATTCTTCTGAGAAAAGTGTGTCTATTGCAAAGCTCCTGGAGAGGCAACATCCCAGAGACCTATTTAGGAGGACTGTAATGGTAGTTCAAAACTGCCAGTCCACTGAACTATCCTGCCAAGTCAGAAATACATTGAACAGGCATCTCTTGGGGTGCCAAGTAGAACAGAGGGGATTAAAACTTAATGAAAAGCCAGGAGACTGAAAGACAAAGTGAATGATATCTTGGGTAAAAAAAAAAATAGAAAGCAAACATCATATGAAAAAGAATGGAGGAGCATGCCAAAGCCTTATTGGAGGGAAGGCAGCATGGCTATAGTCTACATCCAATGAAAGAGTTATTCTGGCTGCTTCTTGACATAATTCCTTCTCTCATTTTCTCAGATGAGGTGCATATATAGCATTCAGCAAAACGAGGTGGGGTCAAGGTGGGGGAGAATATTTAGAATTGGAAATAACTGATGAATCATACAGAACAGACCAGGTGTAGCATTCGGTAATGCCCTTTTTACACACATAAGGCAGGTTTATGTTGGAAGAACATATTAGGGGTTGTCATGCACTAGTAGTAGTACTTTGGGAGAAGGTGAATGATGGGATGGAGAAGGGGCTGTTGGACAGGAATATACCTTACTTCTTATGCTTCAAACACACATGCCACCAACACAATCTTATTTAAATTAGTTAAATCCTATATATTAGTGCTATTATTATTAGTTTACTAACTTTCAAAATATAGAGTGCTTATATTGTAGGACAACTGTTATTTAAATGTTTACCACCTGCCAGAATTTGTGTTAGGCACTTTACATCCATTTTTCTAGTTATTCTGTAGACAAAACAGAAAGTTGGAAATTGTTATACTGATTTTAGAAAGGAAGCTATGAACAAGAGAGCTTAACTATTTTCATTAGTTTTTGTTATAAATGACAATATTAGGTGAGATTCCAATTTTTCCTGCCTGCACAGAAATATTATTGTTTTAATAGATGATCTCAAAATGTCTGCCTCTTTTGATATTCTAGAGTTACATGTGATAATATAAGCCAAATTTGCCTCACTTGTAAATGTAAAGTCAGATGCTTCTTAGATTACCATCTTCTGGTTTTATTCTATGGTGATTGTGATCCAGTTACTAAAATAATTCAGGATCCCCTTAGTGTTTTTAATGCTGCACTGTGATCATCAGATCATTAAACTAATTTTGCCAAATTGAGAAAGCTTCACATTCATTTCATTGATTTATATCCTACTTAATTTCAAAAATGTGAAACAAATTACATTGCTTATTTGATCTAAAAAGTTTTCATTCTCCTTCAATACAAGAATTCCACTTAAATAGCCCATAACAGTTGCAACCATTTCCTTAAAGATTCAAGCATTAATGTATGATATTTAGATAATTGGCAATGTAGGGTTCTTGAGTAGGTCTTCATTAATTCGATGTGTGTGGAATTTATGGAGTACTTGCAATGTGGTAGACATTGCTAAAAAGTTTTTAACATACTGTTAATACTAAACTACTTAATTTTAAAGTGTTAGGGACAATTAAGTAATTTTAAGAATACATCTGAATCTGTTCTGTATCTTTGCTCATAACTAGATCATGTTGAGTATTAAATTATACCCTTGATAATTTTCATCAGTTGAACTTATGTGCTTTGTTCAATAATTGGAATTCTAAAAATAAAGATCCAAAATACTAAACACTTATAAAACCTGGCCTCAACACAAAATCTAAACTCAGCTTTTGTAGAGAGGAGGGGTAATCTTCCAGCCAGCAAGCAGCCATGATTACCATCTTCTGGTTTTATTCTATTACTGGCTGAATATAGATTGATGTACTTGTCTCCACTGTACCAATGTATAATGCATGGACATGATTACTGATGTAATTTAGAAACAGGATGCCTTTAATCTTCTGCTCAGATCAATCAATTACAGTACATAGGTTATAGACTGTCCTATGATTTTACACTAAATCCTTAATAGAACTAATCTTAGAGCTAAATGAGGTTGGGAAAATTCAAAGCCCACAGAGATTGCTCATATGAATATAGACAATGGAACTTTAACCAGCATGCATTTACTTTCCCAGGACAAACAAACAGAGACTACTCTAAATATTGTAGAGAAAGAATACTTCAGAGAGCAATATGCCACTTTTCTGTTTGAAGAAACCATTTTTCTACTCTTAAAGTGAAATTCAAGGGTTTCCAGACTCAAAAAATCTGTGAAAGTTAATATCAGATTCATAACTAGAGCCATTATGCATAGTTACTCTCTGCATGTCAAGGCATCTTGCCATGTGGCAGATACATGTTGTGTTTCAAACAGCATTCGGAAATGCCTATTTCCCTTTAAAGCAACATCTATTCACCCAATTTACATGTGGTTTGATAAATGTATTTTTCATATGACTTTGACATGACTTATTGTTGTGTTATAAATGCCTTTTTATTGCACATAAAAACTTAATTACAACCCACACAATATGTAGTTTGTTCAGTTTTCCCTGGAGCCCTTGATGCATTTTGGGAAGCAATGCATTTGAGCTTGGATTTACCTAAGAAGCAAAGTAGAAAAAGAAGGTGTTTTAGAAATTGGATGCAAAGAGCACTCTGTTTCTGTGGGCATACAGTGAAGACAAGTAGTGCATACTGGGGCCACTTGCCTGAGTTGGCAATTCTATTGCATGTTGCTGGAGTAGGCAGAGAGCAGTTGCTACAGTTGCTAAAGGCAGAGCCAGAGTCAGCACCATGGATAGCTTCCTTCACACTTTTAGCACCTGGGAGAAGCCCGGCTGCAGCTAGCGAAAGGAATGACGGAAAGATCTATTTATACGAAAAGGGGAAGTAAATAAAGCCATGCACGGGAGGAGCGTGTCTTTTTCTATTCCGAGAGAGGAACCTGCACAGATTCAGGCAAGCTCAAGCTAATATAAGAACCCGAGGTTGCTATATATTGCTTCTTTTTAAGTAAAGCTAATTACCTGGGGAATTCAACACTTCAAATTCAGACAATGTCTCAGCTTTCCAATTCATTTTCATTACTCTGATATGAAAGAATAAGAACTGCTTAGGTTCTTGTTTTTGTTTGGAATTTTTACATTTAGCTTGTGTTTTCTGGAACGTAAAATAAAATTGCCGTAATTGCCGTCTACATGATTCACCTTCCTAATGTTCCCTCCCTCTTGGACCTTCTCAGTTCCATCCTCCTTTTTTTAAATTTCAGATTTGAGGTTGAAACTGAGAAAATATGAATTTGACTATTTCAGGGCACAGAAACCCTCAAAACTTTATCATGCAACTGCATGTTTGGATAGGGGGCTCTGAATCCTTTATTCCCAGCTGGATAGCAGGTTTGTCAGCATTCTAGTTCTGTGGTTGTAGTGGTGGCAATTTCCATTGAAAGAAGGGGCATGGAGAGAGGCTGACTATTGGGTGAAAGGAGAGAATAATGTAAATGAAGCCAAAAGAAGCAAGAAAAACTAGAACAACAACTTAGAAAACAACCTCTCCTGGCATGGCTTGTCACATTTGATTTGCTAAGTTTCCAGAAGGACTATTTGGGCAGGAGTGTGTGTACTTATAAGAGGAGATTTCTGAGTAGGGGTGCTCTGAGAAGCAAAAAGGAACAGGACTCGATTCTGTCCCTTGAACCCTTTGCCCCCCTAAATGAGATGATTCCTTAGAAATGGTGGAAGAGATCAGACTGGTGTGCCTAGTGTGTTCAGCAGATGAGTGGCATGGGAGGTCACACCAAGGCTGGTAACTCTTAGCCCCACCCACCTTTTGTTTCTTCCCCCTGGCGCCCAGGCTCGCCCTTTTCAAACTCTTGCTTTGTTTTGTACCAGTTGCTCGCGCGGTCTTTGGCCTTCTCATCTTCCTCTCGGTCTCTGGCACCGCGAGACGGAGTCAGCCCCCAACCTTGCATCTCCTTAAGGGTTCAAGCAGTGAAACTGGGCATGCCCGGCGGCAGCGCCAGCGCCAGCGCCAGTCTTCAGACTTCGGCAGGCGCGGCTCAGCACCGGGCAGGGACCATAGTGCCCATTCAGCCCGGGCGTCAGCGCCCACCTCTGCAGAGCCCGGGGATCCCAGTGCACCCTGAGGCTAAACCTGCACCTTTAAGTGGCTCCTCCTCAATACTCAACCTCCCGAACGCCACCAGAGTTTAGAAATAGTCCTCTCCGAGGGACTGTGTTCCCACCTGTCTTTTCTTTGCAGCTAAGGGTTTTAGCTACGGCGGCGTGAGGGGCTCAGGGATGGAGCCCGTGGCTGGCGGCCATGGAGATCACCTTCCCAGAGTAGCTGTTTGTCACTGAGTTTTGGAGATTTCTTGGCTGGCTTCCGCTAAGCACGCTTGAGTAATCCGAGCTGTGGCGGCGCCCAAGCTCTCGGATAAAGGGAGCGCGCGCGTGCGCTCCCGTGTGTGTGTATATGTGTGTGTGTGTGTGTGTGTGTGTGCAGTGTGTGTGTGCAGTGTGTGTGTGTGTGTGTGTGTGCAGTATGCGTGGTGTGTGTGTGTGTGTGTGTGTGTGTGTGTGTGTGTAGAGAGAGAGAGAGAGAGAGAGAGAGAGAGAGAGGGCGGGGACAGAAACGTCAAGCCCCCCCCTCCCCCCAGCCTCCTTTTCTTTCTCCCCTTCCTGCAACAGCCTAACAAGTCTTCCATCCCCCTAGGCCATCCTCACAGCTCCGTTAAGCCCATTTGCAGCGGGAAATTGGCGCTGTTTTGGGGAAGAGAAACAGATCAATTGCCCTTGTGACTCCCCGCCCCCTTCTCCCCGCTCCACCCCCACCACTCCCTCCTCCCTCCCTCCCCCGCCGCCTCCCCTCACCCCGCCTCCTTCCCTCTCCCCACCCCCAAACCCTCTCACCCACGGCAGTTTGAGAGGTGCGGGGAAGGGACTGGACTCCGGTGGGAAAGCGGGTGTCTAGAAGTGGTGCTAATGGGAAGAGATTTCTGCTTTCCAGAGAGGATGCTCTGCCACAAAGAGCGGCTAGCGCGCCGGCCTGGGCTCTAGCGGAGGAGAGATCCCGGGAGAACTCGGAGCTGGGGGAGCGCTCCTCGGCGCACCGGGGTCACCATGCCTGTCCGCAGGGGGCATGTGGCACCACAAAACACATTTCTGGGCACCATCATACGGAAATTTGAAGGGCAAAGTAAGTTCATTTGTTCTTCTCTCCCTCTCGCTTTTCTGCTTCGATAGTGCTTTTGGCGTCCGCCGCTGTCAAGCGGAGGAGAGGGCAACTCCGGGCTCTGGCAAGTTAAGAGGCTGTGAAACCCAGCCAGGAGGTTCAAATGGCAGCGGGAGTGTTCTCCCTCGGATATTAATTTTGATTTACATGTTAGATTATGGTCTCCATTATAGGAGGCAATTTGATCCTCCTCTCCCACTGCTCCATTATCTGCCTTGCTACTTGATGTCCTACTCTTCTACTATCTTAAAGGGAAAGTACTAGTATAACCTGGGTCTGTGTTTTGAAGCTGTTTTAATTGCGGACTTTTTGAAAGTCAGGAGCAGGGCAGAGAATAGTATGGGAACTAGAGAATGTAAATGGTAGCAGCGATGGAAATGGCTCTGCAAACTATACCTCACCTTGGTTAATTTGCAAGGCTGAGGCTTGACTTGGATGCTTGCTGGCTGCTAGTTTTTAGAAGCTAAACTTTACATTGAATCAATGTAAATCTATCCCCATGCAGGATAATTTGGAAAAAAAATATTTGATTCGTGCTGATTCCCAATGTAAATAGTTCATTATTCAAAAGAATGTTTCTGTCCCTTAATTATCCTCTTCAATGTCTATCTAGAAATTTAAAAATTGAAGTACACTCAGTAAATCCCACAAAGATGGAATGCAGAGAATTTCAGTATTCTCATGTGGACTAACTATAATGAATGAATGTTATATAAATATGTTGATTTTAAATCCTATACTTGGTCATTGATATTACACATTTTCTTAAAACCACATTAACACACATTTATGTTGTACAATTTGCAGTTATTTTGGCAATGTCTTTAGTGACATGAGTATATAGTACCTTGTGTATAACATAAACTTGTAAACCCTGCTTCATACTCTATCTGGAAGTGGTAAATATAATATGTGATCAAAAGTAATAAACCATTTGTATTAAAATACCTACTACTACACAAAATTCATGGTTCTCCCAAAGTGGAACTATAAAGGTGTGAACATGATATTTACTGTGTGTGTGTGTGTATGTGTGTGTGTAAATTGTTTATCTTCTGGAAAATATGTGTTATTAGAAGTTAAACCTTTATATTACTGAATTGCTAATTAATGTGAAATACTTTCATTGTTAATAGTTTTTTTTTTTTTGACATGATGTATGTGTAGTATGCCTTACAGGGATAGAGAAAAGCCAAATCCAGGAATAATACCTACTTTGAGAAAGTTGTACTCTAAAGGTCAAGGTGGAAGTGAGGAATCTGACAGCTACAGGATGTGTCACTGCTTTGGCTTTGAAAATATTTACCTTGCATTTTAGATGGTATTCTGGAAATATCAATGGGGCAGCTGGTTGTCATTAGAATCCCGGGGGTTAGAGGGCTGGAGAACTAGGTTTGTTAGGATATTACATTCTCAAAATTTGAAGAGCAGTCCTTAATACTTTTTTGTTAAAATGGCTTATGGCCAATATTTCATATTTAAGGTTGGTTGGTTGTTTTTTTTTCTCTTCCTTTCAAAAGCCTGTACAGTTAGCAGTTTGGGAAGCACCTCATTTTATATCTCCTCTTATGCAACGAATTATTCCAATGCTTATGAGAATCTTGTGGAAGGATTTTAAAAGATACCTTACTGTCTTCTTATTGCAGATAAAAAGTTTATCATTGCAAATGCCAGAGTGCAGAACTGTGCCATCATCTACTGCAACGATGGGTTCTGCGAGATGACTGGCTTCTCCAGGCCAGATGTCATGCAAAAGCCCTGCACCTGCGACTTCCTCCATGGGCCAGAGACCAAGAGGCATGATATTGCCCAAATCGCACAAGCGTTGTTGGGGTCAGAGGAGAGGAAAGTGGAGGTCACCTACTATCACAAAAATGGTAAAGTTTACCTTTTTAAAATTTCTTGTGTTTGATTCCATTGAAATGAAGTTTTGACAACTGACAACCAAAAGTTCATATTCAGAGAAACCCCAGATATTCAGGTGCAGATATACTTTGCTTATAGTATTTTAGGCTTCAAAAAATATGGATACTCTCCTTCCTTCATGGGCTAGTGAGAACAATTTCTTCTTTGAATAAGGGTACTGTACTCTTCAAAAGTGCAGTAACTTAATGTCTCTGGGGACAGAATGCCAGAAATCACTTTTACTCTCTCCCCTTTCTAAGGGATGATAAAAGGGCCAATGATTTACTGGTTTAATTGATATGCATTTTGTGGGAGAAAAATACAGAGTTTTATTTGCTTGAACTCAAATTCCTTACAAAGCAAAGTCTTGTTGAAAACTATATATGAAACTAAAACTACTATGTTATAAATGTTTCTTGGCTCTTCAGCTTTATTTGATAGGTAACAACACCTCTTTTCTCTTTTGTTCCTTTTCATACAAGATTAAGAATGATATATAGGAACTTCTAAAATTGGTCTAGTAAATCTATGTGTATTCAAATAATAAAGACTGTTCATATATTCAAGATTTGCCCTAAAAAACAAAATGGAGAAAGGGAACTATGATACTGTGGAGTTATTAGTATTCATTTTTACAACTGCAGCAAAACTGGCATCTTCAATTTAAGGTCATACCTCAACTTCAAGGGCAATCCTTTCAGGCTTGCTGTGGGACCATAAATATTTTAGATATGTGTAAAAGTTCTCCAAAAATCACATTTAATGGTATGAATTCATTAAATGCACAATATGTATGTATATAAACTCACATGTAATGAATATTCAGATATACCTATTTTAAAGATACGCATTTCCAAATGTACACACTTAATTATATTTGACAATTTAGGGATAAGGGGGAATGATTAAATGCATGCTGTAGTTAGTTTTGTTGATATTGCATTATCATGTATTTCTTTTTATTTAATTGATATAAATTAGTGAGACAGAAGGGTATTTAGTCAGCTTTTTAGTTAACTCAAGTTTTGAAAATGAATACATGAGTGATGTGTTATAGCCATATCATATCATTACTTGTCATTTAGTAAAATAAAGATAACAAATTCTAGCAGGAAAAAGGTTTAACTCTTCCTCTTAGTTTTCATAATTTAATACTGTATGATAGAAAATTTACAATTGTTAATTACTAGATTTTTGATAGCAATTTCAGTTGGTATGTATAACAAAGTATCATTGGAAAAACAGGTTTGTATAATTTTGAATTAATCTGGAATGAAAATACTTATATGATTATCAACCAATACAGAGATAGCTTTTAAAGTTCTTTTCACTTTTCCCAGACTTTTCAATCAGTAATGTTGGCATATTAGAAATAGCCTAATTGCTCTGTTGTCTTGAAAACATTTATTGGACTGAGGCTTTAACTACCCAAATGCAACGTGTGTGTGTGTGTGTGTGTGTGTGTGTGTGTGTGTGTGTGTACCTGATGCCAACAATTTGACTTTTGGAATAATTTGAATGTCTGACTTTTTTTTTTTCTATCTGAATATTTATCGTGATGTTGCCACAGTCTGCATTGTGTTTGCTACAGGTCATGTTGGCCCACATTTGGTCATTTTGTTTCCTGGGACATTTCAGAAGTTTTTCAACTTAGAGAATTTAAGTATAAAATGAATCTAGACTGTCAAGATTACTTGGATACCAACTATATTTTTCAGATAGTACTTTCAAATAGAAGTTGTTTTTATTAATTGGAATAGTGATGTTTTGAAACCTAGTTTAGCTTGTATAATATGAGTGTAAAATAATCTCAAAAACACCTTAAAAGCATTTTTAAAAAGCAATTTATCACAAACTGGAATGTTAAAAAAATTATAGTGTAGATGTTCATATTTGACTGATGCAAATCTTATTATTTTAGTGATTTGCTTGGTTATATAAATTAAAACCTCTCTGTTTTGGACAAAGAATGTTTATTTGAAAGCTTGTTTGGTATAGAAGTAATCAATATTTGGTGATGATTTTGATACTGTTGGCTTCATTTGTAGAAGTGACTAGGTCTACAAAGATTTTTAGAGATAATGACAAATATTGCCTTTTTTGCTTTTATTTATATGGGGAACAAGCATTTTCTTTTCTTCTAAAGAAAAATATTAATTTGAATGACCTTTTAGATTGTAAAGACATAGTTAGAATTATTGGCTTTGAATGTAATCAACTTGTGTTTTTGCTACTAGTTCATATACCTTGAAGATAATCTTCAGAGTTTATTGATTTTATTCACATGGCATCCGCAAAATCAGTCAGAGCTTCAGAAGTTCAAATGCTTTGAAAGTCTTGCCTCTTAGAAATCTGTCAGCTACTCTTCTACATTTATAAAAGCAGAAAGGAACAAAATAAGCAACATTTTCATTGGTTTGTTTCTCAAAGTTTCATTAATTCCTCATTATTGAGATCATTTATTTTTGAGAGGTTCTTGGTGTCTGAAGTATATACAGAAAATGCTTTCTTTACTTATTCTTTTAATTTTCATGTTCCCTTCCATAGAATATTACTGTAACTTAGCATGTCACAAGAATATGAATAGTGTTGCAATATGCACAATGAGCATATTAACAAAAATTTAAGATATTCTGTTTCCACTCTTTCATTCACTCATATTGGAGTAGCAAAAATATGAGCATGACATTATTCCCAAAAGCTTGTTTCACAACATGGACAGAGGCCTTAGACCCCATGATCTGAGTGAGTTCCGACAGGTGAGCTACATCATCACCATTGTGAAGCAACAATTCCCACCCTACCAGTTCTGGGGATTTTACTGGACACAATTGGACTTGCTGTTTACCAGAATATCAATTTTTAAAAGCCTAGTTATTTTGGGGGAGGACTATTTGACAGCCCTTCCTTTGAGGATTCTATTTTACAGTTTAAGTCATTATTGCATAAATCATTCTTGGCAGCTGTGAAATATTGCTTGAGGTGATAAAGCTATAAATCTTTTGACATAAAACTCTAATTATACAAAACTATAATTATGCTGAAGCTTATATAAGAATAGGTAAATATTTTAGTAGCATAATATATTCACTCTAAAAATACCTTTTCACCTTTTTAAGAATAGTGATTGAGAAATAGTAAACACTTCCATTATTAATTAGCTTATAGTTTAGAGATGATGGTAAGGTAAAAAAAAACAACAAAAAACAGAGGGGCTGATTTAGTCATCGCTAGTTTATTGCTGATCTGGTTAGGTGTGTGTCATGGATTAGAGCTAGCTTAAGTGCTAAACCACGTCAGCCGCATTTAGGTAGAAGATTTTTACCTTAAATTATCTAGCAACTCTAAACATTTGGAAAATTGAAGTAAATTTCTCCAAGAGAAATGAAGGTCTTAACCCAGTTGGAAAACAGAACTTGAAATCCATTATTTTTAAAGGTCTGGGTATTCCTTTATTTTCCCCATTATGTTTTTAGACATAGTACAATGGCAGTTTTGTTAACAAATCAGAAATATCCCTATCTTTGGGCTGCTTTTAAAGAACTAAAGGATGAGAAGGGGCTGTGGGAAGTCCTTTTCTGATCCAAACTGGGACCAGATCCAGACAGGATACCAGTCATAGTGGGGTCAGTACCAAGTTCCAGGGGCAGCATTTGATTCAACTAAAGTAAAAAGAGGTGAATCTACCATACCTAAGAGTAATTTGGAAAGACCTCCTAGAAAGTGTTTTGTTGTGAGTGAAGGCGAGGATACATACTGAGGGCCACCTTTCTCTAAGGTAATGTTTTTGGCAGTAGAGGAACAACAGGAGATGCAAAAGAGGATACAAACTGATCCCTGGTTTCAGGATATATGTATTACAGAGTGACTAATGTTCATTTCTATCTTCTCCACAAGATGTTTTTTTTAATGAAATTGTTTCTATAGAAAAAAGAATATACAGACTCTTGAATGAAGAGTCTTCTATATAAACGGAGAACAAAATTTAGGTTTAATTACCATCCTTCCTTTATTTCCCCACTCTACTTGTTTATGTATATCTCCTATCACCTTTTGTCATTTATAGGTAATGATAGCTTATTAAAGAGACAATGTAGTTTAGTTAAAAATTTAATAGCTCAAAAATAAATCTGATAATAGCTTTATATAAGTTATGTGATATGTAAAATACTCAACTCTCCTAATTCCTGAATTATGTAGAGATACAACTGATAGTTTTTAGAAAAGAATAGATGTATATTTAGTGTGTGAGGAATTCAAACAATAAGAAAAGTTTCCAGGTAATATCTTGCCTAGGGTTTGTTTTGGTGTTCATTTTAACTTTCTGTTTATATTTTTTTATGTTTCATTCAATGAAATATTACTATAATAACATTACTGTTAAAATACATTTTTCTATATTTCAAAACTTTATAATATCTTATGGACTTCAGATATTGTATAAATTTTAAACTTAATCAATAGTATTTGTTGCTAAAAATCAGAATTCTCAAGAATCACTCCTCCTCACAATTTGAAAACTTTATTTCAGTACTGTCCCAAGGGAGAACAAAATGTCCTAAAACTGTGGGTGGGCTGTGCTCATCAGCCTCTTTTCATCACTTGCCAGGCCAGCACCATACCTCTAGGCTACTTCGGTGCTACAAAGAAGCCCGAGAGATAACTGCTCAGTTATTTTCATACCTGAGGAGCTTGAGAATGGGGTCAGTTTAGGGCTATCTGCATAGGCTAGATTTGTTGGGTGGAACTGGCTTCTAATGCTATTTTTTTTTTTTTTTTTTGCTGTAAATAATCACTAAATCATTTACTTGCCATCAGCAGCCAGGAGAGTCCTTGGATAATTGAATCACAGGGAAGTAGCAGTTGGAGCATGACATGTTAAGACATCAACACTCATCTGGTCATCTGAATGTGAAGCCTCAGGATCATTTTAGATTTTTCTCTCTCCCGCTCCTCCCTAAACCCAATTGGTCAGAAATTCCTTTCAATCTTTCCATCTGACATATTTCCCAATGTTACTCCCACTTCTCCAGCACTGCCAAGTACCCTCGTTGAAACTCTCCTAATCCTTCTTCTGGAGCATTGAAGTTTCCCTCCCTCTCCAACCCATTTCCCACAGTGCCATCAGAGAGCTATTTCTGAAATGAGAATTACATTCCCTGATGATTTATTGGAGCTAAGCGTCATTGTAAATGAATGTCATGTATTCAATAATGGTTATGACAATACCATAGGGTATATACTCTTATTATCCCCATTTTATGAGAAGAACACTGAGACCCAGAGGGATGGAGTAATTTCCAAATCACACACAATTCATAAAGTGGTGAAGCCTGACCCATATTTGCTGCTCATCTTGGCTTAGCTTAAAAATCTTTCTTAGCCCTGGCTGGTGTGGCTCACTCAGTTGATTGGAGCATCATCTTGAGCACCAAATGTTTTGGGTTCCATTCCTGGTCAGGGTGCATACCTGGGTTGTGGGATCGATTCCTGATTAGAGCATCTACAGGAGGCAACAGATCAATGTTTCTCTTTCACATCAATGTTTCTCTCTTGTCTCTCGCTTGCTTGCTCCCTCTAAAAATCAATGAATATGTCCTCGGGTGAGGATAAAAAAAATATATCTTAATTCATTAAAATTCTCAGGATAATGTTTTAGACAGTTTACTAGGATGCTTGGTGACCTTCAGAGCTGAATTCATTTGGATTTCAAGTAGGATATGTTTAAAGGAATCAGCTTTAGGAATAGCTAGGTGAACTTCATGACTAAGTTTACCTTCTTGGTGCCTCAGTTGTCTTTTCTAATCTTTATTAGGAGAATAGCATCTACTTTGTTAGGCTGTGTGAATATATTGTGTACAATAAAGTACATAGCATTATTTATGGCATGGTTGCTAGGCCCTATTATGTGCTCAATAAATATCAATTAGTTACATATCTTCCCAACTACATTTCTCCTAAAAATCTTATGTTCCAATAATGCTTGACTACTCAGTTTCTCAAATAAGCCATCTTTCCTTGCCCTTCAGAAGTTTTCCTAATAATCAGTACAAAGAGTTTCTGAATGGATTGCTCTTCCCTCTCTCAGTTTCTCACCTTAAAGAAACATTATCATCCTTCCAAAAACAGATCAAAAGACTTCTGTATGAAGTCCTCCCTGATGCTCCCACTGCCTGCTCCAGAACATTAACTGACATAACCTCTGTGTCTCTTTAACATTGGGTTCTCAACTCCAGTGTAACACCTGGAGTGTGCTACATATCATTACATTTTATTGTAGTTAACATCATTTGTTGTGTTGTGTGTTTTTTTAGTTTATTCGGGAAAAATACCAAGTTTTATTAATCTCTGTGTCCAGAATATGTGCAAGAGAACCTGCTATGAAGTATGAGCTCAATAGCATTCACACAAAGAATAAACAGAGGATGAGAAATGGTACGACAGAGTTGAACAAAACAAGAAACCAATTGAGATCAGGAGATACTGAGGAAAGGGAATTACATGGAAAGTGTGATGTTTTGATTTTTTTTTTTTTACTTTCTTAACACTTCTAAAATGTTCTTAATAATTTTCACCTTAATTTTTATTAATGGACATATGTCTTTGATTAGTAAGCTAAGGTATTGAATCATTTTTTATAGCTTATAAATTTGTAAATAGCTAGAAAAACATCTAGTAAAGAGTTAGAGAGAAGCTATTAACCAGAATCCATTAACCAGTTACCCAAGTGTCACTCACTCACCACCAAATTAAAATGACTCTCACTAGTGTCTCCAACAATCTCTATGTATTAGCTAAACTCAAAGTTTTCTTCTGGTCTTTTCTGAATTGAGTTCATTGCTGTGTTTGACATCTACTTACTATACAAGGTACACAGTATTGGCATTCTATATCTAGTACAGGATTTTATCCTTCATTGTTATCTTAAAAATTCTTAATTGACAATGAAGCTGACCTTAGGGTCAATCAATAATGAGACTGTTGAATCTAAAATTATTATTGTCAAAGGAATGTTTTCTTTCTATATATATGATGCTGTCTGCATTTAGCAAAAGTACTGAACTACCAAGAAACAATAGACTCAGGCAGCAGTAGGACATTAATCATGATAGAGGAAATTTGTCCTATTACTGAACAATTAAGAAGGTCAAATTGCCACTTGTCACAGGTGGGTTATGAGAAAAATTGAGTACCAGGCTCCTATCACTGTAACTGAACATTTTATATCTTCCACTTGTTTCTTTAATCTACATGGAATATCTAATTAAGAAAATAAAAGTAGTCTTTCTGTGAACAGCTCTTCTCCTGGCTGAGGCAACTCCTGTGGCCCTTTCTCACTTACAGTAGGTTTGCATGTGTACAAATTCTCCTTGTTATTGTTTTGTGACTGCCTCACTCTACTTTTTACTTTAAAAATGGGCAGAACAAGCATTGGGGGGTACTTAGAGGGTAGGAGTTAGAAAGAAAGAGAGAGAACTATGGGTGCATTTCCGCCTTTAGTTGGCTCAGTTTGTAAAATGATCTCAGACTGTGCTAGGTGGGGCCTGGCAAGGCTGCCCAGCCACAAGGCTTCTGTTTGCCTGCTTTTTCCTCCGGGATGACCAGTTAGAAGACAGGGTTACAACAGGTGGATTCTCACCATTGTTTTTTGTCATTGTTGTTTCCTTTCCTGTTTTTTTCCCCTTCTTTCCTAAGGCACATACAGAGTGTTTCTATTTGTTGTTCTTTGTTTTGATAGGATATTAATTCTTGCATGTTGTTTGAAATGTTGGTTTTGAGAAACATATAGTAACTGCATGGGTTTAAGACAACTTAGAATGGCTGTGGCTTCTCATACTGATTATTGACCTCTATGCTCAAAACACCCTTCTTCATTCTACTCAGTCAAATCTGTACTAATGATCTAAGATGATGGACATGATGGCAAAAATTAAAGTATAAAATTAGTGGTGTTTCCACAAACAATTTCTCAAATATAAAATAAAGAACAACATCTAAGACAAACTAAGTATTTACATATTTAAAAGTAATAAAAATTTATTTGTGATATAAAAGACCACATATTGAAATCACATTCCTAAGGTCTTTGAATGTACTAATTAAGATCACATCAATTCAAGAAAATTAATGTTAGAGTTATGCAACATTATATGTGTATAATTTTTAATCAAATTCCATTTACTTCTCTTAGCAAAATTAGTAAAAATTTATTTTAGTTTTGCTAAAAATTTCTATATACACCATCCATTTTTCAAATAATGTTAATCAGTTGATCTTTGACTATACATTTTTTAGGTCATTAATACACATAGATGTGCTCTACAGGTTTTAATTGCCTGGGTGTATTTCATGGAATGTACCCCTCTGCCCAATTTATATCTTCTCCCAAAGTACCAATGTTAACTGAGTTCTAATTCTGTGACTGTCTCTTTGCATGCTACTTTATCTGATTTTTAATGACACATTTGGAGGCAGCTATCTAATTTTACAAATTAAATTGAAGCCCAGAGAAGTTAAGTAAAGTATTGATAATCACAGAGCAAAATGGAGATGAGATTTAAAATCTAGATTTGTCTATGTTTGCAAACCTTAATGTCTCCAATGATACCCTTTTTATAAAAAATATTTTATTGTCCTGGCTCATGGTTAGAGCATAGAATCGTGAGTTCAGAAGATTCATGAGTGTGATTCCAGGTCAAAGGCATGTACCTTGGTTGCAGGTTCGCTCCCTGGACCCGGCCAGGACACCTGCAGGAGGCAACCAATCAAGGTGTCTCTCTCTCTCATCAGTGTTTCTCTCTCCCCCTCCCTCCCTTCTACTCTCTCTCTCTCAACAGAAAAAATATCATCAAGGGAGGATTAACCAAAAAAACAAAACATAAAAAGTATTTTTTTTACTGATTTTTAGAGAGAGAGAAAGGGAAAGGGAGAGAGAGAAACATCAATGTGAGAGGTAAACATCTATCAGCTGCCTCCTGCACATCCCTACTGGGGATTCAGTCTGCAACCCTGGCATGTGCCCTGACCAGGAATTGAACTGGCCACCCTTCAGTGCACAGGACAATGCCCAACCAACTGAGCAATACTGGCCAGGGCAATGATACACTTTTAAAATCTTATCCTATTCCATCCTTTATGTTCTAATTCTAATTCTTAATACTAGATTTATTGGATTATATGAGGTATGAATGTGATTAATTTAATTCACATCTAAGAGTAAATGAAGTGAACTTTATCTAGGTATTTTGTATTTTAAACAGAATGTATCATACAAAATGAATCTATATTACAGGGTGTTTGATTTCAGTAGAGTGAAAATAGCTAACATATGCCTGTAATCTTTACATAATTATTAATTGCACTCTTTTTTTAATCCTTACAAATGTCCCCATTTTGGACTGTAAATTACAAGGTCAATTTATAGTAGGGGGATATTTTTAGTAAAGGGCCTCTCGGCTGCTATTTGTGTCATCGTTATCCAGGAAGTCCAGAAGAACATTCATATCGTAGAGTGATTCAGCAGCAGAAGCTCTATTGTATTCTTATCCTCTCCTTTTCCCACAAATAAGTTTTATTCCCTGGGAATAATATGTGAGTTAACCAAATTCACAACTAGTATTTAAATGGGAAATCATAAATTTACTGGTGTGATGAGTCTGGTTTGTTTAAAACATCTCCTGTTTTCTTCATCTAAGGTCAAATGTCAGACTCAGTTCTTGCTGCAAACCCTCCTATCTGTATCTCTGAGCTCCTCCCAGTGGCCACCATCCTCTCCTTTGCATGGTCTTCTCTAAATCCCTCAGGCAACCTTATTTGCATTTCCTGTTTTTTCCCTTGTCTTTATTAGAACACTTATGAAATTATTTTGTAATAATTTGTTTCTATGTCTTTTTCTTCCATTTAACGTTGAACTCTTTGGAGGCACTTATATTAAAAAAAAGAAGAAGAAATGTAAGGAAAGCAAAAAATAAATTTAAAAGAACCCAGCAATGAAAATGTCAAGTGGCAGATTTTAGAATCTTGTTCGTTCATTCATTCATTCATCCATTCTCCTTTGCCTACCATTTTGCTTAATATGAGAATTGTAAAATTAACAAGTTACGTTGTTCATTAATTTAATAACTTAATAACTTGCTGCCATGTGGTTTATATATTATAAAGCAATTCATTCTAATACTTAATAACTTGTGACTCTTTCTAAAGAGACACAACAACTAATTGTTCTTATTCAGTTAGACTAGAAGGAGTGAGGTAAATGTTCAGGACAATCCAGATAGATCCTTAATACTTATGCAGTCAACTGATTCTGATTGAGTATCCATAGATCAATAAAATAAAGAATATGTCTACATGTTCTTAAAATAACACATGCAAGTTTGCAAGACATTTTAACCTTCCCTGAAAATCCTTAGTTGAATACACATGATAAAATACTGATAAAACCTTAAAATTATTCTAATGTCCTTTTCTGCTATCTCCACACACTAAAAACAACCTCATACACTGGTTTCCCATCACATTTCATTATTTATCCCAAGCCCAGAGTCATGGGTTGAGATTCTAAAGTCTGTATGGTATCAGCAGACACTTCATCAGTCACATACTGATACAGGATTTCACCAACTCCTCAAAAACTCCATATCTTTACTATGAGTGATTTTAACTCCAATGTCAAAAAATTAGAAAATACAAATTTTAAAGAAGATCTATAATCTTGTACCTAAGAAATAGCCACTGTCAAAATGATGGCATGTATTCTGTCTATAATTTTCCTACACAAATACACACACATACACAATTATTTTTTACAGTACCAGAATAGCACTAGATATATTAAACTGTAGCGAGTTTTCTCACTGAGAAATTCATCATGAACATGTTAAATGATTATATCATATTTAACACATGAAAAGTCTGAAAATTATTTAATACTCACAAGGTATAGCATTAAAGGAAGTAAAATATTACCAATACCTTATTATTGAACACTTTATTGTTTCCAAGTTTTTGCAATTGTGAAAACATGTATATCCCTCTTGCACACTTTCACTAATTTTTTTCCTTAGTGGATACTCCTAGGTGTATAACTACTGGGTAGAACAATTTGTGTGTCTTAAAAACCTTTGTTACCTGTTGTCCAATAAAACTCCAAAAGCAAGTGTACTTAATTGCATATTTACTGTTAATAGTAAAACTTCATTCTTTTTCATATTTCTTGACCCTATAAAAATAGTATCATTTTGTCAGATTACTGAAATTAACCCACAATCTTCTGAAAAATACATGTAGAAAATATATGGGGCAACTTATTTTCTTATTTAAAGACTAGAGGCCCAGAACACGATATCCCGTGAGACCCAGACCTGCCAGGCGGGAGGCGGGACCCAGAGTCAATTCCCTGCCCACCTGCACGTGCCTCGCTGCGCACGCAGCCTCCTGGTGACCAGTCTTTGGTCGTTCCGCCGTTATGGCGTCACGACCACAGGCCTTTTATGATATAGATAACAATGCTTTGAATTGCCAAAACTAGGGAATGATGGGAATCTCTCAAATAGCCGATTGTCTGGACTGGATGCCCCAGCCCATATCAGGGTCACTCTTCCAAAAACTGCTCTTTACGTTGGCATTTCATTTCAGTAATTTGCTGGCAGTTTTTTAAACCTCAGATTCAGAAACTAGTACTGGTTTTTGACTACTTAGCAGCATTCTGTGAACTTTTTTTCCTTTCTATTTGGAATAAATTGGATCTTACGTTATTTTCAGTATTTCTTATTATCTATGCAGACTATAATGAAAATCTTGATTAGTGAAAATAATTTTATTTGGTAGTTTGCATATGAATATATATATATGTATACACATACACACACACACACACACACACACACACACACACACACATATATATATATATATATAAAAGCCTGAGCAACCGAACAACTGAATGATGGGTTGACCGGTTGCTATGATGCACACTGACCACCAGGGGGCAGACGCTCAACACAGAAGCTGCCCTCTGGTGGTCAGTGTACTTCTACAGCCAACCTCCCGTGGCCAGCCAACCTCCTGTTGTCCCTCCCCCCACCTGGTCAACCCCCATTAGCCCTGATTGGGACTGGGTGAGACAGCCCCAAACAGCCCAGATCACCGGCCAGGCCAAGGGACCCCACCTGTGCACAAATTTGTGCACCGGGCCTCTAGTATATATATAAAAGCCTAAGCGACCATCCAGCCATTCAACTGTCCAACTGGTAGTTATGATGCATAATGACCACTAGGGGACAGATGCTCCAACTGGTAACTATGATGCACACTGACCACCAGGGGGCAGATGTTCAACACAGGAGCTGCCAGCTGCAGTGACTTGGCAACTGTGGTTCTTGAGTGACACACCCAGAACCAGAGAGGAGGGAGCCTGATTCCAGGGTGCATCATCTGAGAACCACCCTCTCGCAATCCAGGACCCCTTGGGGGATGTAGGAGAGCCAGTTTCAGCCCAATCCTTGCAGGCCAGGCCTAGGGACCCCACTTGTGCACGAATCTGTGCACCAGACCTCTAGTATATACATAAACATGAATATTTTAAAACTTTAATTGTTTTGCTTAGATTCAAAGTGACAAACATGAAAGGTAATAAACTCATAAAAATAAACATTCACCTAGAAGACCATGTAACAGAAATAAAATGTACTTATAAAGTATGAATGACAACAAATGCTCAAAATTACAAAATAATTATGCGGAAATATGTAAGTGACAGAAACTCATCATAGTATTAGATACACCATTAACTTTATCCCAATACTAGAGGCCCAATGCATGAAATTTGTGCATGGGTGGGGGGTCCCTCAGCCCGGCTTGGTCTCACAGTCCTGGATCCCTCATGGGATGTCCACCTGCTGGCTTAGGCCTGATCGCGCCCGGGGGGGATTGGGCCTAAGCCAGCACTCAGACATCCCTCTCACAGTCCGGGGTTCTTGCAGTCCAGGACCCCTTGCTCCTTACTGCTCACCTGCAGTGGAGGCAGGAGAGGCTCCCGCCACCGCCGCTGTGCTTGCCAGCTGTGAGCCCAGCTTCTTGCTGAGTGTCAGCCCCCTGTGGTCAGTGCATGTCATTCCGCTGTTCTGTCAATTTACATATTAGGGTTTTATTATCTATAATAATAAAAGTATAATAGGCTTATTAGACCAGACAGCGGAACGACCTTCCAGACGTCATTCTGGACGTGCTTCTGGATGAAGCCGCTTTGGCGGGGGCCAAGGCAGAAGTGGTTAGGGGAGATTAGGCAGGTCTGGCAAGCAGTTAGGGGCATTAAGCCAGCATGCAGGGTGGTTAGAGGTGATCAGGCAGGCAGGCAGAGGCAGTTAGGGGTGATGAGGCAAGTAAGCAGAATGGTTAGAGGCGATGAGGCAGGCAGGTGAGTGGTTAGGGGAGATCAGGCAGGCAGGCAGAGTGGTTAGGGGAGATCAGGCAGGCAGGCAGGCGAGCGGTTAGGAGCCAGGGGTCCTGGATTGCAAGAGGGTGCAGGCCGGGCTGAAGGACCCCCTCCCATGCACGAATTCCATGCACCGGGCCTCTGGTATATGATAATATCACTGAAATGACTGCAGAGATATATCCTTCCTTCCCAGGCTACCTTACTTAACCAAGACATGCAGAACACAAGTAATCTGATCTTTCTAGCTGTAACTCAATTCTCAGGTCGTTCCTCCAGGTGTTCTTTATAATCAATGTCACTTAACCAAGGCTCAGTAGGATTTATGAATTCCCAGATTGCTGTTCTCAGAATTTGTTCCCCAAATGAAGGACTACACAAAAATGCCTCTAATGATATACAACCTCATCTGTCCTGTTTATGGGCTTCTAGTCAGTTCTCCAAAATTGCAGGACTTGTTTCTTTGCAGTTCATGTTTCTAGAGGGAGCAGGTGTCCTACTGAAATTTCATACCCACCAACATTTATTATTTTAAGTATATTCACAACAATGTGAGTATAGTGTGAGTTATACAACATTCTGTTTCCATTATTGACATCCTAGAGGATTCTAATAACTTCAATGATGAATTTCCCTCTGGAGAATTCTTCATTTAAAAGAGTTATGTTAGTCCCTTCTTATTAATCTAAACTTTTTGAAAATGTGAAGGATAATAATTATGTTCTTGAAATCTTTACCAAGTAAGAGATTTAGAATATCATTCTTAATTTTTCTTCAATTAAGAAAATAAAGCTAAGTGTCTGGTTGAGCTAGATCTCAGCTACAGAAATGAAAATTAATCTCAAGTGTAAAAGAATAGGCAAGAGCATTTTTATAAATACTTCTTACATGGCACTTGAAAAATTATTAGTAACATTAATTAATTAGAAAAGAAGGCTTAGAAATTTTAATTAGACTGAGGTTACAAAATTTGAAAATTAAAATATAAAGAGTGCAGATGAAGCCTGAGATTTTAACTACTTTAGCTGCATGTTAGAATACTTGGAAAACACAAACAAAAGAAATCCCAGGCATATTATTTTCATTCCAGCAGAAGTGATATGTGCTACCTTGTATTAAAGATTCTAAGAACTATGGGATAAAAATCCAGAAAACTTAAAAAAATGGTGGACATCATAATATAAACAGGTAGGACCTCCTTGCTAAATCTAATTGTTGCAGAATTAACCTCTCACCCACCCCCACATCTAATTTAAGCAAAACTGGCATGAAAAATCAGACACTGGAATGATGTTCTTTCTGTTTATTTTATTTTATTTACACTTGTGAACTTTGGTATTTTGCTAATGAGCTCCAAGTCTGGGCTTATTGAATTATCTTTCTGTGGCAATGTATATGTTATTCTGGGATGAATTAGACAGAGTGAGGTTTGAGCACTTTAAATCCTATCTAATAAAAGAGTAATATGCAAATTGACTGTCATTCCAACACACAAGATGGCTGCCCCCATGTGGCCAAAGATGGCTGCCCCCATGTGGACACAAGATGGCCACCACAAGATGGCCAGCAGGGGAGGGCAGTTGGGAGGGACCAGGCCTGCAAGGGAGGGCAATTGCGGGTGATCAAGCCTGCAGGGGAGGGCAGTTAGGGGTGACCAGGCCGGCAGAGGAGGGAAGTTGGGGCAACTGGGCCTGCAGGGAAGGGCAGTTGGGGGTGACCAGACCTGCAGGGGAGAGCAGTTAGGGACAAACAGGCTGGCAGGGGAGCAGTTAGGCATCAATCAGGCTGGCAGGGGAGTGGTAGGGGGTGATCAGGCTGGCAGGCAGAAGCAGTTAGGGGCAATCAGGAAGGCAGGCAGGTGAGCAGTTGGGAGCCAGCAGTCCTGGATTATGAGAGGGGTCCCAGATTGGAGAGGGTGCAGGCTGGGCTGAGGGACACACACTCCCGTGCATGAATTTCATGCACCAGGCCTCTAGTAATATAATAATAACAGTTATTTATTGAATACATAAGATAGGCCAGTATTCCTCCGAAATCTAATTTTTTCCTCAATCTTCACATCACTCTATGAAGTAGGTATTTGATTGTTTCCATTTTGCAGATTGAGACGATGAAGTCAATAAACTTTAGAAAGCTACACAATTAGTACATAACAAAGCTGTGGTTTAAGTGCAGTTTGTCTTCTTTCTGAGCCTATACTCTCCGAACCCTGCTCTACCACCTCGCACTCTGTCCATGTGGTGTCTCTGATACACACAGTGTACACATATGGAGAGCCAGGTCCCATCTTAACAGAAAACTGATTTTTTTTCTGGATTTTAAGCATTTAAATGTTTTAAATTTGGAGGCTTCAAATCTTCTTCTCTTTTAAAAATATTTTACTTTATTTTTTCCCATCCCTATTTATCCCCTCTATGCCCTCTTCCACCTCCAACCACCTCCTCCCTCTGGCAAGCATCATACTATTGTTCATGTCCATGAGTTCTCTCTCTTTCTTTCCATTTTTGCTCAATCCTTTCCACACTCAACACCTCCACCAGAGCTGTCTGCCTGCTCTCTATCTATGAGTCTGTCTCTATTTTGCTTGGTAGTTCAATTTGTTCATTAAATTAAAATCCACATATAAGTGAAATCATATGGTAACTAGTGTTTCTCTGCCTGGTTTATTTCACTTAGGGTAATGTTCTCCACGTCTATCCATGCTGTCACAAAGGGTGCATTTTTCTTCCTTTTTACATAAGAGTAGTATTCCATTATGTAAACATACCACAGCCTTTTTATCCACTCATCTACTGATGGGTACTTGGGAAACTGCCTTATGACCCAGTGATCCTGCTACTTAGAATTTACCCAAAGAAACTCGAAACACTAATTCGAAAGAATATATGCACCCCTATGTTCATTGCAGCATTATTTACAATAGCCAAGATTTGGAAGTGAGTCTTTTTCTCTTAAATGCAATTAGACAAACATGTGCCTCCAGTGTTTTCAAAATAACTTAAATTCACCTATGTTATCTCAGTGCCTTGCAAAAAGGAGCTGTTCAAAAAATAGCTTCTTAAAAGAAATTAATGGATTAAAAATATAAGGCAAACCCTGATCTGTCAGTTACTTCTTCAATAAAGTGGAAGTCATCTCTTCCTATTTGGAAGGAATGATAAAGTGGGAACACCACATAGTGGCAAAGATCATGGGCTCTGGAATTAGGTTGCCTGGGTCTAAATCTGAAACATATTCACTGTATGATCTTCTGCAAGCCACCCACCCAACTGCCCTGTCCTCAGCTTCAGCATCAGTGAAGTGTAGACTGTGATGATAATTGAATCTACCTTATAGGTTTTACAAGCACTAGGTGTGTCTATATCTGTGAAAGCACTTATAACAGCACCTAGTACCCAGTGAGTGTTAAATAAAAAATGTGAAAAGGATTTGGGTTAAAAATAAGTTGATGTGCTCCCTGAGTGTTGTGCTCAAAAGGAAATTTGGAGCTGCATGTGGACAATAAAAAATGTGTATGTAATTTTTTACATCACTAGGTAAAAGAATCAATTCACAGTATTTCTTGAAAATTTCAAATGTGAAATCACAGAGGCTTTGCCCCATAGATTATGATCTTAATCAAATTCTGTATAATTTATTGTTTTAGATCTATTTTGAAATGCTGCAACTTGTTTTAGGTATGGTTATCCTGAAAATATCAACATGCTGGGTAAATTGAACTTTTAGAATATTTCTTTACACGGCTATCTTTTAGCTATATTGTGAGCAATTCCATAATGGTATCCAAAAACCAGTGTGTTTTGAAAGTCTCAAGTCACAATGAGGTGTAAGCTCAGTCTACTGCTCCTCTCAGGAGTTAGTGGTAATTGAGATAAATCTTATTTAAAGCAAAGAAGTGGGATTGATTGCAACTTACTGATTTGAAGAAAATATGTAGATATAAATATCCAAATATAAGGACCATAGCTAAGATGACACTATATTATTCAAAGTGGGATTCTTTTTAAATTGAAAGGGGACGTTATTAATACTTATATCAGGAGAACAGGAAAAACCCAGGAGCGTCGACACACTGGCTATATAAACACTCTAAATACCACCTGTCCTGGCACTATGTATGAGGGTTTTGAAAATGTCTACCATTCTATACTACAGACTTCCATGCACATTTTTTAGCCTCTTGGAACTGGTGAGTTTGAAAATGTAGCAACCCATTCTTATGATGCCTAAAATGCTTCCTGTATAGACAAAGGCTGTATCTAGAGAAATGAGTCAGAATTCCTCTAAAGAACACTGCACCTGCTGACCTCTTTGAAATAAGACTATAAATGAATCTTTCTATAAGTACCACATTGAAAATTCTTAGTAAAGGAATTAACCTTAACCTCTATAAATACCATGCTGAAGGTTAAACTAAAAGTAAACTAATTAACTCCCCCTTGCCCCCACGTGAACCATAGTAAGTCATGAGAACAGAACAGACTAAAGGCAAAGCAACTGAGTTCATTGTTGCAGGCCAACAGTCCTTTGTAAGATATATTTTATTTTAAAGATCCATAAACGATCTCTGTCAGAGAATCTGTTAATATATGGGTGTACAGCCATCTTTTTCCAGCTTATGACTATTAGTCCTTAGTCATTTGTGTTCCTCTATTTGTAATCCTGTGATAAAATTAGCCTTACTTCCTATTTAAAATTTGTTATCTAAAGGATGTATGTAAAATAGGAAGAACAATGCCAGAAAAGTTGGGATGGACAGCATTAAATCAGAAAGTTACTAACATTCTAATATAAATGGTTTAATTACATAATTAATTAAGATCTGCAATAGAAAGTAAACATAATTTTAATTACTTTAAATAGAAATTGATCTCTCCAAGTTTAAAAAAAATGCATTCATCGAAAAATAAAAAATAAGGATTAAGACTGTTTTTCAGAGGTAAGAAAAATAAGGATTAAGACCGGCTGAAAGTGGTACAGCCGGTATTTTCATATTATTTGTATTTTTCCAGATCTAATACAAACATAAAGAACATCACCTTTGTCTGGAAAAAATGGGTTTGTAAATAAATGTAGCATTTCCAATGCTAGAATCCAAAAAGGCAAAAGGAAATAAGAAAAATGCTTGAATAAATACTATGAAGACTTTACCAGTTGTACTGGTTAATAATGTGGACTTTTTTCAATAGATGGAGTTACACATAGGTTAATATATTCGCGATTTGATATGTATGCTATTTTGTTGTATTGACAGCAAGCTTCAAAACTTCATATGTCAAATTTGCTGAAGGTGTTAACATCATAGATATTTTTACACTTAAAAATGTTGAATTTCATGCCAAAAAAAGAGCATTTGTGGGAAGTTATAATTCATTACTTTATTTTGAAGAAAAGTGCTGCTGAATACTTCGGGAAACTTATGGTGAACATGCTCCATCTCAAGATATTTGTGAACGGTGGTTTAAACATTTTAAAAGTGATGATTTTGATATGAAAGACAAAGAACGTCCAGGTCAACTGAAAAAGTTTGAAGACCAACAATTATAAGCATTATTGGATGAAGAAGCGTGTCAAACTCAAAAACAACTTGCAGAAAGATTAAATGTTGCTCAGCAAACAATTTCTGATCATTTACAAGCAATGGGAAAGATTTTAAAGGAAGGAAAATGGGTGCCACATCAACTGAACGAAAGACAAATGGAAAACTGAAAAGTCATCAGTAAAATGTTGCTTCAATGGCACAAAAGAAAGTGTTTTTTTGCATAGAATTGTGACGTGATGAAAAGTGGATTTATTTTGAGAATTCCAAATGCACAAAATCATGGGTTGATCCAGGTCAACCATCAACATCAACTGCAAGGCCAAATCACTTCGAAAAGAAGACAATGCTCTGTGTTTGGTGGGGACCAGGAAGATGTAGTGTATTATGAGCTTCTAAAACCACGTGAAACCATTAATACTGATTGCTACTGACAACAAATAATCAATTTGAACCACGCTTTGATTGTAAAACGACCAGAATGTGCCAGAAGACATGGCAAAGTAATTTTGCTTCATGATAACACACCATCACACACTTCAAAACCAGTTAAAGACACGTTAAAAGATCTTGCCTGGGAAGTATTAACCCACCTGTTGTAGTCACCAGACCTTGCTCCTTCAGGTTACCACTTGTTCCTTATTGATGGCACACGCACTTTCTGAGCAGCACTTCAAAACATACAAAGTGGAAAATTGGCTCTCTAAATGGTTTGCCTCAAAACAAGAAAAGTTCTATTGGGAAATATCCACAAATTACCTGAAAGATGAGGGAAATGTGTAGCTAGCGATGGACATTACTTTGAATAAAGCACTTTTCATGTTTCTCTTGAAATTATCATGTTTTCTTTGATTACAAAATCCACATTATTAACCGGTAAACCTGGTATATGATACTAGAGGCCTGGAGCACGACATCCATGCACTTGGGGTCGGGGGGGAGGGGGGTCAGCCCAGCCTGCGCCCTCTCCCAGTCTGGGACCCCTCAGGGGATGTCTGCCTGCCATCTTAGGCCTGCTCCCCACTGGAGTGGGACTAAGCCAGCAGGCAGACATCCCCCCCAAGAGGTTCTTAGCGCTGCTGCAGAGGTGGGAGAGGCAGGAGAGGATCCTGCCACTGCTGCTGTGCTCACCAACCATGAGCCCGGCTTCTGGCTGAGCAGCACTCCCCCTGAGGTCAGTGTGCATCATAGCGACCAGTCGTTCCTCTATTCAGTCTATTTGCATATTAGCCTTTTATTATATAAGATGTGTAGATGTAAGTTAAAACCACTCATTGGGAGTCGTCTTAATTTGGGCTGATATTGTTTCTCCTCTTAATGAAATAGGATGGAAGAAAAACACACAGGCCTCCAATCAGCACTATTTTCAGTTAAGCATTAATGAAAGAAAGCTAATCATAGAAAAGAGCAGCAGGTGATATTCTTAGTGTAGGAGCCATTTCTTCACTCCCTCCCCCCCCCCCCCCAGCATTCTTCCTTGGTTTCTTACTCCATGGAAACATTGTCCTGTCTCTAAACAATGCATGAGCCAGATATGGTAGAAATCATTAGCAGTCCAACGCAAAATTTACTGGTCTTTCACATAGCAACCAGACTAGCATTATTCTTGCAAAACTGAGAGAAAGAATGAGCCATTTGTCTAAAGCTGCTGTTATTACTGTAAAATTTCTACTTTGAAAAAATATTCAGACCTACAGAAGAGCTACAAAATAGTACCTTCTCTTATTACCTTCATGTAAATTCAGCTATTGTTTACAGGCTGCCACATTTGCTTTGCCTCTCTCTACATTTGTCTGCATAACATATATATACACATTACTATTTTCTGTCTATTTACGTATTTTGCTGAGCCATTTGAAAATAACTTGCAGAGACCATGACCCTTCATGTTTAAATACTACAATGTTTTACTTCATAATAAAAAAAACTTATTTCTATAACTACAGATTAATTATCAAAGCCAAGAAATTTTATATAGATACAGTACTATTGTCGAATTACCCTACCTTGCCAACTTCCCCTATATAGTTCTCTAGCTAATTTGTTTTTAACAGTTCAGGATTTAAACTAGTATTATACATTGCAGTTTGTTGTTGTGTTTCTTTAATCCCCTTTAATCTAGATCACTTCCTCAGCCTTTCTTGTCTTTCATGACATTGATATTTTTTAAGGATGAAGGCTCATTGTTTTATAGAAAGCTAGAGGCCCAGTGCATGACATTTGTGCACTCGGGGAGGACACAGGGGGGTGGTCAGCCCAGCCTGTCCCCTTTAGCAGTGCAGGAGCCCTCAGGGGATGTCCAACTCATGGTAGGGAGCGAGACTAAGCCGTAGTTGGACATCCTTAGCGCTGCTGTGGAGGCGGGAGAGGCTCCCGCCACTGCCACTGCGCTGGTGATCCATCAGCCCGGCTTGTGATTGAGTGGCGCTCCCCCTGTGGGAGTGCATTGACCACCAGGGGGCAGCTCCTGCGTTGAGTGTCTGCCCCATGGTGGTCAGTGCGCATCATAGTGACTGATCGTTCTGCCATTTGGTCGATTTGCATATTAGGCTTTTATTATATAGGATTCAACTTGGATTTGTTTGACAAATCCTCATAACTTCCTTTGAGTTGTAAATTGTTGTCATATATAATATATAAATGATATTGTATCCTTTTTAGTGCATTACCAAAAGCACCTAGTACCAGTTTGTCCCATTATTGGTGATGTTAACTTTAATATCTTCCCATGCCATTTTTTTCACATGGTGTGAAAAAAAAAAGGAAAACGAAATGTAACAGTACCTTTAAATCAACATCAATAGAATAAATTTAACAGAAACCATGCAAAACATTGTGGGGGAGCAAGAATCTTTCCTTTGCCATTCAAGGTTCTTTCAGCTGATCTAATAATTAAATCTACATGAGACATATTAACAAGGTAAAATAATCAAATCTAATTATATATGTATGTATGGGAATCCCACATATACAAGAAGTCCAGAGGCAGAGGGAAATATATATATATATATTTATATATATATATATGTGTGTGTGTGTGTGTGTGTGTGTGTGTGTGTGTGTGTGTATTACCTTGGGCAAGATAATAAGGTGTTCAGTAATTAGTAGTTTCTCTGCCCTAAATTAAGGTCATTATTTCTGGTCATAACTCTTTCTATAACCCAATCCCTAATTTCAATTCTTTAGGGGAGATATAAAAGTATCTCTTGAGCCTGCAGGGTCTTTGTTACCTTTAGCTTAAAATAATTATCATAACACATAGGTATATCTTGAAAAGACTTGTTCTGAATGCTTTATTGATCTATACTAAATAACTCATAAATATTGGTAAGAGAAGTTCAAGAGCAAATAAGTAAATGGAGAAATGTTCTATGTGTATTAATTGAAAGACTCAACATTGTAAAGATATCTAGTCTTACCAAATTAACCTGTGATCCTAATCATAATCATAGCAGGCTTTTTAAAATATAAAGTAACAAACTGATTAAAAATGTATATTAAAAGGCAAATAGTTTAGAATAGACAAAATAATCAGAAAAAAGAACAAGGTTAGAGGACTCAAACCATGTAATTTTAGGAATTACTATAAAGCTACAGTAGAGTATATATAAATAGATCAATTAACCAGAATAGTCTAAATAAGTCTTTATATATAGATAATTGATTTTTTAATAAAGTCAGCAAGGTTATTCAATGGAAAAATGAGTCTTCAACAAAGTTAGATTAGTGGAAAAATGTGAGAAAAAATGTATTTTGACCTTATGTTATACTGTATGTAAAAATTAATTTGATGTGGAGTATAGACCTAAGCATAAAGGCTAAAATTATAAAATTTCTAGAAATAACATTTTAAAATATTTGTAAGTTTGAATGGCAAAGATGTTCTATATAAAATGGCAAAGATGAAACCATATAAAAGGCAGTACTCATATAATAAAAAGTGATTATTTAAACATCATAAAATTAAAAACTTATGTATTTCAAATAATTCCATTAGAACATGCAAATTGACTTAGGCAGAGAAAATATCATAAATGCATATATTTGAGTAAGCCAGTGACTTTTAACCTTTTTCATCTCATGGCACACATAAACTAATTACTAAAATTCTGTGGCATACCAAAAAATGTTATATTTTCTGCTGATATGACAATAAAAATAGGTCTTACTTTTTATTCATTCACAATATTCACAATGGACAACTATTCTTGGGTTAGCTGTTGTCATTCTTTTTTTTTTTTTTTTTTTTTTTTTGATAGCCTAAGGGAAAAGAGGTCAGTGCCCCTAACTAAATAGTCAGGGATTGCATATTTCACAAATTCTTGATATACACTGATTGAAAATTGCTGGGCTAAGGAATTCTATTCTACATATATAGAATACCTAATATATTGTATATAATATCCTATCTAATAAAAGAGTAATATGCAAATTGACCATCACACCAACACTCAAGATGGCTGCCCCCATGTGGTCAAAGATCCTGCTCCCATGTGGACGCAAGATGGCCACCACAAGATGGCCAGCGGGGGGGGGGGTCAGTTGGGAGGGACCAGGCCTGCAAGGGAGGGCAGTTGGGGGCAATCAGGCCAGCAGGGGAGGGCAGTTAGGGGTGACCAGGCCGGCAGAGGAGGGAAGTTGGGGGTGACTGGGCCTGCAGGGGAGAGCAGTTTGGGGAGACCCAGGCCTTCAAGGGAGAGGTGTTGGGGGGGGACAGACCAGCAGGGGAGAGCAGTTAGGGGCAATGTGGCTGGCAGGGGAGGGCAGTTAGCGGTGACTGGATCGGCAAGGGTGGGCAGTTGAGCGGGACCAGGCCTGCAGAGGAGTGCATTTAGGGGTGACCAGGCCAGCAGGGGAGAGCAGTTAGGCATCAATTAGGCTGGCAGGGGAGTGGTTAGGGCAGCCGTGGGCAAACTACGGCCCGTGGGCCGGATCCGGCCCGTTCGGCTGTTCTATTCGGCCCACGGAGCTGAAAGAGCGGAGGGTTCTCTTGCTCTCCCCTCACTCCTTTACTTTGAATTTATATTAGTTCACACAAACACTCCATCCATGCTTTTGTTCCGGCCCTCCGGTCCAGTTTAAGAACCCATTGTGGCCCTCGAGTCATAAAGTTTGCCCACCCCTGGGTTAGGGGGTGATCAGGCTGGCAGGCAGAAGCAGTTAGGGGCAATCAGGAAGGCAGGCAGGTGAGCAGTTGGGAGCCAGCAGTCCTGGATTGTGAGAGGGATGTCCAACTGCCCATTTAGGCCCGATCCTACCAGAATCGGGCTTAAATGGGCAGTCAGACATCCCTCGAGGAGTCCCAGATTGGAGAGGGTGCAGGCTGGGCTGAGGGACACCCCCTCCCATGCACAAATTTCATGCACCGGGCCTCTAGTAACGTATAACATGCATTATATAATATACAATACATAAAGTATTATATGTCTGTCTATAAATCAGTGTTAAAAAGAAAAACAACCCAAATAAGATGGACAAAAGATTCATATTGATACTTTATAAAATAAAGATACATAATGCCCAATAAGCACATAAAAAGGGAAATGCAATTTAAAAACAAAATAAGATGCCATTTAACACCCACCAGAATAGATAAAAGACTGACAACACCAAATGATGAAGAGGGTGTGGAGCCACTGAGACTTTCTTACTGTGTTAGTGGGATTACAAAATGGTATAAACACTTTGAAAAACTAATTAGAGTTTTATTATAAAATTAAACATGCACCTACCTTATGATTCAGCAATTCCTCTTCTAGGTCATTACCCAAGAGAAAAATGTTTGCGCACAAAATTATTTGTATAAAATGTTTACAGCAGCATTATTTATAATAGCCCACATCTGGAAACAATCTAAATGTTTATCAACAGGTGAATATATACATTTTGGTATAGCCATCAACGATATGTCAATCAGTAATAAACAATAATAAACTATTGATATAAAATAACAACACCATGATTGAGTCTAAAAAAATGTGTTGAACAAAAAATTCATAAATAAAAGAATACATACTGCATAATTCTATTTATATAGAGTTAAATATTAGAAAAAATGAACTAAACCATGGTGATAGAAATCACAACACGTGTTGCTTGTGGAGTGATGGGATATAGGAGTTGCCTGGAAGGGAATATTGTGAAGAAAGAAACTTTCCTCTGCCCTGAAGGTTCTTTCTTCTGGTCTAATATAAGCAAATAGACATGAGACCAATTATCAAGAGAATATGACCACATTTAATTATACATGGAAACGCTGCATACATGAGAGAGTCAGAGACCCCCAAATACAGGAGACAGAAAGGGAAAATGAGGTATATGACATTCTGAGCTAGGGATGATATTATGTACCTTGGAGCTTCAGAAGGTAATTGCAGGAAGAGCATATGTTCAGCAATTATTAGTTTGCCCTGCCATATAGATAGACAAAAGTCATTACTGGAGATAATGCTTACTGTGGGTCAGGCTCTCAGTCCAAATTCCTCCTAACAGTCAAATGAGGGACAGAAGCCTTTCTTGATCCTCCAGGGTCTAGGTACCCCCAACCTAAAACAATCCAAATAGCACTGAGGCACATCTTGGGGTGGCTCTTTCTGAACCCCTATGGGAGCACACAGGAAATTTTGAGAGTGATGTACATATCCTATATTTTGATTAGGGTGTTGATAATATGATTCACTATATTGGTCCAAACTTAACAAATTGTATACTTAAATTTGCATTTCACTGTACATAAATTTTCCTCAACTTAGTAAAATCTCTATGTATTTTCAGAATCAGACTATTTTTTTATAACCATACAATCATTACTCAGACTTCAGTAAGACATAAATAAATGCATCAAGGGGAAATGCATTCTTTAAGTTCTGGACATTTGCTTTAACACATAGGGGAATTAGCATTATATTTACTATTCTGCTGATTGAATTTTCATCATAGTAGTAAAAATTAAAGTCAATAACTCATTTTCTATTTTGTTTTCAAAGTTGAAAGACATTAGTAATTTCATGAAATACCAACTAGAATCCATGTTCTTGCTTTGGGAAATAAGGGTTACACATTTGATTAGCATCTACTTTTGTTTATTTTTCCCAGTTGCCTCAGATTTTAAAATGCCATAAAGGAGCTAAATCTATTATTTAATTATATATCAGCCTATTTTGTATTCACTCTCACCCCTTGTAACAGTGATAGTTTATAATTTTAATTCCGATATTTTATCCTCTTAAAACTATATCTAAATCAATTGTGTTTAATTCTCTTCTACTTTAGTAAATGGTGTTTCAGTTTTGTTTAAGGGCTTTATTTTTACTTGCAAGTGGCAAAAAGATCTTCAATAATCTGTGAGCCCTTCAGGGTAGGGTATCCTCTATTGATTTCTGCTTGTAGTTTTCAAGATTCTATTATGGGAAAGGATAGAAATGACCATTTTAATTAAAGTCACTATTTCTTTGATGCAGATCCAAAGAGTTCTGCAAAAACAAAACATGGGTCAGTAAAGAAAGGAAACTGGGTTGGTAGAAGGAGATTTTTGGTAGAGCAGATTACTAAATGGGTTTTTAACCTGGGGAATGAAGGGTATGTGGAAATTAATTGTATAATACAAAAGACACCTATGTGTGATTCGTGTGGTCAGATGCATCTTTTTTCCTTTTTCCCCAAAATACTGGTACCTAGAATAACAAGCTTTCTCTGAAGATTGAAAGAATCATGTTTAAATGTATAGTTATATTGGGATTAATATAGCTGCATTCAAGAGATTATACTAATTGAATTTTAAACATATCTTAAAAGTTTATTTGTAGCCACTAGAGCTGAGACTGACATGTTTGAGATGCAAACTTAACATTTTATTGACTCTGAGGAGACTGACATCAAGGGCAACCAGGTTTCCTCAGTGGCTAACCCATAGTGCCCCCTGTGCTTTCCACTGTGCATAACCTATGAGGGCATTCTGACCCAACCTTTGTGCTTCTCACTTTCTTTTATTCTTCTTTATGTTTAATAGTTTAACATCAATTCAAATTCACATCTAAAGCCTAGTGTACATACAATTGCATTGCTTAATAAGATTTTTCTAATGACAGAATGTCTGCTCCTATTTATCATGAGTCGAAATATATCCTAGTTATTTTGTCTGTAATCAACTACTAAAGATTATAGAACAATCTTTATATTTTTATTTGGGAAAATTCATGTGTTTCATTTTTTAATATGTTCATTCTGTTTATGTCTATCAGCTTGAGATCTTTAAAACTTCACTCATTTAAACAGAAGCTTCATTTTTATTATCCTATTCCTCTAAGTATAAATTGAGCCAGCATGTTTAGAAAAAGTTGGAGGATAAGATATATCATCCTCTTTAATTATAGTAAACATTAGATTATGATCTATCATCTTTCAAAAATATGTGGAGAAATTGCTTTCTGTGGAAAAAATGTGATTTTCAGAGTAGAAAGACAAAGTTTATATATGTTACTCAGTTATTGAAAGAGACCCAAAAATGCAGGAAAGATTTAAATATAGAAAAACAAAACTGAAGACAAAGAAAACAAGTATATGGAACTGTATGGAGAGTGAGTAGGATAAGAAATCTGTTTTAAGGCAGGGAGTAAATATCTATAGCAAGGGAGATGGCTACTTCCCTCAGAAGAAAACATGCCAGTGAAATCTCTGACAAGCACAAGTTCAAGAGGGTTATCAGAGACTAGACACCATGATCCTAGGAGGGTGAATTCTTCAGTGTGAAAGATATTTATTCCTTAGCTCTGTTCACTGTTCTATTTGGAGCCAAGGCAAGAGTGATGAATAATGGATAACAGGACACCTTAATTGTTCTCTGTGAGAAAGGCAGCAGCACTGCAATCCTCTATATCTTATTGTGTACCATATATTGACATTTACAGAGATGAAAGAACTTCCCCTTTATAGATAAAAGATCTTTGCTTCAAATAACAAATTTACTTTCACAGACTTAGAAGTGAAAACTTATCTATTTTGCCTTCCACACCTCATCTATTTGTGAAGGAATTAGATTAAGCCTCATGGAAAACAAGGTAAATAATGATAATGCATTTCAATCTGCAAGTCCATTTAAAACAATATTACCTAGAGATGAAATGCTTCAGAATGACAACATGTTAAGGTGGTAAGGAACTGGGATCACCGATTATGTTTTCTAGGAAATGCACCAATGGTTCCTGGCCCTGGGTAGCTGCCCCACAAATGCTAACCAACTAACCAGCTTTCTGCCTGCCTACGTACTGCCTACCTGCCTGCCTTCCTGCCTCTTTTCCTCCCCTTCTTTTTTATTTCCTACTAGAGGCCCAATGCACGAAATTATCGCAAGGGTAGGCCTTCATTCCTCCAGCTGCCAGCACTGGTTTCCCTCTGGCTGCTAGCAGCCAGCCCTGTCCTCCCTCCACCTGCACCCACCTTGGCGGGGCACTGCCCACATCTGCCGCCAGCCCTCCTCCTCCCCACCCCCCATTGATTGCCCCACTGGCTGGTGGCCTGGGTTTCCCTCTGCTGGGCCATCGTGGGGTGATGGAGGGCCCCCTGACAAATCTCATTGCACCCGCCTTGGCTGGCCTGGCGCCAGTGCATGTCCTAGTGTGGTTGTCTGGACAGTCGCTCTGCTATTTGGTCGTTCGGTTGATTTGCATATTACGCTTTTATTATTATAGACTAGAGTTCCGATGCATGAAAATTTGTGCAAGAGTAGGCCTTCCTTCCCCCAGCTGCCAGCACTGGCTTCCCTCCAGCACCTAGGACCTGGGCTTCCCTCCTCCAGCCGCCGGCAGGCACCCAGGACCTGGGCTGGCTTCCCTTGGGCTGCCCACAGGCACCCAAGACCCGGGATGGCTTTTCTCCGGCCTGGCTTCACCAGGAAGGACGTCCGGAAGACATCTGGTATAATTAACATATGACGCTTTTATTATTATAGGTTTCCTTCCCTTCTTTATTTTAACAGCCTTTATTTTACTAATGTAGAAGCCAAGGCCAAGCAATCTGCCCAAGCTCACTTGATATCAGGACCAGGATCCGTATTTTCCAGTTTCTAAAACAGGGCTGGATGTCCCATTATATAGGGAAAGCATTGCCTTCCTGCTCATGCTCTCAAACAAGCAATCCCCTTAGGATTATCAATAAAGATTTAGTTTACTTTCCTTGAGGATGCGGAACACTCTGCCTGCATTTCAAAATCAGTGTTTCTCACGGAGTTTGAGCAATCATATGACTTCTTATTGCCTCATTGAGCATTTCATTTGCGCTTATGGTTGCTTTTTAAACAACCTTTCCTGACAGTTTTTCCTCCCAATATAATATATGAAGTGTATGAATCTATAAATGGATGTAAGCTCCTTGAGCAGATATGGTGCTATTTGTACTGTATGTTAATAATAGTGAAGCCTCATTTGTTGCTTAAAATGATAGTGCAATATTCTAAGAGGAGAACTCACATCTCACAGAGCATCTACAGGGGCATTAGAAATGAAATGTCATGCAGATCTGTTTGTGCTGGTGAACCTGATTTACTCTGCTTTATGAGCTCTTGCAGGTAGTTTTGGGAATTGAGCTACTGCAGAAAATTTTGGAGAATGTTTGCATTAGTGTCCATAAGAAATGCTAACATCAGCCAGGCTTATCTATGACATGAAGACAATTCACGTTCACTGTGGAGGAAAAAAAAATTAAATGAGGACAGTACATTCTAATTACAGCTAGACTTTTGGAGTTTGTGTGTTTTTCTGAGTTGTTTCAGTAATATAATCCTTAGAGATTATTACCTATTCAAAGCACTAGCATCCTGCGAGCTGTGATCACACAATGTCGTGTTGGCTCCCAGTTGAGAGGACACTGAGGGTAGGAAAATTAAAGAAACCCCAGTAATGATATCTTCTTCCTTCATGTTCTTCCCTGATGATTTTCATTGTAGAAAATAATGAAACACTCCATTTTTTAAAATCCCATCTCTTGAGAAGACAAGTGTTTGGTCAGAATTTTAAAAATATGCAATTTCATTTGCTGCTGCCTTCATTTGGTAATGTCTTTGTTACATTGACATTTTAATTGTGTATGTGCTGTGGAAGTATTTCTGTCTCAATTTTTAAAAAGAAATAATAGTGTTGTGAATCATGTTATCTATTTTATTCAGATTTAGATATCTGTGATCTGTTTTCCCCACATCATTATTTCTTTCCTTCCTAAATTATAATTAAGGAAGGAAACTTTTAAATATAATACTTATAATATAAAAATAATATATTTCTTTTTCATTCACTATTATGCTATATTACAAGGTATTTGAAAAATCTAAGCATCAGTAACAAAGTAGATTTTGATATAAATCATATTACTCTATTTCATTAGAAACTAAAACTCAGTGTATTTACCACTAAGATGCATGTACAGTATTTAAGAATAAAGTATTCTAAAGTCAAGAATCATAATAATCATCTGGCTCTTATTAACTTATGTGAGGAGAGGGATGAAATATTAATCCAACTGTAAGACATGGGCTTAGACCAAACAGACTACCAGTAAGAAAAGACTGTTTTCCAGAAAAGGTAGGCAGCCAGCCAGTGTAGGCTGCAGCAGGTTCCTTGGAGGCCCCCGGATAATCCTTTCGCAACAGGGTCATGTGGTAGTCTATGGGATCTGGTGCAGTCAAGGTAGTGTGGGCCACATTCAAAGGGTCATTAGTGACTGTTTATCAAAGTATATAGTACTTTGGGGTTTTATTAACAGAAATGGCTGTGCTGAGTATAATTACCAAATAATAGCATATATATACTGTATATGTCACTTTATGCCTTTTTATTATATACAATTTATTACATATGTGAATTTTTTCTCACAGTGCAACTCGGATGCTTACTTGGTTTAAGGCTAGCATGAAAGGAAATTATTATTTATTAGGTAAATCCAACAATGTCTCCTAATATTCATTAGAATTCTGATGTCACACCAGAGTTTTCAAAATTCATTTTACTAGGGGCTACATAGTGTTAAGTAATCTTTATTCTTAAACGAAACCCTCCATTAGCAAAGCTTGGCATCACTATTTTTCTGTACTCTATAAAAAATTCACTAGAGTAGTTATGTGGGGGAGGAGGTTACTTATCAGGAGGAAATGTAGAAGATTATCTCACTCATACATGAAACCATAGGTTCTTATATTTAAAATTCTTTATCAAGATTGTATTGATAGAGTAATTTACAATTTCTTTTACAATTGCTGAATTGTTACAGTGCATCTGAACTTGTCTTGATATTAGCTATTCAAGAAAAAAAGCTTAGGAAATTTTATGAATTACTCTACCAGTTCTGCTTTGAGTTTTTTTAAATAAATGGAGCAGTCTTGAATGAGGCAGACAATATTACTGACAAGACAATTCACTACAACTCTGATTTCTTTCAAAGTTCTAAATGATGCTAGAACATAGCATATTAAAAACTATTTCTGTCACATTTGCTGTATTAAAATGCAAAACAGAATACAAATACTATTAAAATTTTCTGATGACAGGCTTTAGAAAATTCAGGTGAACTATTAAAATTTTAAAACCGTGTTGGCGGTAGTTGATAGTGGGTAGGAAATAATTAAGTCTTTTAGTGTCTTTATAGCTTTTCCCAACAACAATTGGGAGAGCGTGAACGATGGACTTAACATGCTGATCTACAGTTTTTAGAAGTTTCACCAAGTTTTAATGAGCCTCACAAATCACCCTGGATGGCAGCCTGATATTTTACAGCCCCTCTAGTAAAGTTTTCTTCCCTGCTGTTCAGTGACACGACTGTATATACAAAAGTGAAGGAATGCACTGGATGAGGAAGACTGTTCTGGCAAAGTGGAAAGTGCAAATTTGGTTTTAATTCTCATCTACAATTAGCCTCCCTTTCTTTGAATTGAAGGCTAGCATGCTGCAATTATTTCTGGGCCTGCTTGGGCTCTGGGAAGAAAAGCAAATGAAAGTTAACTCTACAAGCTGCCATATTTTCTGACTTATCCTCTCACTGGCAGCATTTCCAAACCCCTGTCTCCCTTGTCCTTGTCCTGTCTGACTTTGAACATGCAAAGATGGTGCCTAAATTTCAGAGAGATCTATTATCTTCTCATTGGTTACTATCTGATTTTTATCCACTTCTTTCCATGTCAGATTCCTTAGGTTAATTCTTCTTACCTTTCGTCTGCATTTCCTTACCTCTCTGTCTATTCTCAAATTATTGAATCCTTGTGAAACTACACTCACCAAGGATATCATCACTGTGAGGTTGTCCTATCCCTCTTCAGAATATTCCCCAGAGAACTCTTCTTTCTCCTATTTATTGACGTGACAATATCCTTCCTCTTCTGAATGTTTCTTTGATTCTCGTCACCTACTATCTTTGGAGGTTTTTATTGTTGATTTCTTAACTGCAGCTTGACTATTCAACTCCTACCTATAGAACTATTTCTTCACCCTTATTTTAAGTACCATTTCCTAATGCCTAGTGGTTATTTCATCCTTACTCCAATTATTCTGTATTTAACTACCAGTATAACCACAATTTGGCCCTGTTTTCAACTCTTTATTTTTCTCAAAATATTCAAAATATTTAAATTATTCTTTCTGCTTCCTGTTTAAAATTTGTGTTAGTATGTTAAGTTTCAATGTCTCCCATAAACTAACTCAACTCTAGAGGCTGATGTTTCTAAAACTTTTTAATGATGACCAAGCAGAAATATTATATACTGTAATTTAGTCTACACGCATACAGACACACACACACACTACATACACATATATACTTGCACACTTTGCTGTATACTCTTATAATTGAAATCAGTTTCCTGAAAATATATTTATGCATATTATGTACAATTTACTCTTTTTCCTATTTTATTTCCTATAAAATATGTAGTTTTTGAGCCCCTAAATTGACCCCTGGTCATGATTCCACTTACTTCTTGTATACATCACATGAAGTTGTTGAGCTTCTCCACACCCTACCCCCTCGACTCTCTTCAGACCAGTCTCTTTCTGTCCTACAAGTACACACTCTCTTGATTTTCAGTTTCTATCCATGTTTTTCCAATTTAAGTATTTTCTCATTATAAAGACATCTCTGCCAGCTTCAGCTCTTGAAAATCCTCAGTTCCTCTAAAGAACAACATCTCTAAAATGTCGAAACAAGATAACACATAATCCTAGCTGATTTTGTAATGGTTTTACAATACTAAATTTTATCTTTCTATCTAGTACAAAAATTCATTCAGAATAGTAGTATGTTCTTTAAAGCACTTTAAATTCTCAAAACAAAGCTACTATGTTCTTTTTAAATTGATAAAAGAATAAAATACTAATTAATGCATTTATCAAGCTGCTAAATGATGTGTTGATATGAAAGAACTTAGTTTTTAAGGTCTAGGTACAAATCTTAACTCTACTATTTATGCCATGTGATTTTGGGCAAAATCCTCATTTCTTTTTCAATTGTAAAACAGAAACATTAGAACCTGACTCAGAAAATTGACAAAAGGATGAAATGAGAATGCCTATCTGGCATGTATAGGCATCCAATGTATATTTGTTGTTAAACATGCTATTTTGGTATATAACCATTTTTCCACATTTTTGGCTTGATTTTCTTTATATTTGTTTATAATATTTTCAAATATCTCTGTAGCATTTCTGTTACACTATTCTGATTTTTTCCAATTACCTACTAAATTTTTTAAAAAATATTATGTTTGAGATCAAGTCTAACAAACAATAAATGGGAAAATTATGCATACCTTTAGGTTCTTGTCTCTCCTTAAGGTACTCAATACAAGACTCTATAATATTCTAGAGAGCAAAGAGATACAACCAGCTTCTATAGTGTCTTTGTAGAAAGCCTGTTATCATAAGACTAGAGGCCCGATGCACGAAAATTCATGCAAGAGTAGGCCTGCCTTCCCCTGGCTGTGGGCACCAGCTTCCCTCCGGCATCCAGGACCTGGGCTGCCTCCCTCCTCCAGTTGCCTGCAGGCACCCGAGACCCTGCGGTAGGCTTCATCTGGAAGGACGTTCCTCTGAAAAACGTCTGGTCTAATTAGCATATTACCCTTTTATCATTATAGATTTGCTGCCATCAACTCTCAAGCTCATTATATCTTATTAAATTAATTTTTAACTGTTTTACCTAAAAATAAAAAGTTTCTTAAAAAAATAAAACGATATTTTGAGCAAATTTCTTAATTGGGGAAAGGGGGTGTTTTGGCCTTTAGCATAACTAGTTATTGATCAATTATGAGATATTTTTAGTTTGTGAAAGTAAGGTTTTGCATTTTAAGATAAACTAGGACACTAACTTTTGGAGGCACATATTGCATCAGATTATAGAACTAAATTTAAATTCATTTTCAACTTTCTGTGCTATGATATATGCAGATTGAGAGGAAAGTGACACACATAAAATCATATTTGTTAGCTCTTTAAATTTAAAAACTAGATTTTTACTTACCAAGTGTCCCAAGAGTGGAACTTGCCTGCATAAATTATCTAGCATCAATTAGATCACCTCAAATAGCAGAGATAAAGGGCAGAGAATGGTGAATAAGCAAACATGAATATAAAATGACTCTTCTGTTAATATTAGTTTACTTCTACCCTCAAACTAAAAAAAAATACTTTTTATATATTATTTGGTTTTTCTTATGTGTGGTAAACATGTAACCTCTGGTACGATGACAAATTCCTGACAGGCTTTCTGCCAACACCCACTTCCATAGCTTGATGTGCTTACTCACTTTTCTCCCCATTTAAAAGATATGTTCCTAGTATTATGCACTTGTTTGGTATCAGTCTATTGAAAGCATAACCTCTATTGATTTCAGTTTACTCAACTATAATATGAATATTATAGTATACCATACATGTATTATCAACATTATTAGATTATATATGTATGTTATTTTAAAAATTCGTGAGAATGCATCTTCTATAAAATATAAAATATGTGAATCCATCTTAATCAAAAGTTATAAAAACTTTATAGAATTAAATAAATTAGTTAATGTTATTGTAGTTCCAGATTACCTCTGTTCCTCTCAATTAATATGTAAAATTAAAAAATTATCTTTTTCTTATGTATTTACTACCCTATAAATATCTAGAAATGTTTATGTGAAATAAAAGAGTTAGACCTGGTTATCCTTGTCCTAAAAGAAAGATAGTTTTGTAAAGTTTTAATTCTTATATATCTAATGGTCTTCTTATGCTCCCCAAAATATTTCTAGCAAAATTCGCCTTCAGTATTTGTCTGACATTTGTTTCTTAATCAAATGAGCAATAATAGTCATAGGAGTCATAAGTACTGAATAAAGCTTTACCTTTAGTTTTGTAAGTAACATATGCATAAAGTTTTGACTGATTCTCAGAAGAGGCAGAACAAGAACTTCTAAAATGTCATTCCAATATTTCTTAGTGTTGCAAATTAAAGGAATAGCATCTTCAGAAAAATCCAATTCTCAATAAATTTGTATCACAAGAAACAAGAAGCTAAAGAATGTCAAAAGATCTGACTTTAGCCGATATAAAAATTTTAATTCCTTATTCAGATTGCCTCAAAAAAAGGGTAGAGACAGTGGCCAAGTAATGTTTTTTTTCTTTGAACTTTTGCTCTTTCATAACATAGGCCTTAATAATAATTTTGTTTTTATCACTACATAGTCAATGATAATAATCATCTTAAGTTAAGCCAACTCTCAGTTGATGGATCTCAAAAATTACTCCATCTAAATCTTGATTCATCTTTGTGTGTATAATTCAATTATTAGTGGGTTAGATTAATCTATCAGGAGATCCTGACTAATCACTAATGTGATTAGCTTTCACACTCCGAGTACTGCGTTAGAACTAATATGATGGCTTCTCTTGAGCAAAATTCAACCACCAATTGCCTTTATTTCACTGTTTAGAACCCTTCTTCATATCATTTTTATTGTACAGCTGCTTGGTTTGAGGGACTGGGAGCAAATTTAAAAATTAATTTATGACTGATCTCTTCCTAACCACCCAAAGAACTTATATGCATATATGCATAACCCATGGGTACAGACAATGTGGTGGTGAAGGCCTAGAGTGGAGGGCAGGGATGGCTAGAAGAGGTCAACTGGGGAAAAAAGGGACATGTAATATTTGCAACAATAAAGATTAAAAAAGAATAAATAAGAAAATTAGATTGTAAAATTTTAAAAATTACTTTATGAAAAATATATTTAGAATTATTTTATTTTATATGTATGTGTATGCAATGCATGCATGTACATATATTTGTGAATGAGTATGTTTGGTACAGTTGAAAATGGAAGTAAACTAGAGCCGTGGTCAGCAAACTGTGGCTCGCAAGCCACATGCGGCTCTTTGGCCCCTTGAGTGTGGCTCTTCCACAAAATACCACGGCCTGGGCGAGTCTATTTTGAAGAAGTGGCGTTAGAAGAAGTTTAAGTTTAAAAAATTTGGCTCTCAAAAGAAATTTCAATCGTACTGTTGATATTTGGCTCTGTTGACTAATGAGTTTGCTGACCACTGAACTAGAGAATTAGAATATAAAATAGTGGGTCATATTTTCAAAGTCTGTTAAAATGTATACTCCATTATTACACTTTCTTTTCATTTGGTATTCACATAGAGATTGACAGTTTCTAAATTAACAAAATAAATATTTTTTAAAAAATAAAAATTTAGTTAAAAAAAAAAAAGACCAAGCTGACTGTGTAGTATAAAGAAAAAGTAAGAGTCTTTTTTAGGTCCCTTTGAAACCCAGTCCTATTCCTCAGAGATTAATTTCTTTTAACTAACCCTTTGTGAATTCTTTCCATGCTAAAAACATTGTGGGGGTAAAGACTATAACTATAGATCCAGAGCTTCACACAGTGTCTGGCATATCATAGACATTCACTGAATATTTTTGAATAAAAAGAATGGATACCAAAGAAGAATTAAAAAAATTAAGAGGTATTCCATATCCATGAATAGGTAGACTTGATATTGTCAAGATGTCAATTCTTCCACACTTGTCTATAGAATTAATGTAATCCCAATCAAAATCCCTGAAAGTTATTTTGTGGCTATCAACAAACTGATCTAAACTTTAATGTAGAGTGAAAACCCAGAATAGCTGCACAATATTGAAGAAGGAGGAGGAGGAGGGGAAGGGGGAGGGGAAGGGGAGAAGTTTGAGAACTGACAACTGATGTTACCCTTCATGACTTATTCTAAAGCTACAGTAATCAAAACAGTGTGGTACTGGACAAAGAACAGACAAATCAATTGATCAATGGAAAAGAAAGGAAAGCCCAGAAATAGACTCACATAAATATGTAGTTAATGGATCTTGGATAAAGAAACAAAACAATTCATTGGAACAAAGATAATCTTTTCAAAAAATGGTGTTGGAACAACTGGACATTCACCTGCAAAAAAAAGTGAACCCAAACACACCTTATACCCTTCACAAAAACTATCTAAAGTTGGCTAATTCCTTCATCTTCTTTCATTCAATCCCTCCCACCTCCTTCTCCTCTGACAGCTGTCAGTCTATTCCATTTGTCCATGCCTCTGTTTCTATATTTGTCAGTTTATTTTGTTCAGTGGTAGGGGCTGGATGGAGGTGGGAAAAAGGGGTGAAATGGGAACATCTGTAATAGTGTCAACAATAAAAATAAAGTTAAAAAGCTCTCTCAAGTTGAATCATAGATGTAAATGTAAAATAAACTATAAAAATCCTAGAAGATTTCATAGGAGAAAATGTGGATGACATTAAGATTGGAATTGACTTTTTATATAAACACCAAAGACATACTCTAAGAAAGAATGATGACCTGTACTTTTTTTAACATTAAAAACTTCTGCTCTGCAAAAGAAACAGTCAAGACTGGACGTTGATAATGGGGGAGTAGATGAGGGGGCAGAGGATATATAGGAAATCTCTGTGCCTTCCACTCAGTTTTTCTGTGAATCTAAAATTGTTGTTAAAAAGTTTATTTAAATAAAAAAAATAGAAAAAAATAATGAACAACAAATGCAAATAATATCTATTATTCCTGCTGTAAGTTTTGCTCTGTGAATTACATACCAAAGTAAAAACCATTCTCTTCAGGCATTAGGATTCCAGAGGTGGATCTCTGATGAGAATGAAATATGTATAGATGCCAAATTATGAAAAGTAATGATCTTTGCAAAGTGAAATTCTATATTATCTCATGGTAATAGAGTCTTATAGTAGAAAGAGCTTAGGCCTCTCCACAGCCAGAAAAGGATCATTCTCTAGCTGTGATCTTGAGAAAATTACATGGTCGGTTCTGTCACTTTCTTCCTCATAAAACAAAGATGATAACCTTCTATGAGTGGTGAGTTAAATCCAATGTTATAGTTAAATATCTTACAGAGGTAGATCAATAAAAATATTGTAAATTTATTATAAACAAAATAGTTTATCAGAGGCAGCTATTCCAGAATTATTTTTTTAACTTTCTACACTTTCCTTTCTTAGTCTATTTTCTAAAATTAGTTTAATTAAAGTAAGTTTCTCATTTATGGAAGTTGATCTAAAATTGAAATAAATTTTAAATGATTCAAGTATTTCTTCTGAAGAAGTCTGTAGGAAAGTTTAGAGTAATTTTATTTGTAAATAAGTTGACTATCTTACTAGTGATATTTGAATTGTAAAATCTATTCATATTAGAGTTAGAATAGCATTTAATTTTTGAAATAGAAACCTTTGGGTAATTAAGCCTAGTAACTACATTACAATAGTCATTTGCAGGGGTCATTGAATGTGCTACTTTCAGCTGTGCTTTATTATTTGAACAAAAGGCATTGTCAGTGATGAGCCCTTCCTCCCTGACTTGGTGACATCACATCACTGAGTTTTACTTCTCTTCAAGCTGTCCAGTTCTTCCTCTGCCATGGTCAGTAGAACTTGAGGGCTATTTTAGGCTAAAAATTTCCTAATATAATCACCTGTCCCTAGGCCTTCCCAGGTCTCCTACCAAGAGAAATTGATCCATACTGCTGAGCATGTAGATTTGTGCTATCTTTTATGGTAGCCACTTAGCCCCATGTAGCTAGCAGGAACTTGAATATCAGACTAATATGGCTGAGAAACTGAATTATTTCCTGTTTTTAATTAAATGACATTTAAATTCCTGAAGTAGTCTAAATATTTTTCTATTAAACAAAAATATTTATTGTTTTTATAAACCACTTTAAATTAAGCCAATGAAAATTTATGATTTGAAGTGACATGTGCTCTGAGTATAAAATGGGTACCAAATTTCAAAGATTTTAATAAAAATGTATAATATCACATTAACAATTTTATATTGTCACATGTTGCAATAATAATTTTTATATATTGGGTTAAATAAATTATATTGTTAAAATGTATTTCATCTGTTTCTTTTTACTTTTTTCCTGTAGCTACTATAAATCTTAAAATTACACTGTTGTGTTCATTCTATTTCTATTGGGCAATACTGGTATAGAGAGATGGCTGAAGTAAAAATATCCCACAGAGAATTAAATGCAGGCTTTAGATAAGTCAAATCAGGCTTAGAATGTGGCAGAAGGACACAAAAGTTGTTTCCTCTTAAAGATTCTAATTCAGAAGCTGTTCCAGAGTTTAGTCTTAGCAGCTTGTGTAAATCTGTTCTTTAGCTAGAGTACTACTGACAGCTTTACCTACTCTGTAATAGCTTAGGTTTTTCTGATTCACTTGAGTATTGGGAAGCATCTGATGCTACTGTATCTCTCGCTGTTTGGAAAACAAACTAGAAAGTTATTAAACTAGGAGAGTAGTTCTCAAAGTAGTTGTAGGACCAACAACACTAGCATCACCTGGCAATCTTATTAAATATGCAGTGTCTCCAGCTCCAACCCAGATCTACTAAAACAGAAAACTTGGGGATAGGGGTACTGAAATCTCTGATTTAAGTGCCCCAGATAAATCTAAACTATAGTTTACAAACCATTGGAATATAATATTCTTGTACTGAAATATAATATTCTTGCTAACTGGTGAATAAAGTTCATCAATTGGCAGGATGTCACTACTAAGTCAGTAGGTTTTCAGGGCATAACTAAGTAGTATCAGGACTCTCTTCCAGCGACTTTTTGTATTATGTCATTCATTTCAGGAAGACCTCTAGATAGGGGTTTTCCTGATTTAGTGTTTAATTAGTATTATCCATTGTTTTAAGGGCGTTTACTGCTTAGCATTCTCAAACAGTCCTGGTTTATTGTGGTACAAGGGAATCTAAGCTACCACAATATTTTTACTCTTCATAATGTGCACAGAAGAATTGCTGAATGGGGTAATATGCTAGTTTTAAGGTAGGCCACTGTACTTCATCTGTTTTGAAGGAAAATGATAGTGTTGCCTTTTGAGGATGTCAGAATGATTATGTAACTTTTGTGGTGCTAAATTATTTTGGATACGACATCCTTGGTAAGAAAAAAGGTGCTTCAAGAAATTTCTAAATTTCTTCAGAACCTTACTAATTGTTTTAACTGAAGATTTTACTTGTGTAAATTTAAAAAAAATTAATTACTTTGCTTAGAATTCCTATCACTGCTGCTAATTTTAGCACCCTCAATATTTAAGTTTAAATATTTAAGTTAAGAAGGGAGAGCTTGTCTTTTTGTGTTTTAAATTTCTCAATAATATATTTTCTCTTTTATTATTCATTTATGTTTTTTCAAGTCTCTTAAATACTGTGAAATTGTTTTCTAAACATAACTACCTCCTTCACATTACTCCCAAATATATCAGAACGATTTTTTTCTTTTAAAAATGGACAACACTTGTCCATTCCCACATACCTAAATATAGATTTAAAAGATATAAAACATGAATTTTATGTTAAAACTAGTGGCCTGGTGCATGAATGCATGCACATAGAAAGGAAATTAATTAGAAGAAATATTTAATATCACCATTGGCCCTTCCTCTATAATAGAAGTGTTAGCCAAATTCATGATCGACAACGCACACGCATGCGATTGGTGCCAGCAAGAGCTTTATATATATATATAGATAAACTTGCTTAATTAGACCTGCTTTCTGATTTAGCTAAACTTTTTCCAACCCAGTGAAGCACCCCAACTTCTCTTTCAGGTAATTGTCAGCAACACAGTAGTAAATATCAACATGAAGCAGATTATTATTGTAGATCACACAGGGAGAACAAATGTTAAATTTTTAGCTGCAGCAGGGTTTGACTATCTTCTGCGTAGTGAGAAAACCTGAAGTCATTTTTAAGGTCCACCATTTCATACTTCTTTTCAGTCAGGTCAAGTTTCTAAGCTTTCTAAATCTCTGTTTTCCAGCTAAAGAAAAGAAAATAGGATTCCACCTAGTCTCCTATCTACCTACTCCAGGACTTCTGTGAGGATCAAATGAGATGAGGCATGGGAAAACGCTTCACAGACATTTGGTTAAAGTATAAATGTTTCCACCTGGCTATAAAGCAAGTCGTGATCTTGGGCTGAAGAAACTGCAAGTAGGCTAGTCGCTAGGGAAAGGAAGCTGGACGTTGCTACATGACATCATTACCTGGCGCCTACAGTGACCGTTTCTGGGCTGAGCTGGGCTGTGGGCTGCATTTTGTGGCTTGGGGTCTCAGCAATGTCAGCTGTGATTTGGTGGGCTGTTGCTCCGGGATGGTGGCAGGGCCTGTGTCCCACTTGGGGGAAGCCGAGTGTTGCTTTATGGGCTCCAGGTCCACAGTGCCATTTCTCCTGCATTGAGCATCTGCCCCCCAGTGGTCAGTGCATGTCATAGCGACCTGTTGGATGGTTGGACACTTAGCATATTAGCCTTTTATATATACTGCTATAGATGTGAGCTAGAAAATCAATAGATGCATGTGCTATCTATACTAATAAAAGAGAAACATGCAAATTGACCGTACCTCCACTATGCCCACAAGCCATGCCCACCAGCCAATCAGGAGCGAGTATGCAAATTAACCCAAACAAGATGGCTGCAGCCACAGAGCAATCAGGATGCTTGGGTTTCCCTGGTGATGGAGAAAGCCAAGCTTCCTGGCTTGCCCTGTCCTCCACTCAAGGCTACAAAGTTTCAATTATAGAAGATAAATAAATCCCAGATACCAGGGCCTCCGCTTGGGTTGCCGGGGGGCATGGCCAGCCTGCAAAACCACCACAGGCACCTCTCCCAGGCCACCCCATGCCCCAAGGGAACCCCCACCCTGATCTGGGACACCATTCAGGGCAAACCAGCCAGCCCCCGCCCATGCACCAGGCCTCTATCCTATCTAATAAAAAAGTAATATGCAGATTGACCATCACTCCAACACACAATATGGCTGCCCTTATGTGGTCAAAGATGGCTGCCCCCATGTGGACACAAAATGGCCACCACAAGATGGCCAGCAGGGTAGGGCAGTTAGGAGAGACCAGGCCTGCAAGGGAGGGCAGTTGTGGGGGACCCAGGCCTGCAGGGCAGAGCATTTGGGGGGACCAGGCCTGCAGGGGAGGAAAGTTGGGGGGGGGGGACCAGGTCTGCAGGGGAGGGCAATTAGGGGCAATTAGGCTGCAGGGGAGCAGTTAGGCATCAATCAGGCTGGCAGGGGAATGGTTAGGGGGTGATCAGGCTGGCAGGCAGAAGCAGTTAGGGACAATCAGGAAGGCAGGCAGGCGAGCAGTTGGGAGCCAGCAGTCCTGGATTGTGAGGGGTCCCAGATTGGAGAGGGTGCAGGCTGGGCTGAGGGACACACCCCCAGTGTACGAATTTTGTGCACCAGGCCTCTAGTTTGAGTATATTTTCCTTTTCTGATGAGAGAAAAGCCAGAAATCTCTGTTAACTATTGTTGCCTTGAGGCCTGCATTTCCAAATAATACCCCACAACACACAGAACAAAATATTTAAATAAGCAGGACAAGCCTATAAGGACACAGGAACACTTTCACTAATCTACAGCTAGGAGTTGTTCAGAGAGCTTTAGACATTATGAGAGTATCCAAGGCTTGGCATGTCAGCATGCATCAGCCACGTCAACATTGGTGATTATTGTATTTCACAATCTGAATCACAAGGAATAATAAAACCATTGCAGTTTCTTTCTTTGCAGCATTAATGAGTGATACTCTTTTTTATGTGCATGATCAATGCCTTCTTAAAATGTTGTAGTTTGACCCAATGTCGCTCTATTCCATTATAAGTGAGTAATAAAGAAATTATATCCTTTACTTGACAGATGGGTTAAATGCTTCAAAGGGCAGGCATTTAATGGGTGTTTTGAATTAGGGCTTGAGGTGTCCTGGAGTTAAACTGTTTTAATTCGAATTTCTAAGTTGGAGATGGTGGGTAAAAGAAACAAATGAATTAACATAAGTAATAATAGAGTGCTCAATAAAAATGTTTAAATACGAATGCGCATAACTTTGAGGAAAATGACCTCGCACAAGCCACAGGCAAGCTAGTTACTTTTGTTTTCTGCAATGCTGCACCTGGTCATTTCTCTAAACTGGGCTAAGCCCTTTCACCTGTAGTCCTTCTTGCTTTTTCTTAAAAGGGTTCCAGGTATCCCTTGGCTCCACCCACTGTTTGTTGTGGTGATGGTTTGATAAGAGATCCATTTCTCCTCTAAAAGGTAAACTATGTATATTTATTCTAAGGCTTTGAGTTGGTTCCCCCCCCACCGCCCCGCAACCCGCCATTCTGCATATTTATATATAGTGTCTGTGTACACATACATATAGATGTGTGAGTTTAAATTGAAACAAAGTATTTTATATTTATAATACAAAGCCCCCTCTCATATACTTAGATAGCACTGGTAGTACAGAAGACAGATGTATAATTGATGATGCCCTGTACTTTCTAAGGCTTTGATATGAAATTCAGGCACCCAAATTGTTTACCAAAAATGACAATGTCCTCTTATATGATAGCAGCTTGTTCCAGTTTCACCTGTGTTTTGCTATGAATCATAAATTGGTTGAAATTGTTCCCTGGGCATTTTTAGTCTCAAAATATTTATGTATGCTGGGGGATGGGAGGCATTAAGCATTTACATACTCTTATATCTGATTTTTAATAAATTTTAATTTTATGAATATGATACAATTTCTATAGCTCTATTTGATAAAATAGGAAAGATTAGTTATAACTATTTACAATGACACAAGACAGACTTCTGAAAATTTAAGATCTGGGTTATAATGATAATATTGATGTTCACCTAATCTTTAAAAATATTAATTCATTGATTATTACCTATGCTCGATGTTATTCCACATGAAATATATAAATAATTTAGTAAAGATGTATGCAATTCAATAATATTTTCCCAAAAAAACTAAATGGAAATTTTATGGAGAAAAAAATAACACAATATATAGATCATTTGAACTTCACAATTGCTATAGTTGAGCATTGAATTTGACACTGAACTTCTTGACAGATTAAGGAAACTCTAGTAGGGCCAGTTAAAAAGAAGAAAACATCTGTTTCTTAGGAGAAGCAAATCTCTCCCTAGTATTTAACAAAATAAAAGCTATTTCTTCAATGGGTCTTCATCCACAGGGTCTTTGACAGCTCTTTTTTTTTAGGGTCCATTGATGAAAATCGTTAACAAAGCATTAAAATTCAACTCATTTATTTTAAGAACAAAACTGAGAATTTCTAACAAGAATATCTTTCCAAAAATCTTGTTATTTCCATTTCTTTCTGTTGTATTTTTGCTGAACTAAGGAGAGTTGGAAATTCTTTTATCTGGCCAGTATTTGAGATATAATACTTTGTCATTGATTAGGGACCAGATTTTTAAATAAGAAAAGCAAGCCAAGAATGTCGGTAATTATGCAAAAACCTAAAGTTAAGGATGCAGAGAAATCAGAACCCTCGTGCACTGTTGGTGAGAATGTAAAATTGTGCAACGACTGTGGAAAACAATATGAAAGTTCCTCAAAAATCTACAAATAGAACTACAAATGATCCAACAATCCCACTTCTGGGTATTTACCTAAAAGAATTAAAATCAAGGTCTCAACGAGATATTTGCATTCCCATGTTCATCACAGCATTATTCATACTAGCCAAGATGTGGGAAAACCTAAATGTCCATCATGAGACATATGGATTAAGAAAAGGTGTATATACATACAGTGGGATATTCAGCCTTTAAAGAGAAGGGAATTCTGCAACATGACACAACATGAACTAACTTTGAGGGTATTATGTTAAATGAAATAAGCCAGTTACAGAAAAACAAATACTGTATGATTCTACTTATATAATACTAGAGGCCCGGTGTATGAAATTTGTGCACGGGTAGGGTCAATAGGCCTGGCCGGCAATTAGGGCTGATCTGTGGGGAGAACGGTGGGGCAATCAACTGGGGGGCCCCCATTGGTGCCGCTCGCTTGCTGGCCCCACCGCCTACCGCTGCCAGTGGTCGCCTCCCTCTGCAGGGTGACCGGGGGGGTGATTGGGGGGCCCCCGCTGGCACCACCTTGGCTGGCCTAGGGCCTATGGGCAGCTCCTGAATTGAGCATCTGCCCCCTGGTGGTCAGTGCACGTCATAGTGACCAGTCATTCCACTAGTCGTTCTGCTGTTCAGTCTATTTGTATATTAGGCTTTTATTATATAGGATATCTAAAATAGTCAGACTTATACAAACAGAGAATAGAATGGTGGTTGCCAAGGGTTTGGGGGTAGAAGGAAATGGGGAGTTACTATTCAATGTGTGTAGTTTCAGTTATTCAAGAGAAATGTTTCAAAGATTTGCTGTACAACACTGTGCCTATAGTTAACAATACTGAATTAGACACTTAAAAATTTAAGAGGGTATATCTCATAGGAATTGTTTTTACTACAATTTATAAAAAGTATATATCAGTATTAATTCTAAATTATCATTCAGTTTGTCTACAAATGTTGCACAGTAAGTAGCAGGTCCAAAATGGATGGACTTGCTAGATGAAACAGGATGTCTTGTCTCCCACAGAAATTTTATAATTACTGTTTATGTGTCTGTCTTTATTATTGAATTCTGAGTTTCTTATGGGTAGAGACCACTTTTTGTTCACAGTGTAGTGCCTGGTACATATAGTGCAAAGATTGCTATAGCTCTCCCATTTTTACCTTTTATGGGACTTTTTCTATTTTTGAATCTTAAAAGTGATATTGTTTTTATGTAGTATTTGACAAAAATTTTTTGAGATAAAAATTTATTCGTATTGCCTTTTTTAAATGAAAATGACAGAATCAAATGCAGATAAGGGGTTCAAAATATATTATTGATTATTTTGGTTTGAGCCAGTATTTCAACTATTATGCATTTGGACTAAATCCATTATTATACTCCTATACTAGGAAAACAAAAAATTATTAGAGAATTAATCCTAGAATGTTATAAAGATTCAATCACACAAAATGTAGAATGTTTAATAGAGGCTTCAAAATATCTATGTATAGTTTTCTAAAACTCACGTTTGTCCCTTTAAGAATCTTACTATATGTATACCAGTTATAATGCAAATGAAAGCTTTGGCTAAAAATAGTTTGACATTTCCTCCCTCAAAAGTGTTAGCTCCATGATACTTTCTTCAGAGTTTCTCTTGGGACAGCAAATTTGTAAGGGGAGTGGAGAATCTAAATTTTGAAAAGCCTTAGGGCCAACCATTTTTGTTTTCTTATTAAAATGATATCTTTCTAGAAAGGAAGTTTCTACTAAGGAAAGTGGCAAAATGCTATAAACTATATCTACATCTAGAGTATAAGGGGTACAAGGAGACAAAGCTTTTTACCTTTGTTTTTCAAATAAATATATATTTATCTGAACTCACATTATAAATAGTATTATTATTCTATTCAGTCACAGTTTTCCTAATTCTATTAAGGAGGGGAAAAATTAGAATTAGTCTTTCTTATACTTTAGAAATGTGCCCCTATAGATAGGTAATGCAACAATTTAAACGTCTATTTCCATAATGTTAATAGACTTGATCAATTTCCATAAATTCATTTTTGGATATTTCCCGCTAACCTTTGCTGAATCTCCAGAGATATAACTTGGCCTGCACATTTAGTTAGCAGTCTTAGGGTAGTTAGGCCCTGCCTTAGACAAAATGGTAAACTTTCTTCTAGTGCACATGACTCTCCTAGGGTTGCCCTTTGGGTCACATTTGAAGATCTGCAATGACAGCCTATCCTCATACCTTTAACAACCATGTCACAGATCAATGCAAACAATGGCCTATGGGCTAGAAATAGTCCAAAGATTCTTTCAGTTTACTTTCATTTTGTTCTTGACAATGTTTCATTTGAATGCCTTGTGTCTGTTCTGCTATAACCCCAGTCCAATAAGTTTTTGTTTTTACTTCCAGCTCATTACCCTCATTTATAGTAAGCACTTGGCCCCTGAAGATATATTGATTCTTCATCCTTATGAATGCTCTTGTTTTCTGCTGAGTAAGCTAGACTTTTCTACTGAAATATTAAGATCCTAACCACTGCTAATCCATTTTCTTAGGTAATTTATGTGTTTTCCAGCAAAAATCATCAATATCATAACCTAGGGATCCTAACACTGTTGGCTTGACAGAATATTATGTTGGGAAGATTTTTGATACCAAATTGAAGTTCATAGAGAAAGACTACTGTTATTGGTGGACACAGGCTGTGAGAGATTAGGGTTAATCAAACTTCTCTAGTTCTAATAGATGAGAATTTACTATATTATGCCTTATAATTAATTGTGTACTTGCCATATTGCCCACCATCCTGAAACTAGAGAGCAATCCAACTGGGTGGGTAGGCATCCTAAATATCTACATATCCTGTATTAGATCTTTGCACATGAAAGGTTACTTCTATAGTTGGAATAGAATTAAGCCAGGTCAGAGGAAGAGATGTATGCTAACCTCCTATTTCCTGTTACAACTCTATATACAAAAAGATTCAAAATTTAAAAATAAAACTGGATTAGGCAAAAGTAGGTGTTTAAAAAAAGTCCCAAGTGATGACTATCAAACAAACGTAAACACAGCTTACCTTATTGAAGCTACAGCTTTCTTACAGATACCCTGCAGTTGCTAGTGCATAGGAACTGTGGCTTGTTAAATGCTCGCATATGCACTATGCTAATCACAACAGAGAATGCATTGTACATACCTGCTACTGCTAAGGAACCACAGGTAGGACCTATCCTCAGAAATATGCTCCTGATAATGAGGGATGTGACGTATTATCTTGTATTTTATATTATCTAATTTAAGCTGGGTACTGTATGACTGTATATCAGTTTGTTCTCTGGATTACATGCAAATAATTGTTCTCATTTAGAAAGTACTTGAGCCTACTAAACTTACCTGAGGCAGATGGGTGCCCATCTCATAGGACAAAATATTGCAAACCCAATGAACTCTGGTTCTTTCAATATCAATGAGATTTTCATTTTTATTTTTGTCAAACATTGTTGGCTAGCAGCCTGTTATGACCTGGGTTCTGACTTGGCACCTATGTCAATTGTCATATATAATTACATTCAATCCTCTGAAGAACCCTTTGAGGTTCAGATTGTTATAGTCATTTCACAGATAAGAACACTAAGATTTAGAAACATTAAATAGCTTTCTTAGTGTCATGAAGCTGATCAGTAGTAGATATGAGATTTAGACCCATGCTCTTTTTATGTTGTCATTTATGGTGTACATAAACAAATTTTCATTTAAGCAAAACAGAGATGTTATTGGTTTGAAACTAATTTATTCTAGAATTTCAACTTTTCTGTTTGTTTGTTCCTTGGGCCTGATTGTGCTTGTCTTCAGATTTATTTTTCGAGGCAACATTCTTACTCTTTGCTCTTCTTTGTCTCCTTTTTCCACTCTTCTTCCCTCTGCTTCACAGAAGTGAAATAGCCAGCATCTGTTTGTGATCCTGTTCACAAAGCACGCCCAGGACCCTGTGCTGAGGTTTCCTGGCATATCTCAGTGTGACCAGAGGAGCCCCCAGGGTCAGAATCTGAATGTAGTCAAGGACCTCCTTCACAGCTTCCTTGATATTCTTCTCACCTTTTAGTTGGAATCATATATTCTCAGAGCTGGTAGTCAGTTAATAACAAAGTGGGGGGCCTGAAGATACAACTCAAAGAGTTTCTAGGAGCCATTGGTGGGGGTTGCCCTCAGGACAGACTTCAACCTTTAACCAGAGGCGCTCCAGTTGAGTGAGATGTCCTTTGAAGGAAGGGGTGTTCAAAAAAAGAAATTTGAACCACACTGGTATAGTCTAGATTCTTCATAATTGTCTCTGACCCCTCCTTTCCTATTCTTCTCTCTCTGCTATCACCACCGAACTCTTCTGAAATTATAAAGTTTTAAGCAGTTTCATTCCAATTTATCCACTAAATTTTGTAATGATAAAAAAGATTTTAATAGAAAGTAATTGTATTATCTCATCACTGAATCATATAACATTAAATCATTGATAATATGCAAACATTAATCTATTACTAATTCATGAACCCTTTTGTATCTATGACATGAATTAACTGTCCAAGAATATAGATTTTGTGGTTACTTATTCATGTTAATGTTATTAGAAACTAAAGCATGTTCTTAATTACTGACTAACTGGGTTAAGAATACAATGAATAGCTTAAAAAGTTAAAAAATACATAGTGTAATTTCACTAACTTTGATATGTGGTTTGAAGGTCATGAATCAGAACTTTTAAAACTATAAAACCTGCTAGATATTAAGAAATGAAATCAATGTGCTTCTATGCATATTAATAAGGTCATTTTTTCCATGTCAAATTCTTCTAGGACCTTAACCATATTATAGTTTGAAGCTAGGCTTTTTGCAAGGCATTATCATGTATTAATAATAAGGACATATAAATGATACAATAAAATTGGTTTTGTAAGCCTAATTAGTAGGGCAACTTCAGGCAATTCATTTAAGTACAATCTCTCTGAGCTCTCTTTTCTCATAGGGGCAACAGAAGTATAAGTGTATTAAAGAACATACTTATGAGAGAAAACAGAAAGAGTAAACATTATAAGGTTAGTGGTGGTAAAAAACTTGTGGGGGTTATGCAGTTAATGTATGAGGACTGCAGTGAGTACACAGTGCTGATCTTTTCTCCTGTGTCTCTCAATGTTTTTCTAGCCCAGCACTGAGTAGAGTTGTATTTCAGGAGGGGAAAGGTGATGCTAATCTGCAGTGTACCAGAGGGAATGATTCTGCATGTACAGATATCAGGTATATGATACAGCTGAGTTAGTTCGCAGCACATAAGTGATCAGATCCCCTTCCTTCCTTCCTTCCTTCCTTCCTTCCTTCCTTCCTTCCTTCCTTCCTTCCCTCCTTTTTTTCTATCTCTCTCTCTTTTTCATTGTATCTACTAGCTAGCTAGCTAGCTATTCATCCATCTATCTTTATTTATTTACTAGAGGCCCAGTGCACAAAATTCGTGCACAGGTAGGGTCCCTAGTGGCTACCAGCTGCTGGCTGGGGCCTCCCTTCCTCCGGCTGCCTGCTGCTGCCACCAGCTGGAGCCTCCCTTCCTACAGCTGTCTGCCACGGCCGCTGGCCAGGGCCTCCCTTTGCACCTGCCTTGGCCTGGCACTGCCCACTCACCTGCTCTACCATCCCATTGCAGTACTGCTCTCATTGGGGCCCATTGGGGCCAGCAGTGACGCCACTGCCACCTGCTGCCAGGTGGTCAGCACACATCTAACTCCCTGTTGGTCGAACTCCTGCCCTTGAGGACAATTTGCATATTAGCCTTTTATTATATAGGATTTTACTGTAAAATTTCCATCCATTATGAAGACTGATGTTTTTAAAAAGTTTTAAAGTTATTTTAAAGTTTTGAAAATATTTCTACAAAAATTAGAGATGAGAAACAAGTAAATGAATATACATACATATATATATACATATACATATATATATACATATATATATATATACATACACACACACATATATATATTCAGCTTTGAAAGTTGAACATCTAGTTAATTCCTTAAATTAGCACACTTCATGTTTGGTAAATTCAAATGCACTATGTTCAACAGTAGCTTATATTCAGAATGAATATAATTTAAAAGTACTTTAAGTAAACTTAAATTTGAAAGCATTTTAAAAACATCGTAGCAACATTTAATCAAACAATTTCTAAAATCAAGTGGTTTTTAAATTTTCTTTTTAACACAAACATGAAAGCTCTAAAGCACAATTCCAGGGTCCAAATTCTGGCTCTGGGACTTCCTCCTTGCGTGCCCTTGACCAGGTGACTTAGCTCTGTGACAGTTTCTTATCTGTAGAATGGGGTAGTAGTGCCTACCTGATGGAGCTGTAGTAAGGGAGAGTTGATATATGTCAATCTCATACAACAGCACCCAGCACATAGTAAGTACATCGTGAATGTCGGCTCATGTCACCAGTTTTAATAGTGGTTTTCTGAACCATTAAAAGGGGAGTTCATTAAATAATTAGAAAATTATTTAAACCGATGCAGTCACAACTCAGTGGCCATTCTCAGGGGTTTTTAAGTAGTGTGATCTGAGACTCTTTACCGAGAAAGCTGTCCTGATAAACCCAAATAACTAACCAACAACAAAAAAAAAAGTACAAAAAAAACCACACACCAAAAAAACACGCCATCCATTCCCCACTCCCACAAAACAAAATAAAAAACGGAACTGTCCATGCACCCTGAATAAGAAGTAGTGATGGAAGCAGAAGAAAATAAATCCAAAACACAGAAAGGCATCCTTATTAACTCACTGGTTTGAATGTCAAAAGCAAGTTGGATTGAAATGACTGCAAAAAACTCCTAAGAAGAATGTCAGGATCTCCAACTAGTAGCAAAATATGATCATGGATGAATAAATCAGTTAAACTTTGAAAAAAAGTTCGATATATACTAGGTGGTGGTGATATACTAAAAAATTACCATACTAAACAAGAGCTATACTGATAAAATAAGAAGATAATAGACAAGAAAAGGTTTTATTAAAGTGTCATTTTTAAGATGATCAATCTTAAGAACAGACAATGTTAACTGGTGTATTTATCTCCAGCTAAGTGTGATTCATAAAAGTGAAAAAGTCCGATGTTTCCTGGTTTATGCTGTTTTGTTACAAGCTAATATATTCTTTCTAAAGTGAAATATATGTAGAGATGACAACAGTTCAGGGGCATTCAAAGAAAAACATTAGGAAATAGTACACGCTCTTCGCATAGCAGGGCCCATCCTTACTGCCCATGTCAGTTGTTACTGCAATATGAAGAGAGACCTAGGAGACTATAAAACCCTCATAACAACCTCACCACTTCTCTGGATTCCCTATTCTTCCCCTCGTGGGCTGGTCAGAACGCTGTGGAGGCTAACTGGCAGTTCAAAAGCATTATACCCCACTGGTCCAGACTTGACTCTAAGAAATTAAAAGCTTCTGAAATATTACTGTGTAGCACAGGGGACAATTTTGACAAAGAATTTTTTTCTCTTAAGTAGTTCCCGAAATTATCCCAAACAATGTATCCCTACTAGTGCTACCTTCTGAGAGAGTTAGGAAAGGATGGGAATAGAACATTAATGAATGGCTGTCTGCTTTTGACCCTCACTGCAATGCTGGGGGAAAGGTGATATGCCTTCTATTTTTGTGGATGAGGACAATTAAGCTCAGAGAGTCATTTGCTTCATATTACTAAATGTGCAAAGGATGGATCTGGAGGCTTCTGGCTTAAGCTCTTTCCACTACTTGATGGAATTACAAAGAAACTGTAAATAAAATTTAGTATAAAAACACTCAACTAGAAGTTAATGCTTCAGTGCTCATGTCAGTGGCTATATAATTGATAATACAAAATTAATGCATTCTTGGTAATGGTTAAATGATAAATAAAACATCGGGGTCAGTATTATTATTTCCATATCTAACATTACAGAGATTGATGGAAGGAATGCTAAGTGGTAGTCAATATGCCAGGGTCCACACAGTATCTCTGCCACTTACTGATGCTAAAAATATGGGCAAATTATTTTGTCTCTTGGAGCCTCCATCTATATATATAAAAAGCCAGCGACTGGAATGCCAGATCAACTGGTCACTATGACACCCATTGCTAGCCAGATCAAGTGGTGGGGAAGTGGGGGGGATGTGGCCAGCTTGCCAACCTCCGTCGGCCCCTCCCCACCACTGGCCCCACACCTGATGGGCCTCTCCCAGCTGGCCAACAGCCAGCTCTGAGGCCCTTCCCCCCAGCCGGCCATGTCCCTGATCACCCCCCCACCCCTTGGCTGGCCACGCCCCTGATCATCACTCCCCAATTCCGATCAGGGGCAGGGCCACCAGCTAACCACCCATGGCCCCTCCCGCAGGCTGCTGGCCTTCCCAATCGCCCCCCCAACCCCATTTGGGGGTAAGGCCGGCCGGCCCACTGTCCATAGCCCCTCCCCACAGCCAGCCCCACCCCAGAACAGCCCCCACCATGCTAATCGGGGGTGGGGCCCACTGGCCAATGGCCCATGGCCCCTCCCTCCAGCCGGCCTAGCCCTGATCACCTGATCAGGGTGGGCTGGCTGATGGGGGTGGGCTGGCTGGCCAACCTCCCGCTACCTCCTCCTCTCCACAGGCCCAGCCCCGATCTGCCCCTATTGGGGCCAGGCCACTCACCGGACCCCACCCGTGCACAAATTTGTGCACTGGTCCTCTAGTATTCCATAAAACACAGGACAGCAAGCATCTTATCTAATAAAAGAGTAATATGCAAATTGACCGTACCTCTGCTATACCCACCAGCCACGCCCACCAGCCACGCCCACCAGCCAATCAGGAGCAAATATGCAAATAAACCCAACCAAGATGGCTGCAGCCACAGAGAGCAGGAGGGAGGCTTGGGTTTCCCTGGCAATGGAGGAAGCCAAGCTTTGCGCCTGCCCTTGCTGGCCTAGGCCTCCACTCAATGCTACAAAGTTTAATTCTAGAAGATAAATAAAGCCCAAAGCCCAACAGAAATGTCAGCAGCCACAGAGCTGGAGAGAGCAGGAGGCTAGGGTTGCCTGAGGCGATTGAGGAAGCCAAGCTTTCTGCAGCCCTGGCCTGCTTTGGCCTCCGCTTAAGGCTACAAAGTTTCAATTATAGAAGATACATAAATCCCAACAGAAATGGCTGCCACCACAGAGGGAGCAGAAGGCTTGGCTCCACTCCAGGCTACAAAGTTTTAATTGTAGAAGATAAATAAATCCCAGATACGAGGGCCTCCACTTGGGTCACCGGGGGGTGTGGCCGGCCTGAAAACCACCACAGGCCCCTCACCCAGGATGCCCCACGCCACAAGGAAACCCCACCCTGATCCGGGACACCCTTCAGGGCAAACCAGCTGGCTCCCACCCATGCACCAGGCCTCTATCCTATCTAATAAAAGAGTAATATGCAGATTGACCGTCACTCCAATACACAAGATGGCTGCCCCCATGCGGTCAAAGATGACTGACCCCATGTGGACACAAGATGGCCACCACAAGATGGCCAGCTGGGGAGGGACCAGGCCTGCAAGGGAGGGCAGTTGGGGGCGATCAAGCCTGCAGGGGAGGGCAGTTAGGGGTGACCTGGCTGGCAGAGGAGGGAAGTTGGGGGTAACTGGGTCTGCAGGGAAGAGCAGTTAGGGGGGACCCAGGCCTGCAGGGGAGAGCAGTTGGGGGGTACCAGACCTGCAGGGGAGGGAAGTTGCGGGGGACCAGGCCTGCAGGAGAAGGCAGTTAGGGGCAAACAGTCTGGCATGGGAGCAGTTAGGCATCAATCAGGTTGGCAGGGGAGTGTTTAAGGGGTGATCAGGCTGGCAGGCAGAAGCGGTTAGGGACAATCAGGAAGGCAAGCAGGTGAGCAGTTGGGAGCCAGCAGTCCTGGATTGTGAGATGGATGTCCGACTGCCCATTTAGGCCCAATCCCACTGGCAGTCGGACATCCCTCAAGGGGTCCCAGATTTGAGAGGGTGCAGGCTGGGCTGAGGGACAACCCCCCCGCCCCCCGTGCACGAATTTTGTGCACTGGGCCTCTAGTGATTAAATAAATCAATATAATACAGAATGTCTAATATATATGTTTGCTCAATAAATTGTTCTTGATTTGGATCAATAGTATCAAATGACATGTCTTTTAAAATGTTTTTGTTTTGTTTTATTGTTAACACTATTACAGATGTCCTCCATTCTCCCCCCCTCCCCCTGTCCACCGCCACCCAGTCCCCACCCACCCTTCCCTCTGGGCATCACCACACTGTTGTCTGTGTCCATAGGCTGTGCATTTTATGTTCTTTGGCTAATGTCCCCCTTCTTCTCTGACAGCTGTCTATTCCATGTGTCCATGCCTCTGGTTCTATTTTGTTCATTAGTTTATTTTGTGCATAGATTCCACATATAAGTTAGAGCAAATTAAAAATAAAAATAAAAAGACATCAGTCTTTTGATGAATATTTCTATTGCTCTTCTATAGGCAATCTCCATTTCACAAAATGTAAATACTTCGTTGTAGAAACAACAAAAAATTCATATTAAATGGGAGTGTTGCTTGAATAAAAATGAAAGGAATTCCTCACAATTTGATTTTTTTCTACATATCCTTTTTCAGATTTATCAGTTATTAGCTCTTAGAATTGCAACTGGAATGCACTCAATACATTTAGGAAGGAGAAACTCTGAAGTCTGGAATCACTGATGAATAAATCAGACATGCATTTACATTTCAAATGGAAACATGCAGAAAGACTCTTTAACGAGGGTATCTTATCCTGGAAGTGATATTAAAATACAGAAACTTTGCTGAGTTTTAATGACAACACCCATTTTTATTCATCATCTTAGAGATGCCCCCTTTAGGGCATGCAGCTGAAAGAATTGGTAAAATAAACTTGAAAGAGGAAATTTATTCAGTTTAGTATCACGTTGTCTTTCCTTCAGAGTGTTTGCTGAGGCATCAGACTGCCAATTACATCTCTGTCAACATCTGCTCTCATTTTCCTAATTGACAGCATTCAGAAGCAGAAGTTGAGATTAGATGTTATTCTTAAACCTTGGATCGACTATGAAATCACATTTTGTTTACCACAGAAAAACCTTCCTGACACATCTCAAAACGTTGTTGGCTTAAGCCCAGCATGTCCTGCAAGTTTAATTTGCAATTTTCCAAAACTTGCCAATATTTCTAAGTTTACCAAAATGGACATTGAAGCAAATGGACATTCTGTAAATGGACCAGGTCAGGCAAGCCCAGGACTGGAGCAGCCACTACTGAGTGTTATGGGATAAGACATTTAGTATCCAAGTTAGACATTACACCGTTGTGGAAGTTGCCATTCCAGCAAAGGTCAGAAATGACAGTTGGGTCATCAGAGAAGCAATCAGCCTGAGACACCAGGCACTTTGAGTCACCGGGTTAGACTGCCAAGGGGAAGCCTGCATGGGAGTCTGCAGGGGGTTGTTGCCTCTAAGAAGTTACCACCTCTGTGAAGCATCCGGTGGTGGCCCCGGCCACTGGTGGATAACAGTGTCAGCAGCCAGGAAGACGCTGGGTGCAGAACGCAGGAGAGTTAGGACAGGCTGGGGCACACCAGGTACTTGTGTATCACAGCAGTGATGATCACCATCACCTAGTCAGGGCTACTGGACTGCTGCCCTTTGGCCTTCCAGATCTCACCTATGCTCCCCTTTGAATCAACTGTATTTGGCCATCATAGAGCAAAGTGGGTTTGGGAAACAGTTTCTAGCTTGATCACATACACAGCACAAATCACCACATGCTCCTTCGTACATGCTGCGAATGCCTGCTCAGTTGCTGGCCTCAGGGAGTGTCTGCCAGTCAAGCTCCTTTTGAAACTATTTGACTTTATTCTCTTCTCAGAATAATGCAGTAGAAACACACTCAGCATCATTGCTTTGCTTTACTCCTTGGATGTTTTCTTCAGAAACCTCTTAAGGCTTTCTGTTTTGTTTTGTTTTTAACAGTGTGGAAATCTTTATGTTTATCTAAAAGATTTTAAAGATTAGACTCCCCATGTCCTCTCTGACCTTATCCCTCAGACTTCGCTCTCCCCCTCCCTCAGCTCCAGCCACTCTGGCCTCCTCTTGTTTCCTTGAAAAAAATCACACATTCCCCTGCCTTAGTGCCTGTGCATTTGCTGTTCCTGGAATGCTTTTCTCCAAAATATCCGCATGACTCATCCCATCACCTCTTTCTGGTCTTTCTCCAAATATCAGCTTCTCAGAAAAGCCTATGTGATTATTTTATTTAAAACTCTACTGCTGATTCTGTGTTTATCTTTCCTGATTTGTCTCCATTGGCCTTTTCATTATCCAACACACAGTATATTCTATATGTATTTTGCCTGCTATGTGTTCTCCTACCCTAGAATGTAAGCCCCCCGAGGGCAAGAATTTCTGTGTGTTTTATGTAATGTGTCCCTGGCATATGATGGGTGACGAGCCCGTAGCAACCTCACGAGTATTTGTTGAATATATTCAATGAAATAATGAGTCTCAAAATTATTTGGTCTGTCCATAAAAACCGTGCAGGGGATTTGTGTTATGAGTATGAGGACTAATTTTAAGTGCCATATTTCAAAATAACACTAGAAAAATCTAAATTCCAGTTAGATTTTTATTTTGACTTTCACCTCCCTCACTGATGATGATACTTGCAACATGAAGGTATTTGTTGAATTTATCTAGCTATATACATTTCTACCTTTCCAGGGTTTTGAAAAGGCCAGTCATGACAGGAAATTGTGTCAGCCATGGTAAGACTTTTACTCTCCTCTGCACATCCTGAATTAGTCACTTTTCTAACTGATTCCCCTGAAATCTTGAAGACTTGAGCTGAGAGACAAGGGAAGGACAGTTTAAAACCAAGTGTCTAGATTTGCCTGTTGATTTCTTACATTATAGACACTAATCTTTAAGGACCCCATGTTAGAAAAGTACTTTTGAGAAATATATATAGCTAAATCCTAAAATACCTTTACCTACATTACAGCATTGTTCTATTTCCTTCTATGACTCCTTTTATTTTCTTCACTTTAATCCAATTTTTATCTTCCCCATTTTCTTCTGCCACTTTTAGTAATTTCCATTCTCTCAAGTTATGAGAGTATGCATAAGTAATATTGAGAGTTAATAAACATACAGATTTAGCTAATAAACATAGGGACTGAGTAAATATGGAATTAGAATTAATAAGCAACCCAAATTCAGTCTCTTGCCTTACTACGTACTGCAGCCAAACATGGTGAAAATTTTATATTTCCCTAAGCCTCATTTGTTTAAATAATAACAGATATTATATTCTACCTTTATGAGGGTTGTATGAGTGAATACACATAAAACATTTAGCATGATGCCAAAGACATAGCATACATTAAATTCATGTTATTATCAATACTATTATTTATAAATTTAAATATTTACCTTGTAAATAATACCTTATCTCCTTGGTTCTCAGGTTCCTCAAGTATAAAATGAGAACATTAAACTAAACTATTTTTAATATGCCTTAGCTGGCTTGGCTCAGTGGATAGAGCATCAGCCTGTGGACTGAAAGGTCCTGGGTTCGATTCCCGGTCAAGGGCACATGCCTGGGTTGCGGGCTTGATCCCCAGTGTGGGGCGTGTGGAAGGCAGCCAATCGATGATCCTCTCTCATCATTGATGTTTCTATCTCTCTCCCTCTCTCTTCCTCTTTGAAATCAATAAAAATATATTAAAAAAATAAACTATCTTTAATCTGCTTTTCAGCTATAAAAGTCTGAGTCTATACTATATAGGTTATGTGTATAAATGAGCATGCTTGAATATATAAACATGTGATATAACCTCTCTTGAGTTATCTCTTAAATTAATTAAACAATGATAATAAAATATATAACATCATCATACCAGTTTATTTATTACATTCATTACACATGAATAATGTATATTTTAACAGCTTTCCTTATCAAAGGGAATCAGAACATATTAATTCATTGAAGTTTACTTTTCAAATTGTGTATATATAAGATTTGTAATTTCATAATATGTTTATAATTTCTGCCCTTGCCCTTTTGGACTCAGGGACTATTTATAGGCATTCATCATCTACCTTAGCACTGGCCCAAGGCATCATTTTCTGCAGTAGCAAAAGATTAGGGGGAAAAAAAATTAAAAATCCTTCAATGAAGAATTTGTGACATAAACAAGGCACAGCCATGTAGTGAAATACTATGTAGCCCTAAAAAATGATGAGGCAGCTCTCTGAGGGCCTATATGAATACATCAGTAAGATATGATATTGTGAAAATGAAATAAGGCACAGGAAGATATGAATAAAGTATGATTTTCTTGTGGAGGAAAATGATAATTCTATGTACATGTCTGTGGAGTGTACTACTGTTATTACCTTTACAGGAGGGAATTACTTTTCTAGAAAAAAAAAAAGAGGGATACTTATTTCTGTGTTCCTTATTAAAACAAATTCATGAACACGTAGTTTAACTTTGTATTTTCCATCTCCTTAGATATATTTATACCCCAAGTACTCTTGATATATTTATCAACCAAACACCGGAAGATTTTTGTTTAAACTCACAATTGCAATAGAGGGAAGGAGAAAACAGTCCTATATCTTGAGGAAATGGAGGCAATTACTAGTAGGAGTGAGGAGGAAGGAGGTTTCAAAGGACTTGTGAGTACATAGAGAAACAGATTATTTATGGTTTAATGAACTAAGATGCAGAAAGGAAAGAAGGAAGAAAACGATGACACTGGATCCTGCAGAATTTCTCTGAGAAGGCAGACCTTAGGGGAACATGGTTGGTTCAGACAGTTTTCTGCCACCAGGTGGCATCATCAACCCAAGACAGTTTGGATGCTATAGATTAGTATAGGTTACTATGGGTTGGTGGATTAGTAGAGGGAAGTAAAAATGAAATGGTTTTCGGATTAAGAAATGGAAAGCATTGTATGAGCAACTATTCAGAATTTACTATAGTGATAAATGCACATGTAACAACTCGGGTCTTATCTTGATAGTGCTTTTTAGGGAAAAATTGTATTATGTGATGATGTATGTGTATATAAAACTGTTGTTTAAGGCTTGCTTAAAAGTTGTTTTCCTTAATGCTAAAATTTGTGTTATGGTTTTTTTTTTAACAAAAGAGTTCTCCATAAATTTTATCATCAAAGTAAAACAAAGAGAATTGTATATTAAAACAGAGTTTTTGAGTTGCACTAAGGTTTGAGTTGAAGGACCTGGGAAGCTGAACCTCCCCCCCAAAAAAAAGAAAATATCGGGCTTCTCTTTTAAGGTGTCAGGCTAATTGTGTCAATAACGACCAAGCAGTGAATGCAGGTATACCCATGGATAGCTCTTCTATAGTAGACACTTAGGTCATGCTTATCTCAGAATATCATGTCAGGCAGTGATTCGGATAGGATATGTATAAGTTTGAAATGTGATATCTGAAATATCAGTTTTTTATGATGTAAATAAATGTGAATTGGGTCTCTGTTCTCTATCAACTCTATTTACATGATTAAAACTTTTGAAACAAGTATTTTAGATTATGTTTTAAAATATATATTTTTACAACTATTTATATAGGGTAGAACCTTGTGAGATTATCTATTCAAGAATATTTTCTGATTACCTGTCCTGTGCCAATTTCAGTGCATGCACTGATAACCAGATGATGAAAATACATACACAGTCCCACCCTTATAGTGTGTGATTATGAAAAAAGTAAAGGATTTCAAATTACATCTGACTGGCACCTTCCACATGTTGCTCGTTGATCTTGTAATGCTGACAAATTAATTAGCTTCTCTAATTCTCCATTTATTAAAAAAAAATTTCAGAAACTCTTGCATGTCCTTACTATAGTTTAAGGTGCTCGACAAACAGAAGTAAATAAAACATAAAAATCCTTGACCTTAAGGAACTTGCCTATCACTTTCTTCTTCAGATAAATAATATAATAAGAACCACATTGCAATAATGATTGTGTGGGAAAAATAAACATAGAATACTGAGATCAGGTGTAGGAAACAAAACTGTTCCCAATAAAGAGCCATTCTCTTCTCCTTTGGTCTATGGGTTTTTAGATAGCTTTTTCTAAAAGAACCTTACGTGGGAAGAGAGGCTCTGTCTTTCCTGACTTTGTATTCACAATAAGAACTCAATTTTAAAGTTTATCAAACTGCTATTATTTTTAATTGGAGAAGTGTTAAAAAATAACACTGGTAAGTTAGGCAAGAGTCAAAACCCATTTCACAAACTAAGGAATCTAAGCTCTGTTTGTAAGCAGTGAGGAACCATTTGAAGCATTTTACTACAAACATGAGGAGTTAATGTCTACAATTGAGAAAAATATGTCAACAGTTAAAGTCAAGCTGGAAAAGAGGGGAGACAGGGAAGAAAAGAGGGAACTAATATTTATTATCACTTGCAATGTATATGTTATTTTACATTTTGTGTAACTTTATTTCAGTCTTCACAGTAGCAATAATATTACTGTACTCATTTTACAGATGAAAAGATCTAGAATCAAAGATGTTAAATATGTTACTCAAGGTCAAACAGTTAATACAGCTAATAGTCCAGTGTATAAACCCAGTTCTGGGTAACTACAAAACCCACAGTGTCTCTAACATTGTGGTCTCAAATTGCAGAGTATGTGTGGTTTGGAGGAGTGGGGATTAGGATAGAGAGAAAGTGGATGTTTTGCATACATAATTCTTTCATAAAATTTGACCCTGAAAAAAATCCTATGAAGGGCAATGAACTATTTATTTGACTCGCCAAATTAACTGTTTCATTAACAATATTTATTTTATTTATACTATCTAATAAAAGCATAATATGCAAATTGACCATACCTCCATTACACCCACAAGCCACGCCCACCAGCCAATCAGGAGCAAATATGCAAATAAACCCAACCAAGATGGCTACGGCCACAGAAAGCAAGGGGGAGGCTTGGGTTTCCCTGGAAATGGAGGAAGCCGAGCTTTCCGCCTGCCCTTGCTGGCCTAGGCCTCCACTCAAGGCTACAAAGTTTCAATTATAGTAGATACATAAACCCAAACAGAAATGGTGGCAGCCATGCAGCTGGAAAGAGCAGGAGGCTAGGGTTGACTGAGGCGATGGAGGAAGCCAAGCTTCTGCATCCCTGGCCGGCCCAGGCCTCGGCTTAAGGCTACAAAATTTCAATTATAGAAGATACATAAACCCCAACAGAAATGGCTGCCGCCTCAGAGCAAGCAGAAGGCTTGGCTCTGCTCCAGGCTACAAAGTTTCAATTGTAGAAGATAAATAAACCCCAGATACCAGGGCCTCTGCTTGGGTCGCCAGGGGGTGTGGCCAGCCTGCAAACCACCACAGGCCCCTCGCCCAGGCCACCTCACACCCCAAGGGAACCCCCACCCTGATCCGGGACACCCTTCAGGGCAAACCAGCTGGCCCCCACCCATGCACCAGGCCTCTAACCTATCTAATAAAAGAGTAATATGCAGATTGACCATCACTCCAACACACAAGATGGCTGCCCCCATGTGGTCAAAGATCCTGCCCCCATGTGAACACAAGATGGCCACCACAAGATGGCCAGCAAGGGAGGGCAGTTGGGGGAGACCAAGCTGGCAGAGGAGGGAAGTTGGGGGCGACCAGGCCTGCAGGGAAAGGCAGTTGGGAGGGACCCAGTCCTGCAGGGGAGAGCAGTTGTGGGGGACCAGTCCTGCAGGGGAGGACAGTTAGGGGTGACCAGGCCTGCAGGGGAGGGCAGTTAGGGGAAAACAGGCTGGCAGGGGAGCAGTTAGGTATCAATCAGGTTGGCAGGGGAGTGTTTAAGGAGTAATCAGGCTGGCAGGCAGAAGCGGTTAGGGGCAATCAGGAAGACCGGCAGGCGAGCAGTTGGGAGCCAGCAGTCCTGGATTGTGATAGGGATGTCCGACTGCCTGTTAAATGGGGACATCCCTCAAGGGGTCCCAGATTGGAGAGGGTGCAGGCTGGGCTGAGGGACACCCCCCTCCCCATGCACGAATTTTGGGCACCGGGCCTCTAGTTAATTTATAAGAGGCATTGAAAAATAAGTGAAAGTCATTTTTATTTTAACCTTGATAAGCTAGTCTGTGGGTCAAATTCAGCCTACCATCTGTTTTTCTAAATAAAATTTTATTGGAGTATGACCACACTCACCTATTTGAGAATGTGGCTCAATTTGCACAATATCTAGGCTGCTTTTGCACTACATTGACAAGGTTAACAGTTACATCAGAGACCATGTGGCTCATATAGCCTAAAATATTTCCGTGTGGTTTTTTACAGAAAGAAGTTTGCCTACAAATCTTACAGGGAAAAAACCAAGATCTATTGAAAGTTGTTAGAAAAATTAAATAGATTGTGTGGAATATATAAAATGGTATTTGCGCCCAGCCAGTGTGGCTCAGTGATTGAGCATTGACCTATGAACCAGGAGGTCACAGTTCGATTCCCGGTCAGGGCATATGCCTGAGTTGTGGTCGATCCCCAATAGGGGCGTGCAGGAGGCAGCCAATCAATGATTATTTCTCATCACTGATGTTTCTACCTCTTCCTTTCTCTCTGAAATCAATAATAATATATATTAAAAATAAATAAAATGGTATTTGCAATATACAACATTAATATGGTTGTTCATGTGGAATGAAATTGTAAGGTGTTTATGCTACAATTGCAGGAAAGAAGTGATGGAAACCTCTTCAAGGTGGGAACAGACAGGCAAGGATAGATGTGCACTGGGGAACTGATGAAATGCATGACCTGTGGGAGAACATCAAAGGCCGACCCAAAGAACACAGGTGAATGAGTGCAGGCGCAGGAAAGTCAGGGAGGGAAAGCGGTGTAGGGAAAGATGGAGAAACTTGTTTTAGAAATGTGTACTGCATTAAATGTGGCATAATGGAAAGAACATAGACTTCACATCTGAGAAACTTGGTTTTGAGTCTCCTAATTGTGTATGTGTGACATGGGTAAAATAACCTTTCCCAATCTGTTTCCTTATCTGCAAAAGAAGGATAATGATGTCTGCCCTCAAGAGTTTTGGTGAGGTCAAAATGAGATGCCACATACTTAACATTGTGCTTGGGACATATTAGCAACTGTAGCTATAATAAGCTATTGTTATCATTGTTCACAAAGTTATTATATTTCAAAATACTATAGAAATTAGGATATCATTACAACTATTACATTACATTAAAATAGATTTCATTTTCATTAGTGTCAAAAGTGAACTTTAGCTTGAGTTTGGCTTATTTCTTATTATAATTCCATCATCTTTTTTTATACCTTTTTAATGGACAACTAGACAATGTTTCATGTACGTGCTCAAGTAGGAAATTTTCTAGAATAACATCAATTTCCTTGGCATGAAAGAATAAATTTAAATGATTCATTAGCATTGCAGATTTATTGTATTGGTATAATTTAATGGAATTATAGGGTGTGATCAGATTATTCTCTTAGTATTCTAACTTCACCTTTATTTTTATTTTTAATAAATTATTCAACCTCACAGCTGTTTCTCTTTCTACAGCTATCCCAGGGCATAATTACAGTGGCATAGCTACCTACCTAGTCATCAAGAATTCCTCCAGAAAACCTTTTTCTCTTTTCTGTTCTAATCCTTACCAACATCCTATATGTTTTTTACATATTACCTATGAATCAAATACCAAAATCTAAATTAAATAAAGCAAAACAACTCCTCTTTAATGTAAATGCTAATGAAGAGGTCTCATGAATACAAGTGGTCATCACGTACAGTTTGAAGACTTACACAGTATTATACAAAGACACACACACATGCACACACACACATACACAATCAGTTTTGGCTATTAAACTTTTAGGAAGTAAAAAAGAATACCTTTTTTTCTACCTGATTAGAAATTAATTGAGAATTAGATGCAGGGGTCAAATAGCTGGGTCAGTTTATTACTGATGAAAGCTAGGCTTGGCAAGTTTGGCTTAAATGTGAGCAACTGGACCTTATAATACATCAGTCCCCCCTAATTCATGGGAGTTAGGTTCTGAGACTCCCAGTGCATGCCTGAAACTGTGGATAGTACCAAATCCTATATGTAATGGTTTTTTTTCTATACATTTACACCTATGGTAAAGTTTAACTTATAATTTAGGTGCAGTAAGAGACTAACAGCAGTAACTAATAATGAAACAGAACAATTATAACAATCCTATATAATAAAAACCCAGCGACTGAAACAGCGGAATGACCAGAATGACCAGAGACCAGAACGACCGTGGCTCCTTACCCCAGATGGCCGCCCCCCAGGAAGTGGTTAGGGGCGATCAAGCAGTCAGGCAAGTGGTTAGGGGTGATCAGGCAGACAGGCGAGTGGTTAGGGGTGATCAGGCTGGTAGGCAGAGTGGTTAGGGGCAATGAGGCAGGCAGGCGAGTGGTTAGGGGCGATCAGGCAGACAGGCAAGCAGTTAGTGGTCCCGGATTGCAAGAGGGATGTCCGACTTCCGGTTTAGGCTCGATCCACAGGCGGAATTGGGCCTAAACTGGCAGTTGGACAGCCCCCGAGAGGTCCCGGATTTCGAGAGCATGGAGGCCGGGCTGAGGGATCCTCCCCGCACACACACACACATGTGCATGAATTTTATGCACCAGGCCTCTAGTATAGTATAATAAAAAATTATGTGAATATTGTCTCTCTCTCTCCAATAACTGATCTGATAACTGAGATGGCTACTAAGTGACTAACAGGCAATGGTGCATACAAGGTGAATAACTGGACAAAGAGATGAATAACATCCTTGGAGCGGGGAGGGATGGAGAGTGATGGTGTTATATTTCATTACCCTACTCAGAATGGTGAGCAATTTAAAACTTATGAATTGTTAATTTCTGAAATTTTGCATTTAATATTTTTGGGCTAAAGTCAACCATAGATAACTGAAGCCATAGAAAGCTAAAACCACTGTACTTCTTGTTAAATTGAACCTTAAGCATTGCCAACTGAGAGAAGGGTGAAAGTCCAAGAGTGTTAACCTAGCAAAAGTTTCTTCGCAGGGAAACATTAAGAGTAGGGAGTAAAGGTTTACCCATTACGTCAGTTTATTCTTAGAACTCTTGCTTACAATTAGCCGTGTGTGAGTAGAAGAGCAGAATTCTAAATGTCCCCAGCTTATTCCGAAGCTGAGGAATACAGCAGTGTTTATCCCAACCCATTCTGATATCATTTCTCTCAAAATCCTCGTTTTTTCAGCCTTCTTTATTGTGTCTCCGCTAATATGTATCCTATTGTGCTGCAGGTATTTTCAGTTGTCCTAAGCTTTGATGTTTTACCACACCAGTGATGTTGATATTTATTTTATTGCTAATCTTGTATCCCTCATGCAAACATGATTTCATTTATAAGCATGATTTAACCTTGATGGGTACTCTGTGGCTCACTGAGCATTCACAATCATGCTGTACTTGTACATGCACATTGCTGTCTTTACTGCATTTTGGTTTATCTTTTTAAGCAATTGGCCATGAATTTATGCTTAGAGTTCAACTCTTGGTTAAGCTTAAATCTTTCTTAGTGTACATATTGGGTTTATATTTAATGATTCATTTACCAAAGAGGATTATTATATAGTTCCAAGTTATAGTCTTTTCCTTTTAGCAAATAAGAATAACCAGTCTTAGAAAAATGATACTTGTGTTTTAAAATCTGCTTCAATTCAATATTATAGTCACTATGATAATACAATTAATGTTAACTCAATTTATGTCACTAGTCTACATCCTATCACACAAGGGACCAAATAAAGTACCTGGTACTGTCCTCTCTGTGACATTCTGTTGTGAATTTACTCAGAGCCACGTATGTTAACTCTGGTTAAAATCTTGGCTCTCCTACTGTCCTTAGGGCCATTGGTAATTGCTTCACTTTGCTGAGTCTGTCAGTTTTCATCTTTATAAAATGAGGATGACACAAACCTCACAAATTTACTTGAGAATAAAATGAAAAAAATGTGTAAAGTACTTAGCGTAGTGGTTCACTTATATAATATATGCTCAACACATATTAGTCTACTAGAAGAGTTTGCTACATTGGTGATACTTGTTTAGTGAACAGAGGAATGATCCTAAAGATTCCAGGAACTCCTTATATAATAAATCATTCATCCTATATGCATGGAGTCTGGGATGGTAAGTGGACACTGGACTTGGAGTAGGAACTCCATCAATAGAGGATAGAGAATAGAAAAAGAGAGAAAAAAAGTAATAGTTCTGGAAGATTTATATAGGAAACTTCTCATAAAAATAACTAGTCTCATGCCCATATTTTACCTAAGGCAGGGAGCTACTTCATGTTCACCTGCTGTGCGTTGATTTAGTTAAAGCCATTAAAGGAATGAGAAACAACACCTCAGTTTTGCCACCTCAAGTAAAACTAAGAGTGGAACAGTAGCAGATACTATAAGGATATGAGAGTAAATCCCATGGTTGTCCAAGATTATGAAGTGAAGTACAGGTATACCTCATGGAAAGGGCAATTAACTCCTAGACTAAGCCACTCTCTCTCTTTCAGAGGCTATATGGTCTCACATTTCTGTCCTCTCTTCTTTCTCTTCTCTCTTCCAACCCATCCTCTTCATCCCCTCTGTCTCCCCTTCTTTCTTGTCTCTCCTTCTCTCTCTCTCTCTCTTTCTCCTTCACTCCCATAAACATTTTTCATTTGGACTTAGTTCAAAATGCAGTCTTCAAATTAATATCTCCTTTTAGTTCATCACCCAAAGATAATTGACTCAGTCTTTTACTATTTTAATTACATTTCCAAGAGAGGAGCTGGTTTGGACCAGATTATTTGTATTAGCCAATGGATTGGCCTTCCTAGTTGTGAACTTCAACGCTTGGGGTTGTACTCATGGGATATCTATATTCAGCTTCTCCTCCAGAGGCTATGAGCAGGTTCACTGGGAAGGTATCCATTATTTTCTCACCATATCGCACATAATCAGGAATGAAGTATGTACTCAGTAAATGACTAAATTGATACCATTAAATCCATAGCTTATTCTAATGAGAATCTCAGCTTTACTAATAATAGACAGCCAGTATGTGCTAAGTGTTTATCATTAGCCAAGTATTCGTCTTTGTGCAAATCCAATGCGTTCACTCTGTAATTCTCACCACAGTACTATGGGAAAATCAGGAACAGAGAAGTTAAATGACTTGTTCAGGGAGACAAGTTACAAAGCTACTAAAGAGCAGGTCCGTGTCTATGCAAGGATACATTGCACACATGCACACTCTTGACCTCTAAACTGTCTCCAACCCTAAGCTTTAGTCAGGCAATTAAAGTGATTGTATATTAATTTATACCCCTACTGACATTTTAGTATTTTCAGTAGTAGTTTTAAAATAAGAGAATGGGGTTTTATAGTAGCACATTAATAGATAACTAAAAGGTCAGAGTTTCATGGTATGCAATGCAAATGCATGGCTAAAATGTAAAAACATTTGTTTCTAAAAACCTGGGTTTTTCTCCCATTTCTCTCCTTTGCATAGTTACAAATCTCTCCTTTTCTTCTTATCCATCTTTTTTCCTTTTAATATACTTTTCAACCATATCCATTTGAATGTTCAATATGATGGCTATTCTTGTGGTAGGAACCATTTCTGCTCAATTTCTATTCTATTGCCTGGAACCACAAAATTTCAATGCCTCCTAACAGGACAGCATGTGAGTAGAAAGGAAAGCATGGTGGACAATAAGAGGAAAGGCTTTATGCAACAAAGAACTAGTCCAGTGACTACAAAATATTATGTGAAACACAAAGACCATAAAAAGGAAATTAAAATTACAATATATTTGAAATTAGACTTAGTCTTAATCAAAGAAAAACAAACTAACAGATTTACTTTTTAACTAAACATGCACATTTAAAAAAATAGTAATACTCCCCAATGTAGAGGAGGCACAAAACAGGAGAGGTGTTTCTCTTCAGCAAACAATATGATGAGATGCATTGAGAGCTGTAGCATATTCATGTATTTCCCTTTCAAAAAATATATGCTCTAAGGAAATTATTTCAAGGGTGGCATAAATTTGTGTACAATGCTGCTGATCATTATATATTCATACAAATTAAGCTTAGTGATAATTTAAATGTTAAATAATGAGGGAATGTTAAACTAGAAATCATAGGTATAAAATATACTACTCTCAAAATGATATTTATAAAAATTTAATATAATTGTTAAATGCCATTGAAGTGATGTTAATAAAAATTATTCTAGGGCTATACATAAATGCAGGTGCATATGCATTAAAAAACAAGAGGAGACTTGAAGTAAATACACCAAAATATTTGTAGTATTTATTTCAGGATGGTGGATTTATACCTAATTTTTTACTATATATTTTGACATTCCAAATTTTCTACCATAAGCAGGTTGGTATGAGGGCCAAGTTCTTCCATTAGGTTTGTGTCTAAAGGGTCTCCTAGTGCCCTGTCTTCTCACTACAAATAAGCCCAGAGCCTGGACATGCCAGGTTATTCTGGGGAGGGACTTGCTTCTAGTATTTGGCCCCAAATCTTATGGGTCCAAGTTTAAAGAAACCTGAGGTTGCTCACCCTAGGGTAATTGTTGTAAAATAACAGCAAATACTACCTTTCAAATATGCCCTTTCTCAAGATGAAATTCTCTGAATGGGCAGCTGCTTTGGAGAAAAACCTCAGCTTTTTTTCTTCCTGTGTAGGGAAGCACTGAGTTTTTCCCTGTTCCGTGTCTTTTCCATCTGTGTCTCCTTTCCTATTCACAAGGAACACTTCACTGTTGATACTCAGCTCACCAAATGAGTGGAGGGTTTTCCCCACAACAAGCAATTTTCTGTGACTCCCGCTGGGTGTTCTACAATTTATCTCAATTCTGACACCATCTACCCAGAGACAGCGTCAGATCCCGCAGGTTAAGGGCTCATTCCCATAAGATGGCCCCCCAGACCCCTACAAGAAGCCAGTCCCAAACCCAGATTATCAACTGCGCTTCTGACCAAGGTGGTAGGTTGGAGATTCTAACGACCCCCTCCTAGGTTCAATTAATTTGCTCACAGAACTCAGGAAAACATACTTACTAACTTTCTAAAGGATGTGATAAAGGATACATATAAACAGCCAGATGAAGAGATACACAGGGCAAGGTCTGGAAAGATCTCAAACACAGGAGGAGCCGCTGTCCTTACCGTGTGGATGTGTCATCAACCTGGAAGCTCTCTGAACCCCCTACTATTGGGATTTATCAAGGCTCCCTCACATAGACATGATCAGTTAATAACTATGTTTCCAACTCTTCTTCCTTCTCTGGAGGATAAGGGGACTGGCTGAACATTCCAAGCTCCTAACAATGGCTCAGTCTCTGTGTTGACCAGTGGAGCTATCTAGGAGCCCACCCAGAGTCACCTCATTAAAACAATAGGTATTTCTAGGACTCTTTTTTTTTGCATTTTTTTTTTATTGATTAAGGTATTACATATGTGTCCATATCCCCCCTCATTGACCCCCCCACTCCCGTTCATGCCCTCACCCCCACTGGTGTCTGTGTCCATTGGTGATGCTTATATGCATGCATATAAGTCCTTTGGTTGATCTGTCCCCCTTAGCCCCACCGGCCCCTACCTTCCCACTGAGGTTTGAGCATTTGATTGATGCTTCTCTGTCTCTAGATCTGTTTTTGTTCATCAGTTTATGTTGTTCATTATAATCCACAAATGAGTGAGATCATGTGATATTTATCTTTCTCTGACTGACTTATTTCACTTAGCATATTGGTCTCCAGTTCCATCCATGCTGTTGCAAATGGTAGGAGTTCCTTCCTTTTTACAGCAGCATAGTATTTCATTGTGTAGATGTACCACAGTTTTTTAATCCACTCATCTGCTGATGGGCACTTAGGCTGTTTTCAGATCTTCACTATTGTAAATTGTGTTGCTATGAATATAGGGGTGCATATATCCTTTCTAGTACTCTTATCGCTTAGGGATTTACAAGCGTTTATGAGCTCTGTGTCAGGAACTGGGGACAGAGAAGACTATATATTTTCTATATGTCACAGCAGCACAGAGACAAATGTTTCATCCCACTCCTTTCCTCTGGCCTTTTTTCTGTTGAGGATAAGAAATCTCTCTACTTCAGATCATCCTTGTTTTGTTGATAATTATAGAAGCAAGTAATAAAATCAGAGCAATTTAAGGGAATAAAAAGAGAAGACATAAAAATTGATACAAATTTAAAATAAGCTTAAAGTAAAAAATGAATCTAAAATGAGAAAATATTTTAAATAATTATTTAAACTGAGAAAGTTAAAAAGAAGAGTAGAAAATTTCTCCTTTATCTGAAAGGTTGAGTATTATACATTTTAGATTTGTATTTTATGGTAATTTCCCTGCATTTCTTCTCAAAAAAAGAAAGTACTAAACTAAGACATAGGAACTATGAAATTCAATTAAAATAGCACTTCAAATTATTTTTAGCAAAATAATTTAGAGCCAGAAAGAAATGCTAAAAAATATAAGTGTAAAAATTAGTTATCACAGTTTTCACAAACTTGAATAATTTAACTAATTTTTACACTTAAATTTTTTAAGAAAGGCAATACACTGTTTATCATGTCATTTTACTATTATTAAAAATAGAATAGATGATGATAGGATTTAAAACATTTATAAAATACTGCTACTACTCAGAATTGGTAAGATAAAACAATATCTTAAGTATTGTTTTATTCTGACACTGACTGATTAAAGTTTAGTCTCAATAGAAAATGAAGGGTTATTTCATAAAAAGATTTATTTCTACCTGCTTTTCTTTTCCTTGTAGGAAGTTTTTACTTATTTTTGTCACTGTGCTCTGTTTTGTTTTGTTTTTGTTTTTTACCGGTGAGTCATAAGTTAACACAATTCTTACTCCAGCTTTTTTTTCACTGTCATTTGCCAACACCTTCAGTTTAAGTTGGCAAGACACGAGTTCCAAAAAACATTGTTGATCCTTATAAAGACATATTGGCATTATTGAGAATAAGAGTTATTTTTATGACTGCAATATTCAAAGCGATTTTAGTTTGACATTCAATGAACTTTAACTAGTTTGTAATCTCCTTTGTTAATAATTATTTTTGGCGACTGGAAACTTTCAGTCAGATTAAACTAGCCCTTGTCAATTACTAATAATGAAACCTAGAGAAGACAGTAGCTAAAGAGCAAGCTAAAAGTTTATTTAGAATCTTTCCTTTATATGAGAACAATTTTTTTTTTGCAAATTTATAAATTTCTGGAAGCCTAGTACTTACTTCTTATTTGTCTTTATATGTACAATGCCTATTTAACATATGTATATTGAATTTTGGTCAAATTTGTTAGTATTATAACCTCATAAATCTCTAATTTAAGATTTAGAAAACATTTACTTGAGATATATTTTTTTATTTTAATTTTTAGCAAGACCTCTTATTTATCTCTTTTCATGGATTCTCTTCTTTTGATATTGGAGAACAGTCTATTACTTGACTGTTATAAAGTATCATTTAATTTAAGAAAATTTAGCCATGTTTTGCTCTAGAAAAAAAATGCTGAGAAGGTAGGAAAATTAACCAAGGACAGTTGTATATAAATGTATATAAAAGGTCACTATAATGTGTGAGGTGAACTGATCCAATTTAGTGAAGCTTGATAATAATGACTACTTATAAAGAAATAAGTTAAAAGCTTATGATTAGCCATATGTAGGGATCAATTTTTACCTTTTATGGAAAGAGTAGAAACTAGTACTCTTTGCTTTTCTTCTCTGAGTTGTGTATGTGTCTGTTTCATCCACTGTAGAAGCTCCTCAAAGACAAGGATGGTATATTTCAACTTGGCACATACTAAATGAATATTTAATGCATTGAATTTATTGAAGTAGGAAAAAGAAAGGGGAGGCAAAATTCTGATATAAAAGCTAAAGTCATATTTACCTGCAGTCAATTGGCTTCCACTATTGATGGATGGTATAAGTGATCAAAATGGGGCTTTGAAGATCTGAGGTTTGAAAAAGTGGTGTCTCCAGCTGTGCCTAGCTGCTGCTCTGGTATTCACTGGACTTCAGCAGCACTTGTGGCCAGTGAAAGTCGGGAGAAGGAACACATATTTAATAAACACTCCAAGAAGAGAAACTATATTATTTTGAATGAATTGGGACCAATAAAAAAAGATAAAGTGTTAAAAATGGATTCTATTTTTATTAATCCAGAGGCCATATAATTGATGTTATGGAGAGTATGAAATAGAAGACTATAATGAGGCAAAAAAATGAATGCAGTGGAAACAACATAGTATGGAGAGAAAGAACAGCCTTTCTAGTCAGAAAATCTGCATTCAAGTTCAGACTTTCCTCTGGTTACTGACCATGACTTTTGCATTCCTCAGTTTTCTCATCTTGAAAATGAAAGAAATATTAACATTTTACTTAGAGAGTTATATCATGATGATTAAATGTGATAATACTTTTTTTAGTGATTGTGTGGATTAACAAACTTGAAACCTGCTTACTAACTCAAATAAAATAGGGATATAGTTTAAAAGTACAAGGAAATTAATAGTTGATCAAGAAAGTTATATCTAGCCCTGGCCAGTGTTGCTAAGTGGTTAGAGCATTGGTCTGAGCACTGAAGGGTGGTGGGATTCCTGGTCCAGGGCGAGTACCTGGGTTGCAGGTTTGACCTCCGCCCTGGTCAGGGAGCATGTGGGAGGTGACCAATGGATGTGTCTCACGATGTTTTTCTCTCTCTCTCCTACTCTCTCACTCCCTTCCATTATCTCTAAAAAAACAAAAAATAAATGGAAAAAATATTCCCGGGTGAGGATTAACAAAATAGATAATGATGATAGATAGATAGATAGATAGATAGATAGATAGATAGATAGATAGATAGATAGAAAGAAGATAGATAGATAGATGATAGATAGATAGATAGATAGATAGATAGATAGATAGATGATAGAAAAGTATAGCCTAGCTCATAACATTTTAAAAGTTACTATGACTCTATTCTCTTTATTACTCTCTCTTGCCCCCTGGGAATATCATGGTCTATCATGAACTCATTTCTTTGCATTCCTGTGCCATTCTTTATGATTTTTGGGGGGTCAAGAGTAATAGAAAACCTGATTACAAGGGGATACAACAAGGTTTTTATTATCTTGAGATGGAACACATCCAGGGTTGGTAATTCACCAGTTTAATTATGTCATCATGGACTCAGCCTCTTATTTTCTTTATGCTTCTCTACTTCAGCTTGTAGGACTATCCTCTTAAACCTGCCACTTCAGGTCCGAGATAGATACCTCAGTCTCAAGCATAAGCTGTCTTCAAGAAGAAAAGGGATGTTCTTTCTTGAGCAATTCTTTTCAGGAACATAGACTACTCATTAGTTTTATTCCTGCAACAATTCCACCAACCACATAGCATAATTGTAAAGCTACTCATGAAATATTCAAATGGAAATATTCTGAGGATACAAAAGTATGAAATCAGATGAAAGGTTAGAAAAAAATGAGTTTAACTTTGAGACTTTATTGATAAATCAGAAATTACAAATTAATGTGTAAATCATTTAAATTTGTAGAAATTTTATTCATTTGAATACCTTTCATATTAAAGTTTATTATAATAGTTCCCATAATGAACACTAAATTGAATAAACAATATCTCTAAAAATCTCTTAATCTGTGAATACCAGCAGTTGGAAAAGTAAACCAAGGTAATTAGAAATAAATGAAAGTAATAATGACACAAAGCCAAATATAAGTGTCAGAAGAAGAACCAACAATCAATACCTTAATACAAAGGAGGGAATTGAAGACAACCTCTGAAAGAAGGGATATTTGACCTCTATAAGTTGGGATAGGAAGGCTTCACATGCAAGGGAAACAGAATAGGTATTAACTTGCAAAAAAGCAGTGTTGTAAATACATGGACAATGTTAGGAGGTAATGAGAAGTTTCATTTGGTAAGAGTAATGAAAGTAACAATCATATTTAGGTTGGATTTTGATCATGGAATGCCCTGAGCATTGGGCTAAAAATTTTCATCTGTACAGTTGGAAGCTAGAAACCATCAATTATTTGAGGAAGACAGTAACATGTGCTTTGGGAAAAGGAGCTTGCTGTTAATATGACAGGAACTTGGAGCTCTGGAGACTCTCTGTAATAGTCTGAGCAAATTAATAATTTCAACCATAGTAAAGCAAGAATGAAAATGAGAGCTCAAATCCATGAGGCAGCTCCGAGTTGTGAAGATGTAAAACTTAATTGCCTGGATATAAGGAAAATGTAACTAAAATTTTAAACCTGAGAAACTGGATCAAAGGCAATGTTTCTACCAGAAATATGACAGAAGAAAGAGAAATTTGTTTGGAAGATGCAATGAATTGTTCAGAGTTAAATTCAGTTAATTTGAGGATATCAATAGGACTTTAGTTGCAAACATTTGAAAAATTCAGATCTGGAATTTGGAAGAAAATTTTACCAAATTATGAGATTTAGATGTCATCACCATATTGATAATAAACAAAAAGAGGATACAAATGAATTTCAAAATAATTCATTAGATTAAAAAAAAAACTGGTTACTGTCTCATAACAGATATTATTGTAACATTTCATAGTTACAATTTCTGCATGAATTTCCATGTCTTGTCTTAGTTGATTCGATCAGAAATGTGTCCCAAAGGTATTAGTGTTATTGTATAACAGTTTGTGAGACTGATGCTCAGAGAGGTTAGACAACTTGCCCCAAATCAAGCAGTCAGAAAGCAAAGAAATCTGGATATTTGTGCTTGTCTTTGGACTCAAAACCTCACCTTTAATAATTATAGTTAACTATGAACTATTTATAGTAAACTGAGGTTAGTACAAAATCTTTAGATTCTAAAATAGCATAATTAAATAAGTGAAATAATTATGTATACAGATGATATCCAATATAAGTGTTTAGAAATTCTGTATTTAAATAATCTAAACATGTTTGTTGTTCCCTAGGTTCCTTCAAATTTTGAATCAAAGTTTATTCATTCAGATTTCATGTAGTATAAAAATAAAATGAGTGGATTGTTGTGAGAATTTTCAGGCAAATATTGCCATGAACTGAGGCTTAAGATGTAGAACCTATGAATACCAGCAATTGGAAAAGCAAACCAATCAAATATTTCATAGATTTTACTAAAAACACAAAGTTTACAAGTCCCTCATTAGGCAAATGATGAACACATCATAATTAAAAAAAAACACAAGAGAATCACTTTGCTTTCATATTACATGTTTCTAAAAATCCCAAAGTGTTAGAAATAGTAGTACACCTATATTCAATTTTGTTTATGAGAACATCTGTGCCTCTGGCTTTGCTTATTTGCATCTTAAATTTGTGTTTACATAATTTGATACTCAATCAGATGGCATTTTTTTTATATTTTGCTTCAGCATTTCTAACCCCTTGGGTTTCTATTTTATGCCATGTACTTACATATACATATGTCATCTGTATACATATATACTGTATACCTATGACATACATTGGTTGGGCATTCATTTCTGTAAAGAAGAGCATATTTTCCATGTTACTTACATATATGTGTATATGTATGAGCATTTGTTCTTTAAAATGAAAAATGAAACCATATTTTTCTGTACCTTTTTATTGGAGATGGCCCTTCTTTACTATAGAAGGCCTTACTTGTATGGGTGTAATAACAGTATGTGGGCAATAGGACTGTTCATTTAGTGAATATTATTGGTTTATAAATATTCATCAAGTTTGTTATTAAGCATCATTAAATTTGTTTTTAAGAAGCAATTCAACATTGTAAATGTTGCAGCCAGAAAAAGCTCTAATTAGTTGAATTAACTAGGACTTAGAAAGGTGAATAGGGATTTGTGGTCATTTGGAAGAGGTACTTTTCTCAACAGGAGGGAAATACCTCCTGGGGAGCTTGCAATACAATTTGTATTCCAGGTGGAAAGAGAATGGAAGGTTTCAAGTCTTAAGGGCACAAGAGAGTATAGGTCTACTGTTCAAGTTAGTAAAGACAACTTGTAAATCACATCCGACCTAGGTCTTTCCTTGGTGAAATCAATCTTTTAGAAGATTTTTAAAAATATATTTTTATTGATTTCAGAGAGGAAGGGAGAGGGAGAGAGAGAGAGAAACATCAATGATGAGAGAGAATCATTGATTGTCTGGCTTCTGCATGCCTCCTATTGGGGATCGAGCCCACAACCTGGGTATGTGCCCTTGACCAGCCTCAAACTCGGGACCCTTCAGTCTGCAGGCTGAGGCTCTATCCACTGAGTCAAACCGGGTAGGGCAACATCTTTTTGCTAACATTCAAAACCCACATTTAAACCTAGTCAAATAAGAATAATCTATGGAAACTATTTTCTATGGTCAGATTGGTGCTTCTTTTCCTCTCAGTTACCTCCATATTATCCCTGCCATCAGAAACTCAAAGGAAGCAGTTGTTCTAAATATGTACAAACAAGAAATGTTACTATAGCAACCATGGAACTCTGTGGAAAAGCTCTCCCTTTAACACTAGGCAGTTCCTCCTCATCACCCCTTCCTCTGTTCCTTTTGTGCACCAGTATTGACTGCCTTTGGATGAAAATGCTGATTGGGTATTTGACTGCATGGTGGACAGGATGTGGGGTGGGGCAGAGCTTGTATTTACACTTTGCAAGAGCTGGAAGACTTACTACTGGCCAAAGCTTCAGAAATGGACACTTATGGTGAATCTGGTTGCTTGATTCCCTAACTTTTCTTTATATTCCTTTAAAAAATATACTGCCCTCTCTAATTCTCTCAATGAAGTAATTATGTCTCTTTCACCTCTGCCTTTTGTTTCAGTTTTCCTCCCTAACTCACTATATCCATGCCACTGAGCCAAATGTGATGGCTGAATGGAGTCTGTGGACTATTTCCACAGTAGCTGCTGAATTGGACAAAAAATAGCTAAGTTTTGACTTCAGAGGTAAATGAGTGGTGTTAGATGCTCCAGGTTGTCGGGCTTCTCCATATGGTAGAAAATACAGGCATAGTTTATCAAAGTTAAACCAGCCTCAGAAACTTGTCCCAAATAATTAAAATTCTAGTAATTTCATCTCAATTTAATTTCCCATGAGGTTTTGTTTTGATTAATCTGTCAACAATATCTTTCATTTACTTTTATATCTATCTCTCTTGGTAGTCAGCCTTCAATGTACTAATTGCTTGTACTCAAATTAGTTTTGAAATCAATAATTTAGATACTTAAAATTAGTTTTAAGCCAATAAAATAAAAATTGGAAATATTTTGATAAGGATATTATGTACTATGGTAACAAATCCTGCTAACACAAACAATGACTATTCTTATAATACAACCATGTGGGACTTATGACCTCTAGACTATATGCGGATGACCCTCAAGTACATAATCTATTTATCCTACATGTCACAAATATTTTACCTTGGCAAGGAAATGTATTTTTCTACTTTTAAAAAAGCCTTGAGAGTCAATACCATCTTGAAGCAAGCTTTCTAAATGGGGATAACGCTGCTAAAATTTGATGATTTCTTTTGGAACCTGGACTTATGAAAAATATTTTGATAACAAAGAGATGCTAGACTGATTTAAAGAGTTCGCAGAAGGGACTTCATGTTCTAGACCTTCCTTTTACAAATAATCAAGGCTTTCATAAGTTTGCTTTCTTTTGTTTGGATTTTTATTTGGTTTACTTTTACATTAACTTTTGTTTCATGTTAAAGTACATGTGTAATGTGTGAGCAATCTTGACTAGTGATGAAATTGGACTTTCTCAATCAATAACAGGCATCGCTGATTTCAAGCCTTCTTGCCTTTTGTGTCACACACACACACACATATAAACACATACACAAATACTTTTTTTCTTCTCTTTAGTAACAACTAGTGTTAGGAAAACACTGTGATGACAACAATGTAGGACATGTCACCTCCAGACCCTATGCAGATGACCCTCAAGCACAGAGCAAAGGACCTACCATATAGTAGAAGCCACACAGGATTGGAAAAATTGACACTCGCAGTGAGGTTTAAGGCGCACATTCTCAGCAACGACAATTTTAGTTCTCTTCCTAAACATGTCAGGAAAGCTGATCTAAATGTTTACAATAGATAGTTAAGAAAATACACATGTATGTATTTTTTGGACTTATACATATACCAGGATTTAGGTAACATATATTGAAGGAGTTTTGACATTTATTTCTTCTATTCATTTTCCTCTTAATGTACCCAAATTCAGGTCTGTTCTGGCTTTCTTTCTCTTCTTCCAGCTTTCTCTCTGAAGTATTAACTTTATTACTGAATGTTTGTGTTGGTAGCAAAGTGGTCTATTTTCTGCTCACCTGTATTCATTTTTTTCCTTACGTATCTTTTTTCTTCATCACATCAGATAAAATAAAGTAAATGTCAGTATCACAATATTTTAATATCTTTAAATTTTTTATGGTTCTATTTAATGTTTATATGGTTATATATGTCTAACAATTTAAAAATGTATATAACAGCTTTAAAAATTATATTAGCTAACCAAAACATGTTGGCTAGGCTTTCTTTGCTACTTAACATAAATATTGTTTGGTTGGAGTAAACTTATATTGATTCTTCATAAGATGCTAAAATGTCATGAATTTGGAAAAATAAAGTTGAAACTGCATCTGCTTAGAGATATTTATGTTTACATTGACTAAATGTCTATAGTTTTTTAAAAATAATTTATAAATTGATTTTTTGTTACATATATCCAATCTTACATTGATTATCCTTTGTCAGTTTTGTTCTAGCTATTATAGTAATTTGTAAAGGGCGTAATCATTTATACCTGGTCATGATTCAAGTGGAACAATCAGTCCACTTTGCCCATTGTTTTTTTAAATTAGCATTTTGCATTTTTAGCAGTTTCTAAGGATACCTTAGAGTAATCTTGCTGGTTTATACTAGATTTTGTCAACATTATCAACATTTGGATGATTGAGGTAAAAAAAAAAGTACTGTCTAATTATAAGATATTATAAAGAATATATACATGGCGAAAAATATTCCCTTAGAAAGAATTTCATTTTTATGTATATTTTTATGGATTTCAGAGAGGAAAGAAGAGGGAGAGAGAGAGGTTGAAATGGAAACATCAAAGATGAGAGAAAATCATTGATCTGCTGCTTCCTGCACGCCTCTCACTGGGGATCGAGCCTGAAACCCAGGCATACGCCCTGATCAGGAAATTAACCAGTGACCTCTTGCTTCCTGGGTTGACACTCAACTGCTGAGCCAACCTGGCCAGGCAAGAACTTTCTTTTTAATCCTATATAATATGCTAAGTGTCCGGTCATCTGTTTGTCTATTCAACCAATCAAATAATATGCTAAGGCTGTTCAACTGCTCGCTGTGACTTGCACTGACCACCAGGGGGCAGATGCTCTGACTAGTAGGTTAGCTTGCTGCTGGGGTCCAGCAGATTGGGTCTGAGCGAGATTATCTGAACTCACCCTGGAGCCCTCCTGAGGTCTCTCTCCCGCTAGCCAACCTCCCGCGTCCCTCCCTGGCCCTGATCATGCACCAGTGGGGTCCCTCGGCCTGGCCTACACCCTCTCGCAATCTGGGACCCCTCAGGGGATGTCAGAGAGTCAGTTTTGGCCCTATCCCGCAGGCCAGCTGAGGGACCTCACTGGTACATGAATTCGTGCACCAGGCCTCTATCCTTATATAAAATAATGCTACCTTGTGCCTTACATTTTTATGGTCACATTAACAATAAAATCAAAGCATCACTGACTCTTGTAGATGTTGATATTTTTCTTTTATAAAATGAAAGTTTCTGATATATTATACTAACTAGATTTTCTAGTTCCTGACTTACTAGTATAGTTCTCTTACTTGAAATTTACATGAAATCTTATGGAATTTTAAAGTCATAACAATATATTATTAGAAAGTATTTAGTCACTTCTTATGTGGAAAATATAAGCAAAGAAAAGGCAAGTAAATAGAAAGAAAAAAAAATACTGGAAAGAGAGACATTTACAAATGCTGTCTACTGGTATAACATCTTTCCTTCAGATAGAGCAGCCACACACACACACACACACACACACACACACACACACACACACACATGCCCTAAGGCAATTTTATTATGTTTTTCTTGCTCTCCTATATTACTTGTCACATTGTTTACACATCTGTTTGGTTAAAGACAAACAAACTAAATTTTATCCACAGAGACTACTATAGAAGATGGCACACAATAGGTACTGAATAAATATGTAATGAATGAGGCAGCCAAAGAGCACAGGTAGTATAAAACACTCCTTCTGCAAATGCTTTCCTTCTAGATCAATTTCCCACCAGGTGATCAACCTAACTCTGGCACAATTACCAGCTCTCCGAGGTTCTCTGGTCATTCATCTATATAAATGCACACACTCTAATTCAGTCAAATATATATAATCTGTTGAGGCATCAAGCTCTGACTACCCCATTTCCTACCAATTTACTTATCTGATTTTCAGTGCCGGCATAGAAAGAAGCATGCTATGTAACTTGCAGTGAGTAATTTCCAGTTTCATATAAAAAATCATCAGTGTGTGGATACTATTTGCAATGAACGAATGATGTCTACTTGGCATGTCATAAATGGCAAGCAAAATAGCATAGTGATCACTGATATAAGAATAAATATAGATCTAAGACATTTTATTTAAAATACTGATCAATTGAGTGATTTAAACACTGGACTTGGAAATAATATTTTTAGTGTTTACTGAGTACTCAGAGTGGTGTTCAGTGGACTTAAGGAGTGTGCATTCCCTTATGAAAGTCAATTTGTATAATTCAAACAAAATTTTGGAAGTCGAAAGGTATCTTCCATTGGAAGGGCATGGCTTCTGAACTACACTTGAAAAGGTGGTAAAGATGTGGAAAGAAGAAAGAATTATAGTAGCAGATATGGATCTTATCATCTCTATTTTATCCATCATAGAATGACATGCTTTTAAGATGCTTCAATGAATCTGTTGTTTTAGTGGCTGAATGCACTTCTTTTCTCTCAGTCAAGTTAAAAAAAAATGCTGAAATAAGTTTCTTAAATCTATGGAATATATTCACTGCTTATTCTAGGTTAAATGAATGTTAAAAACCATGCTTTCCATGTCTATCTGTATCTTTACAACTTTCTAAGCATATTAATATTAATTATAACTTTATGTCTCACAACAATATTATAAGGTGGACAGGCCAGGAGTCAGTATACTTATTGTATAAGCAATGAGTTTGAGGCACAGAGAAAGTATGACTAAATTCCAGTTCTTAAGGCTCCAGCAAGCTTTCTTCAGACTCCCTTAAAGGATCCCTAACTTTCATTAGGATGTGAAAACATACACTTGAGACATTAAAATAAGTTCTAAATGGGTGACATACAATAGTGTTGGAAAGAGGCATTTCAATTTGTATCATGGGATGGCCTTTGTCATTTCCTCCTCTGCTAAACAGGCCTGAGTTAATCTAAAAACCATTGCCTTTCTTCCTACTCCTCAAGAAGGTATAGCCCTTGTCTTTATACCCCCTGTTCTTTCCCCTACCCCAGGATCCCTCCCCCTCCAATAAGATCTTGGTTAGATCAAGTTATTTGCTGCCCAGATGTTATAACAAGGACTCATACATACAGGCTTATGTTATTTCATGGCACATTTAAAGGGAATTGTATAGTGCATAGGGGGAAAATAAACTGGAAAAGAGGAAAGTCTTAGCCATTGAAAGTAATATATGTAGATGGGGAAAAGCAGTGAAGATAGAGAGAGAAGGAGGCAGAAAGAAAGGGAGGGGTCCTTGCTGCCCTTGGAAGGCAGAGCAACATTGGATATTGGCTTCCCAAACCCTCTCTCCATCCCTGATAAGTTCACCTTTACTATGCTTCCTTTTCTTGACATATCAGCAACCCAACTCAAACTAGTTAGTTTAAGGGTGGGGGTCATTGGTGTGGGAGAATTGAGACTTACTGAGAGAATGAGAGATGCTGTCAAAATTAAAAGACTATCTGATTATTCAAACAGTGGGAAGAACAGAGGCTGTAGCACTAATATAGCCATAACTCAGAAGCAACTGGAACCACATTGTCAAATAACACCAGACACTCTTGTCTAATTCCTTTGTGCTGTGCATCATATTCTTATACAGGTTTCCTCCCATTGGCAGGAGGGGGATGCACTATTAAAAGTTGCCAGATTATGATTAGACTGCCCTACTTCAAACACCAGACTCTCACTCATTTGCACTAAGACTTAAATAATAACTCTAACCTATATTATACTCACCTGTACAATGTGGTGACTAACGATAGGGTTGTTGTCAAATAGTCACGGTGCTTAGCAGAAATGGCTGAACCTAACAAATATCAACTATCACTGTTATTGTAACAGGTCTTTTGACTTTGAGGACTCACTCTCATAGTGCTGCTGCTTGAGAGATTCAATTTCTCATCCCTGGGTTCTGGTTTGAACAACTTGAGATAGTCGCCAGTTATTCCAAGTATAGTCATCTGTTCAGAATGTAAGGATACAGGAACTTTGGAACTACAAGGCTGAAGTCAGAAGGGGAAGGCATTTCCAGAGGAAGAGATGGAAAAGATGCTGAGCAGGCCACACATTAGATGCTCACCACAGATATCTACAGTATTTACCCTATGCCTATACTAACTCTCCTTTCGTAAGCTTGCTTGAGTGAGTCTCTAACCAAATCTCTGATATAGATATAAATTATATATATACATGTAGAGGAATACAAGTATGTGCATAAATAGGTTAGGTAATTATTAATTGGCCAAAACATACTCGTTTTGTCTGCTTTTATAGAATATCAAAAATAAACTTATTTTCATTTTAATGCATCACTCTGATTCTTATATTGAGAAACTTTTAGAAGACATTCATAAATTTAGAAATCACTGCCAAACAACTACAGTGATATGTCTAAATTATAACTAGCTGCTGTTATACATGTAAATAATCTGCTTTATATAACTGAAAGAATAATATTCTGTACTGATCTTTCTAAAGTTTTTATAGATGTTTGAAGTATGTTCAAGATCATATTTATGCATTCAATAAAGTATATATTTAAAGGAGAAAGTCTTGTTGAACAGATGCTGCAATGAAATAAATTCAACAAAATAAAATATTGAAGATCAGCTTATTTGTATGCATACTAGACACATTTCTGGCATAATTGAGTTTTAAATACAAGTGATTCACTACTTTTGATTGCACTAAGAATACTAGGCCAAGCCAGTGTGGCTAGTGGTTGAGCATCAACCTATGAACCAGGAGGTCACAGTTCTATTCCTGCTCAGGGCACATGCTCAGGTTGCTTGATCCATCCCCAGTAGGAGGCATGCAGTAGGCAGCCTATAAATGATTCTCTTTCATCATTACTGTCTCTATCTCTTTCTCCCTCTCCTTTCCTCTCTCTGAAATAACAAATTTAAAAAAAAAAATACTAGTATATGATTCTGAAGATACCATCTAGGAAAATAATGGAGGGATCTTAAATTAATATCATTGCTCAAAATTAAAATTTATAATATTTTACACTTTTAAAGATAACTAAATAATTATGGTTCTCCAACCGATGGATCACAGACCTTAAGGGGATGCAGAATTATTGTGTTAGCCTAGTGGTCCGCAAACTCATTAGTCAACAGAGCCAAATATCAACAGTACAACCATTGAAATTTCTTTTGAGAGCCAAATTTTTTAAACTTAAACTCTATAGGTAGGTACATTGTTATTAACTTAATTAGGGTACTCCTAAGCTGGCCTTTGCTAAAAACTCAAGGGGCCAAAAAGCCGCATGTGGCTTGCGAGCCGCAGTTTGCCGACCACTGTGTTAGCCCCACAATTCCATAGGAAAAATAAGTGTTATCTGAAGATTGAATAATAATAATAAAAAAACACATGTCTTGAACACATGAATTTTTTTCAGATATAAGTAGTTGTTGAGGTTGATAGAAATGTAAATTAATTACTGAATAATGGTTTGAGGACACAAATTATCTCTTTAATCAATGTATATCAAAATAAAATGTGTAAACCTGAGGCATTTTTAAAAATCATGTAAAGTTGTCCTTAAACAGGAAAAAGTTTTGAAGCCCCTGCTTTAGATTCTCACTGAAAGGTGTCATATTTCTTAACTATGCCAACATATTGTTGAAGCTACATGTTCTGTCTAACATCATAAACTGTATTAATTTACAGCATTAAGAAATTATGTACTGCATTTCACATAACTAGTCATTACTGTGAAAATACTAAGACATATTCCATTTAAACTACTTTATTATCTCCCATTTTCAGTAAACACACTATATACAAAGTTACCACATATTGATTCTGCAGGACTTTGCATCTTTTGAATGTTTAATAGTTGGAATTCTGAAGCCTAATTTGGCAGTCTTAGTAGCAAAGTCGAAATAAATTAATGGAAGAAAATATCCATTATTACCTAGAAAGTAATTACTGATACATTTGCAACATGTTTATATCATTTCCAGAGTCTCTGGTTTTAAGAAAGCCAAAAGTTTCCCTCTCTCTGTCCTATTTTTATTTCTTTTCTCCCACCATCTCTCCCTCCCTCTCTCTGTCCCTTACTCCCTCCTCCCCACCCCACCCCACCCCACCCCACTTCCCTTCCTTTCTATCTCCCTTCTTCCTTAGTTTTGGTATTTAATCCAATTTTCCAATCTATGGCAATGATATGACCAAGAGCAATCATTTTAGTGCATCTTATTCTTTTTGGGTTGTAGAGGCTCTGGGGTTTACGGAGCCCAAGTAAATGGGCTGAAAAGACTTGGTTGGTTAATCTATTATGGTCAGCACTGCAGATGCTCCTTGTCTTACCTGAGGTTATATGAAAGGTGGCATTTCTGCTATCAGGTGCTCTTCCTAATCATCATGCTGGGTAATCCCGTGCAGATTCCAACAATATTCATGCAGCGACCTTTATGCAGCGTTTGTGTTACCTCCTCAGAACTGTGTGAGGCTAGGTTTCCTTAACAGAAAAGTCAATTCAGTTCACTTCCCTGGCTTGGACAACTTCCCTTTACACCCAGGAGACCCCAGGCTTTTGTTTGCTTCCAGTTTTTATTGAAAGTTCTGTAAATTGACTCACATGTTAAGTATACAGAATGAATCTATAGGGGATTCAATGATAAATCCTTTGGTATAGGAAAATTTTTTTTTTTTCTAAATTTAATGCTTTATCAGACTTACACATATTTTGGTGTCTAAAGACTAATACTACTATAGAAGTATTTTTAAAAGCAACTAAAGTTGCTACAGAAAGCTAGAGTTTCTTCAACATTGTTGGCCTTCTTTTAACATCAAAACAATTTTTTTCCAGTTTGACTAAACAATATATCCTTCAACACCAATGGAACCTTGCTGCTTACCCTGGACCCTGCCCAATCTTTAATGCCTGCCTATGAGCATGGACTATCTCTCCCTCCAGGGATAAAAGAGCCGTCATGACCACACTACTGATAAAACGATGTAACTTTATTTCTAGAATTTAAATCTCACAAGAATTTTATTTTCTTCACTTTCCCTTAAGGTATCTCATGTTTCCTAAAACAAACTCATTAAGCATCCATTTGTTTATTCAACACACATTTACCCAGCTCTTACTATTTATAGGCATAATGGGTCTCATGGAAAAATAGGGAAAGGATACATTATTGTCCCTTTTTCCCTGGAGTTGATAGACCAGATCTACGTATATAATCTCCAGTCTCCTTCATTGTACTTGACTCTAGTTTTGGTTCTGCCCAAGGACAGTGAGCTCTTTGGAAGTAAGGGCATCTCAGTAGTGCAAAGTACAAACTCACCTGGTGAGTGCATGAAAACACAGCGCTCAGTGGCAGTACATCTGATAAGTACCAAATTATTGGATTGTTGGAGAAACTCTATACCTAGTCAATTGTAGCAAGAAACAGTTTCTTTGGCTACTATTTAATTGTAGTAGACATGCATGTCCTAGTGAGAAATCTAGGGTCTGATGTCACCTGTCCCCAGGTTACAGTGGAGAAAAAAATCACTTTGCGTAGTTCTTTGTAGCATGTCTGTGAGCTCTCAAGAAGTAATAATCTCTGCACTGCAGTTCCTTCTTTTAAACATTTGGGTAACATATTCCTTTGTGGTCAAAAGCTTCTAGGAATATACATATTTGGAGGGGGGTTAGCTAATCTAGAGTCATTTCAGGGACCTATCATTTTGTTTTGTATTTCTTGCCAGATTTAAATTCTAGCAATAAAGCTATATCATTTCATCAGCAGTCTGATCAAGGCTGCACTTTTGGAAAGGGAAAATGCATTAAATAGACTAATTGAGGAACCTGCAGGGTAGTCATTAAAATCAGCTGCCTTTTCAATACATGTTGAATGATTTGTCTGGGAGTCTTTCTTTCAAATGATACTATTTCCATCATTCGTAACATTTAGAACTCTAAATACTGATATTCCTGCTTTAATTTTAGCTGGCACCAGAAGGAAATGGTAAAACAGCAGATGATTACCTCAGTAATTTATTCCACATTTGCTAACAGCTTTACAGATTCAAATGAAAAGTAATAATCTAAAACTGAAAAATATGTAACTAAAATTAAACATAGAAAAACATTCCTAAACCAAGAGATGTTTTTATTATACTCTCCCCAATGGTGAAAAATAAATTCCTCCATGAAATGTAAATAAGACTTAATTTTATCACTGGTTATGTATTGATGACTAACTTGGACTTTATAAAAAAAACCCTGATACTGATTTAATTCTTTTAAATGAAAATTTGTGATTATTTAGCTAAAAGATTAGTTAGTGTTTGTTTTTGAAATTGCATTATCTAAGAGCAAATCCCACTTTAGGAATACTCTACCTATAAATTAAACTGTTTTTTAAACAAGTCCTCTACGTTTATTTATTATTTATTTATTTATTATTTATTTATTTATTTATTTATTTATTTATTTTAATTCTTTATTATTTAAAGTATTACATATGTTTACTTCCCCCCCCATTGACCTCTCCCTGGCCACTCCCACCCCACCCACCAGCACATGCCTTCATCCCCCTAGTTTCTGTGCCCATTGGTTATGCTTATATGCATGCATACAAATCCTTTGGTTGATTTCTTACCCCACTCCCCCTTCCCCTGCCTTCCCTCTGAGGTTTGACGGTCTGTTTGATGCTTCTCTTTCTCTGGATCTATTTTTAGTCATCAATATATGTTGTTTATTCCACAAATGAGTGAGATCATGTGGTATTTATCTTTCTCTGACTGGCTTATTTTGCTTAGCATAATCCTCTCCATATCCATCCATGCTATTGCAAATGGTAAGAGTTCTTTTTTTTTTTTCAACAGCATAGTATTCCGTTGTGTAGATGTACACAGTTTTTTAATCAATTCATCCGCTGATGGGCACTTAGGATGTTTCAATCTCAACAGAAAGTAACATAAAATTTTCCTCTGATGTAACAGGAGACTGAAGTTGGAGAAATGTCACTTCAACAATACGCATTTATTGAGAGTCTAATATATGCCAGGATTTGTCCTAAATACTGTGACAACAGCAAACAAAGGGTCATCTTTCACATACTTTGCATTCAAACCTATGACTTTTATAAAAATTGAAACCTTGGTAAGTTATTCTATTTCTTTTGGTTGTTTTTATAAATTATATTGAACTCTTATTTAGCTCACATTGTTAAAATTTTGATTTATTTTGAAAGAAAGGTATTTAAAATTTTAAGTCTCAGCCCTTGGGGGATGTCCAACTGATGGGGGCAGGCCTAACCCACAGTCAGACATCCTTAGCACTGCAGAGGAGGTGGGAGAGGCTCCCGCCACCACCCCTGCACTGGCAGCTGTCTGCCTGGCTTGTGGCTGAGCGGAGCTCCCCCTGTGGGAGCGCACTGACCACCAGGGGGCAACACCTGTGTTGAGCGTCTGCCCCCTGGTGGTCAGTGCATATCACAGCAACCAGTTATTTCAGGTCCTTCTGCTGTTGGGGTCAATTTACATATTACCCTTTTATTATCTATCTACATAATAAAAGAGTAGCATGCTAATTGACCATACCTTCATGACACCCACCAACCAATCAGGAGTGAGTATGCAAATTAACCCAACCAAGATGGCAGGTTAATTTGCATACTCAGGTGCTGAGAGGCCGGGGACGGGGTGGGACACTTGCGCCGTCACCATGGTGATGATGCAGGTGTTCCTCACCACCCTAGCCGCTCTGGGCCTCTTGGCAATGTGGGAAGGCAGAAAGGCAGCTCCAGACCTGAGCGAAGGCAGTGCCGGCAGCCAGGGGAACGAAGGCCATTCTTGCACGAATCTTCATTCATACATCGGGCCACTATATAGGATAATAAAATGATAATGTTTGTTTAGATGTGTCTGTAAGTGGATTGAAATGTATGTCATTACATCGTAAGATAGATATATTGTATTTCCTCCATATGTATTTTGCTGGAAACCATCATCATAACTACACTTGCATTCAAATCTACATTCACACAGCATCATGCAAGGATTTAAACTAAACATTCCTGCAGAAAACTGCATCAAATTACTTTAAAACAGATTGGTAAATTTTGTTTTTTATTATGCAATAAATGCATATGTATTTATACATTAACTGTACCCTCTGTTCAAAAGAAAATGACTTTTTTGGAAAAATTTTAATTTTGTTTCAATATTTTTAGAGAAAAATAATAATAAAGAATGTTAAATATAAACAGGAAGAAGATTGTAAAGTAAGAAACCTTATTATTGTTTAGAGAGCTATATGGCTGTCATTAGATGTACAGTGGAGTCAGAGATTTTCCAATTTAGCAGCTAGATAATTAATGTGTTTATTTGGGGCCAAAATTAATTCCTTGCAAAGTGACTTCTGTTTTCAGCACTCTACCAAAGCTGCTTTCCCAAGTTTCCAGAGGTTTGCTAAGTGCTGAATCCAATTGATTCTTCTTAGCTTTTTTTTTCTTTGCATTTTATTCATTTGGATTTGAATGAATTACACCCTCTTGATTTGACTCTTCTGAATATTTCCTCAGTCTCATCTTTCAGCTGTTCCTGTCTTAAATCTCATAATCTCTTAAAATAAATGTAAAAATACATGCAATCTCTCCAAGATTCTGTCCCCAAACTCACTCTTCTGATCTCATTATTTCAAGTAACATCTGCTCTGTAATTTATAATTATATAGACCCAGCCCAGACCTTCACCTGCCACTGGAATATCTCCACATAGAAAGCTCACTAGCACCTCAGACTCGCTTCATGTTGAAATCTGCTCTAATTATTTTAATCATTTCCTCCCAAACCTTTTTCTTGTTCATCCAATAATTTTATTTTTTCAGAACTCTTAATTGTTTTATACTTTCCATACTCTGCCCATCTCTTCTTATGAAATCAGTAACCAAAGTTGTTGATTCACTCTTTGCAATGTCTTTCTTTTTTCTCCTTTTTTTTCTTTTCTCTTTTCTCCATCTCTTGTCCAGTTGATGACTTCTGTCACCTGTGTATTGTAACAATTTGCTTTCTCCCTTCCCTGTTTTCAGTTTCTGCCTTCTCAAATCCACCCTTTAGTATTATGACTATCATTGTGCTGGTTTGGGCTTTACACGCTGGGAAATGAAACGCTATTTCCAATAATATTATAGTGGACATAATAAAAATCATTTAATAAATTTGAAATAAATTATCAATATTATTATATTAGTATTTTATTCTGTTGAAAATGCTTATATGTATAATCTATATAGATTATCCTCAAGATTAAAAGCAAGAAATATTTTTTAACGTAGTCTTCATTCTACATTGAAATTGAGGGGAATTGTAAAAGATTAATTCATAACACATGTAAGTTATTACTCTTGTAGGGGAGGAAAATAATTTGTTTCTGCCTTGCCAGTTTCTTGGCTGAGACCCTCGCACACACTGTAATAAAATATAGAATAACGGGAGTTAAGCGAACAGAAGTTTAATAACATGCGTACTTTCTGTATACATGGGAGATAACCAGGAAAAGTGAATATCTCCCCAAAATGGCCCAAGCCACCACTTTAATATCATCTTCAGCTGAAGGCAAAAGAAGATACTGAGGTTGGGGTGAGTCTGGTATGGGAGGTTATCAGGCAAAGCACAGTAATTAAGGATAAGCCTTCTCCATTAATAACTTTCTAGTGATTGAGTCATCTGGCCTCCTGGTACACAGGTGGAGATAACTTCACAAAGCTATTATAAAAGGGTGATTTCTGCTGTTTCTAGAGCTTCTCCCTTGTCTGTAGTTTCTTAAAAATAACCAGTTTAAGATAATAGTTATGCCAAAGAGGCATATTTTCGGGTCGTAAATTCTCCTCTTCACTCTGCAAATAAGATTTTTACCACTTGACTATGTACCAACTATATGAGTTTGTTAAGCTTTTAGAGAGGAAGAGAAAATAAAAAGAGAAGCTAAATAGGGAAGAGAAATAAATCTTAAACCCAAAGTCATAGGAAATTCTATTAGCAAAGAAGGGCGAGCAGCTTGTTTCAAACTAATTTAAAAACAATAAAATGAAATAGTCTCATCCACAGAAACTTATTGAGGATGCCAACTGAGAGATTATAGAATTAAGGTTTTGTGTTTCAATAGAACCAACTCCAACGTATATACCATATAGTACATATGTGTGTATTATATACATATATTATTACATAAACTAAAGTACATTAGGTATTTTTTGTTTATTTGCTCCCATGATTTTCTTTGTCCTTTGTGAGAGTAAAGGTTAATTTTAATGACATTCTCTGTGTTCTCTCTGTATTTGCATCCAGAACACAGCAATGCTTGTGGTTCTCTCTTTGCATCCTGTTCCATTGTCACCTTCTTCCTGTGGCACCACTGCCTTGAGGCCAATGCCCCAGTGCTTCTGTTGACTCCCTGGCTTTGCAAAGCCTGGCTTGTTAATCACTCATTAATGATTTTAAAATTTTCATCCTTAACTCCTGTATGTTAATGGATTGAATCCAGATTTGTCATTCCTTTTAATTAATCTGATTAACCTTCCTAGGTTCACATGGGTCCCCAGGGGAAGTTTCATGTTTGAAAGCAGAGAAGCCACAATTTGAAGGTCTTTTCAGGTCATCAGTAGGATTAACTTAAGTTTACTCATTAAAAAGATTTCCTCATTCCTATCACAGCATTTATTCCTTTCTATCTTTAAACTTTACTCCATTCTCAGCAGGACAGCTCTCTCCCTTCATTCAATCCTTATTATCATCTTTAAATTCTAATCATTTATTGTGCTTCAAACTTCAGCACCCACAGAGATCCACTATATTCTATTATATCTTGGAGATATATTGCTTTTGGTATTTTTTGCCATGTTCCATTTTTCTGTGCACTTTCTGCTCAATTACATAATTCATATGTCTTGGAGATTTTCTAACTTGAGGATTGCCTAACTCCTTCAAATTTCTGCTCAAATGTCAGCTTTTAAACAGACTAGCTGTTTAAAATTGCTATTTTCTACTCACCCCTCTTCTCACATTTGTCATCCCCACATCTTGAGCCCCTTAGCCTGCTAAATGTTTTACACATTACTTGTAACATTTCACAGCATACATTGTAAATTTTACTTATATATTATTTTTTATTATGTTATTGTTTATAGTCCGTCCTTACCATTAGAAGATAAACCCAACAAGGACAGAGACTTTTGTTTATTTTGTTCACTAATATATCCTATGAACCTAGAGGAGTACCTGATACATAATATATGCTCCAGGAATGGTGGTTGAGTGAATGAATATTATCTGTTTTCTACATTGTGTCACATTTCCATGCTCCTTAGTACACAGTGTAGTGTGTTTTTAAAATCCAAATTGGCTAGATATTCAGTATGGGGCGGGGGGAGGGGAGAAAGAAAAAATATTAAGATTATAGATGCCTGTTGACTTTGTTAAGAATTGCTTTGCTGCTTTGTTAGTGTTATGTCTCCTTTGCTCACAGTCACATCTCCATACTTTTTAGGTGTCTTTTGAAAGTTATTACAAAAAGTGTCACCACGTGTATACTAATTTTAGAGAGCAATCCTACTCTGTCTGGGAATATCATATTTGGGAAGAAAATCACAGAATTATGAGAAAGACAGAATATGTCTGTTTAGCAGCCAGATCAGTTAAATCATTATGACTATTTTTATTTAGATACCCTGATGCATGGAGTCTACTATTTTCCTTTCATTATGAATGCCTTGATATAGGTATTTCATATTTCATATACACAATGCAGGATTGTTCATTAAGCAGCTTGACTAAGCAGAAAAATGAGGAGTTAAATGAATCTGGGAAAAGGCATAAAAACTTAGTATATCTTTTCTTAGCAAAAGGACTATTATTTTAGCTAAATATCACTGGCGGGCATATGGAATTTAAAACTACACTGATGACACTGAAGACACATTTCACAGAAACATAACAAAACTCTTTGATAATGTGGCATCCTATAATGTGCTCTGTGTTTTCCTATAGGATTTCGTGAGTATTATGAAGTAATGAAGCCACAAGGGCATTTGCATTTCCTTTGTGCAAGTCCACACAGACCAAGTTTAGTGTCTGCCAAAGACTTCAGAGGAAGATGTTTTTTATTGATTTGATATCCAAAGATTATAATTTCAAGGTCCACTATTTGGTTTGACTCTCAGACAACCACTCCCATCACCGTATCTCTAAACTATGGAAGAGCTGTAGAGAAAGGTGAGAATAAAAAATCATAATGACTACTCAGGGAAGAGACATCCTATATAATAAAGATGTAATATGCAAATGATTGTTACGCCATGAAGCGGAATGACTGACCACATAACAACAGGATCATGGATCAGCAAGAGGGTGGGGCAGAGAGCTACAAGTGGGTGGAGGAGAGCTACAGGTGGGAGCAGGGCAGCAAGCTATGAGGGGGTTGGGGTTGAGGGAGCTACAGGAGGGCGGGGCAGCGGGCGGAGAGCTACTGGAGGGAGGCAGTGAACTACTGGAGCATGGATTTGTGCACAGGGCTACTAGTATTATATAAATTACTTAATCATTTTTCTGTGCCACTTTAGAAAGTACTATAAGCAATTCTTAAGAGTCACTAGGTCATGATATAAAACATCACCCCCTTTCCAAAAATGAATTATACAAACAGTGAGTGAACTTGAATATCAAGAATCTGATTGTACACTAGAAGTTATAAGCATCAAACTATTGGTGGTCACCAGTAGTTTGATGTTTATAACTCTGTTTATAAGTTTTTTAGCTTTTAATTATCCCTGTCTGTTCCATCTTCTGAGTAGTGTTCAAATTCAATTCAACTGGTAGGGCAATTTCAATTAGCAGGCCACTCTACCACCTTGAACCAGCCTATGGGTAGGATATTGAGTTCAGTTCCACCCACACATTTGCTGTCACTCCACAAATCCCAGCTGCTCAACTGACACCCTAGTAGAATGTACAAACAATATTTTTAAATACACCAACAAAAAGTAATGAAAACCCAACCACTTTATTCTCAAACATGAAGAGTACAGAATATGCACCTGCTTTTGGAAACTCACGGGAATAATTCCCAGGAACTAAGATATTGGCCTCCTTCCTTGTTAGTGCTAACAGATCAAAGCTCTTGCTAGTTTCTTTTATTATTTTTAACTCTCATCGCTTTTAAATCCTTAGTCTCTAACCCCCATTTAGATAAAGCTTTTTTTTTTAAGATTCACAGTTTTCTTACTCATTCAATTGCTGTTCACACCAGATGGCACTTTTTCTACCTTATTTTTAAAACTTTTTTCTTAGCATTCCATCCAGCTTCCCCTCCATGCAGTGGAGTACTCAGTCAGCTACACTCTGCAATTAAACTGCAAAACTTTGAAAGTAAATGCACGGAGAATATTTTATAGACAGTTTTTAATATATTTTTCTGACAAAATGATCAAGAATATTTATTCTTTTTCCCCCTTTTTGGTTACTTTAGATTTATTATCATTTCCCTATTGGCAGAAACAACTAAATTTTTAAATTATTGATGACTGATGACAGTCTCATTTGGAACTCATGGTAACCTAAGACAGAGGAAGAAGAGAGTGATTACTTTTTCCCATTTCTTTTATTCTGTCCTGACTATTTTGAAAAACTTCATAAATAACTTAAAGGTTTTTGTCTTTAAAATGTTGTCTTTTAAGTATCCTCTGCTAATGATATATACTGTCTCCATATGTAATCTGTAATTTACCTGATTTCTGATATACATACTTGCTTTTGGTTTACAGTAAGTTGTATTGATGTTTAAGGACTTTGGTGATTTCATGAAATTGGAGTTTTGAGCAAATCTGGGCTGAATTTCCAGTTTGATTTATTGTTTCAGGCAGAAAGCATGTAAAGTTTGGCAGTGTAAAATGAGTTTTGAGTTTAAGTTTTCTGGTTCATTTAAACCTGGATCTCAAAGAAATCCTCAAGGGATAAAACCCATAGAAACTGAAGCCAGATTCACCATAATTATTTTCAAGCTAAAAATACTTTCTGACCTCTAACTCAGATTCCTTTTTATATATTAACATTCACAACATCACTGTCCTAATCGGTCATCTTTTTACAAGCTAAGATGACAAATTACTATTTGAAGACTATAAATTTTACTATAGAATTATTGAGAATGATTTGGATGAAATCCAAAGTTTTGCAATTTATTAAACCTATTTTCTAGCAATATCGATTTCTATATTTATTTTGTAGTTCTAGTTTGAAAATCTGAAAACCAAAATGTCAGAGAAAGGGAGGTTAGAGGAAAGTAATTGTTTTGTTCTTGTTTTAAGATACTCGGGTAGCTCTGGCCAGTGTGGCTCAGTTGGTTGGTTGGTTGAGCATCGCCCCATGTACCAGAAGGTCACCTGTTCAAATCCTAGTCAAGGCACATGCCTAGGTTGCAGGCTCTATCCCCAGTAGGGGGCATTCAGGAGGCAGCCATCTGTTTCTCTTTCACTCAAGTTAATCTCTCTCTCTTTCTCTCTCTCTCCCTCCATCCCTCCCTCTCTCTCTCTCCCTACTGAGCTGAGACACAGCAGACTTTGAGTTATAAGATAAAAAACAACAGCCGAAACTGGTTTGGCTCAGTGGATAGAGCGTCGGCCTGCGGACTGAAGGGTCCCGGGTTCGATTCCGGTCAAGGGCATGTACCTTGGTTGCGGGCACATCCCCAGTGGGAGGTGTGCAGGAGGCAGCTGATCAATGTTTCTCTCTCATCGATGTTTCTAGCTCTCTATCCCTCTCCCTTCCTCTCTGTAAAATATCAATCAAATATATTTTTAAAAAAGATAAAAAACAACAGCACATTTAAGTGCTCTTTAATACCTTTTTTTTTATAAAGAAACTGAGATAAAAATAGCTTCTTTTAAAAGGGAAAAAAAAAACTAAGAAAAAAGACATTAGTAAAGATGTTATTCTACCAAGCTTAGAATAAACATACCTTTACCTAGTCTTGTTTGTTTTAGTCTTCTTGAATTGTGATTAAACAAACATACTTTAGAAGTAGAAAGTGGTATACTGTTATATATTATTGATTTATATTACATTTAATATCCAGTTGGTACCTTTGGAAAATATCTTTTGTGGGAAATACTGTGTTTTTGAAAGAATATTTTTATGGCAATAAAAGTCATATTTACTTTTTTTTTAAATAAATTTTTATTGAAATTACCTGGTAAGATTCTTATTTTCAAACTAAAAGAAAATCTTGATTAGAGGATTTACCCTGTCACTTCCTAGATATCTCATCTAGTACTTTGAGTCATTCATTCACTATAAATAATGGGTTCTTTAGTAAAAATGCTTTTCATATTGTCAAACCGCAGTTTCAAAAGGTAGGTCAAGCTCTGACTGGGTAGGCCAGTTGTTTAGAGCATTGTCCCAGTAAGACAAGGTTGCAAGTTTGATCCCTGGTCAGGACACATACAAGAATCAATCAATGAATACATAAATAAATAGAACAACAAGTTGATTTCTCCCTCTCTCTTTCTCTTTCTTCCTCTCTCTCTTTCTCTCAAATCAATTCTATATAATAAAAGGGTAATATTCAAATTGACCCTAACGACAGAACAACCGGAAATGACCGGTTGCTATGACGCACACTGACCACCAGGGGGCAGACACTAAATGCAGGAGCTGCCCCTGGTGGTCAGTGGGCTTCCACAGGGGGACCTCCGCTCAGCCACAAGCCGGGCTGATGGCTGCAAACACAACGGCGGTGGCGGGAGCTTCTCCTGCCTCCTCGGCAGCACTAAGGATATCTGACTGCAGCTTAGGTTCCCTCCCCCTGGGGAGCAGGCCTAAGCCATCAGTTGGACATCCCCCTAGGGCTCCTGGGCAGCCAGAGAGGTGTCTGACTGCCAGCTTAGGCTCATTCCCCCAGGGAGCAGGCCTAAGCTGGCAGGTGGACATCCCCTGAGGTGTCCCAGACTGTGAGAGGGCACAGGCTGGGCTGAGGGACACCCCCCCCAAGTGCACGAATTTTTGTGCACTGGGCCTCTAGTATTCTAGTATATATATAGAGTGTGTATATATATATATATATATATATATATATATAGAGAGAGAGAGAGAGAGAGAGAGAGAGAGAGAGAGAGAGAGTATATATATATACTAGAGGCCCGATGCACGAAAATTCGTGCACAGGAGGCAGGGGGGTGGTCCCTCAGCCCAGCCTGCACCTTCTCTAATCTGGGACCCCTTGGGGGATGTCTGACTGCCACTTGCAATCCGGGACCACTGGCTCCTAACCACTCGCCTGCCTGTCTGCCTGATCAGCCCTAACCCCTCTGCCTGCCTGATCACCCCTAACCACTTCTGCTTGCCTGATGGCCCCTAACCACCTCTGCCTGACTGCCTGATGGCCCCTAACTGCTCCCCTGCTGGTCTGATCATCCCTAACCACTTCTGCCTTGCCCCATACCCGGGACCAGGATTCCCTTCTCTGGCTTGTTTTAGTCACCTGGGACCTGGGCTGGCTTCACCCGGGCTGGTCGCAGCTGCAGGGGACCATGGGCAGGCAGTTTTGCCTGGATCACAGGTGCTGGCACCTGAGACCGTGGGTCAGGCAGCTTTTCCCTCTCCCGGGCCGCAGGTGCAGCCACTGGCACTTGGGACCACGGGGACCATGGGGTGGGTGGCTTGTCCCTCTCCTGGCTGCAGCCTGGCTGGTCCCCATTTCTCTCTCACAAGGTCATTTGTGCCTGGCTGGTCCCCATTCCTCTCTCCCCAGTGTTGAGTGTCTGAGTCGTTATGGTGTGATCACCATTTGCATATTAGCTCTTCATTATATAGGATTAAAGTAGGTCAAATACAGTGGTTGAGTAGAGGTGTGTGAGCTAGCTATGTTAAGGTAAATGAAGCTTAAATTAGAATTGAGATTGAATTTACAAAATGACTGTCAAATTGCTTCATGTTGACAAGACTCTGGCATGGCATGTCTGTCTATAAAAGGGGTAGAAGCTTTACTAGTCAAGTTCATATAAGGTCAAGGAGTCCTACAAGGATATTTTCAAATTTCAATCTTTTGATGACTTCCAGAGACAAAGCATCTCACAATGTTAAAAAGTAGTTAGGTAAAAACCAATGAGCAACAGCTCGAACTACTCTTACAAAGTGTTTGGTTACTTGTGGGAACCAATCAGGAAAGTTAAGCAGAGTCTAAACATCAGTCATGTTTCTGGAATCACAGGTTATTGTGGTAATTAAAAGTTTTGTAAATTGGAATAAAAGTATATGTGTAGAATTAAAATTGTCAGGGCAGAGCTAGTGAAAGTGTGATGACTAAGCTGGGAGGAATTGGGAATACCTGCCTGGTAGGAAGCTTGTTTGCTTGGGAGGAACTTAATAACAGTGAATACAAAGGAAAAATCCAGAACCGTGGTGGAGAAAAGACTGTTGTTTATCTTAAAGCTTGTATTAACAGCAGTTATATATCTTAGAGAAACTACTGAAAATTACCACTTGTTTAATACAATAAAAATGATATCATATTCCCTGACAACATGAGTTTTGGTATTATTATAATGCATTTACTAAAGTAGACCCTTATGGGTTTTTTAATCCTCTTTTTGTTGACAGTATCACAGCTGTCACCCATCCCCTGCCTTTGCCCACCTCCACCCAGCCCCCTCCCCTGGCCTTCACCACACTGTGGTGTGTGTCCATGGATTATGCATATATGTTCTATGGCTAATCTGATTTTGGGTATGAATAGTCAGGTGAGTTTGTCAGTTTTTCATAACCTGACAGATGTATATGTTTATAAATATTATTTATTCCTTAATTCCTCTTATCTTCCTAATAACTTCTGGATCATCAACATTTTTGGGGTGTGATGAACCCAAGAATTACAGGGTATCTGAAATAAAAAACAGGTAGTCTTCTGTGTCTGTAAAATATCTTGAAATAAATTCATTTCACCAGAACTTAGATAACTGTGAAGTTTACCATATAATTTTGTGGGAGTGGATCATCCTTACCCATTAATATACAAGTGGGAAAAATGTTATAAAATATGTTATTTCTCTTTAGATGTAATTCTTTTTATAAATGTTTTCAAACTTTTTTGAGTATGGACTGATAGGGACTCAAACTGCCCCATTAAATAAGGGACATTTTATTTTATTTATTTTTAGTATGTTTTTAAATATGCTTTGTTGATTTTAGAGATAAGAAGGGAGAAGGAGAGAAAGAAACATTGATCTGCTGCCCCCTGCACACCCCCTTCTGGGGATCAAACCTGCAACCAGGCTGGGAATCAAACCAGTGACTTCTGGGGTGTATGGGATGATGCTCAACCAAATGAGCCACACCAGCCAGGGCAATTTCTGATATATGGCTAACTCTTATTCCCTGATTAAGGTTTTTAATGAATTCCAGGCACTGGCATTCTAGAGTGGCATAATATAAAAAATCTAAGGCCCACTTTATTAAGTCTTTTTATTTTTATTGTTGTTATTATTGTCAATTTACTCTAAAATACTGAAATTTTGACCTGTATAATGTTCATTGGTTTACAGAACCACTACATTAAAACATTTTGTTTACTTCTAATTTCAGTACCAGAAATATGATGAATCTGGTATTCTACTCATGGAGCCTGCATTCTGATTCCAGTTCTTAATCAAGTTTTACTTATGTTGGTAAATTAGTGTTTTGTTATTTTCCCTTTGCTAACATTCTATATTATATGACATCATTTTGATTTTGAAAATGCCCTCTGGTTTGCTTTCTATTTAAATCATAGATGCATTTATCTCTTTTATTCTTTCCCTTTTTCTTTCTAGTGATTTTATCACTTAGAAATTACTTTCTTTAGAAGTTCTTTTACATTATTTGTATATTAATTTTTAAAAAATAAATACACAGGGCACAAAATCTAAAATTCGAAGCACAGTGTACAGAAAGGCTCTCACCTCTGACCAGTAGCCTCTATCATATAAAGTGATATAATGCAGTGGAGGAAGATACATTATTGAAGTTGACAGGAAACAGCAACAACTAGTAAGAACATCACAGAAGGAAGATTTGAATCCCAAACATGCAAACAACTAGAGTTTCTTCTGGGCCATCAGAACCAGAACCTGTGACAGAATAACATTCCAGTTCACCTAAAACCTGAATGTTTTACTTCTGAGACTTTTCTTACTTCTGTACTTAATATCCTAACCATAAACTCCCACTGCCTGAGGTAATTGGAGCATATCTCTAATTCTTGTTGCAAGATCCATTAACATATATCACAAACTTTGCTAAGTTCCAAGTGTACAGTCAACAATAGGAAAGTCTCTTAATCTCTCTGTTACTCTCTTCTGTAGTAGCAAGTTAATGCCAAAGTGCCATGTGATGAAAGCAATGAGGCCTAAAATGAAAACATTTCTAGTTTTAATCATACACTAAGTTGAGTTGCACATAATTTGTGCACAATGTTATTCCATTCTCTCTGAAGAAATATTAAAAAAAAAAAAAACTTTTAGTTCTCAAGAGGAAAAAAGAAAAGAAAGAAAAAAATAAGCTTCACATTCTTACCAGGAATGAAATGTGAAAAGTACAATGTGCAAAATAGTAGGTAGATAACAAAATTGATTAAATATGGAAACTATATTTATATAATCAATTAATTCAAGTTAACATTTAACTTCTAAAACCAAGAAAAATATTTTTTCTATTTTATAGTCAATAATGAAACAAGAGGAAAAACTTATGTAATCTATAAAAATGAAGTAAGAGGGAGCCCATTTTCCTACCAGTCTGTTAACAAATACAGAAAAAAGTTAAAAGATAAATTAAACCAATTCCTCCAGTCACTCTTTGAGTGATACATTGCTTTGAATCATTTTCAAGTCATGTTGATTGTAACTATTTTGACCACTCCTAGCTCTGGGTGTTTTGATTCTTTGAAACTGTGTCGCTCCAACACAACTATATGGAGATGTGGCTTTTAGGCTCAGAACGGCTGTCATAATTTGAACTTGAAGTCACATCTTAGTCTTAAAGACAATATTTGGAATTCTTCATAGGAGCATTTTAAGCATTGGTTATGCCATCACAAGCAATAACATAAGTATATTTTCAAAACAAAGCATAGAGATAAACCCAACCTTTCTCTGCATTCATAAATCTATTCACAGGCCACTGGATTGCTTTAAAGAAAATAAATTATCTTAACTGCAAGAAAACAAAGGATTTTTTTTAACCTTTAAACTGAGTTTTAAATCTTACATCTCTCTCATTGCTTCATAAAAATTGTAGGATACTTTGGAAAGGGAGCTAGCATATAAAAGTGCATTGAGAAATGTAAAATGTTTTGTAAAGCTCTAAATAAATGTAAACACTAATATTTTTATGGCATGAATAGCTAGATATCTTATGAGGGTTACAATAAAGTTTATGAAACTTGAGATTTTCATACTTAAAACTTGTAACTTAAAAGCTGAACTCAGACTGTTGACTAAAGTGGAATTACAATTAGCCATGGGCATATTGGTAAAAATAGTGGCAATAAGTGAGTAAAATATATAATAAATAACATAGAGCATATTGCATATAGCATTATATAATACAATAATATAATATATATAACAACCCTATTTAATATTCTATATCAGTGGTCGGCAAACTCATTAGTCAACAGAGCCAAATATCAACAGTACAACAATTGAAATTTCTTTTGAGAGCCAAATTTTTTAAACTTAAACTTCTTCTAACACCACTTCTTCAAAATAGACTTGCCCAGGCCATGGTATTTTGTGGAAGAGCCACACTCAAGGGGCCAAAGAGCCACATGTGGTTCGCGAGCCGCAGTTTGCCGACCACGGTTCTATATAATAAAAGGCTAATATGCAAATTATCCCCTCCAGAGTTCCATCAACCGGGATTTCAACCACTCGCTATGACATGTGCTTACCACCAGGGGGTGGCATGGAATGAAGGAAGGCCATGGCTGGCAGCCAGGGGAAGGGAAGGAAGGCCCTGGCCAGCAGCTGGAAGGCCCCAATTGGCCCTGATCGCCAGCCTGGCCTACGGACCCTACCTATGCACGAATTTCATGCACTGGGCCTCTAGTATAATAATATAAAAATAGATAACAACTCATTATAAAATGATATTGCCATTATAATTTTTAACTTAACATAACAATCACATATTATGTATATAACATATGTATTTTATTGTGTAATTCCAAACTCCCTTTAACTGAAACATTGGTTGCCTTTTACCTTGAGAAGACTAAGTTAACTTGTGTCTGGAATGCAATTACCAACTGATTAAATATTTCTGAAGGCTATATCATGTGCAGGGTTTAAAGTTAAGATTTTGAGAAAAATCTTAAGAAATAATAAGAAAAAAATACATGTCTTTGAGATAATTTCAAACCCTCATTGTAGCAAACTAACAATTCCAGAAAGTTCAGAAAAGTGCTTTACAGATAGTCCCTGACCAAAAGAGCTATAGCATTTCTGATGACATGGCCGGCCTTGGGAAGGTAACAGAAAGAGGAAAGAGAATTGCAGAGGAGGGACTAGAGCAAAGTCGTGGAGGCAGAAACAATAGAAAGTACAAGAGCTAGAAGAGCTGGCCGGGACTTAGAGGGCTAAAGGTACCAGTTTGAGGATTCACATCAGATATTTGTTGAGACAAAGATATTGAGGAAGGGAGTGACTATAACAATTTCTGTATCCCATGTCTTTCTCATTAGTTGGATGTACTTATGAATCTTACCTGCAGACACAAACTCACTTCCATGCAGTCAGGAGAAAGGTCAGCATCCCCACTCTCCCCACCTGGTGCTTATTGGAATCCAGCTGTGCTACCAACATTGTTGCCTGACCTGCCTGGGAGGACCCCTGGGATCTCTTTGGCCTTTTGCACACAAAGCGTCTGACTCCTGTTTGTCTGCTGTGTTAGCTGCCTTGTGGCCTCAGGTTTCTATAACACCAGGGATTGCTCCAAACCCATTTTTGTAGTAAGCCTTTGCCTCATCTGAGTATTTGGGTCCTATGTTCTTGTTGTTTCTCTCCTTTGACACACATACACATCTGCAGTTCAGCTCCTAGCTGGGATCCTGACACAAAGGGATAGATCTCTTTGAACAATGAGGATTTGACATTACCATTTATCACTGAAATATCACGGCATTTGTGCACCATCCACTGAATTGGAATCACTCACCCTTCACCTCAGGTATTAATATGCCAAGACTTGTTGAACCATTTCTGCCATATTGGCCCCTTGGACCACTGGCCCGTGGACTGCTCAAAGCCCCTTGTCTAAATTAGTTTTTGCTGTGCAGTTAATCCTCCTCGTGTGTAATGCTTTAATGAATAGGCCCTTCTGGGACTCAGCTCAGTCCACAGCCTTCCTCACTTGCCATACCTCATAGCTGTTTCTATTCACATTATGTCTGAGTGATCATATCTTTAGATTTGGCTATTAACCTCAGACTACTTGTAGTAAAATGAAAAAGGAAGGAATGATTTTGGATCTGAGACTTCGATAACCCAGTGAAGCCAGACCAAGCTATTTGGAATAATACTAAGGAGGCTCTGCCAGTGACCAGGCCTTACAGAGACTATGGCCAGGCCTAGAATGTCCGCAGTGTTGGTCCAGCCTGCAAAGGGAAATTAGAAAATTGGGGAGGCTCACCTGATAACTGGGCTTCATACATGACCCAAGGTACAATATCTCAGTTGCTTGCAATAACCCACAATGGTCCCCACGGTGCAGCTGTATACAGTAAGGACAAATTTAAACTAGCAGCTAGAAAAAACAGTGCCTTAGGTAGCAAGGCAAAATTAGAGATCATCCAAGTATATGTGTGGCTGGTAATCAGGATGTTGAAGACAATGTAAAAGTGTGTCAAAACATGGTAATGAGGCATCTAACGTTTTATGGAGATAACACTCAGAAATGGTGGTACACATTTGAGAATGAGAATGAATCAGCTGAGAGGTAGACCTTAGCCATTAAAGAGGAATTTGAAGCGTGATTCATAGCCCTTGAGACAGGAAGTCAGGGAGTGTGTAGTGTGAAGGAAAGAAAGCCATAAGCAGGGAAGGCATGCAGAAGAGGTTTTGAGAAGAGGATTTAAAAATAGGCATCAGGGCACAAGAGCATTTTGAGAACTGGAGCACACAGGGGCCCAAGAGGGATGAGGCACCCAAAGAAGATGGACATCTGTATTTCAGAAGGGCCTGAAAGCCAGCGGGCATGGGGAACTCAAGGAAAGCTGAGCTCCTGCCCAGGTGTGGGGTAGTGTCCAGAAGCAGAAGCAGAACTAGATCTCTGAGTAGGAATCTAGAGAGGAGGGATTATGAAGTAAGAGTTAGGCTGAGCCTCACTGGTACCCAATGAAAATGGTGTTCTGCTTTTACCAAATTTATATTGCAGTGAAGTTCAGAATGCATTGGTGGGGTAAAAGCATGTAGACAACTGGGTTGTCTATGTCTCAACAAAAGGCAGACAATTAAGCTGCATTAAATATTGTGCTATATTTATTATTTTCTTTTATCCTCCTGGGAGGCCACATAAGGTGGATGCTAACCTTATTTTATGGTGGATTAGTCTCAGTAAAGATAAAACGAAAAAGCTCAACAACCAGGCAGACTTTAGAAAACAGGACTCTGAGCTTGTTTTTGAACATCTGTCCAATGTGCTCCGTCAGCATCAACTCCGTTCCAGCGTTTCCTTTAGGATTCTTGTTCCCTGGGAAGAACTGTGTCAGATTAGGTAGCATTCAGCAGAAAGCTACAGAGTTCAGAGACCTGACTGAGTTGGAAAGCTTTCGTCAGCAAGTTCTACAGAACCATGATTAAATGAAAACTACCAAGGCGA